>NC_092126.1:42813172-43448172 GCF_043159975.1 Macaca nemestrina
AAAGAGTGCGTTTCGTATGGGTGTCCCTGTGGCTGTCCACACATAGTGGAAGTGCCACACTTGGGCTTGACGGCTCAGGCACACAGTTAAAGATCTCCACTGTACTAGGCTGAAAACCTGGACACTCTAGACTGAGAGAGGGAAGAGAGCTTAGAGTCTTGCTTCTCAAAGTGAAATCCGTGGGCTAGCAGCATCAGCATCACTTGGAAGCTGACTAGAAATGCAGGTCAGGTCCCCAGATCTACTGCATCAGATGTTGTATAATGTCCAGGTGATTTTATAAACACATGAATATCTGAGAAGCACACGCTTAGAGTTTATCTCCCTGAATGGTGCAGGTGAGAAAACAGGCCAAGAGAGATGCTCCACAGTCAGTGCACGTCAGACTACAGCCAGGCCTGGTAAAACACAGAGTATACCTGGCCCCTCTTTGTACAATGAAGACCTATAGCCACACACCTTCTGCCCATTCCGTAGTCCCTCTCCTGTCAGGAGTTGTGTCTGTTTGAGAGAAGTGCCAGAGGGAAAGTAGAGAGGAAGGCTGGCTGTGCTGAGTGCTACGGGAAGAAGCGCTTGCATCTGAATTCAGTTGTGGCTAACAGGAGCAGAGTTGTCAAGCCAGAGCAACATGCCAGAGGTCTTCTTGTACTGCCTGCACCTGGATGTGGCACTCCAGGACTACACCACTTGACTGATGCGGCAAGGAATGGAATGGGTGCAGAGAGGGGTTACCTGATTGCATGAGGGTGGGTTTTGTGATGTGGTAGTTAGCTAGAAGGGAATTATTGTAGTGTGAAGCCAAACTGACATCACTGCCATTCAGGACATTGTATAGTATGGGACCCACCCCACAACCTTCAAGAAATGCTGTGTCCCCTTTGTGTCCTCCACTCTACATCCAATTAGGTGGCTATGATGTTTGTGGGAAGGGTTCCTGTCTTAGCGTGTGCACACACACACACCACGCTCATGCACTCAGAGCACCAGGTTCAGCCTTTATACTTGATTCAGTGTCTGGTTCAGCTTTGTAACCCTAGCCCCTAAGTTCATGCCTGGCACATACGTAATAGCTGCTTAATAACAGTTTATTGGTGCAAACTTAACTGCAGTAAGAAAATGGCCTTTCTCCAAGACCAAGGCCTCACTTAACCAAAGGAGAGGTCATCCTATTGAACCCCTTTCTAAACAGATTCCGTTTTTATTTGTGTGAATACCCTATTTGTGTTATACTGCATTTGTATTAATATCTTATTAAGTTTGTAGTTCTAGTTCAATGTTTATTACAGTCTGTTCTCTGTAATACTCCAGCAAAATGTTAATTTTACCTTATATATATTTTTAAAGTTCTATAGCTTATTACAGTTTGAAATGTCAAGGTTTGAAAACGCCATAGCATATCATGCCGTGGACTATTCAGACCTTAGCTGTGCTAACATGCAGGTGCCTCTGTGGGAAGTGGAGGTGTGCATAGTACCCCAAGCTTCCCTCCCTCATACCACAGAGCCTCTTCTTCAGAGAGTCTTGGTTTCTCAGAAGGTACTTTGGAAGACCCTGATCTAGTTGTTCCGGTATGTGTGGCATCTGTCTCCTAACTTGACAACCACGTGTTCCAGGGCTGGCAATGTGTTTTACACTTGGCTGTTATTCCTCGGGGCTTAGCAGGTATTGAAGGAATGCCTACTGAATGAATAAATCAAAGTCCATCTGTGAAAAAGACAAATAGATGTAAGTTCCAGGGTGGAATAAATTTTATTTAATTCTAATTTAACTCAGTGAGTATATTCAGGTGACTGCTTCTGTGCCAGGCTCTGTGCTGAGCATGGTGAATACAGAAATGAAGGAGACCGAGCACCATCCCCAAGAAATACAAGGACTTGAAAGAGACAGATAAAGACACTTCCCAACTGCAGACAAATGGAACAGATGATGAATTTACAAGGCTTGGAAGGTGCAAAGAAAAAGGAGTGTGCAATCCTTAACCTAGATGATGACTAAAACAAATTGTGGAAGGATAACTGAATTCACCGTGCTGACAAGAGTGGGGGAGGGTGCAGTATGGTCAACAGCTTAGAGGTATAAACACATTGCCATGCCCCAGAGACCGTTAACTCCCCACCGCCACCAAAAACAAAAAATGTAACAACTGACAAATGTTGGCGTTGAGAATGTCCTACATCACAATGAGTAGATCTTTCCCTTCTCTAAAGTCAGTATATTTCTGTTGGGACAGTGCCCTGCTCTGATTCAGAAAGGTGCCAGTCTTCCTGAATTCAGGGACTTGCCGTGCCTCTGGACAGTGGCTTTGCACTTTGTGAGCTCACACTTACTGAAGGAGAATGCCTTAGAGCGTGGCCCATGCTCTAGCCTGCAAGGCTGGTGGCACTGAGTTAGGACATGTGTATTATTGATGTTCATATTTTCTTAAAGTCTTATTAAGCTGTACAGATATGTATGGGTTTTTTTAAAGCTTGCACTCAATAAACTGTGAATCTGTGACTGTAAATAAGACAACTTGTAAAAACGCATTTACGTTGATCCTTCCAACTTAAAATTTATTTTGCTTTTACTTTAGCTTATTTATGAACCAGGAATGACACTGATGGAGAATCTGTTTCCACACTAATAACACTAAAATAGATTTAGATGCATATCAGATGAAAGTGGAGTATCATTTTTAATTATGATTAAGGTGATGTTTTATTATTTTCCCCAGGAGAGTCATGAATTTTGACTCTGCATGAAATGTTAATTGAATGCATGTCCTGCCCCTTCAATCAGAGAGTATTTCTGGTAAATAATTGTGGTTCTTAGTGGGCAGTTGCTTCTGGGGGATCTTTTACTACCACGAGTCCAAAGAAACATTCTAGAGGCCTTTCTGTTTCCCTTCCTGTTTGAGCCAGGTGAAGGAATCGGACATATGTGAATCAGAAACCTTGCAGTACCGCTTAGAAGCTATACACACTTGATCAGCTCTTTCATGTTCCTAGGCCTGCGTTTTCTTGCCTGCACAATGGGCATGATACTGACTTCAGAGGATGAGGATTTCCTGAAACAATGTACCATATATAGCAAAATGCCCAGCACATAGTAAGTGCACTTAACACTGGTGATATTTTATTAAAGTTTCAATGAAAATGGAAAATGTCAAACTAATCAGTCTAAGGGCTGGGAAGAGAGCAACAGGGGCATATGTGGGCGAGTAGGAAGGCGGGGGTGTGTCTGAAGGAATTCCAGACGTGTCAGGCTTTTCAGCAGCTCCCTGTGGGGCTGCTTACATGTCAGGCTTCCTCATTTGCTCCTGAGAGGCAGCACAGTGCAGTAGGAAGGATATGGGCTATGAATTCAGTTGGACTTGGGACCGAATCTAGGGTTATTAAGATGGAAATAATAATGCTCTTATTAGTCATTGTGAGGATTCTGAATCAGGATTCCTGGTGCTCAGTACCTGGGCGCCATAGTTACGGACTGATTCCAGAAAACAGAGTGCAGAGCACATCCACCCTGGTGGGTTTATGAGGTCTCCTCTTCTAATTAAGGATGAACGCCATTGAGAGATGGGCTTCGGTTTTCAGAAAAGTGAGCTGCAGATCATGACGGGGCCTTGACGTAGACTTTGGGGTCTTGACTTGGTTATCAGTACTGTCTGTACCGCAGGCCTCCAGTTTCTAACTCTGTGTCTCTTCGTGGTCATACTGAGAGCCCAACTAACTAGTAGCAGCAATTATGACCTAATTCTTGGTAAAATGACAAGCTCATCAAGGTTTTCTTGGGACTTTCTTAGTGTTCTGAAAATCCTGCATCATGGGAAACCCTTTAGTCCCAGGCAAACAGGAGAGCTGGTCCTCTCTTGCCCCACTACGGATGGGGACACCTTTGGAAAGCTCTGGCTTCCTTATAGTGCCCAGAACTACATTTACATGAAGCCGCTTTGATGCCTAAAATTATCAACGTCAAACTGGCACACTAGGTAGATTGCTTTCATTTAAAAAACAAGCGTGAGAGCAGGGAACATCTGGATCTCTAAAGTAAAACAAAATGAGATGATTTATTTACTTTGCTACAGTTCTGCCCCCGATGGCTTTGGGTGTGCTTGTTTATACTTCTGAAGGGGGTCGCATTTGAGTGAGAAAGGCAGTTCTGAGAGAGTGTGAGGGCAGCGTGGGGGGCTCATCAACAGTAAAGACACCTCCACCCCTCATAGTCTCCCCTAGAGAAAGCTTTTGTCTCCTTATGTGGCAAGAGATGAAGACATGGAACATCTCTAGTACTCTGGAAGGCTCCCCCATCCCTCACCCCAGTTAATAAATACCTCCACAGGTAAACACTTTCCCTGCCTTCCAGAGCTTTTCAAATATTTGGATTCCCAGGCCACACCCATAGACACTGATTTAATTGGTTTGTGATTGGGCCAGGCACAAGGATTTTTTAAAAGCTCCCTGAGGGGATGCTGCCAGGGTTAAGGTACTTCTCTAATCTAGCAGGATGTATGAGTACTAGGTGGTTCCAAATGCCAACACATTTCAGACCTGCTGCCTCCCAGGCATCTAAGGGCAGGAACTAATGGGTGTGTGGGATGGGATCTTCAAAGACCTGTCTGTGGGTATCTGATGGAGGAGCAGGGCAATGTGAAATATTTTGAAGTGTCCATTTCCTGGGCAGAGCAAAGCATTAGCTTTGAACACCCACAGAATAATAGGGTATAGGAAAAGGCAAAGGGGCCATTTTGAAGTGTAGACACAAACCACACTGCTTAGGGGCCTCATGAGGAAGTACCACCATCAGGAACAAGGAGCTTTCTCCTGATTCCTGTAGGTAGTAAATGCCTGGGTCTGCAGAGAGGCAGCAGCTTCAAGTCCAAAGGAGAAAGTGGCAGCAGTTTGGGGCAGCACTAGAGGAGGCTAAGGCTTCTTCTCCATTGGCCTGCGGGCAGGAGGCTCTAGCAGGGATGTGGGGCTCCAGGATGTATTCAATGGACTTGCTTGTGTGAGATTCACTCTGGGAGCTTCCAACAATGTGCACCTAGGAAGACATCTGTTGGCAGTCGGAAGAGGGGCAGCTGACATCCTGCAGGTATGAAGATGGGGCTGAAGGACTCGTTAGTTAGTAACAGAGCCACAGGAGTAGAGGCCTGGTAACAACAACTTTACCAGTTCACTCTGGTGCAGGATCACTGCATGAATGAAGGGTCCTTATAGAATTCCTCCTATTGAGTGCTTTCATAATATGTTTGAAATTATTTCTTTATAACATTTTCATCTACACATGAGAGATAGAAGGAACTACAGTCTACAGATTTGCAAGTCAAGTTTCAAACTCAATTCTCCCACTAAGTAGCTATATGACCTTGGATAAATCACCTTCTCTCATTGGGCTTCCATTTATCTAATTTTAAAGGGAGAGATGTGGAGTGGATTAAATGATCTCTAGGGGACCCGTTAGCCTGGACACATTGGAAATTCACGGGAATTCAGTTATCTATTTAAAGAGAGATGCAGCATGGAGGGAGGAGATGCCTGTAGGGTCTTTGTTTTCTTGCTCCCAGTCACAGTTCCTGCTCCTTCCCTGCTGCTTCTGAGCACATCCCTATGACTCCTGGAGCCATGGAGAGTCTGATACACCAGCCAGCTTGGTACAAGTTAGGCCCTACCTCTGTAAGCTGTTACCTAACAAACAGGGCCCAGAGAGAGGCCGCCCTGTCTCTAAAGTTATTTCTCTGTTCAAACAACTCCAGTTGAAAATCTCAGCCTAGATGAAGATAAATGGACACCTGCAGATGCTCTGGCTAGCGTGATTGCCTTGCAAATCACATCAGCGTGCCCAACTGAGAGTATGAGCAGTCTGACAATGTTGTGGTTTGGACCAGCACTCTGCAGAGGGCTAATCTGGTACCATGTTGCTTTGGGGACTGGAGCTCTCAGGAGGAAATGACAAGGTGGGGACAGGTCATAGTTATAGATTCTGGTCTAACTAGCAGATGTGACCTAAGCTAGGGGCATAGCAGCGAATGGCTTCCATATTGGGCACCTACACTATTCCAGGTACAAGATAGCTGGTTTGCACATTTTATCCTTTTTACCAACTCTATGGCATTATTATCTCCATTTTACAGATGAGAGAATGGAGGATTGGGAGACTGATAAGGAAAGAGTTACTTTGTACTTTAGACTGTTTAATATATGCAAGGCTATTTTCTTTCCTCTGTTATGTGATGAATTTTAGCTATCGGCATTTCACCTACCATTCTTGGAAACTACTGAAACTCACGGGTCCCAACCAAGAGAACTTGATAGTGCAAGTTAGAGATGTCAAGAAAGGGTTTAGAAAGGCATGAGTTTAGAATGCTCACCAAAGACCCCCACCCCGCAGGCAACAGCTGGGAGGCAGCATCAACATTAATGCAGCTCTACATCCTGGCTTATGGCTTACAGCTGGCAGGGAAAGCTCAGAAAGACAAGTATTGTGACCTCGGATACCAGGCAAGTCATTTCAATTTAGGAAATCACAAATATTCCCTTTCAAGAGATATTTGCCTAATTTTTTATTAGGCAAAAAACTTGAAGAATAACTTGTTCTTTGGAGGGATAGAGCCAAACAAGACTATAACACAATGTCCTAGGAAGATAGACATTGTTCAGCAATGAAACTTTTTGTGCAGCAAATGTGTCCTGAGGGATTATGGGTGAGTTATGAGTCACTCAGCAGAGGTTCACTGGTACCCACCCTGTGCTGAGCAATGTGCTTGGATCTGGGAACAGAATAAACCAGATATGGTCCTGTCTTTGGGAATCCATACTACTTAAAGGTCTTCCAAAGAATGTGCTGTACCTTCATGGTGAAATAGGGGTAGATGGCTTGAGAATAAACTGGGAGAAAATTTCCATGTCCTGTGGCTACAGCTGAGATTCACAACTGTTTGGTTCTGCCTCTTTTTGGGGTTGGGACTAATGTCTCATGAAGTTTTCATAGGGAAAGATGTAAACAATCTATTTCACTTACTTGTTAGAAGTCAAATTTACATAATCATTTGATGTAATGCTGTTCCTTTGGGGCTTCCCTGGAGTGGTGTCAGAGCTGCTGTCCCTGCAAGTGCCTCAGCCCCTGGAGGAGCAGACAGACATTTCTCCACACTGGGAGATTCAAGCTGCAATTGGATGAGCCTTCAGCCAGGGATAATTAGGCCAAATGGGTACGAAAATCTACCCAAGGGGAGAAAAGCATTCTCTTTAATCACTTTTTCCCCCCAAACTCGAGAGTAACACAGTAAAATTAAAATCCATTTTAATAATATAGTCTTCATTAATGTGAAATGTAGTTTTAGGCAGACCTTAATTCAAAGGTTGCTTTTTTTTGGTGGAAAAGATATTGCTTTTTGTATGACCTTTAATAAATCCAGAAGTGACAACATGGAATTGTAAAGCATTTCTTAAGCAGCAGAATTCTGAGAAGAGTCTTTTCGTCTCTGACTGGTTTCCTTGTGGCGGATGTGTCCATACCATGACATTTATGCCAAGCATATGTTGGCTGCCCACATGTGGGACATGTGAGTGAGTAGTCGCCTCTGTGAACATTTTGAAGGCCAGAGCCACATCTTATCTGGCTGGCTTTCTCTATGTCTAGCCTTGTAGACATCTCTATTGCTTTGTGGAGAGAAGGGAGGGAGGAATGAATGACATAGACAGATAGTGACTTCATAGTTCTCAGCACTGAAATTTGGCATCTCTTCTGTGGCAAGGCAATCACTGAGTTTGCCATTTGTAAAAATGTATTCAAAATAATAATCATAAGTGTCTCCTTCTATTACAAAAGTGCTATGGCCTATATGACTTATTCAGCATCTGTTTCTATACTTTGGTAATTTGCCTAGGTATTAAATGCATATTTTGTGACTAAGAGTCTGAAGTGCTAATTTCCTTTTCTTGAATCGTTGGCAGAACTAAAAATGTTTCAGAAACTTTGAAGATATTATCTTTAGCCTGGCAATTGACACCTGATTGTTTGATGGAGTGGCAGGAGAAAAAGAAAGTCAATAAAGGCAACTCTTGTCTTTCTTTCCTTTCCTTTTCCTTTTCTTTCCCCTCCTTCCCTTTTTCCTTCTCAGCTTTCTTCCTTGTTTAGCACTTCCTTTGAGCCAAGCCTATGCTTCGTGCTGCCAATGGTACATTATATATGTGACAGTAAGGACATGTTTCTGCCTTCATGGGGCTCTGTCAGTGATGGGAACAAAGAAGTCAACAGACAGCACAAAAGAATGGGTTGAGTACTCTGAGGAAGTGGAATCTTTGTGGAGCCTGAAAGAAAGGGATAGGCTGGAAAGAGGAGGTTTCAAAAAACAGAGCAATGTGCTTAAAGCCTGGAGGCAACAGCTGTGACACACATAGGAATTGCAGGGTTTGATGGGGTAGCTGCAGTGGGGAGATGGGGCATAGGGTATAACAAGCCATAAATGCCATATTAAGAAGTTTGTTTTCTAAGCATGATGGAGAGGTATTGGAGAATTTTAAGCAAGAGAGTGACACGATGAGGCATGAACTTTGTTTATAAAGGAATGTTTGGAAACAAAAGTGAGGGGAGCAGCAAGAGAGTGACACAACGAGGCATGAACTTTATTTATAAAGAAATGTTTGGAAACAAAAGTGAGGGGAGCAGTGAAGGAAGAGATTAGACTAGTGATATGAGGCCAGGAAGGTTGGGGTAGGGAGCAAAGTCCACAGTGAAACTCAAGGCTTATGTTCAAATCCTACATAAAGATTTTGAGCAGCCCTCCCTCGCTGCGGGTCCTGAACTAGCACTCAGAGATGCTTAGTACTCAAAGTGTGGTCCACAGACTAGCAGCATGGGCCTTATCTGGTGCTTGCTGGAAATGCAGAATCTCAGCCCTATCTAAGCCTACTGAATCAGAACCTGCATGTTAACAAGCTCTCTGCTTTTCCTGACACAGAAGGGTATATTGATAAAAAAAAGAAAACACAGCCAGAAAGGTAACATGAAAGAACCGTTTCTTTATTTGCAAAAGCAGGCTCAGCTCCCTTCTCTGGAACATATATGGGCTTAATTCCCTTAGTTACAAAATGTTATGCATGTTGACAGGCTCTCTGGGTCATTTGGACACATGTGAAAGTTGAGAAGCACAGTTATGCAGGTGATCATAGGAAAAAAGAGCGCAACCTGGTAAGGGCAGGTGCCTAAGGTACGAGCAAGTTAGCTGTGTGGCACATGATGCATCTTACTGAGTGGATTATGTTCTTCAAGGAAAGTAGCTCAGAGGCTTGAAAAGAATAGGTGGGGCAGCTGAGACAGCCTGTGGGCCCTTCCACCATGACCCTGCTCATCTGATGAAAGCCAGTGATGGCTAAATCTGTGTCACCAGTGTGTCTCTGTGGAAGCCAGGGTGACCAGTTCAACAGCTAAGTTAATGCCAATCTCTGGATATCCCCACCCCTCCCCACCACGCTACCTCACAGTCAGCCAAATGTGCATGTGTACCTAAGAAGACTGTTGAAATATGTGTGAGTTTGATCACTGGGATCAATCTGGCTGCCTGTGTAGACCAGGTATACCAGGCAAAAGACAGTGGGAACCCTACCTAAGGTCAAGGCAGAGGGGTAGAGTGTCAGAGACAGATCCTAGGCTACAAAGTTACAGCTGCAAAGACTGAGTCAGCTAGTTGTGGTCACAGGCAGGAGTAGGAGGAAGGTAGGGGCTAGTCAAGGTCAGGCTGGGTCCTGCTGCGGTCACTGCCAGGTTCTTCCGTGGCTCCAAGGGTGGACCACAGGAGCTTTCTCCATCCCCAGAAAACCTGTTGTCAACTTCTCTGAACTCCGTCTACTGTGCATGTGGCACTGGAGGAGTCTGGTGTTCCTTAATTAGTGTTAGCAGCAACTACAATTGTTTATTATATTATGTAATCAAATTTGTATAATTGCTCTTTTATAATCCACTTTAAGAATCCAAAAACAGCACAGTGCAGGCAGGGAAGGTGTGAGCACAGGCCCCTGACATGTCAGCATTCCAGCCTTTCCTGACACGGAAGGGTGTACTAATAGAAAACACAGCCAGAAAGGTAAAGTGGAAGACCTGTTTCTTTATTTGCCAAAAACAGATCTGGCTACCTTCTCTGGGACATACCTGGGCTTAATTCTGTTAATATAAAGAGACAGAAAATTCAGGATCCCAGGAGACAGGAACCCACCAAAGGGTTTGGGTCTTTTTTTTTTTTTTTCTCTTGCAGTTACAATGCCATCCAGCTATGGTTCTTGCCAGTTAGTCCCTCTAAGACTTGTGGGATTCCTTGACTGAGTGACACTTCTGGAGCTCCCAAGGGCTGTTTAGTGATGTGGGTGAACTGTTAGGCTCTGCTCAAAGCCCTGAGAAGGCCTTTGTTGGGGTCAGTTGGGTGACTTCACAGGGGTCAGGGCGTCATGTTTTGCCTCCTTTGGAATTTCCCTTGGGGTAAAAATTGCGGGTCCCTTACCTAATTTGGTCACATTTCTCCCTGTTCTTTTGTAGAAATAATAATATAGGAAAGGAGAGACTCTTTACAAAATACTTGCAGACTTCTCATGTTCTCGACTCTCATTGCACATACATGACATAATCTGAGAAGAGATGCAGATCCTTGCAAACTTTGAGAGTTATAAGAAATAGTCAAATTACTAATCTTTGAGAAGAAAAAATCATTACATATATGAGTGAGGGGATCTTGTGCCCCAGAGAAAGGACTTTTAGGAGAGTTTCCCAAACAAATTTGTAAGACTGGCTATCAATCTAGGCTTCATCGTGACTTCAGGGTTCTATGAACTCTCCAAAATAATTGTGTGTATATTTGCGTATGTGCATTTGTACATTTTTAGGGGAAGCAGAACTGTGTCATTTATAAAATTTCAAAGGCTATGATTAAAAATAGCTGAAGAAACTTAGAGATTTTTAACAATTTTAAATTTATGAAGAGCCCGTGTATACATCCCATGTGGTCCTCATCTCTGTCATCTCTGTCAATGGGGAAAGACAGAGACCATTATCTACAATTTACAGTGAGAAAATCTAGGCATACATATGCAGAAGATTAAAACTGGACTCCTTCCTTTTACCATATATAATAATCAACTCAAGATGGGTTAAAGACTTAAATGTAAAATCTAAAACTGTACAAACCCTAGAAGAGAACCTAGGAAATACCATTCAGGACATCAGTCCATCAGTCTTGGAAAAAATTTTATAATGAAGACTCCAAAAGAAATTGCAGCAAAAACAAAAATTGATAAGAGGGACTTAAACTAAAGAACTTAGAGCTTCTGCACAGCACAAGTAAACAGACAACCTACAAAATGGGAGAAAATATTTACAAACTATGCCTCCAACCAAGTTGTAATATCCAGAATCTGTAAGGAACTTAAGCAAATCAACAAGCAAAAAACAACCCCATTAAAAAATGGGCAAAGTATATGAACAGACACTTCTCAAAAGAAGACATACATGTGACTGATAAGCACATGAAAATGCTTCATGTCAGTAATCATTCGGGAAATATAAATCAAAACCAGGGTGAGATACCATCTCACACCAGTCAGAATGGCTATTATTAGAAAGTCAAAAAAAATAACAGATGCTAGTGAGATTGTAGAGAGAAGGGAATGCTTATACACTGATGGTGGGAATGTAAATTAGTTCAGCCACTGTGGAAAGCAGTTTGGAGATTTCTCAAAAAACTTAAAACAACTAACATTTGGCCTAGCAATCTCATTACTGGGTATATACCCAAAAGAAAAGAAATCATTTTACCATAAAGACACATGCATGTGTATGTTCATCGCAGTACTGTTCACTATAGCAAAGACATGGAATCAACCTAGATGCCCATCAACAGTGGCTGGATAAAGAAAATGTGATACATATACGCAGAGGAATGCTACACAGCCATTAAAAAACAACAAATCATGTCCTTAACATAGAAACAAAACCAAATACTGCATGTTCTCACTTATAGTGGGAGTTAAGTATTGAGTACACATAGACACAAAGAAGGCAACAATAGACACTGGGATCTACTTGAGGTTGGAGGGTGGGAGGAGAGTGAGGAATGAAAACTACGTTTTGGGTATTAGGCTATTATCTGTGTAACAAAATTACCTGTGCACCAAACCCGCATGACATGCAATTTACCCATGTAACAAACCTGCACATATATCCCTTGAACCTAAAATAAAAATTGGAAAAAAAAGAATTTTCCTAAAAAGGAATGTTTTAAAATTTAGGCATAGAAATGTCTAGGGCTTGTTGATCATGTGCCTATTGATCGTTAGAAACTGGATATATAACTTGGGTGATGACACTTTTTTCAACTCCAGCACAAGCTTTGAGGAAGAAATTATTGGCTCCATCTACATAACCCAGGACATTTTGGAATACTATGATCCTCAAATGCTGAACCTAACAAATTGATTTCTGTGTGTACAAGCCATGCCTCTGCCAATCCAAATATTCCCTTTCCCCACATTTTTCTGATGTGAGGGTCATGGATAGTGTGAGATAACAAAGCTATTTCTAGGTCAAGATTAGTCCTAGGTATGGCAGCTGAAGAACAAGATGTTTCTTCAAAATATCTATGCAGCCTTCTCTCCCATCCTTTACCCCACTCCTTTCCTAGAGATTGGGGCCCCTCCTTTCAAAATGTAGATGCTTGTCTCTCTGATGTTTGCCTAACATTTAGACGTTAAACTACCTTTTCAGTCACACTGCTCCAAAAAGCAACCTATGGAATTCTGTGCTTTTTAACTCATGATCAAACTAGTCCCCTGTGGAAAATATGTCTTTGAATGGTTGCAGACTGTTCCAACCTATGGTGGAAGTCTGACATTTCACTTCACTGAGGTTTATAAAAGGAATATCAGCACATCCACCTCACTGGGTTATTTGTGCAGATTTAATGAGATAAAATGAGAAAGTGCCATTGCTATGCCTGGCCCGGAGTTGGGCCTCAGAAATTGTTGTTTACCTTGGCAACCTTCAGAATTATTTTCAGATTGATATTTCCATTCTCTGTCATCCCCATTTTACATCTCGGAAGAACATATTTTGGACCTGACATTCCAGGAAAGGAGTGTTCCTCCAGGTTTTATGGTACTTCTTTTTTGAACTGGGCTGTCCCCAGGATAAAAAAATTCTGATTGAGACTTCTATTTGATTCAATTCAGCAGAAAGACAGCCTAATAAATATCATTAACTAAAATATCATCAGGACCATTGCACAACGTTTATAATGCATTGAGGTTTTTTGGTTTTTTGTTTTTTAAATTTGCCTTCTGATTCAAGAAGTAGCAGGCTTTCCAAGCCAGTGCACACTAGGCACGTGTTTGCTCTCTGCTAATTCCGTGCTGGGAAGTCTGGCTGGGAAGACAAACTTAAAACACAGGAGAGCAATGTGTGCATAGAAAGGCATATATAGGCCGGGCGCCGTGTCTCACGCCTGTAATCCCAACACTTTGAATGGGCACTTAATATTTTTTAAAAAACAAATTTATTCATGAAACTGAATCAGTGCTCACCAGAGTGACTGAAAAGGGGTATTAAGGATCACTTTCAAACTTGTAAAGCAAATTTGCTTTATGCTAATGAAGGCCCTACAATAATTAAATATATGCTCCGTAAATAGCCCTTTGTGCATGCTGCATGTGGAAAAGTCTCTGGAGATCATTTAGGAGATTAAATTGATTTAATAAGTAAAAGTATTTAGGTAAAAAGTGGAAAATCATGATGCAGTGGACAAGAGATAAGCAACAGTAACACAGCCTTCGCATGTAATGAAAAAATTCTTGTATTTGGAGAAAGTGATAGAGAAAAATTTGCTGTGGATCACATGCGTCATGACAATATCTTCTTCTATCTATTGTTCAGTTGTTTATAGAGAAGAAAATTTAAGTAACCAGTATTTTCACTGGGAAAGAGCAGTAAGCACTGTTAGTATACCCTGCTTATTTCTTTCCGTGTGTGTGCATG
This sequence comes from Macaca nemestrina, assembly GCF_043159975.1. Taxonomy (NCBI): domain Eukaryota; kingdom Metazoa; phylum Chordata; class Mammalia; order Primates; family Cercopithecidae; genus Macaca; species Macaca nemestrina. Next base: position 42,827,165 of record NC_092126.1, read on the forward strand.
CGCACGCACTATGCGATCACATTCTATGTACACAATTATTTTTCTGTATAATATTAAAGAATTTCTCTGTCATTAAAAATGTCTTGAAAATGTGTTTTTAATGGTTGCAAACTGTTCTGACACATAGATGTGTCATAATTTAATTAACAATTCTGCTGCTGGGCATGTAGGTTGTTTCTAAATGTGCTGATATAAACATAAATATTAAAAATGGCATTGTCATGGTTTTTTGTGCTCAAAGATCAATCTCTAGTTCAGATTCTTTCCTTAAGATAAAGTCCCAATAGACAAATAACTGGGTCAAAGGATATAAACACAGTTAAGGCTCTTCACATATGTTCTTTTCGGATTTGTCATTTTGTATTTCCACTAACTGTGTTCAGGTATCTTTCCTTTCACAAAATCCTGCCAATACTAAATGTTATTATGTATTTTTTTCTATCTTGGTGGCAAAATTATCTCATTTCTGTGTTAATTTGTTATTCTTTAATGATTGAGCATTTTTCCTGAGGCTTAATGGCATTTTTAATTTTCTTTTTTACACATTCTCTCTTCATAGCTTTTTCAGCCCCCTTTTATTGTGCTAAACTCCCTTTAGTAAAGTTATTTAAACAGACCTTACGATTAAGAAAAGGAGACCCTTTGTGGAAACTTCCGTCTTCCAATTTGCTAATTCCAGATGGGCATTTCTTGTAGACATATGTAGCTGAAATTACTTTAATACTTTGTGCTTGGGTCAAATATTTATACACAGGTTTTTAATTTGACAGCTAATCCATGGCCGGGCTTTGGGAAGGCATTATTTCCTCCATGTGGCCACAGATAATGGAAAAGGTCATTTCCAGTTCATTTGTCTTTTTCTCTTTCATCTTCTGGCTCTCCTTAGTCAAATCCTTGGAAACGCTATAAATGTGTCACAATGAGAATGAAAAGTCATGTTTTTGCTAGGAAGTTTGTCATTTCCCATTTGCTGCTGTGATATGTATTTGCTCAAAGCTGAAGGAAGGATAAATTTTCTACTTGCAGTTAAATTCTATAACTTCCTTCTTATTCATCTTTTCCCCCCTCTTTTAGTGTATTTTGTGGAAACTTCATCTTAATATCTTTGAACCATTTTTTTGTGGGGCACGAGACCTCTTTGGGTTTTAACAATATGTTGGAAATTTCCATCACTCTGACACGGGCCATATGATTATCAGACACCTGCCATATGATTGTAAAACTCTCCGTTGACAAGGTGTACTTAAGAAGAGACATCTGTGGAATTATCTTTATTTTCAAAACCTGTTTACAATATCTACTTTCTCAGTGTTGAAAATCATGGCTATATGTAAATCATGTATATGTAGGTAATATCATGACTGCTTATGTGGAGCAGACACAGCAATACATGGACATGTTTTTGGCAGTGAAACATACCATGCTCTTGACTCACACATTTGGTTCAATCCTTTTTATACTTTTAGCCTCCATGTATTTTTTTTCTTTAAAAGACAAAACTTTAGTTTTTGTCTTTAAACCCTTTTCAAAAATAATTGATTGGGAAAAAAAAAAAAAAAAAAAGAAAGGCTGCACATGGGCCGGGTGCAGTGGCTCACGCTTGTAATTCTAGCACTCTGAGAGGCCAAGGCAGGTGGATCACCTGAGGTCAGGAGTTTGAGACCAGACTGGCCAACACAGTGAAACCCCATCTCTACTAAAAATACAAAAATTAGCCAGGTGTGGTGGCAGGCATCTGTAATCCCAGCTACTCAGGAGGCTGAGTGGGAGAATTGCTTGAACCCGGGAGGCAGAGGTTGCATTGAGCTGACATCGCGCCATTGCCCTCCAACCTGGGCAACAGAGTTAGACTCCATCTCCAAAAAACAAAAAAACAAAGAAAAAAAGCTGCACATATTTAAAGTATGCAATTTGATAAGTTTTGACATTCCTATACAAATCCATAAAACTATCACCACAATCAAGATGACACACCTATATTATGAAGTTCCCTCCTGCCTCTTTCTATGCCTTTCCTCCCACCTTTTCAAACCCCATCTACCCCACAGGCAACTAATGATCTGATTTCTGACCTTATAGATTATTTTCTATTTTCCAAAATCTTATATAAATGCAATTATGCACTATATATTCTGGCATCTTTCACTCAGCATCATAATTTGGGGGTTCCAGATAACAGTTTTACTCCATTGTTTTCTTAAAAAATCTTTAAATGGTAATTGCAGTCATGGTTTAAAAAAACAAAGTAGAGTGAATTTCTCCAAGGCAGATTTTATTCTATTCTTAGGTTTTAGAGAACAGGGATGATGATTGGCTGGTTTCTTAGTTCAGTCCCCTTTGGAGAGAAGCTACTCATTAAATGTTTGTGAATTTTAAATAAATAATAATAATAATAATTTGGGGGTTCATCCATGTTGCAGGATAGGTCAGTTCATTTTTTAATTGATAATATTCCATTGTATGGATATGCCTGAATTATTTATTCATAGATGAGATTGTCTATGAATAAAGACAGATTCATGTATTTTGTTCTAATATAAATACCTTTTACACAAAGAGGAGAACAATAGACACCAGGAGCCTACTTGAGGGTGGAGGGTGGGAGGAGGATGAGGGTTGAAAAATTTTCTGGTACTATGCTCACTACCTGGGTGATAGAATCATTCATACACCAAATCCCAGTGACATGCAATTTACCCATGTTACAAACCTGCCCGTGTACCCCTTGCAACTAAAATAAAAGTTGAAAAAGAAATATTTATATATATAAAAAATACTGTGCACCATAAAAAATAAAAATAAATGTCTTTTATATGTTTTCTTGCTGTATTACCCTATCTTCAGAACCTTGAGAATAGAGTTAAATGGAATGATGACGGCAGACATTCTTACCTTTTTCCTGATCTTAGGAAACATCACTGTGTCTTACACCATTAAGTATGATATTAGAAGTAGGGTTTTCCTAGATGCTCTTTATCAGGTTGAGGAATCTTTTTTCTATTTCTACTTTCCTAAGAGTTTTCTAACAGCCCAAGTGCTCCTAAAGGAGAGTACTGGATTTTGTCAAATTATTTTTCGACATCTAATATAAAAAGTTACATGGTTTTTATTTTTTAGTCTGTTAATATGGTAAATTACATTGATTTAGACCTTAGAACAATTTCAGAGTTATAGAAAAATTGAGAAGGTAGTACAGTTTTCATATACCCCATATCCAGTTTTTTATTCATAACTTACTGTATTACAACTAATGTGTATAGTTTATTTAGATTTTATTAATTTTTATCTAATGTCCTTTTTCTGTTCCAGAGTCTTACTTAGGCTACCATATCACATATCTCTTTAGGCTTCTTTTGGCTCTAGCAGTTTCTCAGACTGTCCTTCTTTTGGTGACCCTGACAGTTTTGAGAGGTATTGCTCAGTCAGGTGTTTTGTGGGATGTCCCTTATTGGAATTTATCTGATAGTTTTTCTCATGCTAAAAACTGGTTTATGGGTTATTGAGAGTAAAAACACAGGGGTAAAGTACCCCTTTTCATCATGTTAATTAAAGGATATGTAATATCATCATAACTTACTACTGTTGCTGTTACAACTTGGTCATCTGGCTCAGGAAGTGTTTTTTAGGTTTCCTCACTATAAAGTTACTCATTTCTCCCTGCCTTCTTTTCTTAACACAGTTTTTGGAAATGACTATATATAGCCCACACCTTCTTGGGGGTTATGCACTACCTTCTTGAGAGAAGAATATTTACATAAATTATTTGTAATGTTTCTGCACAAGAGATTTGTCTGTTCTTCATTTCCTTCTATATTTAATAATTTATTTTTGTGAGTATTGATTCATGGATATTTATTTAATAGTTTGGGTTATACTTCAGTACTACTTTGTTTACATTGTTGCTTAGATGATTAACAGCTGTGACCATGGAAGACACTTTTTTTTTTTTTTTTTTTTTTTTTTTTTAGACGGAGTCTCGCTCTGGGGAGATACTTTTATCTGGCTCCTGTTTCCCTTTGATATATCCCCATAACTGTCTTTTGGTTTTTGGGTTTTATTGAACGCTTTTTTATTTTTTGTCACCACAAGATACTCCAGGCTCATCTTCTGTATTCCCTACCCAAGTCTTAGAATAAACAGTTTCTCCATGGAGCCCTGGTTCTTTTTATTGGAGACTGGTATTAGAAACAAAGAGCTGGGTGCTAGTGTACTTGTTGCTACTACGGAATCATTGCTTCTGTTCTCTCTCAATTTACAAGGTGAGAAATGTTTACTATGTGTACTAACCTGTTATATACATATCTACATATTGTGCATGCATGTGTGTTTTACTGTCTCTATCTATGATAAGCTAAACATGAGTTTGTACTGATGTCTTCTACTCTAATGCACTACCACATGGATCATTCTAGCCATCTTCTCTTGCTTCTCTGTAAGCTCTCCAATGTTAGGAGACCTGGTTTCCACCATCCACCATTCATTTACTTAATGCCCACCTCTATTTTTTTATGGCTTATCTTAGCTAACCAAAATGTTTCTGGAGCTTGATCTACCAGTTATCATTGATACTGAGAGTTATTTCAAGGTCAGTCTTATGCCATCATAATTAGTATGATGCCATAAAAAGTACAGATTTTAGAGTTGTCCTGTTCTGCTCGATTAGCTGTGCGACCTTAGTAAATTTCTTTACTTTCCTGAAACTTAGTTTTTTGATTTGGAAAATGAGATTACAATAGAACCTTGGCAGGATTTTGTGTTTATATATACTGTGTTTATAAGCATGTTTATTTCTGCTGGAAATGATCCAGTAGAGTATGAAAAAAAGTATAAACTGGAAGCAAGAGTGGCTGGTGGTTGGCAGTCAGGCTCAGCGTGCAAGTGGTGAAGCTGGCCTTCCAGAGGAACGAAGACATTGTTCCACACATAGGATGCCAGTCAGCATGGCTTCCAATGGCTTCCCCAGCATGTTCAACTGCCCAGGGGCAGGCATGGTGCCAGAGAGGGCTTATCCATGGGTGCTGTTTGGCCTGAGGTAAAAGAGAAAGGGGTGTAAGAAAGTTAAAGATGTTGGAAATGAGATTATTTCTTATGATGAATTATGAGCTCTCACTGGTTGAAAGTGAATGTGAAGAAGTAATATTGTTGATGGGGAGTGAACAAGTGGCAAGATGAATGCATTATATGTTTCTTGGGGCCCATAGATTAGTGGGAATTGTTTTACTAAAGAAAGTGAAGTGGAAGTTCAGGTGATGGTGTGGTAAGAGAAGACTAATTGGTATCTGCATTATGAAGGTAATGGAGTTGTCAGGGAAGATAGGACCTTTGGTATGGCCATGAGAATGAGTGGCTGGGAAATGATGAGAGTAAAGGTTTTTGGTCTGGAAGCAGTCAACAAAGAGCCCAGGATGTAGGACGGATTCTCCAGTAGAATGTTGACATTATGAAGAATGAAGACAGTAAGAAATATGGCAAAGAAAATGGTAAGCCAGGACCGGACCTCTTCAGAGAAGGACAGGGATCACTGGGAGGTCAATGGAGGAAACACAAGGAGGACAGTGAGTTACACAGCTTTGCAGGATGGACTTGAAATGAGCCAGGATTTTTGAAGAAGGAAGGAGAACAAATGGTTTGGAGTGTTCCTGAAGTACTTGACCCTCCCCCACATCCCCTTCCCAAAAAAACTCCAAGAGCAAGCAAACAGAAAAACATTCTCCAGTGAGAAGACTGCAAGGGAAGCAGTGTACTCAGAGGATAGCCTGGCTTAGAGGAAGAAAAAGAAGAGGCTATTCAGAGAAGTGAAGGATATATGATGGTCAAGTACTGACAAAACCTCCAGTTGCAGAAACAACAGTGGAAAGATTTGGGAGAATGGGAACTTGGTTCATGTTAGGAAATGTAGGGAACCCATATATGGAGATTAGTGAGGGTGATAAGAGATGAGGCGGGACACTTGGGATGAAGTAATCAGGGCCATGTGGAATGGTTAGATTGGTCCTAATGGGTTACAGGCACCCAGCTAGAAGATGTGGAAGAGGTTGGCCGCTGGCTCACCCCCATGGGGTTCACTGGTTGCTCACTAAGGCAGGTTGTGGGGTGTATTGCTCTAGAAGGAGGGCCCTAAGCTTTGGGCAATGAAGTCTTTGTAGCTCCATCTGTGAAAAACAGGGAGCCTAATTACCAGTTAACCAGATTTAATGAGACAGATGCATAATACCAATTATTATTTGTACCACAGAGTAGATGCTCCCCCAAAAACTTACATCTCTTCCCTTTTTCTTGTTCAGCTGCAAATAAACAAATGTCTTTGTGTCCAGTGACTTAGAACAACTAGCTCAATCTAGGTATTCAATTTCTATAAAACTGGCTCCTTATTAAAACAACAAAATATTCATATTAGTTACTTATTAATAATTCCAGGAGGGAGAAACATCCCTGAAAGAAAGTTTACAATTGAACTCTGATAGTCTAAAAACAACTGGAGCTGAAGTCCTCCAGGCATTTAAGTACCATACTTAATATTTTCATTCCCTATTGTATAATCATACTCAGTGTTCATTATTTACAAATATTTGTGAATTAGTCTACTTACTAGAAATTATCTGTACTCTCACTATCAAACTTGGGTGTTTTCACAGTTGTTTGTAGACATGTGTAGAGTGGTGAAAAATTTGAGGTACCCGACAATGTGCTTGTTCCCAGCTGAGGTCAAACAAGGTGATGCTCTGGCTTTTTGTTTCCATCTCTCATACTGTAAATAAATGTCCTTTTCATGGTCTATTTAGTGCCACATGTTTTTCACTTTTATACTTTTTGTTGATGATTTTGCTGTTTAAAATGGCCTCCCAAGCATAGTACTGAAACGCTGTCTTGTGTTTCTAAGTACAAGAAGGCTGTGATTTGCCTTCTGGAGAAAAGCATGTGTCAGATAAGCTTAGTTCAGGCATGAGTTACAGTGCTGTTGCTGTGAGTTCAATGTTGATGAATCAACTATATATATATATGAAATAAGGCATCTTTAAACAGGAACACACATAATGCAACAGTGACATAAAACAAGGTATATAATGATCAGTTGACAAAAATATCATAACCAGAGACTTCAAGATGCTTGACCCTGTATTAACCTTCAAGCAATAGTTCAATATTTGCTAATTCAGTATTTGCAGCACCTTTATAGACCATAACTGCTGCAAATAGCAAGAATTGGCTATAGTTGATAATGATTTCCTTTGAGGAGGGTTCGCTTACTTTGCCTTTCATTGTTAGCAAGAGATAATCTCAAGCCTCTTTGGTAAGTGGCCCAGGAGCATGGGACAAAGAGAGCAGAGTGAGAATTGCTCAGGGGTTTTTAGGACAGCTGAAAAAAAATGAAGATTTTCATTGAACAATGACTATTAATTGAGAATTAGGCCAGTGGGGTAGATCTAAGAGTACAAGTGTGCTTCCAACACATTTATTAAGTGCTTTCTCTGTGCCAGACTAGATCTTGGGATTGCAGAAATGATATGCAAAGGTATCTGCCTTCAAGGAGCTCATAGTTTTTCATCCGTCCCTCCTTCACAACCCCCAACACATAAAGTATTGAGTGTGTGCTGGCCATTGTTGTAGTGCATTATAGGCGTTAGTCCATTTAATCTGCAAGATGACCCCATGAGGAGGTGAGGAGGTACTATTACTGTTGTTATTTTTTAGAGGAAGTCACTGAGGTCAGATAACTTGCCTGAATTCATCTGGTATGTGGAAGAACCAGGAATCAGGCCCAAACAGTGAAGCCAAGGATACTCAGCCCCTCAACCACGCATCTACACTGCCCTTTTTGGCTGGGGAGACAGATGTGGAAACACACAAGAACAATTCCAAGTTGCAGGTGTTCTCTACTGGCGATGCACAGGGGGGCTGAGAAAGCCCAGAGGAGGAGCCCCAAAGCCAGTCACACCTCTGGAGGCTTCAACAGTAGTAAGAGAAGGCTTGACCTAACGACTTCTCAGCAGAGGAGAGAAGGCTCAGAGACTCCGAGACTACCCAGACTCCCTGGAGTCAGAGTTCTAAACCACGGCTGTACAGGGGCTGTCAGAGGCCCCGTGAGGCCAGCCTTCAAGAAAACAAGCTTTTGTCAAAAAAGATAATCACTCTGGTTGGCCTATCCCCACTGAGTGTGATTAAGCACAGTTTCAATGTACTTTCCATCAGCATTGACTTTTAACAGTGATTCTCCTGCTGCTGATATGAAATAAAAGCCAGTTTTATCTGGAAAAAAGTAAAACCATCAGTGCTCTGAGTTTTCTTAGGTAAGGGCCAGATTTTCATCATTATTCCCACTCCCACACAGAGCTCCTGAAGAGGGAGGTTTGTAAGTCAGCAAGAATATTACATATCAAAGGGACACTCAGGGCTGGCAGCCCAGAAAAATTAGTCAGATAGAGGCATTTGTGTCAGTGTGAGTCTTCCTCTCATGATGTGATCTGATAAATTCAGAAAGCATCGCTGCGCTGGGAAAATGAGGGTCTAGGCCTCTTGGGTCCCTCACTGCGTAGTCATAGCTGGTGCAGACATCATCACTACATGGCCTCAGCTCAGCCAGCTAAGGACAGACCCACTGTGATTCATGGGTGCCCTAACAAACCCTCCGGTACTGCACCTGACAGCCTTCAATAGCTCAACATCTGAAACAGAGGCGCCGGATTGCTGAGGGTGGATTCCCGTATCCTGTGTCTGATCTCTCTTTGCACTCAGTATTGGCACACCCTTTGTTATCCTGTGATTACCCTGATGGCAGGAGGGAATGCAGAGAAGATACTACTCCTTGAGTGGAAGCTCCAAAGTTCTTACCCATATAGATGAATGAAACCAGTAAAAAGCATAACTGAGCAGAAAATGAAATAAAGTAAAACAACATTGGAAATCCCACAGGAACAGTGAGATCCAAAACAACAAAAGAAAACTCGAAAAAGTGTTGAATTCATATTTTAAGGGAGTAGAGGTTTTCTTGGTGTTCTTATAAAATTAGGGTGGGATCTTCCAATTTCCCTTTCTTTAAGGAATGCCTTGGTTTGCAACCACATTATGTGAAGGCTTAAAGGACATTTCCAGTTCTCAGCAACTGGAGAGCTATTCAAAGATGCATCATCAGTATTCTGTTTACCGATCTATTCCTAAAGCTCATCATTAGCTTTAAGTAGGTTCTGCCTTGAGTTGAAACTAAATAAATGAAAATGTGCCTGAATTTCCACTGGTATGTTTTGGTTTCATCCATCTTGTTTATGCCACGCATTAAACCTCAGACAAACTGTTGTTGGACTAATGGTCAAAACACAGGATCTTGATTAGTCTAAGTGATCATTATCACGGTAAGTTTAAATAGAGACCTAAGCCACGGACCCATTGGTTGTTCCACCTGGCCGTGGTGTTAATCAGCAATTTGTCCTTAGCTGCATGGCAAGTAAGAAAGGAGCTATGGCATTTTATGTGCCAACTCTGGTTGTTAGTTGTTGTCTGGAATACTTTGTTAGAAAGAATGCTAAGGCTGAAATTGGCTCAGTAGAGAACAGTATCATGATCTATTAGCAATGTCTGCCATGAGTGCTGGCAGAGAGAAATGGAACAAGTGAGACCTGTGCTTTTTATTCCTGGATTAAAGCTTCGAGATTTGGAAACCAGATCTACCTGGGAATCCTTAGGTGGGTGAAGAATGGACCATGTTCCTCCCAGGTTCCCAGGCGGAGTATGTAGTTGGGAGAAAGTGTGTATCTTTCTGTTTGTTGTACTATGTTGGTCCCTCCTCTTAACCCACCAAGGTTTTCTGAGTTCCTAGCATCCATTTGAAGCCTCATATCTTTCCTTAAAAAGCACAATGAGGATAATGCAGCTTGAGGAGCAAATACAGAGAAATGAGATTTTGAAGCAAGCCCAGCTCTCTAAAACTGCTCTGTAAGGTATCTCTGATATAGAATGCCTCTGTCCTAGTCTGAAAATCTCAGTCCACAAACTAATTCCATGGTCTGCTGCAAATCCCCAGGTTTCAGGGCAAGATGGAAGTCTATGGATATTAGGCCGGGCTCAGTGGCTCACGCCTGTAATCCCAGCACTTTGGGAGGCCGAGGTGGGCGGATCAGGAGGTCAAGAGATCGAGACCATCCTGGCTAACACGGTGAAAGCCCATCTCTACTAAAAATACAAAAAAATTAGCTGAGCATGGTGGCGGGCGCCTGTAGTCCCAGCTACTCGGGAGGCTGAGGTAGGAGAATGGCCTAAGTAAACCTGGAGGCAGAGCTTGCTGAGACTAGATTGCACCACTGCACTCAGCCTGGGGGTGACAGAGCGAGACTCCATCTCAAAAAAAAAAAAAAAAAAAGAAAGAAAGAAAGAAAGAAAGTCTATGGATATCGAAGGAACATTGAAGGTCCAAGAGAAAAGCCAAACTTCGCCAAAGCAGAGAGAGAGATAGAGGCAATAGCAATTACTGAAAGGATCTGAAAATAGGTGAATGCATCTTTAGCCAAACAGGAATATAGTTATATTCTCAGAGGCCGGGCTGTTTAAAACCACTATGTTGCCTCTTTCAGGCACAAGCCCATAAGTTTTGCTGTGCCCCAGGCCAGGAGACAGGGAAATCTTTGAAAATACAAGGGGAAAACCTCAGTGATTTCTAGTTTGGTTGGCCTGAGGGAGAGCTGTACCATCTTTTTGCTACGTCAACATTACATTTGCACTGAGCCTTGGAAAGGTAAGAACAGTGGTGTGGCTCAGAACTCCAGCTTAGGAAGGATATAACTGAGAGCAGAAAAGCCTGGAGAGAATTCCTGGAAGACTGAATTCCTAGAAGGCACAGCTATTCTTGGACTCTGATTTTGTGAAATGAAATTATACCCACAGTGACATCCATTAGCTCCTGTTATATAAGCTTATCATTTGTCCTTAAACACAGACTACATAAAACGGGGAATGAATTGGAGGCAGAGGGAAGAGGGAGGGAAATACATTTAGTGCCAAGCTCCAAGCTTGGAGGCAAAAAGAGTTATCGGTGCGAACCACTGGCTGCCCTCACATAGCCTACTGCCTGGTAATAGTAGTCTCGTAAGTGCACAGATGACTCCGAGACCCAATAAGAAGGTTCTAAGAAGGACTCGGGGCCTTCAGAAGCGGGAGGAATCATCCAGCAGAGGGCTGGGCCAGGAGTACATAGAGAAAGGAGCAGTGAATGTGTGTACATGCATTCGTTCACTCAGCCCTTTTACCAATCATTCGTCTAGCATTACAAACCCCCTGTTGGGCTGGGGACATAGAAGTGACTGAAGCTCAGTCTTTCCCCTGAGGAAGTTCAGGAAGTAGCAGGAGCTTGCCTGTGGAGAAACATATAAACTTTGTAGTGTTATGGGTGCTATAATAGATCTGATGGGCAAGGGGGTGGGTGGGCAGGCAGGACTGGGTGCTGTGAGCTTTCATGTGACACTCTGGGGCACATTAGAAAATGATACCTCTCCCAGGCAAACATCACTCACAAAAATTTGGCTTGACAAATAGAGGTGTCATTGTGCAGATTAGGAGAAGAGGTTCCATTCTCCTTCCTGGCTAACTCAGTATCCAGCCACAGTGTTGACTTAGCCAGTGAAGCACAGGAGTGTCCAGTGTCCTTGCAGGGTGCAGCCTGCACAACTGTACATGGTATAGTTGGCAGTAGGCAGTGGCAGTATATAGTGGGTGGGCAGTGGCAGTATATAGTCTGTGTCCTGGCTTTGATGCTGTACAACATTACGCAACCCACTTGCCCTCTCAGACTCGCATTTCTTCTGTGTACAAGATAGAAACTATAAAGTGCACCCACCTTGATTTCTGTGAGAGGCAATCAAATGAGATAATGTAGGTAGTGGTGTTCTGGGAGTACACAGAAGTTAAATATTGTTATTCAATAGAGATTTGTCTATTAATTGATCAGGGAAGTCTTGAATAAATCTCCTAGTGAGTTAACATTCCATAGTGCCTCTTGTCTTCTTGCTTCTCTCACACCTACCTTTTACCATCAGCCACACCAATTCATAGGCTTACTCCTTATTTACTGAAAGGTCTCTTATTTTCAGAATTTTAGCCAAGAGGAAGATTTTCTATGGATACAAGTTAGAACTTAATAGTATCCTTTGGGTGATACCTTGCTTAGTTTCTTACAAAAAAGTATTTTCTTTAAGAGGACATAGAAAATAAATAGTCAAGAAGTGTTTGTCCCCAATAACTTTATTGGAAAACATTATTGGGCCAAATGAACCGAGCTGAACATTTGCATTAATTAAATTGACCATAAACCCAGCTTAATGTTTCATTTCACCTTTCTCCTGGCACGATGGTTCCTGAGTGTTTTGGAACTCAGATATGTACCCGCTGGCAGGGATGGCTGAGAGTTCAGCGACAATCAATGTTTGTAATCAAAGAAGATTAAACTAGGTATTAATTTACAGAAATCTAATGGTCAACACATATGTGGGACAGAGAGGGCCAACCCTGTGGCAGATTGGTAGAACTGGAGGTAATTAAACAGCCCCTTCTGGAAAGAAAAGCTTTTGTGATTATTGATTTAACTCTGTGTGCATAGCCCCAATTCTTGAACCGATGGGGGACCACATTATTTATAGGAAGTTATAAGAAGTTGGGACTGTGTGAGATGTAGCTCCCAACTGCACCTACAGGGTACTTCTGACCCCAGAGGAGTTTGAAGGAGTATTGAGAGAGGGATTACTACAAGATTTAAATCCCAGCTCCATTATTCACTAGCTGTCTGATCCCACTGAAGTTGTATAACCTCTCTGAAGCTTTCTCATTTGTAAAATGACAATCATAACTATACTTAGAGAGGTTTTGTGAGGATTTGATGAGGTCTGATATGGTAGAGAAAGAAAGCAAGAAAGAGGAAAAGCAGGCCAGTTTCTTGAGCAAATGTTTGTTGTGCTCCCATCTTTAAAGACAGGGCTACATTTAAGCCTCAAAGCCAATATATGTAGTGCATACTATTAAGCCCATTTTGATGAAAGAACATGCTGGGAAAATTTCCTAGTGAATGAGGATGTGATGACTGCCATTAATTGGAGGACTAACTGTGTGGCCACTAAGTGCTGCTCATTCATTGCCTCTTACCTGTGATACTTAGAACCTCCTAACACAGGTGAGGAGATGTACACTCAGAGAAGTCAAGTGATATGTGAGAACCCAGACTGGAGGTAGACTCATACCCATATGTACCTGGCCCCAGAGCCTGGGTTCCACCCCACTCTGCCATGGGTTCAGTTGCCCGGGCGTGTCTGTGGGAGAGAGGATGCTTTGTCAACCACTTTGTCAACCACTTTTTTGACAAATGAGACAGGGTCCCTTGTTGGGAGGTGTCTGCTGTCTGGTTGTTAGGGCAGAATTTACAAGTCTGAAACAAGCTAACTATGGAAGACCACGTGTTACCTGCCAACAACTCTAGTGCCTCCCCCAGATGACTCACACATTGGATCAGTAAGAACATGAATCCTCTTTATGAGGCCTGGTTGTATGTACACAGGAGGATGGGGGAGGGGGGCTGTGGGTGCTAGGGTGGTGGCAGGTTCACCTTGTAGGTCTGTGGATCTACAACTGGAAAGTGTGGTCCAGGAAGTGGCAAGTGTCACAGGGACACTCAGCATTTCTGGAGAATTTCCTCACACCCACGTAATTATTGGAGCTTTATTCTCTCTTGAAAAGCACACGAATTTTACCTAGTTGCTGGTAGCAGAACTCTGGCACCTGTAGTCCAGAGCAGTCTGCGGCCCCAAGGGAAGACTTGCAGCTCCCTCCCCAGCATCATGCTTCTCCAACAGGCCTAGGAAGATGTCTGCATTTGGCCTCTCATTCTAGCACAGAGACAATTTAGCACCATTGGATAGTCTTGCAACAAAGTAATTTAAGAGGAATTACTCCCAAACATCCTCCTGCTAGATAATTCTTTATCGGTGTCTCTGGATGATTTCCTTCCCGAGGAGCCACATAATCACTTTGCACTGGCTCACCAAACAGCTGATGGCTCGGTGCATCATTGCCCCCCAATCAAATGGATTTAGAGCGCCATTGCATTCTGTGATCATTCATCTCCAAATCTCTTTGAGGTCACCTCTGCTCACCAGGGTCCCAGACACATGAGATGGCAGAAGTTCAAATGCCAGCTCATGTTCAAGCTGGAAAGGGCAAGTGGCGGGTTATTTGGTGTGCCTCTGGTTGCTGACCTCTCCTCCAGGCTAATTACTTATGCCACTGAAAGGCGTCTCAGTCTGGCTGTTATAACAATGGTACTGTACACTGGGATTACCCCAGTGTGTTATATACACAGCAAATTTTCTGTTTGTAACAACAGAAATTTATTTCTCACAGTTCCGGAGGCCAGAAAGTCCAAGATCAAGGTGCCAGCATTTCACTGTCTGGTGAGGGCCCATTTCTTATAGGTGGCACCTGCTGTGTGTCCTCATATGGTGGAAGAAAAAGAGGGACTCACAACCTACCTCAGGCCTCTTTTATAAGGGCACTAATCCCATTCAGAAGGGCCCCCCTCTTATGACATAAGCACTTTCCAATGGCCCCACTTTCTAATGTCATAACCTTGGTGATTAGCTTTCAACACATGAATTTTAGAGGGACACAAACATTCAAACCATAGCAAAAAAGACTGTGTTTATTAGCAGGTGAAGCCGCTTCTGGACCCGACTGGTTTTAAAAATAAGGAAAGCTCGTGAAAGTCACACACTACATGTGCTTGTATAATGCAGACACCGGATGTGTAGGTTCTCAGCTAATATGCAAAATGTGTTTGCTTAAACCGAAGAACACTGAGCTTCTATAATAGAAGTACAAACAGATGCAGTGAGCCGAGATCACGCCACTGCACTCCAGCCTGGGCGACAGAGCGAGACTCCATCTCAAAAAAAAAAAAAAAAAGAAGTACAAACAGAACCCAATTCTGAATTCTTTACCTTCCTGTCCTATTCTTTCTCAGTTATGATAATAGCAGTGTTTAGAGCAGCTACCAGGGCAGTTTCTCAAAGTGAATGCTGTTAACTTTCTGCCATTCTGGAATCGGTGTGTGTGTGTGTCAAGAAGGGGTGATACAAGAAAGAAGCTGGATAAAGGACAACCTTCTCTATTTTTATTTTGCTCATATCTAGATTCCTAGAAGATCATGTAGGGATATTGGGGAAAAAAAACCAGTTTTTGAACAAGCCAGATCTCGGCTCACAGCCTCTCTCCTCCAAAACTGGCTGAATGGCCTTGGGCAAGTTACCTATGATTGCTGGCTGCAGTTTCTTCCTCTTTTATACCAGACACAGAGTAACCATGCAGTCTATAGCCATATGCTGTGAATAAAGTCAGCAATTGATATCTCACGGTGTAAATATGAAGACAAATAGATTATATTGGAAAGAGTGTGCCTAGAATACAGTAGCCGATCAGTAAGGTTATAATAATTAGAATGACTGGCCAGGCGTTGTGGCTCATGCCTGTAATCCCAGCACTTTGGGAGGCCAAGGTGGGTGGATCACCTGAGGTCAGGAGTTCGAGACCAGCCTGGCCAACATGCCGAAATCCCATCTCTACTAAAAAAATGCAAAAATTAGCTGGGTGTGGTGGCGCACACCTGTAATCTCTGCTATTTGGGAGGCTGAGGCAGGAGAATCACTTGAACCCAGGAGGTAGAGGTTGCAGTGAGCCTAGTTTGTGTCACTGCACTCCAGCCTAGGTGACAGAGCAAGACCTTGTCTTCAAAAAATAATAATAATAATAGTAATTAGAATGACTATTTGAACTTTAATATTCAGTATTTTACATCTCATTGTATTGACTACTAGATGGGAAAATCATGGAATCTTTAAGGAAGGTTGTGATTGGCAATGTTCCTTTCAGTCCTGGCTCAGTTTTGACATATACAAAGGAAGTAGCTCTTGCAGACAGTGATTGTTATTTTGGGTTTCAGATTCCCCATCCCCATGTCCTCTTTGCCACTTTTATTCAGTGATCATTTAATATATTCAGAGTCAGACAAAGAAGCACCCAAGACGAGGGAAGCATCTTCTTCACGTTTTTAGGGCAAACTTACTAAAGAGTGACTTTGCCTTTGAAGTCAGATTCACCCCAGGAATAAAAAGCTTTTATTCCTGTGGGTTGGAAAATATACTCGTTTCCCTCTTCTTAAAAATATTCGTTATCGCAGCACATACTGGAACCTGTCGGGGGTTGGGGGGGAATGGCAGGGAGAGCAGTAGGACAATACCTAATGCATGCGGGAATTAAACCTAGATAATGGGTTGATAGGTGCAGCAAACCACCATGGCACATGTATACGTAACAAATTTGCATACTCTGCACATGTATCTGGAACTTAAAGTAAAATAAGAATATATATATTTATCATCCACAATGCTGCAAGACACTTTTCCCATGTTCAGTTGATTGTCACTACAATGTTAGAGCTGAAGAAATGAAAGCTTCACAACTACATGTGGCCTCAGGATGACTTCACAAATTACATTTTTCTATATCTCATATGAATAGGGATAATAATAATCAGGTACAGAGGAACATCTGTGTAAGCCATTGTGTGGTTCAGAGTTGGTGCCTAAATGGATGCTAGTTTTTGATTGTCAACTCCTAAAACCCAGCATGGGCCTCCTCCTCAGCCCACAGGGAATTCCTCAGGGTAGCCTCCCAAATAGCTCAGGAAGCAATTTCTCAGGGTAACTCGCCCACTCTACTGACTCATAGTGGTGGATGTCAGAGCATTGGAAAAACCTAAGAATTTAATCATAGGAAGGCACTTTGTAGTTGATCAGTTCATATCACTATGAAGAATGTCCTTACTTACTATGACTCTTTGGGGACCTGGCTCAATTCCAAAGGGGACAGGACTGGAGCAGCTCAGAAAACAACAGGGGATGTTTGATAGTTGAACTCACAGAGCCACAAGAATGTCACCATCATCCTCCTCAAGTGACATATGTTGAACAATGGTTACAGCTCAGCCTCCTCCCGGCTCCAAGGAAAGAGCCAGGAAGAGCCTGCCTGCTGCACTGTTATAACCTCTGAGACCTCTGCCTGCTACACTGTTACAACCTCCTGGGAGACTTGGCATGGTAACACATTGATCTTACCACACAGGGCTTGGGGCCTTTGGCTCCTCCCATGTGCCCCTCATGGGAGGGTATGAACCATACATCGACTAAGGACAGGCCACATGGGTTAACACTCTGCTTCCTAGATAAGAAAGTGTGACAGAGTGACAGAGGGCTCTGGCATTGTGTATCCTGAGTGCCTGGGAAGAGCTCTGACTGAGGACAGCCTTGACAACAGACCCCTGCTGCTTGTGAGGGAGGCTGGACCAGCTCCCCAAAGTCTGATTGAAGCCACCCCAATTCTGTCCATTCAGCTAATCTTGATGTTAACTTTTTGTTTAAATTGGCCCCGTTTTATTTTGTAAAGCTGCCAACCATGAGCCAGTATCTTCAGACAGTAATAGGACAAAAAGGCAGGAAGAGTTACGTTCACCTGCTCTGAAAATCCTGGATGTCCAGGGCACTGGGAGAATTGAGACAGGGCAAGTCATCAGACATGTTGTCCACCAGGTCCTGGGATGGGGCGCAGACTGGGCAGTTTCCCAGCGTTAGTGTAAGTAGCATCTTGAGAGAGGGAAGCGTATCTCTCTACAAGGAGGTAAGTCAGAGCTCTGAGCTCAAGAGGCAGTGGTCTCATCAGATGTGAAGAAAGAGGAAAGGCTATCGAGGGTAAAGGCATCACAGGATCAGAGAGACAAATAACAGGCATAGATCAGAAAGCAGAGAGCAAGATGGGTCAGAATTTAAGCTGGGAAATCGGGAAATGTTCCAGACACTTTGCTTCTGTGCAACAGCCACTTCTGGCAAGCATGGAGGCAGAGAACAGGGTGGGCTCCTGTGGCTTTGGTCCTCAGTGTTCAGCACTTCGTCTCTTCTTTGGAAGACAGCTTTTGGGATCTTGGAATTGCTTTGTCTGTAGTTGAAGAGATAGAAGTATCTGGATATCTATGCACCCAACCCTGGGGAAGCCCTTAACCAATGACTGTCTAGTGAAGAAGCATATAAGTCCAGCTTCCTTGCCTCAGATTGGGGCAACTCTGAGATTTAACTTACATGCCAGATTTCCCCTGCAGGACCAGGCTGAAGCCACCTTCCACAGAACTCCACCTGAAATCACATCCTTGCTTCACTTCCCCCTTTCCCTGTCCCCAAAACCCTTCCTTACAGGTATCCCTTGGGAGTGTTTGTTTGTTTGTTTTTTGTTTTGTTTGTTTGTTTGTTTGTTTAAGTGATGAGGTCTCTGGCACCCAGGCTGGAGTGCAGTGGCACACTCAGAGCTCACTGCAGACTTCAACTCCTGGGATGAAGCAATCCTTCTGCCTTCCGGCCTCAGCCTCTTGAGTAGCTGAAACTACAGGCACCCAGCTTTTAAAATTATTATTATTATTTGTAGGGATGGGGTCTTGCTATGTTGCCCAGGCTGGTCCTGAACTCCGGCTTCAAGCAATCCTCCCACCTTGGCCTCCCAAAATGCTGGGATTACAGGCATGAGTCACCCACTCAGCCAGGATTTCTTGATGAATCACATTTACAAGAACCTGCATCTCAGTGTCTTCTGCTAGGAAGCCCCACATAAGAGGCCACCTGACTCTCTACCCATGCTGGTTCATCACTGCAAAAGCGGGTTCTGAGCTCCTGCTGTGTGCTCTGGGCAGCGTCACCATGGTGCTCAGGTCTCACCCCCTTGACACTCACCTCCAGCTAGGAAAGCGGCAGAGTAACTATACAAGCCATAGAGAGTAAGTACAAAAGGGTACAGACAATTAATGGAAAGACTGAGGTCCATGTGGACTATGATGGTTGGCGAGGGCTTCCTGGATATTACAGGCTTATGTTTGGTCTTGAAGATATGGGAGTTAGGCCAAGGGAGGATTGTAAGCAGGGGCACAGCATGAACACAGATACAAAAGCAGTGACCAGGTGAACAGCGCTGGGGCACTACTGACCAGCAAGGAGGGAAATCTGGCTGCCTGGGCTTTAACATGGGTTGAATAGAGAATCTGTATACAAGCTGGAGAGACCTGGAAAAGGTGGTCTTTCACTTTCCACCCAGAGAGCAAAGAATGCACCTTTCTCCTCCCCATGAAGTGTAGCTCCATGGGCGTGGGAACAGTGGAAGATGTGAAAGGTAGAGGCTGACCCTAGTGTCTGGAGAACCAGCCAACTGACAACACCCTGCCCATTCACAGGTAACTGAGAATGCATTTGTATCCCCTTGGCATGCCCAATTTGAAGGCCCTGAGAGTCCATTTAACTTCCAGAAGGCAGTCTTTCCTTTGCTGTTTTCATTTCCACACCCTCTTGGCTCACCTTAGAGCCCACCCGCTTCACAGCCCAGTTATGAGTAAGGGTCTAGAATAAAGGGAAGGAGTAGAGGAAAGGCAGCCACATGTGGCCAAGTACTATCTAAGTATGGCTTTCTCCTGAGACCAGGAATTGAGTGTAGGTGTTTTATTTAGGTGGTAACCCCAGGAAGCTCCCACACAGGAGAACACAAGACAGGGAAAAGAGAAAAGCCAACCGATGGTGCAGTCATGAACAGGTTACTGCTGTGGGTATCTGGGCTCCATTTCACTGGGGACCCTGTGAGGTATAATTAGGATGACTATCCTGCTTTGCCTAGACTGACTATTTAGCATCAAAAGTCCCACATCCTGGTAATCCCCTCAGTCCCTCAAAAACTAGGATGTTTGGTCTCCAGTATCACATAGAATGTGTACCAAAGGATGGGGGAAGTCAGAGTATTTGTGGACTTCTATTCCTCATTAGTTGAGTGTGGCCTAGAGGTCAGCACTCTGGGCTGCCTCTCACAAGCTACTGTGGCACCTAAGAAAGCCCTGTGGGCAGAGAAGCGGGGAGAGGCAGGCCCTTGAGGTAAGAAGCCATCAGCATACACAGGAACAGTCCATACAGTTGCAGATGTGGGCTGAGGGGATATGGTTATGTCTGTTATGAGTACCCATGATTCTTGAGGTGCTTTGTATATGCTAAACCATTTCATTGTCTCTGGAACTCTTCAAGGAGGGGATGATGAGACAAACTGCAGGTCTCAGGAGTTGAGTTGCTTCCCCCAAGGTCCCTGGCTTTGTTTCTGCTGGGGAAGTCTGTCCCGCCTTAAAGCCTATGCTCCTTGCTTTTCACATGCTGCCTCCAGTTATCTGTTTATCCTCTAGCTATCTCCAGTTGCACTGGGCCTGAGACAGATTCCTTCTGAATAGCTCTGCAGATGACTGCTACAAAGAGAGGCTATTGAAAGCCATCCTAGAATTTACTTAGCAATAGCTCACCTTGAAAAATAACAAGGTTAAGGCTGAAGAATGTTCTATTCAATTCTGTTGTAATTAAGAGAATTTTTCTGCATTGCATGCTGCATAATTGAATTATACCAACGATTAATTTTTTTAAATAATTATTTGTAGATTTGTTTCTCCTACCAGTGCACTTAAAAAAAATAATATACTTTGCCACTTAATAAAGCTGATAGATGCTGTGGGAGAGACAGTGGAGGAGATATTGTTTGCGCTGGGTGGTTCCATCATTACTATTGATTACACAGTCTTATTATTCACCTCAAAGACACTACAATTAATAGAAATGGAAATGAAGGAATATCCATGTTCTGTGATGCTTTATTGCAAGAGGAAATAAACAATACTTGTAGACAAGTAATAATTCTTTGTTGGCTGTGACAGCAGTGCTTTCAGAGGAAGGATTCACCTGCATCTTAAACAGGCAGCCCAGGTTCTTTCTGCCAATGCCGAGAGATATTCTCCTTAAAGACCAGCTGGCAGTCAGAGGCTCACCCCACTGAAGACCTAGCTGCCCCCGACCTGTCGCAGGCCCGCAGAATCAGTGTGCAAGCAGGATTAGAGTAGCCTGAGGGGGCTCATGCCTAAACTCCTCCAGTACTAGAGTGCTCAGTACTTCGTATTCAAGACTGAGCACTCTAAATTGGATTACAGTAAGTCATAGATGCCTGGACAATTGTGGCCTGAATTTATGAGGAAAAAGAAGTAGGGCCAGACCCAGCTGGTCCTCAGGGTGTTATTCTGAAGTATGCATGGTCCTCACATGGGGCCCTGCCTCTTCTCTACCCTTCTTTCCCAGTGCTTTTTGCTGTTATTCTTCAGGGCACCACACTGAGCTGTTGTACCCAGACCGTTTGTTCCCCAAAGAAGACCACCAGAGTCCAGAGTCAAAGCCAAGCGGCAAGGATCTTTACTACAAGTTCGAACCTGGTCCCTCCATTCCACAGCATACAAGAGGGCCCCGAACAATGCGAGTGCTTGCTTTTTTATAGCCCGAAAGTTACAGGGGAACAAAGGAATTCTTTTGGTTCCCGCGCTTTCAGTAAAACTTTGAACGGCTGTCTCCTTTTCGGAGACTTTCCAGGTGGTGTTTGTACTGGGCTCAGGAAGTTTGAGAGATATATGGTGATATGTGGTGGGATGGGAGGATGGGATGTGTTTGTACTGGGCTTGTTTGTTTTGAGCCCGGGGCTGAGGAATGTGCCTGGCTCCTTTCATTCCCCTCTTCTTTTCAGGTATCTCTAGAGCCAATCTTGGGTCTTATAAGTCTGATTCTGTTTCAGCGTTTACAGGTTGGTATTGGGCTCTGAGGACCATGAGTTGTACAGTGTCAAACCTTTCTCTAACGAACCGCAAAATTCTGTTAACAACAAAAGGTCCTACGGTAAGCAGAAATAGTAGACTCAGCAGGGGTCTGAGGAAGGGGGCTAACAGAGAAAACATAGATGAGTTCCACCATTGGTCTGCAGCTGAAGCAAACTGCCGTGTTCTTACTTCTGTGCTTAACTTGCGTAACTGTTGGACCCGGTCCTCCACAAGTCCTGATTCATTTATGTAGAAACAACAGTCTTCCTTTAGAAACATACACGTACCCCCTTTTTCAGCAGTGAATAGGTCTAGGGCCCTCTGGTTCTGCAAGGTTACCTGTGCTAGGGACGTGAGCTGCCGCTGGAGGGAGGCAAGGGACTCAGCTGACTCCTCCATAGCAATGGCAAATTGTTGGTATAGCTTGTTACTTTCTATGAGGGTGTGACCTAGGGCTCCCCCCGCCAGTACGGCCACCATGAAGGATGCGGTGAGGGAGATTCCTGCAATGAGGGGGAGAAATATGGCTCGTGCAGGTCTCGGTCTAGGGACTGGGTGAATAACAGCACTAGTCCAGTTACCGGTATACCCTAGGAACTCACCGGCAGTAAGTAGAGTCAACCGGGGAACTAATGTGACAGGAAGACACAGTAGGTTGGTAACAGAGGGGCTTGATAGGTTTTTAGATAATGTTCCATTACACCAGAAGAATATGCCTGACAGAGCCCTTAAGGTGATATTAGGGGGCGTTGCAGTGATGCTGCAGAGGCTGGAATTAGTTCCTGAGAAACAGTAGGGAAACTTTTCTTGACTGGGGTTTAGGTATAGTGGCACGTTAGGGATAGGGGCATATGAGAGGTTTCGGTGGTTGTTAGCTTGGGCAGAGGTAGAGGATCCCCATGGCAGGGGGACAGCGGTTAGCAGTGGACACCCTAGAGTGGCACACAGAAAGCAGCCAGACAGGCTGTGAAGTCCTGTAAGGTTAGCAAGTTCTAATCCTTCTTGCAATAATTTTAACCAGGAAAAAGGACGTAAATCTTGTGTCAGGTGGTTTTCTTGTCGCTGGATATTTCCATGGACCAGGGGCCGTACCTGCACTAGACCCCGCCACAGATAGAGGTGACTGCTAGGCCATGTGGAGGCGGAGGAGTAGTATACAGCCCCGTGTTGAGGCATGGTCCAGCGGGAGTTCCAGGGGTCTCTAACTACCCATGTATACGAAAAATCTCCATCTCGTCTACGATGGAAGGACCATCTGGGATCTATCTGTTCTTTCCCACCCCACCATTGGAATTTATGGACGTTACAATAGTTATAAGGGCAGCCGGCACTTTGGTGCCACCAATAGTGCTTACAATTGTATTTAGTCTGATCATACTCGAAGCATATCATTGGTGCCACTGGTTTGGCTATTGGGAAGTCAGTAAAATTTAGTAAAATTGGGCTATTGCACCCTGAGGAGGGGCAATCTGCACTGGCCACTAATTTCCCGGGCTTATGAGGTTGCCCAGGGTGGATTTGGTTTTCATAAAGCCAGAATCTCCAGACAAAGGGATTAAGAGCTGGTTTTGTGATTTCTCCAGCGGCCACTAGGGCGACTAACGTTAGAGTCAGACTACCTAACTGCATGTTTGCAATGAGCTATGCTGTCGGCGCAGGGTGAGTTTTAAGGGATTGTTCTTAGCTCTGTCCACAGTCCACGTGTCCGGTGCTTCAGCCGCCATCGTGATTGGCCCCAGAAGGTCGGAGGTTGGGTCCACTGGCTTGACGTGGGTGTAGTGGATCCACGACGCAATGCCTTCTACCTTCAGGGCAGTGGGTGTGGTCAGGAGTACTTGGAGTGGTCCTTTCCACCTGGGCTCTAGGGTCTCTTGTCGGTGTCGCTTAACCAGGACCCAGTCTCCCGGCTGGTACGGATGGGGTGTTGGTGGGGGACTGGTCTCATATAGCTCCTTCAATTTGGGCCAGATTTCTTGGTGAATTTTCTGTAAGGCTTGTAGGGAAAATAAGAATTCAGAGACATTTTCTGTTTCAGACTTAAGCAGATCATCTTTTAAGCTAGGAACCAGGGGTGGAGGTCTGCCATACATGATTTCGTAAGGGGTAAGGCCCAGTCTGTAAGGGGTATTACGGGCCCGGAACAGAGCATAGGGGAGAAGGACCACCCAATTAGCGCCAGTCTCCATAGTCAATTTAGTTAAGGTCTCTTTTAAGGTCCGATTCATCCTTTCTACCTGTCCTGAACTCTGGGGCCTGTAAGCGCAATGTAGTTTCCAATTTGCCCCAAGGATGGAAGCCAAATCCTGACTTACCTTAGCAACGAAAGCGGGCCCATTATCTGACCCTATCTGGACAAGGAAGCCATACCTGGGAAGGATATCTTCCAGAATTTTCTTTGCTACGACCTGAGCAGTTTCTCTTTTGGTTGGGAATGCTTCAGTCCAAAGTATCTACAAAGACAAGTAAGTACCGGTACCCGTACTTTCCTGGCTTTATTTCAGTAAAATCTACTTCCCAGTAGATACCGGGCCTGGTTCCCCTGAGCCTTGTTCCTGTTGCAGCTTGAGATTGGGGGTATGCGTTGTTAAGCTGGCAGACTTTGCAACTTGTCACGATACTGCTGGCCGTCTCAACTATATGTCTGATTTTGAGCTTGGAGCGTCTGATCAGGTCTATCATCCGCCGGGCACCCAGGTGGGTGGTTCGGTAGATGTGTTCTAACACCTGTTGTCCTAATTTTTCTGGTAGGATGGTTTGGTCATTAGTATCAGTCCACCACCCATTCTGGATTTGTTTCAGGGGAAGTTTGTCAATCCACTGGAGATCTTGTTCTGAATATTCAGGGAAATATGGCAAGTCCCGGGGGCCCGGGTCAGGGAGCTGGAGTGCAAGGAGTTGGCTGGGAGCCTTCGCCACATTCCTTGCAGTTTGGTCTGCCAGAAAGTTGCCTTGAGCAGTTGGAGTAGTTGGTTTCTGATGCCCTGGGTAATGCACAATGGCTAACTTTTCTGGCCTCCATAGGGCTGTTAGCAGGGCTAGGATCTCTTGCTTGTTTTTTATCTCTTTTCCTTCAGCCGTCAGTAACCCTCGCTCCCTGTAAATGGCCCCATGTATATGCGCCATTGCAAAAGCATATCGGCTGTCTGTATATACTGTCAGCTTCTTCCCCGCCCCTAAGGTAAGAGCTTGGGTGAGCGCTATCAGTTCGGCCTTCTGGGCCGATGTCCCCGGGGGCAGGGGTTCCACCCAGATTACCTCAGTCTCTGAAGTCACTGCCGCTCCAGCGTACCTCTGGCCTTGATGCATGAAGCTGCTCCCATCAGTGAACCAGACGAGGTCGGCGTCAGGAAGTGGGCGGTCCTGCAGGTCTTCTCGAACTCCGTGCACCTGAGCTAGTATCTCGGTGCAGTCATGGAGTGGGGCGTCCAGGTCCAGGTTGGGCAGCAGCGAGGCAGGGTTTAAGGTCGTTGGGGGCAGGAAAGTTATCCTGAGAGGATTTAGTAGTAGTCCTTGGTAGTGGGTGAGCCGGGCGTTACTCATCCATCGATTAGGTGGCTGTTTGAGTACACCTTCGATGGCATGTGGAGTAACGACACGCAATTCTTGTCCCATGACAAGCTTATCAGCATCTTGCACCATCAGAGCCGTGGCCGCAATCATTCGGAGACAAGGGGGCCACCCAGCCGCCACTGGGTCTAACTTCTTTGACAGGTAGGCAACTGGCCTCCGCCAGGGGCCTAAGTTCTGAGTTATTACTGCCTTGGCGACACCCTTATTCTCGTCACGTATAAGTGGAAGGGCTTGGTAACATCAGGTAGTCCCAGTGCAGGCGCAGAGAGTAGGGCGGTTTTAATCTGTTAGAAAGCCGACTCGACTTCGTCTGTCCAATTAAATGGCTGCTGCCCCCGGGTTGCCTGATACAAGGGTTTAGCCAGTTCTGCGAACCCAGGTATCCATAGTCTGCAAAATCCCGCCAACCCAGGAATTCCCTCACTTGTCGGGTGGATTGTGGCCTGGGGATCTGCAGAACAGTTTGTTTCCGGGCATCTGTTAACCAGCGCTGCCCTTCTTTAAGCAGGTACCCTAGATATGTTACCTCTGGCTTACAGATTTGAGCTTTCTTTGCCGAGGCTCGGTAGCCCAGATTTCCCAGAGCTTGTAAGAGACCCTTGGTCTCTTGGATGCAAGCTTCTTGGGTCTCAGCAGCAATTAGGAGGTCATCAACATACTGTAGTAAAGTTATTTCAGGGTGTTTACGTCGGTACTCACCCAGGTCTTCATGGAGGGCCTCATCGAACAGGGTAGGAGAGTTTTTGAATCCCTGCGGCAGCCTGGTCCATGTCAGTTGGCCACTTATGCCCCTGTCAGGGTCATTCCACTCGAAGGCGAAGAGCTTTTGGCTCTGAGGGGCTAAAGGCAAACTGAAGAAAGCATCTTTCAAATCTAAAACAGTGTACCATTGATGTTTAGGGTTTAAGGTACTCAGGAGGGTATACGGGTTAGGCACAGTTGGATGTATGTCTACAACCCTCTTATTGATTTCTCTTAAGTCTTGTACAGGTCTGTATTCTCCACTATTAGGTTTTCGTACCGGCAACAATGGAGTATTCCAAGGCGAGTGACATGGGCGAAGGACCCCTTGGTCAAGGAGCTGGTGGATATGTGGGGCAATTCCTTTCTTGGCCTCTAGGGGCATCGGGTATTGGCGTACCTGCACGGGGTCTTAAGTTCAACAAACAAGGCAGGACGGTGTTTTGCTAGTCCTAAGCCCCCCGTTTCCGCCCAAGCTTCTGGATATTGCTGGAGCCAGGTTGCTATGTCCTGGTCAGGGGCCGCTCGCTCCTGGTGGAGCTGGTACTCATCTTCTAGGGTTATAGTCAGGACGGACACGGGCCAATTGTGGGAGTTGGTCACAACCGGCCCCTCAGGGAGGAAATGGATCTGTGCTCCCATTTTAGTTAGCAGGTCTCTCCCTAATAGGGGACAGGGGCTCTCAGGGATGACCAGGAAAGAATGGGTTACATTCTTGGCTCCAAGGTTTACTGTTCTTTGTGTTGTCCATGGCTATTTCTTAACTCCTGTGGCCCCTTGTACCCACGAGGACTTGGAGGATAATTTCCCATTAGTTTTAACTAAGACTGAGTGCTGTGCTCCCGTATCGCCCAAGAACTGGACTGGGGACCCCTCCACTTGCAAAGTTACCCTAGGTTCGGGGAGGGGGTCCGAACCCCATCTTCCCTAGTCTTCCTCTTGAGTGACTAGTACGGGTGTAGACCTAGGGGGTCCCTGTCCTCGTTGTTTCTTTTTGGGGCAGTCTCTTACCCAGTGGCCAGCCTCCTTACAGTAGGCACATTGCTCTTTGCTCAGATTATCATGCCTGGGGGGCCACCTAGGTTGGGTGTACTCTGGCTGTAGATGTTCTTTCTGTACCACTGCTGCCAGGACCTTGGTTATTTTTTCAGTGGCCTTAAATTGCCTTTCTTCTGGAGTATCTCTGTTATTGTAAACCCGCTGGGCTATCTGAAGGAGGTCCTGAATCCGCTTTCCCTCCAAGTCTTCTAATTTCTGGAGTTTCCTTTTAATATCTGGGGCTGCCTGATTTACAAAAGACATTACAACAGCTGCCTGACTTCCTGGAGCGTCTGGATCTATGGGGGTGTACTGTCTAAAAGCTTCCATTAATCTTTCTAAGTAGGTGGCTGGGCTCTCTGTCTTTCCCTGCAGAATAGAATATACTTTAGCCAAATTAGTGGGCTTGCGAGCAGCTGCCCGGAGACCCGCCATTAGAGTCTGGCGATAAAGGTGTAGCCGTCCCCTACCTTCTGCCGTGTTGTAGTCCCACGCCGGCCTGGTCAGAGGAAAGGTCGCGTTTATGAGGTCGGGGTTGGCAGTCGGTTGACCGTTGTCCCCCGGGACCAGCTTTCTAGCTTCTACCTGTATTCTCTCTCACTCCTCCGTGGTGAACAAGATTTGGAGGAGCTGCTGACAATCATCCCAAGTGGGCTGGTGGGTGAACATGACACTATCCAGTAAAGCCAGTAAATCTTGGGGTTGTCTCAAAACCGAGCACTCTGAGTCTTCCAGTTATACAGATCACTGGTGGAGAATGGCCAGTACTGGAGCCTGGGGATTCCTGTGTCATCTGGGGGTCCTATTTCCCAAAGGGGTAAGGCCACCGTAGAGTCAGGCGGCTGGGGAGGGCTAGCCTGCGAAGTGCGCCCTCGCGTCTGCCCCGCCAGCCCTTCAAAGTTACTTTCCCTTTCAGCGGGCCCGTGTGTGCCGGCCACCTCCCCTCTGCCTGCTCCCTCCCACGGCTCAGCCCGGGGGGTGGGTCTGGGTGCGTCGGCCCCCTCCCGTGGGCCTGCTCCCTCCCGTGGCTGAGCCCGGGGGGCTAGGGCCTGGGGCCTGGAGGGGTACGGAGGGGGTTCTGTGAACAGTGGGTCCCCGCTATCAGGTAGAACAGGATGGGTGGGGGGCAGTTGGTTGCTTGGATTTTAGTGGTCGAGCAACCAGTGCCTTACAGGGTTCAGGGGCTATTCGGAAAGGGGGCAGCCAAGGAGGCGGGTTTTCAACAAGGTCCTGCCATATGAGGATATATGGGATTTGATCTAAGTGGCCCACACGCCCAGGTAGGAAAATCTTGGACTTTACCCTAGTGATGACAGCAGGTCGGAACGTCCCTTCAGGTGGCCACCCTACATCAAAGGCAGGCCATTCGGAGCGACACAGAGTAATTAGCTTTCCTTTCCTGATTTCTATACCAAGATCATGGCCCCTTGCTCTAACTTCTTTGAAATTACTTGTAAGGAGAGATAGAGGAGTGCTCTGGGTATTACCCATCCTGTAATAATTTGTAGTCTCTTCCTGTAAAGGAATGTGGGTTAGAATCCCTGTAAAGGAAATCTGATCTGACTTATTAATGATATCTAGTCGCAGGCACGCTTTGGCAGCCCGGGTCAGAGACAGCTGCTGCCTAGATCGCAGACGCGCTCCGGCAACCCAGATCGGAGATGGCTGCTGCCCAGACCGCAAACGCGCTCCAGCAGTTCAGATCGCAAGCGCGCACCGGAAGCCCGGGTCAGAGTTAGCTGCTTGGATCGTGATCGCGATCGCGCTCAGGCAGCCCAGATCAGAGACAGCTGCTGCCCAAACCGCAAACGCGCTCGGGGCAGTTCAGATCGCAGGCACGCACCGGAAGCCCGGGTCAGAGTCAGCTGCTCGGATCGCGATCGCGCTCGGGCAGCCCAGATCAGAGACAGCTGCTGCCCAAACCACAAACGCACTCAGGGCAGTTCAGATCGCAATTTAGATCAGACGAGAGCCAGGGGACGTCTCCCACTGGTCTCCGCTGGCCGTCCTATAGCGCGTCCGCCAGGACTGTGCCAGCTCCAGTTTCAGACCTCGCGAGTCACAGATTCAGATTCAGAACAGACACAGACATACAAACGGAGTTGAGCCAGCTCACCTATCAGTAGGTCGATCCTAGCAGATCCGTTGACCAGGGGTCTGGTGGGCTTGGGGAATCCCGGACGAGCCCCCAGATGTTGTACCCAGACCGTTTGTTCCCCAAAGAAGACCACCAGAGTCCAGAGTCAAAGCCAAGCGGCAAGGATCTTTACTACAAGTTCGAACCTGGTCCCTCCATTCCACAGCATACAAGAGGGCCCCGAACAATGTGAGTGCTTGCTTTTTTATAGCCCGAAAGTTACAGGGGAACAAAGGAATTCTTTTGGTTCCCGCGCTTTCAGTAAAACTTTGAACGGCTGTCTCCTTTTCGGAGACTTTCCAGGTGGTGTTTGTACTGGGCTCAGGAAGTTTGAGAGATATATGGCAATATGTGGTGGGATGGGAGGATGGGATGTGTTTGTACTGGGCTCAGGAAGTTTGAGAGATATATGGCAATATGTGGTGGGATGGGAGGATGGGATGTGTTTGTACTGGGCTTGTTTGTTTTGAGCCCGGGGCTGAGGAATGTGCCCGGCTCCTTTCAGAGCGAGCAAGTCCCCAGTACTCTTTACAGCTTCTCTCTGCCCCTTTGCCCATGAAGCACTTTCTTTCCTTTTCCCAGGCTCATGCCTGCTCACTCTTCAGAATTTAGCCTTCCACTAACTCCAGCCCTTCTCCTGCTGGCCTCCTTTCATGGTTCAGCTGTGTCACCAGCAGACCATGAATTCTGCAAGGATGAGCACTGGGCTTCATTACATCCCCTGGGCCAGCCCTGGAGAGGAAGATGGCACAGATTAGTGCCAGGAACTGTATTTTGACTGGAATAAACTAAAGCAAGCTTGTCCAACCCGTGCATCACAGTGACCTCTTTGCTTGTTCCCTTGAAGGTGTTTTGTTTTGTTTCGTTTTGTTTTTTAGAGACAGGGTCTCACTCTGCTGCCCAGACTGGAGTACAGTGGTGCTCACTGCAGCCTCTACCTCCTGGGCTGAAGTGACCTTCCCACCTCATCCTCCTAAGTAGCTGGAACTACAGGTGCTTGCCACCATGCCTGGCTAATTATTTTTTTCTAGAGACAGGGTCTAACTATGTTTCCGGGATTGGTCTTGACTCCTGAGCTCAAGGAATCCTTCTGCCTTCACCTCCCCAAATTCTGGGAATACAGGCATGAACCACCATGCCTGCCCTCCATTCTTCTGATTTGTATCACCATTGACCAGTTTGCCTACTCTAGTACTATATATAAATAGAATCACGCAGCAGGTGCATTTGTGTCTGGCTTCTTTCCCTCCATATTATGCCTTTGAGATCCATCCCCATTGGCTTCTATGTATTCTGTACTCGTCCTATGCAGGGTTTCCCTATTCAAATATCTACTGAGAGAGCCTTTCCTTGTGAAGATAGAGAAAAGCCCAGGGCTGCAGGCAGAGCTCCCACTGGCTGTTGAGGGCTCTGTGGCTCAGCACCAGAATTCAGGACATCTGGACAGTGGTCAAGTCGATGCTGGGTGACCAAGGATCCTTCTGGGGACATGGTTCAGGCCCACAAGCTGAAGTTGCTGCAGGCCTTGATTCATTGAACAAAGACAGCCTGAGGTATGCTGCCAGAAGGTGTTGCACTTAGCTAGGAGATAAATGGAAGAGGAAGGAATTGTCAGTGGTGGCTATGAGTGGATGGCTATGTTCTTGAAACTCCTGATTTGCTCTGCCAAGTGACCACTCTGATGTAATCTGCCTTTCTGATGACTGCAGTAATGCAGCTCTGTCTCTGCTCAGGCCCTAACATGGAGAAATCTGGAAAGCAGGTGACATCTGCTTAACTGTGGTGGATGAGCCCCTCAAGGTCAGCAGCCCGCTTTATACGTCTCTGTGTCCCTGGCACCTATCAGTAAAGTTACTGCCAAATGAAAAAAAAAAAGAAAAAGAAAGAAAGAAATGGGCCAATAGCTCCTATTGTTCATCCTTTGCTCCTTCAAACTAGCCTTGTCCGAGATGATGATCATGGAGAATTAGACCTCCTTCTCATGCTGTCCTGGGGTTTCTACACTCACTGGCATCCACTTCATCTATCCCAGAGTCTAGCACAACCTTGTAGGTGCACAATAAGCCATCACCTGGCGGCTAAAGCAGTCCCTTGGTGGCTTACTCTACTCTCTTGTCAGTCCCCAGCCAGTCCATTTCGTCCCTGAGCCAGGGACCCTGCTTTGTTCAACTCCGTGCCTGCAGCCCTGGTGTGGGGCCTGGGCCAGACAAGAGAAGCTCAGTGAAGAGTGAGAGTATCAAACTGAAATATCCATGTTCCCTCTGAAATAAAGAGAGTTTTAGGGAAGGAAGAAGAAAGGTGCAAAGTAGACTCTACATTCTGAGATTCCGGAATCTTACACTATAATGTGTGTGCAAAAAGAAGTAAATATTACCATTTGAATATTCATGTTCTCTCCCATACCCCTGACCCATTAGTAGGATGCTGATTCTGTCATTTCGGGTCCTAGGTCTTTTTTGTGCAGAATCATGGTAATGAGTAAGTGGGAAAATGGAAGGGAAGAAAGTCTGGCTAGATTTATTTGCATTGAAATAGGCATAAAATTACTGGTAGAAGAGAGTAAGAGATATCCAGAGGGTAGAAGGAGAAAGGGCAGCAAGAGGCAGCTAGGACTAGTTTGACGAGAATTATTCACAGTTTGGACAGTGAGGAAAGTAATTGGGAAGTAGCTCCCATGCCTATGAGGAACTGAGAAAGATAAAGAATGATAAGGACATTTTGCTGTGCATTAAGAATGAACTCCCCCTTGAAGCTTGAATTTCTGCTCAGTTGCGTGGCTGTAGAACTAGAGCTTCTTGCAGTGTGCCATGATGCAAGGTGGGGCCATGGAGCAGGCTGGCTTTACATACGCTTCACGTGCAATGATGCACCAGCCAAGTGGTAGATGCACAGGGGTAGGTGCACAGGGCAGTGGGGAAGGTGGGAGAGGGAGGGCTGCTTCGGAGGAACTTGAAGAACTTGTCTGGGGTCAGCCTGGGACTTTGTAAAATAAGGACTTTTGTACACTAAATTGGACCTGGGATGGCAAATAACCTTTATCTAAAAGTCAATTCAGATTAGTTGGTTGAATCTTCCCAGGGTGCTGTATTGAGAAGGATTTGGGGTAGGATCAAGGATCAGTAAGAGAAAAATAGCATGATTCACATAATTAGCAATATCTGTCCCAGATGTCTTAAAGAGAAGAGTGGCCATGGTTGAGTTTCTCAAAGTTTCCTTTCAAATCTACAGGTCTAAGTGCGAGTGTGAGTCCATGTGTGTGACAGCCTCCCAGTGGGCGAGATAGCACATCATTACCTATTAAAATCTCATTCAAAGCGAGATGGCACATCATTACCTATTAATATCTCATTCAATCAGCCCTAGAACACAACATAAATGAATTATTTTCATTTTAACAGATATTTACTTAGTATCTAAGATGTGGCAGGTATGGTGGGAGGTAACAGGAAGGAATGTTTCTGCCCTCAGTGAGCTCATGGACTTTGAGCCTCTTTCAGAAATGAAAACAAAAGCAAAAACAAAAACATATTAGCTCACCCTTATCTCATCACCTGTGGGGCAGCTGGTGCCTGGGAAAGTGTATCCAGATGGCTTCTCACTTACCGTGGAGCAGGACTGAGTTCCGTGGTCACTGCTATTTTGCCTGTGTCTCTTAATCCAGAAACACGTGGAGCAAGGGAAAAAAGCCCTTCCAGTTACCTAATTACCTAACTCTGGGAGATGTTTCCAGGATCTCATTCATAGTCCACTCATTGAGATTTTATGGATTTAAAAATCTTTGTGTCTATTCTTCAACCCACAGCTGATTAGAAGCATCAAGTTTTGAGATTGGATGTGGGGAGTGGGTAATTTTAAAGGGAGTCCTCTGATTGAAATTAGAAATAAAACTGTGTGTGTGTGTGTGTGTGTGAGATTGAAATTAGAAATAAAACTGTGTGTGTGTGTGTGTGTGTGTGTGTGTGTGTGTGTGTGTGTGACAGAGAGACAGAGAGAAGCCTGAAAACCATATGAAACCAATGAAAGTCCAGCCTTAAGAGTGCTGTCCACCTGGCTCGACTACCTGCCCTCCAGGCACAAGCTGCTTTAGCTGCTCTATCAGATTAGCTAACTGGTCCAAAGAGGACCAGGACACAGGGTCAGAGACATTTCCTGAGGGAGTCAGGCAATTGGCCACACTAATCCCAATGAAATAAAAAATCAATAGTGACATTATTTGGGGCACTAGACATACCAACCCAAAACTGTGTGTGTATGTGTGTGTGTGTAGGGTAGATATGTACCTCGAACCTATGAGGTACACTTACATGATGTTCTGTTTACCTAATGTTCTGCTTACTTACACTATGTCTCTGCTTACACTACTTACATGATGTTTTGCTCAGTCCATGAGCCTGCTCTGAATGGTTTATTCTTACAAAATAGCTTGGCTTTGATGCTTCCTGGAATTCCACTCTCAACTTCTCAGGGAGGTACAATTTGATGGAGGATGAACTGCTGAACTAGGTTCTTAACCCACATTCCCTTTAAGCCTCACAAAAGGAGGCTCAATCCCCAGTGGTATAGGTGCAGAGAGGTGACACCATGTTTGAGTGGACCTGGAGGGTCTGGAGTGTGCCCGAGAGCATGAGGTGCCCAGAAAAGAGCCGCCAGCTTTCCCTGCAGTTTACTGCTGCATATGGAACACGGACCTGGTGAGGCAGAGCTTCAGATTCTCCAATAAGCTGAAAGCAAGAGCTTTCTGTGAAATCTCTCAAGTTGAAAATATTGGCAGCTAATTCAATATTTTTAAAACACTCTATAAACCAAAGAAACTTATCTGTGACTTTCTTTTTTTGGTCCAAGGGTTCCTCCCATATTTGTTGCATCATGTGTGATCTTCTTGGAGGGTACTATTATCCTATGTACACCAAGAAAACCAACTTATAGAGTGGCCTGGTGATTTACCAAAGGTGCCAGAGCTTGTGACCAGAGAAACTGAGTTTTGAAACTAGGTCGCAATTCAAAAATGCATGAGATTTCTCTCACGGTGCTGCTGTACAGTATGTGTATTACTTTTAAAGTTATGAGAGTATCTGGACTTTTCCCACTTGCAACCCATTCTGGCTAAGCAGAGCAAGGGACTGTTTCATTGCAAAAGATCCCTTCAGCTGCTATTTCCAGAGGAAAAGTGGGTCCTCAGGATGGCTTTCTCCACTAAAATTGAGCTATTGTCTCTCACCCATGATATGCAGGGGCTGCTCAGTGGATCTGGGGATGAGGTACAATCCTTAAATTGTGTTGTTCAGAGTTCCTATTTTCCTCTTGCAAGCAGAAATTTATCCCTTTGGAATTTGTCTTTTAAAAAATAATAAAAAGAAATACTTTATAATATAACAAGGTTCTAGAGACTAATATGGCAAACCTTGTTTTCCTGTCACTCAGCTTAGTAAATAAAGCATCACTATTTCAGGTAAAAGCCTATGTGCTCATCTAACCAAATTTTCCATAGTTATTAATCAGATGAACTTTGGTATTTATTATTTCCATATATACCTTCATCTTTCTGAGGGCCAAAGTCATATTTTTTCCGGTTGCACACACACCTGCACACACTAGCACACCTGTGCAATCAATCACGTTTGTGCACCAGAATATATGGACCACAACAGGTGATTCGTGCTTCCCTTTTATCCTGTGAAGTGAACCTGTGGGGTCAGTAAAGCTGATTGCATTACCCTTGTTTTATGGAGGGGGAATATGGACTTCACAAGGGGTTAGGGGATAGGCACAAGGTCACCCAGATGGTGGCAGAGCCAGACGGGTACCCTGGACTCCTCCTCCTGCCTCTAGGTCATATTCTCCTTCCCAGGTCTCAGGGTCTTGGCTATTATTTCCTAAGTGTTGTTCAGTTACAGAGAAAGATGGATGAGTACAAACAGAAAGCCTTTCCTCCTCAGACTGAAAA
The DNA here is from genome assembly GCF_043159975.1 of Macaca nemestrina. Classification (NCBI taxonomy): domain Eukaryota; kingdom Metazoa; phylum Chordata; class Mammalia; order Primates; family Cercopithecidae; genus Macaca; species Macaca nemestrina. The sequence continues at coordinate 42,862,307 of NC_092126.1, forward strand.
TATCAAGCCTCAGTTGGAATTTGTTTTTCCAATTTATTTAATGCACTCTTTTTTCCTCTTCTCTCATTAATTGATAATGTTCTCTGCTCAATCAGTTTCTTTGATTGCTTATCCCTTTAAAGTTTGGGGCCAAGAACTGGGTGTGTGGCATTTAAGTTATGACTTGTTTAGGAAATTGATATTGACATTTTCTGCATGACTTGACTTTCTTCAGTGAGTTACTTTGCTCTAATTCTCTGTTAGACGCTCCAACTGTAAAGGAGAAACAGGCTAATTAAAAATTGGAAGCTGGTAAATTTCACCTTGAGCAGCTAGTATGTGCTTTTGGCAGGAATTGATGCAATTATTGATCAAATAAAATTGTCATCCAAAAGAACAGTTTTTATTTTAAGAGAAGGCAGCAAGATATTCACTGTTGAAATAAACCTTTATTCCAAAGATACAGCAATGACATGTGAAATTCAGGTAGGATTTTATCAAAATAAGAATTTGCTATATTTTAAGATTCAAATTCTATTGTTTTCTTTTAAAAAAAAAAGAACAAATTGGGTTTCTAATTTATTTCTGGACTAAAAAGCGCTGTGCTGAGACTCCCATAATTACTTGTTAAATTGAACTGAATTGAAAAGATGTCAAAACACCATCATCCTTAACCAGTCTTTAAGGTAAAACAGCCAATTGTAGAGGTGTTCCACATATATATAATGTTCATGGAGTCCCAAAGAAAATGTAAGAGTGACTTTTTTCCTAAGAAAATCACCTTATTCACAAACTGCAGGGGGTTGCGGGGATAAAGTCCTTGAATCAGGCCTGTGTTGCATTATGGATTTCCTAGCTCAAGAGCCACTCCGTCAGGATGCGCTCAGCCTCAGGTGCCTGTTTTCTGAGGAAAGAAAAGCTCCAGCAGCACAAATCCTCTCTCAAAGTCCACGCAAACCTCTGAGTGAAACAGCTCCTTCCAAAGGCTTTGTTCCCCATTCATCTTCAAGTTACATTTGTCAATGTGAAGACTCCCTCTGTCAAAAGCCTGCATTTACAGGGTTGGCAGAAACCTCTGCATGTCCCATCTGCTTGTTCTGACACTAGAGACCAGGGAGGTGGACAGAGTTAAGACCAGTGTCAGAGGATAGGAGTCAGTAGGGGCTTTGTCTTTCTCTAGCCCTTCCTGATAACTCCCTGACCTAGCCTGCCAACCCCCGCCTCTCACCCCTACTCCAAGAAAACCAAGCCTGAGACAAAGGCTTGTATGCAGGTTTATTGCAAGAGATAGGATTGGGTGACTGAGTAGAGTAAAACAGGGAAAGAGGAAAAGCCAGTACAAAAGGGCATCCTGGAGTTGGTCACTGCTGTGGGCAAGTGGAGCTCAGTTTCCCTGGGCTTTCCCGAGGAGCCATGTGGAACAATTCTGTCCAATAGAACTTTCTGCAATGTTGGGAATGTTCTCTGTGCTGTTCAATATTCTGTCTACTAGCTACATGTGACTAGTAGATACTTGAAATGTGGGTCCTTTATTATATGAATTGTAATTATTTAAATAATTAAAAATTGTAATTATTTAAATATTTAAATTATTTAAATATGCGTATGGACCACTGAAACAGACAGCACATGTGTAGGCTGGGCTTTCAACTTGTCTACCGGGGAGGTGGAAGAGGGTATCAGTTATCTACTGGCACCAGGTCCCTCACGCTTCAGGTCGGCCTGCATGGGTGCAGGTTGATCCTACAGTCACCACCCAGTGCTGCATTCGAGAAGCAGTTGCAAAGTGGGAGTTCTGAGGTGCAGCAGAAGCAGGAGCTGATGGGCTACTCCTGTGTAAAGCTGGCGGCAACAGGTGCCACTAGAATGGCGATTTTAAACATGAGCCAGCACTGGGATCTCCCAGAAGGCTTGTTAAACACAGGTTGCCAATTGCCATCCCTAGGTTTTCTAATTCACTGGGCCTGTTGTGGAGCCTGAATATTTGCATTTCTAACAAGTTCTCTTGATGCCAATGCTGCTGGTCAGGTGACCATATCTCCAGCATTTCTGGGCTAAAATAAAGGGTGGGCCAGAGAATATGAGTTGGAACTAGAACAATGAATCACCCTGATTTGCCCAGGACTGGAGGGGTTTCCAGGACATGAGGTCAAAACTGGAACAATCCTGGACAAACGGTGACAAGTAGAACACTCTACTTGGAGGGCAAGAGTCATCCAATACCATGACCTGGGGCTTAGCACTTTTCAAAATGGGAAGTTCAGGCACAGCCCTGCTGGCCTCCAGGGTGTTTGTGACAATGCAGAGGTGTTGTAATAACTGGGAAACTTCAGTGTTAGGCTCTAAGATGAGCTACTTCACCAATAGCAGAGGGTCAAGGCGGCCCCTGAAGCAAGAGCTTTGACTTTGTCCCCTATTTCTGAGCAGCTGTGGTCCACAACTGCCACCCGGTAAGGGAAGCAACCTCTCTGTCCAGGTCCTCATTCAAATGGAGGCCACCCCAACAGCCTGTGGAATAGACCGTGGATCAGAGTGTGCGCCAAGACTTTTATTCACACCTGCCTGTGGTTTTCTGTCGTTGATAGCTGTGGTGTTTTCAAGGAGATCTGGGGAAACTCTTTGGACTATTTCTTCCCCACAAATCAAGTATTTATTGATTGTCCTTTCTGTTCAGTCTTGTGTAGATGTTTGGTAGGGAGGGGGCAGACAGGAGGTGCAGAAAGCTTACTCCCCACTGCAAGAATGTCCCTGACAAATTGAGGAGAAAGAATGGTTTGATGACGTCCATTTTCAACTCTCATGTGGCAGACAGACAGTTGTATATGTACATTCTTTCTCCGCCCTCTACTCAGTGTCTACCAATAGATACGATGTACGCCAGTCTGCCTCCCTCCTCAGCCTTGGAGTATAAGCACCTTGAGGGCAGGGACCATGTTTCTCATCTCTCTCATTCCTGGCAACCAGCTCAGAGTGTGGCAGGGAGCTGGCAGTCAGAGACTTATCCTTGAAGAAAGGAGGAGCCTGCTCCACTTCACATGCTGTGTTGTGAGACATATATTCTGGGAAGACAGCCCTGGATAGGAGCTGCAGGACTAGTGGGGTCCTGGAGGAAGTAGTGTAGGCAGTGGACCAGAGGGATGGGTGGGCTTTGTAGGAGTGGGAGGTAAGCGATGATGTTTCAGGACATGAACAGAAGCACAGAAGCTGGAGGTCCTGGAAATCTAGGTGACAGGCTGAAACAAGGAATCAGGCTGGTCAGCATAGGGGAAACAGATTGGCTCAATCCACAGAGCAGATAATGAAGGGCCTTAAGAGCCCAACTCAGGGGTCAGCATCATGCATCAAAGTAGACTATAATAGTGGCAAAGATTTCTCAGGATTGAAACAATAAGATCTGTCTAGCTTCCTGATTTTTAAGAATGTTGTCTGATTTCTTAAGGGATGCCTGAATAACTTGAAAAAATCCAGGTATGAAAATATGAATCAGCAATATAAAGCAGGAAACTACTGATACACACAACACGGATGAGTCTCAAAATCCGTATGCTGAGTGAAAGAAGCCAGGCCAAAAAAAAAAAAGAGTGCACATTCCATATGATTCCATGTATATGAGATTGTAGAAAATGCAAACTCATCTCTCAAGACAGAAAGCAGATGAGTGCTTGGGCATGGTAGTACAGGAAGGGCAGATTGTACAGGGACAGGAGGAAGCCTTTGCGGGAAAGAAGAATTCTTGTTACCTTGATTGTGGTGGTGATTTCACTGTGTATACACTTGCCAAAATTGGTCAAAAATGTATACTTTAAATATGTGCAGTTTCTTCTACTTCAATTATACCTCACTAAAGTTGTAAAAAAAAGTTTTAAAGGTTGGCCAGTTAATGTAATGGAATACCATAAGAATAGGGAAGTTGAGAAAAAACGTAGTTTATTTTCCTAAGGAAAATGGAATACTTTGTCTATGTCAATTCACGTAATTCTCTCAAACAGCCTAGTGATGTAGGTGTTGAATTGCCATGTTACAAATTCTGAACTGAGGCTCAGACATATTCAGTGACTTACCCAGGGTCACACAGCTTCTGAGTGATGGGCAGAGCCAGTGTTCTAACATAGGTCTATCTGATCCCCAAATCATTGAGCCGTTTACTTTGTGTCTCTCAAAAATCAGTGCTCTATCTGAAAGCATGCCCCAGTGCTCAGGAGAGAGAGAGAAACTGATGAGCCATATAATGCTTCAAAATCTCAGAGGACTAAGTTGCTCATCTTTCAAAATGGGTTTGGGTTGGGAAAGGATTCTACCATATGCTTATCATGATAACTTTAGCTCAACATTTTTAACTCAACCAACTGACGTCAAATGATTTCCTTTTTGATAGATGACACATGGCCTTCATTTCTAAAGCAGCCTCAGCAGAACAGGAAACGGTGGTCAGAAATGGGTGTGGACAACTGACCTTCCAGATGTATACCTATTGTTATCTTTGCATGTCTGATTATTAACATGTTTTATATATCATAAATATAAGTAGAAAATTTATGAAGGAAAGTAGGGTGGGAAGAAAAGTGGAAGGAAGGAAGAACAGACAGAAGGAAGAAAGACATGAAGGGAATAAGTGTCTGCTCTGGGTTATATGCTGGGATGAGTGTGCTGCCGACTCCCCTCCCAGACATTCCTTTCATACCAATGCCCTGAGATCCTCTCAGATATACAGCTGTTGCAAGAAGATTCTATTGCAATCACTAAACACCATTTCCCAGATGTTTTAGAAAGAGTCTTCAGCAGTGCTGCCTGAGAAAAAGTGCAGCTAATGGAGACACTTTGATTCCCCCAGTATTTTAGCAGAATTCAGATTCCCAAGTCCAAGACATCATTTCTGAGGTTTGTATATTGGCTTGAGGAAGTGCTGATCAATTGTTTTGATTTTCCTTCTTCTCAGTATGCCTAGTTAGCATCTCCTGCTTCCCACCAACACCACCGACTAATTATCTCTTATGATACTATCTGATGCTATCATCATGGCTATGGAATGTTCCATTAACACTCTCTGAGGGATTTACCTGAAAATGACTGTGAGCCAGACTGGGGAACTAATGAATTAATCTATAAGTGGAGAAAATCCAACTGATTCACAGTAGCCTGTGGCATTCTCCACAGCCTCCTGAGGGAGCTGGACTCTTTTCACCCATCCTTCATACCCACCTCCCAGTCGCCTCTTCTGGGCAGCCTCCCTAGACACTCTCCTCCCTGACCCCCTGTGCCCTTTTCCTCTTCACCTGGGTCAGCTGCTGCTGCTCCATTGCTGCACGGATTATGCTGTGTTGAAATCCCCCAAAATCTTCACTGGCTGCTCCTTGAGGATGGTACATGTTATTTACACAGAATAAAGTAGTGCCAATATAGCTAATGTGACTGCTTACTGTGTGCCAGGCATGGTTCTAAGGGCTTTACTTGTATCCAGTCTTTTAATCATCAGAATTCTATGAGATAAGCTGTGTTATTACCCCTATTATAGAGAGGAAACTGAGGAAGAGGTTCTGTTACTTGTCCAAGGTCACACAGCTAAAAAGTGGAGGTGCTGGGATTCAAACCCAGCCAGTCTGGATCCAAGCCCAATTTCATGGTTTTTTGTTTTGTTTTTTGTTTTTGCAGGGGGGTGGGGGGAGGAGCTGTATTCTCTGCAAAAAATCCACTGAGTTGTATTTTTAAAAATTGGAGCCTGCCTTTTTGGTACCTAGTTAATCTCCCTTTGAAACTGTTAAAAAACTGAAGCTAAAAGAATAGGAACAGGACCATAGCCTAATTCCATATCACGGTCCCATCTGTGACACAGCATTCACTGGGTCTCTGACCCTTTCATGGCTTCTCATTGCCTCCAGATTCAAGGCCAAACACTTTAACAAACCTTCACATCTTTTCATCATTAACAGACAATGGGTGACTTAATGTTTGCTGAACGAATGAAGAAATAAATGAATGCATGCACACAAAAAAAGATTTATCTGTAGACATTCATACAGCCAACAGACACATGAAAAAATGCTCATCATCACTGGCCATCAGAGAAATGCAAATCAAAACCACAATGAGATACCATCTCACACCAGTTAGAATGGCGATCATTAAAAAGTCAGGAAACAACAGGTGCTGGAGAGGATGTGGAGAAATAGGAACACTTTTACACTGTTGGTGGGATTGTAAACTAGTTCAACCATTATGGAAAACAGTATGGCGATTCCTCAAGGATCTAGAACTAGATGTACCATATGACCCAGCCATCCCATTACTGGGTATATACCCAAAGGATTATAAATTATGCTGCTATAAAGACACATGCACACGTATGTTTATTGCGGCACTATTCACAATAGCAAAGACTTGGAACCAACCCAAATGTCCATCAGTGACAGACTGGATTAAGAAAATGTGGCACATATACACCATGGAATACTATGCAGCCACCAAAAGGGATGAGTTTGTGTCCTTTGTAGGGACATGGATGCAGCTGGAAACCATCATTCTTAGCAAACTATCACAAGAACAGAAAATCAAACACCGCATGTTCTCACTCATAGGTGGGAACTGAACAATGAGATCACTTGGACTCAGGAAGGGGAACATCACACACCGGGGCCTATCATGGGGAGGGGGGAGGGGGGAGGGATTGCATTGGGAATTATACCTGATGTAAATGACGAGTTGATGGGTGCAGCACACCAACAAGGCACAAGTATACATATGTAACAAACCTGCACGTTATGCACATGTACCCTACAACTTAAAGTATAATAATAATAAATAAATTTTAAAAAAAAAGATTTATCTGTATGAGGGCTTGGAGTTCAGTAATTGCTACCTTTCTAAAACCACATTTCTGCCAACTTGATCATGAAATAAAATATAGCCCTGCCAATAATCTCAGATATATATTTCCTAAATATCAGACAAGATTTAAAAACCCAAAATATAGGATTTTATAAGGATTCTCATGTATGTTAAATGATGACAAATTTTCATATTTAGTCAGGTGAAATTCTGTTTTCAGATAAGAAACAGGCCTTATGTGGCATGTAAAAGAGTCTCAGAAGTCTCTTTGACCAACCTACTAGATGCTGAGCAGCCATTTTTAAGGCTTTTTAAAACTAGACTTTATGTAAAAGGTAGAGAAATAAGGATGGAAATTCCCTTTAGTGCTCTGATTTTGCTAATAGGCATCAGAAAAGATTGTCATTATCTTTCTGCATTTTTAAGATGATGGGTTCTAGAGTTGTCTCAGAACACCCATTTCGATGAAGTGTTTGAGCCTGTTTTGGAATGTGATCAGGTTCGTCTCACAGTTAGTTTAGTGAATAGTTTCCCTGAGTCAGGCACAGCACTGAGCCCTGGGGTGAGGGGCTGAGGGACTGGAAATACAGGGAGTTTAAAAGGTGACTATGAGGACAGAGCTCTGCCTCCAGGGAGCTTCCCATCCACTGGGGCATTAATATAGAAGGAGGGGCCCACAATATACCCGAGCATTAGGAAGGGGTTCATTGGACTCTGGAAGACTAACGCATGCCTCTTAGATGGGGTGCCCTTTGAGGTGGGATTGAGGGACAGGAGGAGAGACTTCTACAAATGAAGAAAAGGAGGAGGTTGAGGGAAAGGAAACACTCTCTTGTCTTCTGAGAAGTTCAGTCTGTGGGGTGAATCACACACAAATACTCCAATTATAATACAACCTACAAGCAACTGGCAAGGAAAGGCTTTTCCCTGGTTGCAATCCTCCAGAGTCCTGGTTGATGGTAACTTTGGAGCATAGAATGGATAATTCAATGTGTAAGCCTAAGTATCCTGATTCATACTTCCTCCATGGTCCTCAAGCCACCTTTAACTGCTACTCCTCTATCTGATGACCCAACCCCATGCTTCTTTGTGAAAATAGAAGCTACCAGACAACAGCTCCTTTACCATCCTTCCTTTAGTGGAAGCAATGTCCTCATGCCTTTCAGGGCTAATCTTTCACCTGATCTGCAATGATGCCCTCATTTCACACCCCTCTTTCCCAGATCATTTTCGTCAGCATACAAACAGGGCCAACTACCTGATATTAAAAAGAGCAACAAAAAGTTTAAATCCCTCTCTCTTCTTCACATCACCTTCAACTACATCCAAAAGTCCCTACCATCCTTCTCAGCAAAACATTACTCATCTCTCTGAACACCAGGGTATTTTTTTCTTTAAAAGGGGGCTAATATTAATAGTTGTCCCATGTGGTTATTAAAAAGTGTACATGGATCCATGAGTTCATGTAAAACATATAGAAAGGGCCTGGCCCGAGATGAGCTTTCACTATATGTTAGTGGTTATTACTCTCCAATGCCTTGTGTACTCATGGCCCATCTTCTCACTTTATTATTGTCTCTCCCCTCCAGGCCGTCCTCCCTTTCTAGTGTGTATCTGAAACCTCCTTTGTCGAGGTCACAAGTAAATGACTTGATACTAAATCAGATAAGTGCTTCCCTACCCACTTTCTGCTGGACCTCTTCCATCACTCAGCAATGCCTACTGCCCTTCCCCTCTGAAACGCCTTTCTCTCCTGCATTCTGTGATTCCATTGTCTCTCAAACTTCCTTCTCAGTTGTCTTCGCTGCCTCCTTTTCTTCCACCAGGCAGCCAAATAATGGAGTCTTTTATTCATTGTTTCTGCCCCTTCCTCCAAAATTATCCTCTGGCCCATGCATACGCTGGCAACTTCCCCCATCTCAAAATGAGACCTCTCATGAACTCCAGTCCTGCCTATTCCCCTGTCTGCTTGGCATCTCCCCTCCACCATCTCAAGCACCTTAATCCAATGCCAAAAGAAGAACTTTGACACCTCCTTACACCTCAAATGATTGTCCCTCAGTCATCTGTGTCTGAAAAGATGAGCTTCCAACCACTCCAATTCAGAATCAGCCTTGATTCCTCTGCCCATTCACACCACAGTACAAGTCTCACCAGCTGCAGGTTGAAAACCTGTCTCAAATTGGTGTGTCCTCTCTATCTCCATCCCACCTGGAGGACCACATGAGCCTCCTAACTGGTCTCCCTACTCCACCTCACCCTTCCTCAATGTATTCTCCACTAAAAGCTGGAGGATCTTTTTAAAGCAAAATCTAGATCATCTTTCTCTCCTCCTTAATTCAATTCAAAGACTTTTCAATGTCTTTACAGTAAAAATAATGCCTCCCTCCATGGCCTATAAAACCCCCATGACCTATCTAAGTTGTGCCTCCCAAGCACTCCTCTTGCCACTCCTTTCCTTGCTCAGGACACCCAGACCCTCTCACCTCTCTCCATTCCTCCAACAGGCTGGGTCCTTGCCCGTGCTCCTCCTCCTTCTGGGAGCTGTTGCCTCGTTCTTTCCATGGCTGTCAGCCGCTTCCTTCCTGTTACGAATATCCTGCCCAAAATAGCTCCTCCTCAATTAGGCCTTCTCTGATTCACCCAGTTAACTATGTTGTCAATATATATATTTTTTCTATCTTCCCTACTAAAATAGAGCCCCCAACGTACAGGAACATTATCTGCCTTGAGCATTACTGTGTCTTGAGTGACTCACACAGTGATGGACTCATTCCTCAGCAAATCTTTGTCCAAGAATAAACAAATTGATACATTTACCCATAAGCTGCAACATTAATCTCTAATTACCCCTGCACTTCCGAGTGCCTATTAGAACTACTGCATAGAGAAGAGAATCATGCAAGTTGCACAGCCAGAAGACTTGGGTGTAAATTCACCTTGCAACCTTTATTAGTCAAGTGACATTAAGCAAGTTACTTAACCTCTCTCAGGCTCAATTTTACCATTTGCCAAATGAGGGTGAGCATAGCAATAGAGCCCTCACAGGGCTGCTGGGAGAACCACACAAGATAATGTGTGTGTGTGTGCTTTAAAAATCACAAGGAACTTTGTGAATAGTTAATGATTAAATAAACCACAGTTTTCCACTTTGGAAGACTGCAAGAAAGTTTAGTCATTTATGAAGACAATGAGGGTGAGTCTCTGGTTGGTGGTTTGCCTGGAGTCACCCTGGCCTGCTGCCCAGGCAGTTAGTAAACTGTCCCTATGGACTTAGAGTAGATGTGAGATAAACACTATTAGAGCTCAGAACCAGAATGGCACATTGATGGAGAAGCCTAGTAAAGAGGACTGGAACCAAGCTTGATTTGTCTTCCCTCTTTAACAACAGCATTCCCAGCCCATCTGTACAAGCTGAATCTTCAGGGTGATCAAATAATTAGGGATTCTTGGGAGAAGTGCATTTGGAAGAGGTATTGAAGGTGGTTCATTGGGTTGATAAGCAGGTGAACTCGTAGTGTAGACCGAGGGATGTAGAGTGACAGGGAAGGGGAGAGCACTCAATAGGGAGCACGGAGGGACAGATGGCACTTTCCTTAGTAGGCCTACCTTGAGCACACTCTGGTCATTCCTACTTCCTGTCCAGGCAAGGCTGTGAATTGTCTTCACAGCTACAGAGCTCCTCCCCTTCCTCATGGGTAGGCGATGGACAAGCCAGTCAGTGGCAGGGGCCTGTCTTCCACATACACGTATTGCAAAGCTTAACATTGGATATGTCAGAGAAAAAGCACTTGGGCTAAGCTGAGCTGAATGTCCCATGATGATCATGGCCTGAGTGAGCAGTGGAAAGGATGAAATGAAGATATATTTAGGCAGAAGGGTACCTAGAACTTAGATAATGGAGTGGATGAGGGAAAGGATGAGTTGAGAGAGTCCCAGGGATGTTATCCTGAGAGATGAAGAAGACGTTGATACCATTTACTACATGAGAGGAACCTCAGGAGGAATGATGCTGAGGCACCCTGACAATTTGATTCTGGGCTTGTTGGGTTCAAGCATTGATGGGCACCTCTGATGTCTTGAGCCAGTCCCTGACTGGCTCTTTTCTCGCTGAGAGTGAAATTGTCCCTTTCCTTTGTCTATACTATATTCTCTCTATTCCATCCTCCTTCCACCTTTCCTCAGTTTTGTGAAGGCTCTAGAGTTTTCAGAACCAAAGACAGAGATGCAAACCATGGGAAGAATGTAAGACTGAAACCCAGATTTATTCTGTGCTCCAGGGAAAGCACTGACTCTGCGCCTCCATTTGCTCATCTTCCAAAGGGACAATTGAACTGAGGGATCTCGAAGATACCTTTCAACATAGGAGTCTTGGGTTACAGCATGTTATAGCAAATGGCATATGGTTTCTATCAAATCAAAAGTCTTGATTTGGTCATTCACTGTGATGTGACCATGAAGTTACCCAGCTTCTGTGAGCTTCAGCTTGTCAGGCTGGCAAATAGGGGAAATAATCTAATCTAACAGTGTAATTACGAAGTTTAGAAATTGTAACAGTCATGATGGGCTAAACTGTATATCTCGGTAGATTAAAATACAAAGGTTTATTTCTCCGTGAATTAAAATAACAAAGGTTTATTTCTCTCTCATGCTACGTGCCTACACTGACTTTTGCTCTAAGTCTTTTTCACTGGAGGCCCCAGGCAGATGTCACCTCCACCATTAAGAACATCACTAATCAACATCATCATGAAGGGTGACAAATTGTTCCCCAGCTCCTAAAGGCTTCTGCTCCCATTTCATTGGACAAGGCAAGTTACATGGCCTCCCCAATGTCATTTTTTTTTTTTAATGCCAGTTGGGAAACAGAAACTCCATGAACCTAGGAGACCAATTTCCCTCCCTGCCCACAATATGTGAGTGTATCAAACCCCTGCCATCAATGAACACTCATTTTCTTTCTTTTCCCCTCTCTCCTTCTTAGTCAGGTGAGGCTGCTATAACAAAGCACCATAGACTGGGTGAATTATACACAACAGAAATTCATTTCTCACAGCTCTGGAGGCTGGAAATCCAAGGTCAGAATGCCAGCATGGTTGGGTCTTGATGATGGCACTTCCATGCTGGAGACTGCTGACTGCTTGTATTCTTTCATGGGGAAAAGGGGGTGGTAGAGCTCACTTGGGTCTCTTCTAATAGGGCACAAATTCCATTCACAACGGTTTTATCCTAATGACCTAATTACCTCCCAAAGGCCCCGCCTCCCAATTACCCCTCGAAGGCCACACCTCCTAAATGCTGTCACATTGGGGGTTAAGGTTTCAACAGACAAATTTGGGGTATTGGGGTTACAAACATTCAGTCCATAATACCTTCCTTCCCTCTCTAAAATTTTGTAGAAATACCTGGTTTTATACAAGTTGTTTTGCCAGTTTTCTAGGAAAAAGCAATATCTTGCTTTTTATATTCATTTTATTATCAGCGAGTATTATCATATGACCATATTTTCATATGTTTATTGGCTGTTCATATTTTTTCTATAAATTGCATATTTTCTTTTCCCATTTCTTTGTGGAAATATTGAACTTTTCCTTACGGCTTTGAAATCAGCTTGTATAGTGGGTATTTCAGCCTTTTATCCATCACATAAACTACTTCCCCTAGTTCTAAAATTTACCTTTCAATCTGTTTGTCATAGTTTTTCCTTTACAGAAAGGCTTCTGCCTTTCTTACCTCAAAATTATAAAAATATTTGCCCACATTTTTGTTGAGTATTTATGGACTTGTGTTATTTACATATAAATTTTTGATCCATCTGAAATTTATTTTGGTTTAAAGTGATACAAAGTTCTAGCTTTATTTTTTCCCTGAAGTATTACACAACTGCCCCAAGTTATTTTTATTTTTAAAGTATGATGTCAGTTATTTAAAATAGGCAGATATGTAAAACAATGTATATCACTTAGAGATAAGTACAAATATAAGTATAAAGAAATGCTCAGAAATAATAAACACCAAACTCAGGATGACCATTGCCTTTGGAGGTACTGGAGAAGGAGTCATATGATCAGAAATGAGGGACAAAGGAATCTTCAAATGTGTCAGTAAAGTCCTATTTCTTAAGGTGAGTGGAGGGTTCATAAGCTCCTTACATTACTCTTTAGAGCCTTTTTCATGCCTGTAATACTTTAAATTCCGGTTTTAAGCAGCTAAAAGACCTTTGAGAAATAACCGAGACTAACTCAAGAATTGAGGCTATTTTAACTGAAATGTTACTAATCCAATCCTTACATGTTGAATAGCCCTCTCAAACCCCTCCTGCTCCGATTTACAATGTGGCCTTTATATCTGGATTTATTTATGAGCTCTTCATGCTATTCTCCTGACCAATGTGTCTTTTCTTGCATCTACCACCCACAACTTCATAGCTTTAACTGTCTTAGAATCTAGAAGGGGGAACCACCTTCCTCGTTGCTCTTTCTGTTCTGAAGTTGTCTGGATGTCCTCACATATTTATTCTTGAAGATTATCTTTAGAATCGCTATGTCAGTTCCCTGAAAACCATCCTGCTGGAAGGTTAATTGAGATGTGCTGTGTAGATCTAAACTGTTGACAGATACTGGTAAAGGGCCCTCTGGGAAATTTGAACTAATTTGAATTCTCAAAATTTCCTCACACTTCTGCTCACATCAGACATTATCACACTTTACCTGTATTGCCCTAACAGAAAATGATACGCCATTGTCATTTCAATTTCGTATTTCTTTGATTACTAGTAAGGCGGAGCAACTTTTCAGGCAGTCTCAGCTTACTTGTTATATTTTTCATGGATTGCCTAATTCACGCTCTCTCCTATTTTAATGGGGGTACTCATCATTTTCTTACTGATTTGTAAGAATTCTTTATAAATTAATGATTCCACCTGTTTGTTCATTATATGCAATGCAAGTATTTGTTAGGTATATTTGCCTAAGTTAGTTTTCTCTATAGAGGTTTTTAAGGTTTCTGGCTCCAACTGTCTGTCCCTTTAGGGCTGGGTTTTACTATTTCTAATCATAGCAAAGGCTATACTGTCACACTCATTTTTCTGTTGGTTCCTCATAACCTCCCTGTTAGGTAGACAGGAAAGGAAGAACAAGTTAATTTACAGATTGAGAACCTGAGCTCCAGGAGGATAAACAAGAACGAGCTGGGGCTAAGCCAACAGGAGCGGCCAGGCCCACCCTACAGGCAGCCTCTGCACCGCTGTGCTGTGTGGATGGTCAGACAGACAGAGGAGCGCTGAACATCAGGAGCTATTCCACAGTATGCCTAGCTTCCTTCACGTGAAATTCAGACCCTCCAGCTCCTCCACTCTGAGGAGCTCTTTGGGCATTACTCAGAATAATTAACTTCTGGCTACTTTTTTTGACTAAGAAACATTTGGACTCAATTTGTTGTGTTTGTTTGCCAAGTATTTTAAGCCAGTTTGATGTTTATTCAGTCAGCCTCCGTCCTTGAACTGCTCTCTGCATCAACTTTGAGAATCAATTTTGCACAGATCTCACACAGCCACTCTGGGGGCTGGAGGACACAGAATCTCATGCCCACTGCTTGGGGACAGGGGCAAAGGATTGTGGGAAAGATGGCCATCTCTGGCACCAAAATTGTAACTAATATTAATACTTATTAATGTAAATGTAAATGCCTTTGTTACTACATCTTCCTTTTCACAAAATTTCCACCAATAACGTTTACTTGATACTTACAATGAGCTGGTGAATTAGTCATTACAGATAGCAGGAATTGGCAAATGCTTTTTTTCTGAAAGGGACCAGGTGAACATTTCGGGCTTTGTAGGCCAAGAGGTAAAATTGAGTAACTAGTCTCCTGAAAAGCTAGAGTCCTTTTCTAAATTAACAGTTAAAAATGCCATTCTTAGCTCACAGGCCATGTAAAAATGGGTATAGGGCTGGATTTGACCTGTGGGCTGCATGTGGTCTGCTGACCCTCAGCATACAGCATTGTGACCAGTTAACAGATTAGGAAACCAAGGCTCAGGGAAGCTATGTGACTCTACACAAATGACATTTTCCTTAGCCTACGTGGGCAATATGTAGGCTTCCAACTTCCATCACGATGGCTCAACCTAATACAGGTGCTTCTCAGCTTACCATGGGGTTTCATCCTGATAAATCCATTGAAAGTAGAAAATGTATTTTCCACTTACAATATTGTCATCTGATATAACCCCATCATAAGTCGAATATACTAAATGTGTACTGCTTTTATACAATTGTAAAGTCAAATAATTACTAGGCAAGCTATGGTAAGTTAGGGATTGTAATTCATTCACTCAAATCAACAATTTACTAAGCTTCTGCTATGTGCTAGGCATTGTGCTCTAGAGGTGGGATATTGTTTAAAAAAAAACCAAAAACCAAAAAACAAAAAAAAACACACACAGTGAGTTTAAGCCCTGGCCCTGATTTAGACAGGCCTGCATGCAATTTCTGGCTACATACAAGCTGTGTGATTTTTGGCCAAATTACTTAATATGTGTAAACCTCAGTTTCCTTATCTGTAAAATGGGCCTAATATAGTTTATTTGTAAAATACATATAATAGTTCCTTAACTATTATAAATATTTAAGGCCATAATCTATGTAAAGTCCTTAAAACACACCTAGAATATACCAGGAGGAAATAACAATAGTAATGATGACCATCATAATTTACGTTGGCCTATAAACTTTCAAAGTGCTCACCATCTAGAGAAAAAGATGAGCACTGAAACACATAGCTGCAGTTGTCTATGATAAAAAATGTTGAGGACACAGAGGGAAGCTGTTTGTAGTATGTCTGGCAGCCTCAGCAGGGTTTGTCGCCCAAGAACACTGGGGAAGCTGTGAAGCCCAGGATGGGAGGTAACTTGCCCAGGATCACAGAAGAAGACTTATTCAATTGTTCATTCATTCACAAAGCAAAGCCTTCGTTTGTCAGGCAAAGGGCAGTAAACTTCCTCAAAAAGCCCATCGTCCAGTGGGGCAGCAACTGCGGATGCAGTGGGGGTGATTAACATACAAGGAATGAGAATATAATGCATAGTGTAAAAAGAAATGCAAATAAACTACAAAATTGGAGTGAAGAGGCAGAACGGGTAGAAACCTACCTGGAGAGAATGGGGAGTGGGGAGGTATTGGAGCTGGACCAAATGATGAGAAGGATTTGAAGAGGCAAGGAAGGTCCTTCAACCTGAATAAAAGCTAGGGGACTTGGGAATCTGAGATCTGGGAATGGGCTGCAGCTGCAAATGAAGAGACTGAATAGTGGTGGACCTGTGGGGAGCATGGTCCCTGACCCTCTTCCTCCTGTACCTTGGTCTCTGAGCCTCACTGTCACCTGGGCTCTCCAGTGCTCTTTCCCCCTCCACTCAGCTAAGTGCTACTGGCTCCTAACAGCCCAGTGTCAAGTGCTCCTTCCTGCAGGAAGCCCTTCCAAACTATTCCAGGACACAACTTTCGATTACTATAGTGTGTGGCTCAAACGAATGGGAACAGGCCCTGTCTTGGGAGGAAGCGGCTGTAACCTGGGACAGCCATTCACTCATCAGATCTCAATTTGAGTGATTATGTGGGTACCCCTAGTTCCCAGTCCTTGTCCTTAACCAAACCTATAGGAGTCCTTAGCCAAAAAGAGATATTTTAAGGTTCATTTATTATTGAAATTCCATTATATATAGTCAGTTCTGTTCAATTTAGAAAACCAGTGTTCTTAATCATAACATGCATATACTGTACATATGTATCTATATGCATATGCATAGAGAGAAGTCATATTGAAATCCAACTGTAATGTTGCATTTATGTTAACTGCAGTCCTTGCTAATCAGGGAAGTGGCAGAGACTTCAGCCAGGTGTAGGGGAGTGTGTATCAGTCCTCATCCTGTCTAGAAGCCCTTAATTGTCTTCTCTTACTGTGTCTTTGTGTCGATCACCAATCTTTGCCTATTGACTTACATCCTGCTTCGCTCTGCATCATGAAGGATGCTGCTTGTGTAAGATTGAAAAGTGATTTTTATAGACATCTTAGCCTCCATAGACCATTGCCTGAAGTTCATAATAAATATGGTTTCTTTGTTAGCTATATTCTATCACACTAGCAAGTTTCTTCCTAATTTAGTTTGCACAGACATGTACACTTCTAGAGCTTGGTGTGAGTTACACAGACTTGCATGTTGGAGCTCTCAGTGAAGGTTTTCTTTTTCCTCTTCTGTAATATTAGTGTTTTTATTGAATGGTTGGGAGAATGCCACATGTGATGATGGTTTTGTGTACAGCCTTCCCTTTTGATGAAAAGAATAACTTCCGAATTGTGAACAAGCTGAAAATGTTTCCTCTTGTTGCCCAGAAGCTACAGCTCTTGGCTCCCTCACTGGGAGCTATTGCCCAGAATGCAGTCTCTTTCCCAATCTCCACCTGTATAGGACTTACTATTTAATTATCTCTGGGGATAGGATGCCAAAATCTGCAGTTTAATAAATAACTCAAGGGATTTTATGCATAATAATGCATAAGAATCAAGTTCTTGGTGGAGGGCTGGGCAGAGATTAGGCCCTCAGCGAATAACTGTGATTGGGAATTTTATAGGCCTTGCTGGTTCTTTGATGCTGATTAATGCCCTTCAACCAAAATTCCTACAGGGTCTGCTCTCCTACCTGTCTTGCTTCCTTCCTTCTTGCCTTTCTTCTTCCTTCAGCATGTACTAAATTCTTTTTGGGTGCCAAGCCCTTTCTTTGGTATTGAGAATTCAGGAATGAAAACCACCCATCCCTGCCTTAGAGAGTTGGCATTGGGAAATACAAGGAAAATCTATAAATATATTACTAGGTAGTTGGTGCTATTACAGAGCCCAGCACAGGGTTCTTGTGGGGTCAGAGGCTCTGAGGTAGGTTCCCAGATGTGTCTTGAATATAGATCTGAAGAATAATAAGTAGGAGCTGGGTGGGCCCATGAAAGGCTGAGTAATGTCCTAGGACAGTGGCTTTCATACTCTTTCAACTCAAGATATCCTTACACTATTAAAAATTATTACTGAGGGCCACAAAGAACTTATTTATAGTAGATATGGATTAGTCAGGGTTCTCCAGAGAAGCAGTACCAGTAGGAGATATATATGCGTACATGAAGAGATTTACTAGGAAGAACTGGCTTACACAATTATGGAGGTTGAGAAGTCCCATTATCTGCTGTCTGCAAGCTGGAGACCCAGGAAAGCCAGTGGTGTAATTGCAATCCAAGTCCAAAGGCCCGCAAACCAGAGGTGCTGGATGGTGTAAATCCCAGTCCAAAGGTAGGAGAAGACCTATGTCCCAGCTCAAGCAGGAAGGCAGGAAGCAAAAGGGCAATTTCCTCCTTTCTCTGCCCTTTTGCCCTATTCAAGCCCTCAAAAGATTGAATGATGCCCATCCACACTGGGGAGGACACTCTACTTTAGTGAATCCACTAATGCTATCCAGAAACATCCCACAGATATACCCAGAAATAATGTTTAGTCTGGGCACCCCTTGTCAGCTTGACACATATACTTAACCATCACAGTGTTATAGCTCTCAATACTTAACCATATTGGAAGTTAAAGTTGATATTTTAAAAGTATTTACTTAATGTATTTTTTAAAATTAATATATCTATTACATGTTAACATAAATTACATCTTTTATGAAAAAATATATTTTCTAAAACAAGGTGAATCCAGTGAGAAGAGTGGCCTTACTTTACATGATTGCAAATCTCTTTAATGCCTACCTTCATAGAAAACAGCAGGATTCTTATTTCTGCTTTTACATTTGCTCTGTTGCGAGATTATATTTCATGTAGCTCTTATGAAACTTCACTGTTCATCAATGAGCAAAAAAAAGTGAAAACAGCAAATAACATCTTCCTATAATTTTGAAAATAGTTTTGACTTCATGGATTCTTGCCCCAAAAGGGTCACATGGAACCCTAGGATTTCCTGGACTATACTTTCAGAATTTCCGTTTTAGAGAAAAGAAGCTCAAGGACTTAACAGTTGGCTAACTTGCCAGGCTTCGGACTTCTGCTGTGTAGGCAGGGAGACCAGGTGCTCCTCCTGGAGGCTGTGTGACTGTCAAGCAGCAACTGCCCATCCCTACCTCCTGCCCAGCTAGTTACATGTCAAGCAAATGGGAAATATGTCACAGCAATCTCCAGGACGGAGGTAGAATTTCCTCAAACCATTACGGTATTTTTTTCGGAAGAGAGTCTTTGCTTTTAGGGTACACAGAATGGTGCAAAAACCTCAGGCCTCTGTTTAAAGCAAATATATTTTTAAGAAGGCAGATAAAAAATTTTCTGTGCATGGATTGGACTTTGTTTTTTGTTACTAATATGGCTTCTATGCTGTTATGTAGAACAAAATTGACATTTAGTTGATTAAAAAGCCACTAGACCTGCATCTTAATATTTGGAACATTGTGATCATTTGAGGCTTGGTTGGGTTTTGCTAGTTTTTGTTTGTTGTGGTGGTTCTTTTTCCATTTAAAAAAAAAAACAAAAAGAATTCCAGAACCAGAACTGTGACTTTATTATTGCAAGGCCAGGTGAGCTGTCAAAAGGGATCTAATGTTGGAGACCACTTGTTAACTGTGCTGACATACAGGGACCGTATTTATGAACTACATAATTGAATAAAGATGGGTTTATGGACAGAAAAAAAGAATGAGAGAGAAAATGGGAATAACTGTGTTCATTTGGTTCCCTTGGGATTGGGCTTGTTTTCTGCTTCTTTGCTATTAATGAAAAGAAATCCAATTTGTTCTACATGGTGAGATTTGTAATTTAGATGCTTATTAATTCTAGGTTTGCGTAGGAGCTCTTTGAAAAATATGGTCTTCAAAGCATTTACTCTCAAATGCTAGTAAACCTTGGCTGAAAACAAGCAAAACATGTGCAGCTAAAATGTTTTCTGTGTTTAACACAAGTTTATTGAGTACCTGCCATGTGCAAAACTCTCATCTAAAGTTGGAATGGTTGAGGCTGTGGAAAAGATGCCCCCCCCACCCCCCACAGTGGCCTACTGTCCAGATGGGGGAGCGAGGCAAGTGTATAGAACAGGTAGAAGAATGCTCCACTTTGTTAGGCCAGGTGGGAGGGTTAGGGACAGAGAAAGGTGGCTTGTAGGAAGGGATGATGTGGGCCCAGTGTGGAGTCAGGTGGGCTCAGATTTCCAAATGAAGACTGACATCCTGGTGTGAGCTGAGAGAGTGTCAGCCCCAGAGATGGGGCAGGACTGTGATCCCTTAGCCATTGCTGAGTTCTCCATCTCCGTCCAGCCCCGCAATGCACACAGCATAGCAGGCAAGAGCAAGATCAAGGTCCCTGCCCTTGAAGTGAATACTATCTTGTTGGGGATGCATATGAATACAGGGGCAATGATGACAGGAAAACCTAAGGCATTCTGGGATGAATTCAGATCTCAGTTTAGGTTCTAACTGTTCACAAGAGGAAACAAGAGCATGAACATCTTTGAGTTCAGCCATTTGATTCATTCAGCAGATATTTCTTAAGTACTTATTTTGTACCAAGCATACCACAAGGCTTGAGGAGCCAGAGGAGGCCAAGATGTGGTCTCTCTCACTCAGGGGCATGCGTCATCTTTTTCTCCTGTGTACCTGGCACAATGCTGGAATGCACAGTAGATGCTCAGTTAGCCTTTCTTTAACTTGAATCCAATGGAAAGGTCAGACTCTAGTCCCAGTTCTGCGTCTGCTGAAGCTTGTGAAGCTTGTGACCCTTGACAGGTCAGTTAGCTTCTCTCACAGTTTTCTACTTGTAGAAGAGAAATAATATCTAAATAATCATTCCAGGTTTCTTTCCAAGTGTAATTACAATAATGTCCCTCAAACATAGAGGTATCTACAGTTTACAAAATTATTTTACTTCCAAACTTTAAAATATATCCAACTGAAGGTCGCTTGGGGAAAAGGAGATTTTGGTGGTTTCTAAAGATGTCTGTAAAACATTCCAGAGCAAATTTGTGCCTGAATGGATCATTTGGTGTCCCAACTTCACCCTCAGTTATTGCGACCTGGCTCCAGTAACACAGGGGCTCTAGAGGATGTACGCAGTGCTCCTGTATCCTAAAAGGCATCAACTTGCTCTGGCCAGATGTATAAGGAGACCAGCCATGACCAGGAATCTCACTTTGGACTTCCATGGGGTCAGTATTCACTGGGAGGGCCTGCAGCTTTGGCACTTTAAAAATCTAGGACTCTGGGGAAAATGAAATCCACAGAAGTGCCACTTCTCTGATTTTAAGCAAGTTGCTTCTTTCTGTAAGTCTCCTTTCCTGTCTTTGAAATGGCAACCAGAAAACCTACTCATTTGGGTGGTGGTATGGATTAAATGAGATAATATATGTAATACTCAGAAAAAGCTGTGTGTGAGCTATGTGGTTATCTCTGAAACTCACAGTGGGAAGATGAAATCACTCCTGGCTGTAACTATGTGAAACTTCATTTCTTTGAATTTTCCGATAACTGTGGCTAACCTAAAAGTCCTTCATATTTCTTTTTCCATCACTGATAATCTAAAATGCTGGGTTCAGTTCCAACTGAAGTCTTTTGCTCATGGTGAAGCTCTGAATCTTTGCGTCTTAGTCAGTTGGACAGCCATAACAAAATACGATAGACAGCCATAACCAAATACGACAGACCCGGTGGTTAAAACAATAGGAATTTATTTCTCACAGTTCTAGCTGTTGGGAAGCACAACATCAAGATGCCAACTGATTCAGCTCCTGGTGAGGGCTCTCTTCCTGGCTTGCAGATGGCCATCTTCTTGTTGTATGTTCATACCGGCAGAGAGCAAGCTCTGATCTATCTTCCTCCTCTTATAAGGACACTAATCCCATCATGAGGGCCCCACCTTCATGATCTCATCTAAGCCTAACCAACTCCCAAAGGCCCCACTTCCAAATACCCTCATATTGGGAGCGAGGGCTTCAACATATGAACATGGGGGACACAAGCCTTTAATCCATAACACCATGTTTGGGTTTTGAAGATGAGTCTCCAGAGCTGTGGTGGGATGGAGACAGGGAGGAGGCATCTTCTCTCATTGAATCAGCGGTAAGATTTAGAGGTGTGTAGTGGAAAGCAAGCTGGCTTTGGGTCCAGCCTGATTTGAGTCCCCACCCCAACCCCACCACTTACTAGGTATGTCATCTTGGGCAAAATGCTCAACCTCTTCTCCTCAGGTAGGAAATTATTTTTTACTTACCTATTGTTGTAAGTCCTAAGTAAAATAACCGACAGCAATTGTCCAATGCCTTGAATGTTGTGTTAGAGGTGAGCTATGCATGAGAGTTTGCTTCTCCCTGGAGGACATAGCTATCTCTCTCTCTCTCACACACACACACACACACACACACACTTTCTCTCTTTCTCTCTCTTTCTCTCTCTCTCTCTCTCTCTCTCGTGATACTCTCTCCCTTCCTCCTATTCCCACTTTAGTACTAATCACTGGGTAGCCTCCACTCTGTGCTGAGGATCCTGTATGTGGATTCAAGCTGTCACCACACGAGACAGGGTCAGAAAGGGCTCCATTTGTATATTATTATATATGTAAAATGTGTATATAATATTAGCCTGTTCATGCTCATTTCCAACAAGGAGCTAAATTAGAAATCACATCTCTTAATACTTTCAGAAACTGAAGACAGGTCCTTTTTAAACTCCATTCCCACTAGATAATGTCTTCTAAACACCTTAAGTTGCTGTGTGTATAGTGTGGTGGGGGTAAAGGCATTTCAAATCCCTTCCCTCCAAAAGCAAAGCAAACTCTTCCTCTGTTCCCTTTACATCACCTCAGCAAGGTCAGACACTTCGTGAGAGGAAGCAGAACATGCTCAGGCAGAAATGAGAAGCTCACCAGGGACTTTGGTACCAAGAAGAACCCAGGGATGTCTTTTGAGCTCACCTTTCCATCCTGGACGGTCATAGTCCTTACCTTCCAGCACAGAATGGCACATTTACAGGACAAAGAAGAACTTGGGGGGCCCTTAACAGAGCAATGTGCAGCCATGCAAATTCAGACTCTTGAAAAATATTTTAAGAAAACAAAACACTTCCAATATTTTGTTAAATAAAAAAAGCGAAGCATGGGATTCTATGTACAGTCTGATCATGAATATGTTTGTTTTTTTTTTCCCAAAGTGCACAAAATGAAGCCTGGTAGGACCAACACTAAAAACTGATAGATAACTTTTTAATTATTTCATTATTCTTCCCTGTCTTTCCAAGTATTTTTGCAATGAACATGTGTTACTTTTATAATTGGGTAAGGAATGGCATTTTGAAATCTCCATCTCTTTACTCTAAGAACAGACCATGGATGCTATAGTCATCCCCACCACTAGTCAGTTACTCACACTGTGCCCCCTACACCCTCATAGAAATGTATCTCCCTTTCTATACATATCCAGATCCTATACATCCTTCAAGGTCCAGTGTCTTCCAGATTGCCCTTGCCTAATATACTCACAGTTGCACATTCTGTGTATCCCCTTTATTCCCATGGAGCTTCCACTGTGTAAACACAAAATGCTGGGAGTTCTGTTCACACAGGGCCCTTATTAATAGTCGGCCACCCAGTGAATCACATGCCATGAAGAATCTTTCCTTATTGTTTCCCTTAGTTATAAACACCCAGCATCGCCTCCTTCATTAGAAGATGTCATTCCTTCCCACAGCATCATAATTCTAAGAGGACAGAAACATATTTAGAAAAAAACCCTCAGGTTTTATGACCAACTGATCCCAGCTACACTATGCTGTGGTCGGGTAAGTTATTAAAACTCTGAGGCCCAGGCTGAACCTTTGTAAAGTGGAAGTCAAAGGCAGACTGATCTGATCTGCAGGACTTGAGAATTAAAGGAAATGAATATAGTCAGAACAATGCCTGCCATCAAGTAGCTGCTTCACAGCCTTGCTCTTTGTCTTACTCTTCATGCACTTAAAGAGCTAGTTTTGCCTGGTGGTTCACGCTGTGTGTTCTGGACACAGAACCCTATTACTGTTTGAGTCTCTGGTTTCAACACCCACATCATGTGGCTTTTCCAGAAAATTCCTGACTCCATCACTGAAGTGGTTTTCTACTTACTCAAGGCAGTTTGTTTCAGCCCCATCAGAGTTCTGGTGTTCTGGGATCAAATTTTGTCTTTTTATTGTTATTATTTTTTCTTTATTTTTTCTTCTCTGTTGTTTCTACATGAGTGACATGGTTTGGCTGTGTCTCCACAGCCAAAATCTCATCTTGAATTCCCACATGTTGTGGAAGGGATCTGGTAATTATGGGGGCAGGTCTTTCCAATGCTGTTCTCATGATAGTGAATAAGTCTCATGAGATCTGATGGCTTTATAAGGGGGAATTGCACTGCACAAGCTCTCTCTCTTTGCCTACTGCCATCCAAGTAAGATATGACTTGCCTTCCCCCATGATTGTGAGGCTTCCCCAGCCACATGGAACTGTAAGCCCATTAAACCTCTTTCTTTTGCAAATTGCCCACTCTTGGGTATGTCTTTATCAGCAGCATGAAAAGGAACTAATACAACTCAGAGTCCCAAACCATGTGGGACATTTCCAAACCCTCTCTAGCTTCCTGCTACACACCTTGCAGGCTAGTGTCGGCCCCCTCCTGCTCTCCTTGCCCTTCCTCCTGTGCACTCCTGCCCCCGTGCTTTTCTGAGTTCTTTGGCAGAGCAGGGGCATCTACTATGCTGCTGTCAATTCTCATGTCCACGTCTCACTTCCTCATTCTACACAAACAAAAAAAAAACTTGATCTAATAACCTCTAAGTATTCCTCTCAGGATTCAGCATAAAGTATGTGGCATGTAGTAAATGCTGAAAAATCTTAATGACTTTGGAGGCGGTACTTAGTCACGTCCATGGGACTATGCCTTTTTCAGGACATGGCACATAGAGGGTACCCATTAAATGTTCATTGACTGAATTTTTCAATTGGTTCGTTGTTTCTTCCTCTATCTTTTCTCAGTAGTCTGTGTATCTTCTTGAAATCAACTTCCCTAAAATGTCTGTACCCTAGCTTGTGAATTTTCTGCTTTCTTCCACTATTCATATGAGCAGAGGAGTCTGAGTCATTTCTACTGTTTAAGGCTTTTGGTTTTTTAAAAATAGAGCAATGCCAAACCAATTAACCACACATTTCATTTAAATGTTTACATTTAACAATTAGGGTTGTATGGTGAAGGCTTCCTCAGAAATCTGTCAGAGTATCCTTTTACCAGGGTCTGTAGATATAATCCTTACAGGCAGAACAGTCAGCCTCGATAACGCGAAGTTCGGCTTGTGAATGTGAAGGATGAACCACAGCACCTCCTCCCGACCCCATGATAGACCCCACCTCCATTTGCTGAATGTTGAACCTTAGGGGAAAGTGTACTAGGGTGTCCAGTCACCTTAGAATTGGCTCTCGACATCTATGGAAGGCTACAGATCCTTCAATTCTGGAACACTGACAGTACCAATATCCACTTAGGAACCAGGCAAAATGGAACCAGAGAAAGAGTACAGGCTTCAGGGCCAGAGGGCCTCAGTTTCCCAGGCCACCTCTACTTCATGTTAGATATTGATGTCCAGGCAAGTTGCTTCAACACAGTGTAGGTGTAAGGGGCACCATTTCGGAAGGTGGCATTCAATACCAAAGAAGGTAGCATCGGTAAGAAACCTGCTTAGTAGGCTCTCCATGAATGACTTCGATTGTTATACAACCTTTGCAATCCCTCCTGGAATGCACTCTGTGTCCTGATAAATAAATGTGTGGCGTTTATGGAGGAGTCTGCATCTCCTTTGGGAGCATCTACCTAGTTAATTCTAGCAAGCACATTTTGAAGTGAATGACTACAGTTCTGAAGCATTGTGTGAGGCATTAAAATCAGATTAGTTGGCCTTCCCCAAGAGAACTGGTGAATTTTTCAAAACCACCCCTGCTCGTTTCTCAGCCAGCTGGAGTCTGCATGTTCAGTGTTGACAGAAACCTCTCATCGTACAGTGCCAAATTATTAAACAATGTTTAACATTTCAGAAGCACAATCTTCAGTTTTATGCTAAGTCATCCAGAATTCTGAGAAAACTGCCATTTGTTGACATGTTAGAATCCCTTCCCATCCTCCCCCATTCTGCCGCCTCCCTAAGGGCAGCTCTAATGGAAATCCAAGGGCAAATTCTCCATTAAGAATCATTTCCTAACTGGACTGTCCTGAAGCCTACACAGAACAGGTGATGAGTCCTGATTCAACATTTTACAGCTGTGTAATCTTTAAGCCATAGTTTCGTCAGTTATTTATTCATTCATTTATTTAACAAATATTTATTGAGAACATGCTGTGTGCTTGACTCTGTCTTCTCTGGTCTCTGCTCTCATAGAACTTACATTCAGGTAGGAGAGTCAGACATTAAGCACATAATTAAACAACTAATTATTTTAATTATGATCTTGACAAGTAAGACGAAGTAGAAGTATAGGGTCCTGGGAATATGTTGCTGGGTTCTGGCCTACCTGGCATCCAAGGGAAGGTTTTTCTGAGGAAGGCCAAGTAGGACGTGCAGATGGAAGGACAATGAAGGACCAGAGGTCACAAGGTGCTTGGGGCATGTAAGTGACAGGAAGATACCTGGCCTACCTGCTGAGCCCCCCAAGGAGATGGTCCCAGGTAAGACTGGTGAGAGGTGGGGCCAGATTTTGCAGGCTGAATACTGGGTGTCTGAAGAGGAAAAGGAGGCAGGTACCCCAGAGGCTTCTGGGAGGGAAGGAGTGGAGCTAGTCTTACCAATGATGTCACAGTATTATGGAGGGCAAGTGTTATCACAAGCAGGGCATAGGTGATGGCAAGGCAGGCAGGCCAGAGAAGGTAGGACCTGTGGATACCAGCAGACCTGCTGGGCATAGCACTGTCCCTCAGTGATCAAGACAGCTAGGCAGGGGCTTCAGGTCACAGCTAAAAGAACCAGACAGCCACAAGAGTAACCCCCATGTGCCCTTCCTGAAATTATTCCCCCATGACTAAGTCTTTCCTTCGTGCTTCTCCTTCCGTATTCTGTGGGGCCTTAATGTCCTTATGTCTGTGTCTTGGTTTAGCACTTGGCCCTGAACTCCCAATCTCTCAGGCTTGGGCTCTGCACTCTCCTTTCCACTCTACTCAGCACATAAAAATACATATACCAAATTCTTCTAGGACCGAAGCCCC
This sequence comes from Macaca nemestrina, assembly GCF_043159975.1. Classification (NCBI taxonomy): domain Eukaryota; kingdom Metazoa; phylum Chordata; class Mammalia; order Primates; family Cercopithecidae; genus Macaca; species Macaca nemestrina. Next base: position 42,889,376 of record NC_092126.1, read on the forward strand.
ATAGTTTCGTCAGGACTGACATTTCTCACCATGGCCACTTGCTCCCTAGTCATCCTGCTAGGGCCCCTTCTGCCCTGTCCTCCCTATATCAACCCCAGGGAGATCTGGTCGTGGGGTGCTAGCCTTCCCTGGTTTCCCTTTCCTGCTCTTCCTCCTCCATCTCCTCCTGTTAATTTGCCCTTTCTCCTCTAAGGCTGCAGGAGCTCAGGTCTAAACACATGCCCTGGGCTGCTACAGCAGTCTCCCAACTTTTCTCCCCAGTAAGTGCTATAGCCAGAGTTACTTTTATAAACCACAAATCTGACTGTCACTTTAAATACTTCAGTGAGCACCCAAACTGGCCCATAGGTGCTCCCCAACCCCTGACATTTGGCTGACCTCACCCATCTCCCCAGCCTCTGTCGCACGTCTACCCAGCATGCTCCCTGTGGCCCAGGCTCAGACACTCGTTTGGTTTCCCAAGCTCTCCCAGGCCTTGGTGCTTTTGACTGCTGCTCCTTCTGGAAAGGCACCACCTGCTTCTCACAGACAACCCTTTAGCCCTCATTTCAGGAATGGTGACCTCTATGGGACTGTCATCAATGTCTGCAAGCACAGTCAGGGTGGCTTTTCTGGGCTGCATAGTGCCCTCCACTCTCCTCAGTCAGGGTGCTTAACTTACTGATTATAGCAGTTTGTTTACAGGTCTCCCTCCCTCATAGACCTAAGCTAGGATCATCTATCCTATTCTATTCTAGTTTATTTTTTTCTAATTCACTCCACTCTCCTCTCCTCTACTTCATTGCATTCTATTCTATTTCATTCCATTCAAGATGGAATATTATGAAATAATACATGAAAAGTGCTTAGAACAGTATCTGGCACAGAGCAAGCACTAAATATTGTCTATTATCCACTGTCTTATATATTATGTATTCATTATTCAATGAATATTAATTGTGTACCTAGTACAAACCAGCCTCTGTGTTAGGTGCGGCAGGTTCAAGAATAAATAAAAGCAGATGTTAACTCTGCCATTCCAGAGCATCCCAGGCTGAAGGAAGAGCCTGTGTAAAGGGCCTGTGGAGGAAGGGTGAAGCATGGCTAGTCAGAGAGGCTGAGAAAAGCCAGTGCAGAGAGAGAACTATTTTTAAAATATTAAGAGGCTATTGGATTCAGGCTAATGTCACCAGATTTGCCTAGGCCAGGATTGGGAACATTGAAAATATCTAGTAAAAGCTGTTTGAATGAATAGATGATGCATGAGTGTGTGAATTAATAATAATAACAACAACAAAGATTTATTATCTTTTTTTTTTTTTTTTTTTTTTTTTTTTGAGACAGAGTCTCTCTTTGTTGCCCAGGCTGGAGTGCAGTGGCCTGATCTTGGCTCACGGCAACCTCTGCCTCCTGGGTTCACGCTATTCTCCTGCCTCAGCCTCCCTAGTAGCTGGGATTACAGGTGTGTGCCACCAGGCCTAATTTTTTTGTTTGTTTTTTTAAGTAGAGATGGGGTTTCACCATGTTGGCCAGGCTGTTCTTGAACTCCTGACCTCAAGTGATCCGCCTGCCTCCCAAAATGCTGTGATGACAGGCGTGAACCACCTCACCCGGCCAGATTTATGATACTTACTATGTTTAAGGCACTATTCTGAGAGTTTTATATGTGATAACTCATGTAATCATCATGCCAGCCCCATGAGATAAGTGCTATTTTCATCATCTCCATTTTCCTGAGAGGAAAGTGAGACACGAGACATGGGGAGTTGACCAAATTGCCGCAGCCCCACAGTAAGTGTGGCCAGGATTTCTACCCAGGCACTTGACTCCAGATCCTGGGCTCCAGGTGGATGGGTAGATGCAGGAACAAACTTTTGCTAACAAAGCACCCAGGGAATGAGAAGCCTTATCTTGAGTTGCATCTCTAATTATGAAGATTGTTCCAGTTACTTCTCTACATGTGTGTCGTCAGTGCTCTTACATTCTCATTAGAGTCACTTAATTAGAGGTAATCCAATTAAGCCTGGTTCTGTTTTCTGCAGTTCATCCAGACTCAGACTGCTTTCTCTTTCTCCCCTGCAGTATAGGGATATCTTCCCCAAATGCTTGGAAGCCATGCAGACGTTTATTTTTAATGAGACGGCCAGGATATGCATCTAAGATCTTCTCCCAGTAGCTGTTTGCTGTGTGCTAGTTTTTCTAACAAGTAATTATTTTGAGATCCTAGGTGGGCTTTACTTTACAAATCGGAATCCCAGTTACATGAAACTAAGCGACGTCTTCCCTTTTGGCGTGTGTGGATTCTGCACAGTGTGGCCTTCCTTGCTGATGGCTGGTTTGAAGAGCAGGCGCTTGGCCATTCACTTGCTAGCACTGGGCCCTTGACCTGCTCTATCATTATCACATCTGAAGAATCTTTTTCCTCTTCCTTTTTCTTTCAAGTCGTTTTTCCCCAAGGAAATATACAAACAGCTTTGACAGCCATGGTTATCACCTTTAGTCTGCAACTCTTTCTGTAGAATCTGAGCTGTGAACATGTGTGAAGTAACTGCTCTGCATCAGAAGCATGCAAGAAAGTCTATGCCTTCTTTTAAAATAATGAGAAATACAGAAGCTGGACACCTCTGGGTCTCTTCTTCTGTCACGTTGTTAGCATTGTCAGGAGCCAGGATAAGCCAGTGTGTTGCAATCGGCAGCAAAGTGAACTCTGTAAAACCACAATGAAATTGTAATTAATTGGAGTCAAGGAAAAAATTGGAGGTTTTCAGAGAAACATAATTTAGTTTGCCTTGGTTTTTGAGTCTGACAATGGTTACATGGGAGAAAGAGAGATGGAAATTTGCATTTGTTTTGAAAATTGAGAGCAAAACCTTTAAAGGGTTGACATTTTCAGCAATTGGAGTATTTGTTAGCTTGTCTGCAAAGGTCTTTGACCTAATCCTGAACAATTTCTATTTTGTGTTATTGGTACATTTGTTAATTTCTTTTTGAACATAAGACAACATTTTAAAGAAGCAATGCAAGGATTCTGGTGGAACAAAAGTTTAGGCAATTACGTTCACTGAATCAAATAATGTGCCATTCATGGTGCTATGTACTGGGGATATAAAGATGGCTGAATCCGACACTGCCTCTGCTATTTGGAAACTCCTACTTTGGCAGAAAAGCCAAAAAAAAAAAAAAATTCAGTGGAACAAATTGTTTTACAGCTCTTTATTGAACCTCACCCCATGTCAGATGTCCTATATTTCATGTTGCTTAATCTTCATAATAACACTGAAAATTAGACAGTATTAGTTCCTTTTACAGAAAAGGAAACTGAGACACAGAAAAGGAAACTGAGACTCAGAGCTTTCTGACTCCAAGGTCCATAGCTTCTGCAAATTCCCACACGTCCTGGTACCCTGACAGGAGGCCAAAAGGGGAAGAATTTTTTTCCACCTAGGGAGGGCCTTCACGAAAGACTTCATAGAAGAGATGGCAGTTCAGTGGAGTGCAGTGTCATTTTGAATTATATGACAAATTACTGCTGAGAGAGGCCGAGAGCAGAATAGAGCTGAGAGTGCCTAGAGGAGGTAGCAGTTGCGGTCACTGCTTTGGAAGACTCACGATTGGGTTATAAAGTTGTAGCAAAGGGGCATAATGATTCCAAGAGTGAAACGACGCAGAGCTTGACAGTGAAGCTTTTACAGCTTCCCAGTGCATCTATACCAGCTACTCAGAGGCTATTTCTTTACTCACAAAGTGAAGTGTGTCATGAGTAAAAAGTCCACACATCATAATGACTTTGTGACACAAAGCGCAGTGCACTGATCTCCAAATCATAGCAAATGCACAGACAAATTTTTCTGCCATTGCCTCAGGCCTGTGGGAAGGTGACATCTGCCAGTTTGGGAATATTGAGGGCAGGTCAAAGTGGAACAAACGGGAACAGGCCCCACTTTTTGGGGTTGTCCCCTTTGACCTGCCCCAATACTATTTCCTCTGGTGGCCACAAGGCCAAGGGACTAGAGTGGGTACTGTAGAGTGGTTCAAGGAAATGATATGCTTTGGGTGACTGGGAGTTTTGACAGCAGTGAACTCTACCATTTGTAGAGCAAACATTAATTCCTGACAGACCTGAACATTTCCCTGTCTCATGCAATCATCACAATAATCCCATAGGTGTTTTCTTCTTATTTCTGTCTTACATTTGAGAAACTAAATAACTATCCTCAAATCCAAGCTCCTAGGAAAAAAGTTGGGTAAAGATAAAATATCATGGGTTTAATTCAAAGCCAAGCACTCTTTCACATGAAAGACCCCAGGCCTCCTTGCTACCTTGGACTTATTTCTATTATCATGGTTTAAATGCCAAGACCCCTGGGACAGGAAAGATATTAGGTTATCCCTTTGAACCCATGACTCTGCATGTGTTGTTTCTTGTGCCTCCTACCTGTCCTGCTCCCTTATTCTGGATGAGAGCTGCTAACTCTCAAGATCCCACCCATGTGCCACTCCCCTGGAGACCTCATGAGACTTCTGGAGTGGTAGAGTTTGATGCGCTCCTCTGCCCCCATGATACCCTGAAGTATCAGCTAGTGGTTTTTTTGTTTGTCTGTTTTGTTTTGTTTTCTTTAAGCCACTTTTAAAACATAAAACAAACAACAACAAAAACAGAGGCTTCTGCATACGAATCTGGATTTCTAATCTTTGAGTAAACCTAGAATATCTGGGAACTGGGACCCAACCATCATCTTGAGTCTAATAGTGGACACTCCCTTAAGAAGGAGCTTGTGCTCTTCACCATGGTTCCTACCCCTCCCTGTTTTACTTTCATCAGGCCCAATTACTGGTTTAGTGGTGGCCTGGCTCCTGGGTACAATGGAGTAACTATTTATGTAAATGTCTGTTTCCCTAAAGGAAGGAAACCTCCATCCCTCAGGGAAGGGCCCCATGGTTTCATTCATGAACAGCGTCTGGCACAAAGCAAGCACCAGAGAAATATCCTTGAGGGACCCCATGATTGCATTAAGTTTCTGTGATCGCATTTAAATGAAAGAGTTAGATCACTTTCCAGCCTGTGCCAAGGCAGTTATTAGACTGTCCCAAAAGTTGTGGGTGCTTGCTGGCAAGGGGTAAAAACAAAGCACTGCCGATGAGGGAAGGTGTGAAGGTTGGGGAGGATGGCCTTCACCCACATCCCTGGATCCTGCTCAGAGCCCAGAATCTTCACACGCACCAACTAGATTCGGAAGCTGGGGAAGTGATCTATGACCTAAATAAATGAAAGCATGTGTAAAATGATGGGAAACCCTTGAAAAAGACCCTTCCAAAAGTCCAGTTATACACAACACCTGCAATCTCCCAGCCAATCACGAATCCCGTAATTGGGAAAGGTATATGCCAAGAGGATTTACTTAGAAGAAACTGTGTCAGTCCTAATTAATGACTCCAGAGCAATCAGCCAGGCTTCTCTGATTTAAAGCCCCATAGACCAATCCATGTTAATTGAATTTGATTGTATTTGCTATTTTAATCAGTAGGCAAATTATGAAAATGTTTATTTGTTCATTTGGATGCTATTATCCTCTTACTACTGTGGCTTTTCTGCCTTCCACATGGGCCAAATGTGAAACCTTCCATTGTGTCCTTGCTCAATCCTTTAGTTGAAAACTGGTTTTCAACCAGTAAAGGAAAATTAAAAGGTTCAAGTGTGCTAGGGATGCTCCACAGAGTGGCTGTTACTTGAATGCGGGGTTCCCTCTAGCCATTTGCCTTCCAGGAGGACCCAATGCCTTTTCTGTCTGAGCAAAAGTCCTAATCAGAGCTGGTATGTTTTAACAAGATCACATCCCTCCTGTTATAATCAGTTTCCAAATCAGGAGCTATCGGCTTAGCATGGCACAGTGTCATGGTAGAGGTTAGGCAGGATAAAAGGTGGAGAGTATGTGGCCTTTGCCTCCAGATGGTTTCTGTCTCTCCAAGGCAGTTGATCAGAGAGAGGGGAGCTCAGTGGAAGGAGAAGCAGTCAGGATGGGCTTTCAGAAGATAGTGCATTTACCCTTGTTCTAATTCTGAGGGAACTGGGAGATTTAAAAATCATTCACTCATTTGGTAGGCATCTGCTGAGTGCCGGCTGGGCATTGGGCTCTGTGCTAGGTGCCAGAGGTACTGTGATGAATGAAACCCAGCCATGCTCTTTACAGCCCAGTTGGGGATAGACAGATTAGCATATGATTACCATTCAGTGCAAGCAGTGAGGTAAAGGAGGGAAACTAGCACAGGAGGGTGGCATGAGGAATGGGACCTCACCCTGCATGAGAGGTAGGAACTCCTAATCTCAAGTCCTAGAGCAGGGAACCAAGATCGTGCCAGTGCCAACAATGACAGCTGTTTGACTTAGGTGAGCCTTGGATGTATCTCATAGAATCGTGATCAAGTCCAAATTCAACAGCATATATCAAGTACCTACCATGATGCTAGTACAAGTAGGCACCTGCTAAACAGTGCCCACACTCTTGCAATTATTTTATTTCTTTTCCATGAAGCTCCTTCTTCTGCCACCCTGTCTTCTTTTCTCAATACCTCTTGGTGTCTGTGTCATTGTTTTGCCTCTCGGTGGCATGTCATTTTAATCATCAGTTCATTCTGCTGGTGTGGCAGTTTCTTAAGGCCAGGAATTGTGTCTCAGATCTCAGGGTAGTGTGGGATACAAGCAGGTGCTTGGTGAATACCTGCTGGGGGTGATTGAGAGAGGGGCTCACACATTTCCCACGGTGGGTAGTAATGTGTGACCAGAAGCTGTAATTGCCTTGGAGGCAAGTGATATTCTAAACTGTCACTGTGTTTGTGGAGTTAATATTTCATTTCACGTAGTGGAGGCATTGCTGAATTGTTATACCACTCAGCTTTTGAAGAGACACCTCATATTAATCTTATCAAACTACTCCAAGTTTTAAACTTACTGCGAATGCAAATAAAGCCTGCCATGAAATAATGCAAGGTAGGCTGTCAATATGCTGATGGGGAAATTGTCTCACTTTAGAGACAATTCCAGAACATCAAGAAAATTCGTTCGTGGTGTTAGGCAGAGTCATAATAAAGTGAATTATTAGAGGTATTTCCAGTTGAGAGTTTCAGTGGTTTCCCAGATTAGTGGATCCTCTGGGAACAATGCTTCTTTATAATGATGCTGAGCCCTTAAAAAACAAACAAAAAAACAGTCTTCATGAGTTATACCAAAGAAGTGTTGAGTGGACCAGATGGCTCAGTTATAAACAGGGTTGTTGCTGCTTACATCATCCTTTGAATGTGCAGGTGGGAAAAGTTGAGGGAATCTTCTCGGAGGGCTCATTTAATAAGTTTCCTCAAGTGGTTGGAAGCCATAGCTTCCTGATGCAACCTCAGCTGCAAAGACCAAAGAAGTAGGGAGTGAGGCTTCAGCAGCCATAGACCTGCTGGCAGCCTCCCAACCAGGCCTGTCTTCTCCTGAGAGCGCCCCTCCCTTAGTTGCAGTCCACTGGAGGAGTCTGCCTTCTGTAAAAGTTCCTACAGCCTGTTGGCCATAGGACCCCAATTCCAGTGTGAGACCCACAAGTGACCACTGTCCAGACTTTGTTTCTCACCTGCAAAACAGAAATTCTGTCTTTACTTGTTCAGGAGTACTGAGACGCAAATGGGAACTTAACTTACTCTCTGAATACTATGAAGGTTTTTGACTGTTACCTGACTCAGTATACAATTGTTAGAGAAATGAATAAACGTTGGAATTCATATTAAAGATGTAACTGTTTTCTTCTCCCTCACATGTAATACCAGATTTGTTAGCTCCTTAGGAAGCCTCTCTGAGCCTCCCATAGTTTTATAATTTTTATAATCAAGGCTTTTAGAGACTGCATCCCATCATTACAATAAGATCATGCGTTAATTGCTTGCTATGTGAAAGTCAGGACCGCCTTGTGCTGCTGTGCAGGCAGTGCATCATATCAGTAGTGCCCATTGGTGTCATGCACCTCATTCATTACATTGTGACCCAGTGCACATTACCACTGTACAGGGTAGAAACTATTACTTTTCCCATCTTAGACGAGGACAGTAAGATACAAAGAAATTAGGTGACATGTCCAAAATAGCTCACATTGTAAGTGATGGAGCCATGGTGTCTGGCTCCAGAGGTAATAGTCTTAACACCTGCACCATATCATCTCTCAGCCAGTCTTCTGGGAATGGTTTTACCCAGGTAAGCTAAGGTGCATTGGGCAAAGACAGACATGTGGTCCAGTGACAAACCAAGGCCATGAGACACATGGAAGGGAACGTGAGCCATGATGAAGTGGCAAGGAGGGGCTTGGAAATATAAGTAGTGAGATAAATCCCAATGGTTGTGGGGAGAGCAGAGGGTCGGGTCAGTTTTAGTAAAGACAGAGCGGGTAGATCAGGAATTTGGGTTTTCAAACAAAGGGCGATGTCAGGATGCTGGGTTTATGCAGAAGCTCCTGGTACCTAGCAGAGTAGAGCAGCTATCTCGTATGTCTATGCCTAGGAGATTATCAAGGGCCCCCTCAGGTATCAGGCTGTAACCTAAACATTAGTGATTAACTGTACAAAGTTTGCTACTGCTAAAAGGTGATGATTTTCTTCATGCTATTGACTAAACAGACTTTGGCATAAATGTTGCCACATGCTAAAGTTCTAGGTACTTACCGTGATGCAGGAAAGGGTCTGGAAACCTGAGGGTCCTTATTGGAGCCACCAGTCTGTGCTGGGAGATCTTAGGCATCATTTGGAAAGCATACATTTAGTGCCTACTTTGTACCTAAGGTTGTGCTAAATGTTGAGAAGGAGTCTGGAGAAAGAGTAAAGTGGAGAATTTAAACTTTAAAATAATTATTGTAAGTAATACATCCTGCAAAACAATCTATCCTCTGAGTTATTGGAGGACAATCTTGATTTATTTTTCTTCCCTTCAATAAAGGTGAATTGTAAAATTTCCACATATTACTGCGAGAACCTATAAATAAGAATAATTCAGAGTTTGGACTTTGGAGTTAAATTATCCTTGAATTTTATACTGTTTACTAACTATATAACTTTGGACAAATTAACTAGTCTCTTAATCCTCAGTTTCTTTATTAGTAAAATGGGAATGATAATAGTCCTAGATTGATTAGGATTTTTCCGAGTGTAAGAGTAATTCTAGCTTACCCTGAATTTGGAATTAAGAAAATGTCTTGTTTCATACTACAAGAGACCTAGAGGCAGGGTGGGCAAATCCAGCAGCTCAGTGATAGCATCAGGGACCTGAGTCTCCCTTTCCCTCTGCTCAGGCGTCTTCAGCATGGGTGCCATGCTGAGGGTGATTTCCCTGAGATCCTAAAGTTGCTGCCAGTCCCACCTGGGTCTGCGTGCCTCTTTGTTCTTGCCCAGCATGATAGAACAGGAGAATCAATTCCTCCAGCCCTGGCACATGTGTCCTTAACCTCAGTCTGTCTGAGCCATGGTCATGAAAATCTTTCAATTGAGTGACAGTGGGCAAGAGAATGCCGTGCACCAATTTGCTTCTTAAGTAATCAGGCTGCCCCTGTAGGGTTAGGGAAGGGCTAGTTGCAGAACAAATCAGGATCTAATTAGGAAGTGGGAGAGGAAATGGATGCTGGGAAGGCAGCCAGCAACAGCATCCACAGGTACCATGATAAGAGGTTTGTCAGGAATAGAGAGATGACACGTGGAAAGTTCAGAGCATGTGCCTTAGCATGTCTGTAGATCACTCTAATAATAAGCAAAGGTGCAAACCCTTCTAGGAATTTCTTTCTGTCTCTGCTCCAAATAATAATCATTTTGCTCTTTTGAAACATGCCCCAGGCACAGCACTCTGCTGATGCTCTGGAGAAATGGCAACTCAGTCACCTCCCCTCAGAGAAAAGGCTGCTCTTGCTACAGACACTTCACTGCTGCTTTATGGCTTTTCCATTTTATTGCAAGTGCATTCCCAGCAGTCTCTGAACACTGTATTCCAGTGTCCTAAACAAACGTCCTTGTCATGCCATGAGAGGTATTCGCATCTGAAGTGTCATCTGGGATCATAAAGTATGACCAGGTCTGACTGCTGACAACCATGCATTGCAGCTTCTAGAAGCTCAGCTTCTCTGACAGCCTTTGTGCTCAGGTTACCTTCAGGAGCTCTGCATGGTGCAAGCCAGCCGTGAAACCTCAAGAATCTAAGAACTCCATGCACGGAGGAATAGGGTTGCCAGGACAACTGCCCACCTGGAGAACATCACAGACTCTGGGCACTGGGGGGCCTTGTCAGGGTTCATTTCCGTTTTTAGTTTTCAGGTAGAGATTGGGGCACTGGGTCAAGGAAAAGTTAGGAAAGGAGTCTCAGTCATGGGTTTAAAAAGGAAAGTAACAACCTGATCACCTCCCCCTAGAAGGAGGAGAAGAGTGAGTGATAGGACTAATAAGGAAAATGATAAAGTGATGACAGACACACTCCTGACTTAGTGACTGTCAGATGCTACTGGGCAAACTTTTTTTTTTTTTTTTTTTTTTTTGAGATGGAGTCTCACTCTGTCACCCAGGCTGGAGTGCAGTGGCACGATCTCGGCTCACTGCAATCTCCGCTTTCCGGGTTCACGCCATTCTCCTGCCTCAGCCTCCCAAGTAGCTGGGACTACAGGTGCCCGCCACCACACCCGGCTAATGTTTTTGTATTTTTAGTAGAGACAGGGTTTCACTGTGTTAGCCAGGATGGTCTCGGTCTCCTAACCTCGTGATCCACCCGCCTCGGCCTCCCAAAGTGCTGGGATTACAGGCGTGAGCCACTGCGCCCGGCCCATACTTTTTACCTATTGGCATTGAGCAGACAGCGCAGGCCAGTGGGGCTGCTGACAGTGGGGTGACACCAAGCAGGCCTGACCTGCAGCCGTGTAATGCCTATGCTTCCATTGCATTTGTGTTTTTTTGGGGGGGTCAATACACATATTATTATTGTATTATATGTATTTATATGCATAATGTATGTATTGACTATTGACTCCCCCTTCCAAAAAAAAAAAAAGATACAGGAACAAGTTAGTTGTTAGCTGGAGCCCTGAACCATGTCAAAAGCAGGAAAAGACCATTTTGAGGGAGGCAACTACACCCTCAAGCAGTTTCAGAAATGCAAAAATAGACAGCGGCAGTGAGGGAAGGCAGGAACAGAAGACAAGGGAAGTCCCTGAGAGCCTGAGATGGTTATGTTGGCTTGTTCATTTCATAAGAGGTGAACAGAGGGTGCAGCAAATAAGACCTGGAGTAACTTCACTGGGTGCCAGAAGCAACCCTCCACCAATGGTACCATACAAAGAATGTGCTGGGAGTATCAAGGGCTCTCTCATCTTTTGGGGGGTGTGGGCTGAAATTGATGGGCCTGGTTACGAAAGGTAAAGGGCAAGGGTGCCTAATGGACTGCTTGTAAGGGGTTGTGGGAAAAGATGGCTTCCCTTGGCTGTATGATTCTATTCTGGGCAGAGTGCAGCTTGTTCCAGGAACACGGGCTTTGGAGCCTTGAGGAAGAGTTAGAAAGGGTCTGGTCCTGGACTGTTCATATCCATAGGCACAGAGTAAATCTAACTCCATGCTCAAGCCTCCTGAGCCTGCCTCTGTCCTCACTGACACACCTTCAGCACCACCTTTGACCAGACCCGTCAGTCTCCTGTGTGATTTCCTGCCAGGTGAGCATATGTCCCTCAGCCCCTTGGACCTTTGAAGCTCCCAGGAGTGGCCTGTGTTGTACAGTCTTGGCACTGCCTTCTTCTCCCCTTGCTCCCTATACCTTCAGGTATGGACTCATGCTCAGGTCCCCTGCCCTAAGCTGGAGAGAGACCACTGGGGACCCTCCCAGCTAATTATGTAACACCCCTGCAAGCTGACAGTCCTGACATTTTTGCCGCACATTGACATTTTTGCCGCACATTTTAGCAGTGAGGATAAGGGCAGGGAGAGGGAGGACCTGAGGAGGTACATACCCCACCAAAACCCGGGAGCCCTCAGATAACCCGAGTTCCCCTCCCAGGAAGGCAGTTAGGAGGCACCCATGGTTCCTCAGCCCCACAACATCCCCCAGAGTTTATCAGATTGTCCTCTCTGAAAAAAGTTCTTGGGTATATGCTTTTCCCCTATTTCTACTATTTTAATGTCTAGTACAGACTGGCACTCAAAGTACCATCCCTGTTCCAGCTTCCTTGAGAATCCAGGCTCGTAGGAAAGGAGGGCTAAAGTCTGCAGCTTTGTGTAGTACAGGATGAGCACTTGGAGCACAGCATCCTCAATGGGTGTTTGGCTGCAGGGCAGATGCCAAGGCCCTCACTGTCACTCTCCACCACCCTCTGTAGCCCCATCTCTTCAGACCCCAGACTCCCAGGGGTAAGGCAGCCCTGGGGCAGGCACCATGCTCAGGGGCAGAGCGTTAGTCATAGCTCAGTTCCAGAACAAGGACTTTGTCAGTAAAATGAAAGAAACAGAACTACAGTGTTGGGGAGAGGCAGGTCTTCCCTGGTCTGGGTCATGCATTGCTGGTCTCCGTCAGGTGGCCTGATCAAGCATCTGGTAGCAACAGACCTACCTGAACACTGAGATGGAAACCAACACAGAGTTATTTTCTTGTGCATCATTTGGGAGTCATTGAATAAACATGTATTGAGCACCTAGTCGCACGGCAAGCTCCATGCTGAGCACTAGGGATAGAAACGCAAATATATTGTTTCTGCTTAAAGGACCTCAGACACTTGTGGGGGAGATGGAGGACAAGATAGCCAAATGTGATGCAGAGCAAGAGGTGCTGAGTAGGAATCATTTCATGGGATTGTAGACAGAGGAGGAACCCCAAACCGTCCCCAAGGGTAAGTGGTGGTCAGGAAAATTTCTACAGCAGATGTCAATGTACTGAGTCTTTTAGAATAAGCCATTTGCTTTTATTTCTTGTTGAACCTTAAAAACACATTAACAGAAAGATTTCCCCTAATGCATGTTGTGAAAGAGACAGAGTGTTTGAAAGAGAAGGCACTGTGTATTTTAGACTCACGCATCAACTGGAATGCTGTCACTCCTAGAATCTCAGAGTCCTGGTTGTAAAGCCCCTGAGGGATTTCTGGGCTAGAAAGCTCTGAGATAATCAGTGAATCAAAAAATAAATCTCCTATTTGCAAACCAGCTTCCTTGCCATGTGAAATCCTGTTTCTCTAAGCAGAAGTTTCTCACCCCCAGAAAATCATGAACATTATCTGAATTAAAATCTAAGGGAGAGATAAAAAACATACCTCATGCTGGGTTGATTTTCTCTAATGATCTGATCCATGCCCCCTATTTGGGTGGGAAGTTATTACAACCATAAATATTTGTAATTCTTTGTCTGATGTATTATATTTGTTAACAGCGCCACAGGGTAGATGCTGCGCTTGAGAAAATAAGCACATTGAATGGTGGGGACTAAAGAGAGAAAATGAGGAACGGGAGGGGTTCTCTCCTTGAGCAGGCCTCCCCAGCAGTGGCTTCCCAGCAGTGGGTTCCCACAGCAGTGGGCTTCCGGGGTTCTTCCTCAACACTGCAGTAGGAGGCTTTATGGAGGGGGTTCTGGACCACTGGTCAGGGAACTTGGATTCCAGTTCAGCTTCTGATGCCAGCTAGCATTGTGCTTTTGGACAGAACAGTTAGAACTCTGCACCTGTCTCCTCTTCCACAGGTTATACAAGGGTAGATAAAATAAGTTAGTAGATGCAGAGATTTTATAAAGCAGTAAGCTCCACACATGCACGTCTCAACAAAGGGTTTGGAAGCTAAGCAAGCTACGCATTTCCTCTTCAGCCTCATAGATAAAGTGACTGGCATTCTTCACTTCTCTAATCCAAAAGGCTTTAGACTCACACAAATATGGATTAAATCCCAGTTCCATGTTCTGGGGCAAGTTAAATAGCTCCTCTGATATTTAGTTTCTTCATCTGTTTAGTGAGGGGAATTACTATTCTACTAAAGGCAAAGTATGTAATATATTTTATAAATGGTAGCCATTATTATGATATGTGTTGGTTTCACTTTATCAGTTCAGTTGCTTTCATCTGCAATTAACAAAGTCTGACTCAACTAGAAGAAACAATGAGGAAAATTTATTTTCTCATTTAATAAGAAGTCGGCTGTAGGACAGATAAGCAGCTTGATAACATCACTGAGGATCCATTTTCCAGCATGGGCTTCTGTCCTGAGACTAAGTTCTTGCTTTTCTTCACAACATGGCTGCAACAGTTGCGAATGTCATATCCTCACCCAATAATGTTCAAAGGCTGCACCCTGAAACAGATCGCTCCTGGTGTCAATTGACTAAGAAATCCTCTACTAAAGAAGAATAGATCTCTGAGGGACAGCTAGATAAAACCATCTGTCACACCTCTTCAAATAAGGCTCAAGGGTAGGGACATGGTATTTTGTTGCCAAATCTCTTCTATACCACCTTGAAAAATACTATGGTCACATTAAACCTTCACTGAAGTGTTGCTAGTAATTAAAAACAGTTGATGGAGGGCTCAGTTATTTAAAAATTGTCGTGCTTAGCAATCTTAATCCTTTGTGTAGAAAACTGTCCACTGTGGTCTAATTTCTAAAAGCAAGAAAGAATAGGAAACAATCTAATAATAGAGAAATAATTAAACAATCCATGTTGTACCCCTCTAGTTCTAGAGTATTAAAAATAATTTTTAAGTGACATGTAAAAATGCTATTATATAATGTTAAGTGGGTAATATAAAGGATGCATATACACCACATTATTTCCACTAAGGAAAGCAAATATATGTAGAAAATAAAATTATGTATAGGGAAAAAGAATCTGCTATAAGAAAGTAGACCAAAATGTTGACAGCAATTTTCTAGGATTGTGGAAACCTGATAAATTGGTTTTCCTTTTTCTTTCCCTATACTTTTCCAAAATTTGTATAATTCACATGTTTACTCTTTTAACAGGGAGAAAAATAATTTTTTAAAGCAATGGTGCTTAGCCTGATTGCAGAGAATGCCCTCTTGACATGAGTCTGCATGTATATTTATATCTTTCTATTCCATCCAAATCAATGTGAAGAAGCAGCCCAGACTGTATGTGAAAATCCTTTGCATCTCATGCATTTTTAACAGATTTGTTGAAACAAGTGAGAGATGAGGGAGAGGACTTCTTTGCACTGAGAACAGGTTATATAAACTAAAAGTGATACTGCCATGATGGTGACCACAGAAATGTGGGTTAGGGGACTCTTCACGGACTGCAAATGTAACACAAAATTGTGGAAGATTTGGGAAACCATAGTTAATATCTATGACAAATTAAAGAGGATTGGCATGCATCCTTATTAAGAGAAGATTTGTTTTGATTACAAAGACAGTAAAGTTCTTTTTAAATTTTTATTTAAATTTTTGGTAGAGACAAGATCTCACTATATTACTGAGACTGGCCTTGAACTCCTGGGCTCAAGAGATCCTCCTGCATCAGCCTCCAAAAGGGTTGGAATTACAGGCATGAGCCACCGCACCTGGACAGAGATCAAAGTTCTAAGGATGCCTCCAAATCAAGAAGTTTGATGAGCTAGATCAGAAAGCATAAAATGGAGTTGCAAGTTGTCAGAGGGCCAGAATGATGTGAAGGTGAACGATACAGTTCACCTCACCGTGGGTAGGTTGCTCATGAAGACCCCCTCCTTCCCCAACACCTTGCTCATAAAGTGAGGATCAAAGCTTTTAAGAAGCCAAATGCATTGTAAAAAGTAAAAATAGAGGTTCCTCTTCAACGACTTTCCTCCCCATCTAATTAGGAATAAATAGTAACTTATCTTAGAAGCAAAATTTATTCAAAGACCTGTGCTCCTAAATATTTGCCATGGTATGCTTATACTGGTCCAAGCAAGCATTAGGTCATAGCCTGTTTCTATTCCTTATTTAAAAGTGTTTTTACCTTTCTCAGCATTCTACAAGTTACTGCCTCCTTCTTTTGTTCTCCTCTACCTTTGCCTCTTTTAAAAAGTTCTAAGTTGATAGCCAATCGGGACAAACGCAGAATGTGAAGTCCCATTCCAGCCAGTGGAAACTGGACACAGCAGTAGGGTGGATGCGTCAGGTTATAAATGACCCTGTCTCCTTTGTTCAGTGTACTCTTGTGGCAAAACTGCTGGCGAGTCTACCCTTTCTGCAGGAAGTAAAAATGGCCTTACTACATAAATTTATATTCAAGTGCTATTTCTCTACAGCACTGAAGAACAAGCATTTCAAACACGTACTTTTCCTTTTCACACTCCTATTCCACAACAAAGTGTTAGAAACATGACTATTGGGGGAACCCACCCCCAATATTTCAACATAGGTTCTTTCTATTTTTCATAAGTGTAGGCCAGCTGAGAAATAAAGAGAGAAAATACAAAGAGAATTTTACAGCTGGGCTGCCAGGGGTGACATCACGTATTGGTAGGACCGTGATGCCCACCTGAGCCTCAAACCAGCAAGTTTTTATTAAGGGTTTCAAAAGGGGAGGGGGTGTAAGAACACGGAGTAGGTACAAAGATCACATGCTTCAAAGGGCAAAAAGCAGAACTACTAATAAGTGTCTAACAAAGATCACATGCTTCTGAGGGAACAGGACAAAGGGCAAAAGAAGAACTACTGATAAGAGTCCAACAAAGATCACAAGGCAAAGGGCAAAAGCAGAACCACTGATAAGGGTCTATATTCAGCGATGCACATATTGTCTTGATAAACATCTTAAACAACAGAAAACAGGGTTCGAGAGCAGAGGACTGGTCTGACCACAAATTTACCAGGGCAGAGTTTTTCCCCCACCCTGTTAAGCCTGAGGGTTCTGCCGGAGACCAGGGCGTATCTCAGTCCTTATCTTAACCGCATAAGACAGACATTCCCAGAGTGGCCTTTAATAGACCTCCCCGCAGGAACGCATTCCTTTCCCAGGGTATTAATATTAATCCTCCTTGCTAGGAAAAGAATTTAGTGGTATCTTTCCTACTTGCATGTCCATTTATAGGCTCTCTGCAAGAAGAAAAATATGGCTTTTTTTGCCCAACCCCTCAGGCAGTCAGACCTTATGGTTGTCTTCCCTCGTTCCATAAAAATCACTGTTATTTTGTTCTTTTTCAAGGTACACTGATTTCATATTGTTCAAACACACATGTTTTACAATCAATTTGTACAGTTAACACAATTACCACAGTGGTCCTGAGGTGACCCACATCCTCAGCTTACAAAGATAACAGGATTAAGAGATTAAAGACAGGCATAAGGAATTATAAAAGTATTATTTGGGAACTGATAAATTTCCATATTACGGTGAAATCTTCACAATTTATGTTCCTCTCCCTCGGCTCCAGTCGGTCCCTCCATTCGGGGTCTCTGACTTCCTGTAACACAAGACATACCATTTTAATGCATTATAATAAGTACTGGGTGTGTCAGAATTCCACACTCTCCTTTGCTGCCAGGTACTGTGTCTGAAATGCCACCATCATGGCTTTACTCTTTTGAGCCTTGAATAGTCTCTAGTTTCTTAAGGTTCCCCAAACCATACTTTCCTGTTGGGGGATAAATCTTCATGTCCTTGTCAGCAGCATCTCATAAGTTAATAGCTGACTACCAATAGGGAAGACTTCTGAATGTAGAGTTGGGGAGGCAAGACAGAAGGAAGAAGGGGACCCAAAGGCAAGTTCTTCAAAGGTTTTATCTGTTGTGTGCCTAGGACTTCCAGAGATGATTGTTCCCATTAGTTGTTGCAGTCATCTGAAGTTGTACACTACCTAAGTCTTTCATAGAACCAAGGGGGAAAGAACCTAGAATGGACTGGGCATTTCCCGTCCATAATACTGTTTCATCCTCACTTTTCCAAACTGAATTTGGAGGTTTTCACATTAACACATGGTGTATATAAGATTCAAGGCTATGGTTTATTTCTCCAATTCAGATTCCTCCCAAAGACCCAAGAACCTGAGAGAGAGCATTCTCCAAAAGCTACCACCCTTTTTGTCCTGCTATCTCCTGAAAGCCATGACATTATGCTGATGATGAAGGATCCAAGGAATAAAAGCTTAGGGTCAGACTGGAATCTACAGCTTTCTTTTTGCTCCCACATTTTCAGACAAAACTCTCTCACTGACCTGTGTAATTTGGTGTGACATTTTCCAAAAGTGCCCTCTATAACTTTACTTCCTTTAGACATCTCTTTTAAGAATGAAAGGTCGACTTTTTGGATGTGAAATATTTTATATCTGACCTTTTATCCATCATTGCTAAGATTAATAAAAACTGTTTGCCCTGAAGAATAACTGAAAAAAGGCAATCAAATAAGATTATCTATTACATAGAAAAAATAAAACCTTGTTAAAGTGATTGTGTATGTAGCTCTTGGCAAACAGGTCAGTATCATTAAAACAATGCTAGAAAGAAGACAGAATACAAAGAGACAAGACTAATCCACAGAAACACACACACGCATGCACATATACACATGCACCAAATAAGCCAGGGTTAATTCTTACGGGAAAAACAGAATCATTAGAATTGAAGCCAGGCTTACTGGTACCCAATCAAAATCTGATGTTCAACTGTGCACTATGGCAACAAATGCTCTTATTGCTCTTCACAACATAGTCATTATCCTGTACTCCAGAAGGACAATAACAGGTAGAATGAGCCTAAACACTCACAACCTGCCCCTGTTGCCCTAGCAACATGCATGGTTTATGAAGCATTTTCAAGCATGAGAAGGACCCCAAAGGTGGCTTGTACCATGATAGGATTAGTGTTCTGCTGGGCTCAGGTTAGGAATGTAGGTCTCTTGAGGACCACTAGCCAGACCTTCCTCATATCTCTTCTCAAACTTTAGAAAGGGAATTGGGGAAAAGCTCTCAACATGCTACCTAGTATACTCAAAAGAATGTGCACTTTGGAGTCACACAGCACTCCTTTCAAGTGTTGGCTCCACTAACAAATAGCTGTGTGATCTGAGCAAGTCAACCATCATGAACCTGAGATTCCTCATCTGTCAAGTGAGTGTAACTGCAAAGCCTACCTCTTAGTGTTTTTGTGAGGATTAATTGAAATGAGAACCATGTACTTGATAAATGTCAGTTTCCTTGCCGCTCATCTCCAGAATACTGTAGGATCTGAATAATTCAGTGTAGCATGATAATTTCTAACTAATTGTCAGACATACATAGTGATAGGTACATTTGTTTAATGAAAATGTGCTTAGAAACCTAACATTAAATTAGCCAAAAGCTGAGCTGTGAGGTTGGGAAACCTGAAGTCCTAGTGCCTCAGCCATTGTCCTTCAATCCCAGCCCTCTGAGGGCATCCCAGAAGCCCATGGGAATCACAAGAAGATGGTTTATTAGTTGTTCTGGATTATCCTGGTGCTTCCTTTCATTTGCACTGGGACTTAGTACTGATTTAACTTCTTCCAAAGGGAACTATGTATCTTTAGCCACAGGCTAGCAAGTTATGGGAGCTAGACTCTGCTCCCAACCAAACCAGGGCAGACAGACACCTTCAGGCATCTCACAAAGTAAATAAGTGTGTCTTTTTTTTTTTAATCTTTCCCACAGTTCCTCAGAGAAGGACTATACACCATGATAATCAGCAGAGAGACCATTTCCTTAAACTGTCTTGTTCATTTTTCAAAACCCAGGGCAGACTCTCCCTCCACACAGAGTGATACTAAGCTTCTGGGTCCACACAGACTTCTTCCTTTAGTGTTCACCTCATTGAATTGTAAAACACTTGGGATTTTGGGGATCGTATGTGTTAGCTATCTTCCTATGGTTCTCACTCCTCTTTACCCTCAAGTTTTCTTAAGCTAGAAGCCCTAGGGGAGCTCAGTACAAACATGATAGAAAGAAGAAAGCTGGGGCCTTCCCTCACAATACAATTCTTTATACTGTTTGTAGGCAAGGCTGCTTTGTTGAAACATGAGATATGGAGAATCCTGATGAGAACCAGTCTAGTAGAATGGTAAAGACAGTGGATGCTGGGGACAGTCTACGTGTGAACCCTGGCTCTGTCACTGAGTAACTCTGGTCCAGTTACTTAACTTCCCCCTGCCTCAGTTTCCTCACATTTAAAATAAAAATGATAGCAGCAGTACTTTTCTCAGACAGTCATTGTGAGCATTAATATGATGGAAAGGCTTTAAACAGTACCTGGCATGCAGTATGCATTCACTAAACTTCTCATTGACACTTTACTCAGCATTTTCTAATGATGTGAGTTATTATGAGATTGTCAAAATTAAAAATAAAAGCACTGAACTCAGAGTTAGTATCTAAATTGTAGTTTTGGTTTTTCTATCAATTTGATGTATGACTTTAAGCAAGTTACTTTCTCTTTTGGGACTCAGTTTTCCCCCATTCAGTTCATCATTTGGTTGGAATAGATGATCTAAAAGACCTCCTGTTGGCCGGGCATGGTGGTTCATGCCTGTAATCCCAGCACTTTGGGAGGCTGAGGTGGGTGGATCACCTGAGGTCAGGAGTTCGAGACCAGCCTGGCCAACGTGGCAAAACCCCATCTCTACTGAAAATACAAAAAAGTTAGCCAGGTGTGGTGGCACATGCCTGTAATCCCGCCTACTCAAGAGGCTGAGGCAGGAGAATCAATTGCCTGAATCCTGGAGGCGGAGGTTGTAGTGAGGCAAGATCACGTCACTTCACACCAGCCTGGATGACAGATGGAGACTGTCTCCTAAATAAATAAATACAGATGTCTTCTATGTCTTTTGACTTTATGACTTTGTGTGTGATGGGGCAGAAATGGCTGATTCTAGGGTCGGCTGCCTGGCCTTCTCCCCATGTCTGCTTCCTGTGCTGTGTATCAGGCAGTCACAGAACAAACTCCAACTCTCTAGTGAAAGGATTGAGATCTGCCTTATAAATGCATGTGACACACCTTGAATTAAAAAAAAATTCATCCTAACCTTATAAACAATCAAACTCCTTTCTTTGATTTTATAGCCATAAGCCCTGTAGGTCTATTTATGGGGTAAAGATCCAAGCTCTGATCAGTGGCCTCTCATCTGGCTTCCTGTATTCATGGCATGGCCCCAGCAAAACAGGCATGGGGATCTATGGCCAGGTGCCACTAAAATATAAATGTCCCTTCAATTCTAATGGATGCTGAATAATGCAGCTTATATCATTAGGCCAGTCATAAAATATTAAATGTTAAATAATTCAATGTTACTCAAGAGCCAGGGCCAAGTTGGCACCTTTTTCTTCCCCTGTTCAGGGAGGAATGGCCCTGAGTGTCCAACCTGCCCCTGAGAACTGGCAGGATGTGATGCCAGCACCTTTATTGTTTATGGCTGGAAGTTGT
This sequence comes from Macaca nemestrina, assembly GCF_043159975.1. Classification (NCBI taxonomy): domain Eukaryota; kingdom Metazoa; phylum Chordata; class Mammalia; order Primates; family Cercopithecidae; genus Macaca; species Macaca nemestrina. The sequence goes on from NC_092126.1 coordinate 42,910,721, forward strand.
CCTTCCTAGGGTTCTATGATGTTGGCTGCTTCAGGGGAATGAATGGCAGAGTGCCAAGTCTTCAAGCAACAACTTTGGCTTCTCCTGGGAGAGATGTGCTGAGGGGCTGCTCCTCTTCCCTAACTCTTCGGTAAGAGAATCTTCAGAGGAGATTCCCAGTGTCTGATTCGGCATGTAGATAGGCTGTGGCAGATACTTTTTGTGCCCCATGTCATGACTCCTCAAGCCACCTGATTTCAGTGCAGTGATGATAGGTAAATGCACACTGTCAGCATCTCCACATCTTTTTGAGTTCACTCAGCTCACACTCAGGTGCTTCCCAGAGGTGTGGGAAAGTTAATGCTTCTATTGGTGGTTCCCAGCTAATAAGGGGTGGTCAATAAGTGTCCCAGCCACTTTTCTTTTAAAGGTATAATGTTGATATATGCATAGTATGTGTTTATTCAAAGATTCTCTGGCAGTATTGAACCCCAGTTTGCCCATCGCAATAATTAGCCCATTTCTGCACCTTTCAATGGTTCCCTGTCTTGTTTTTCTTGCCCTCTCACTCTGGCTTCCTGAGGTCACCTCCCAAGTAAATTACCTCATCCAAGTACTTGTCTCAGGCTCTGCTTACAGGGGAACCCACACCAAGATACAGGTTCACCACACAGGAGGATTTCTGGAAGGAGAAGTGAACTTTAGAAGCTCGAGGCCTGACAAAAAAGCCAAATAGTTCTAAAATTCAGATTCTATGAAAATAGCTGGGCTTGAGTTGTACCACTTGTTCTCTGCACATCTAACCTGAACTTGCAAGGTGAGAGCATTGTACCCAGTTGTGTAAGTTGGGCATTGTTCATAGGCATCTAACCCTAGGTTTAAAATCAGACACTTGCTCTGCTCACCAGGTGTATTAATCAGCGTTCTTCAGAGGGACAGAATCAATAGGTTATATCTATATATAAAAGGGAATTTATTAGGGAGAATTGACTCACACGAGTACAAGACAAAGTCCCATGATAGGCCATCTGCAAGCTGGGGAAAGAGAGACGTTGGTAGCATGGCTCAGTCCATCTCCAAAAGCCTCACAACCAGGGAAGCCAACAGTGCAGCCCTCAGTCTGAGGCTGAAGTCCTGAGAGCCCCCAGGAGGTTGCTGGTGCAAGTCCCAGAGTCCAAATTCTGAAGAATCTGGAGTCTGAGTCTAAGGGCAGGAGGAGAGGAAGCAAGCATCTGGCATGGGAAGAGAGCAAGAGGACTCGGCACACTGCCCATCTCTCCTCTTCCACCTGCTTTTCTGCCTGGGCTGGTAGCTGATCACATGTGCCCACCCACATTGATGGTGGGGCTTCCTTGCCCTGTCCACTGACTCACATGTCTATGTCCTCTGAAAATACCCTCACAGTCATACCCAGAAACACCACCAGCCATCTAGGCATCCCCTCAATCTAGTCAAATTGACATCTGATATTAACCATCACACCAGGCCATACCCTGAAGTGCCAGACTGCATCTACCAAAACAAAAGACTCCTTTTCCTTAACACAAAAGTAGTGATCATTCCCTAGGCTACATGGCTTCAGGTTGACATCTTCACCAACAGTATCTGGACATCTTTTTCCAGGTCACACAAAGGCATTTTATAGGCTTGCTGTGGTTCTCAGTCACCTGGGCTTCTGCCCTATGTCTGACTGCTTCTATTTATAAACCTAACCCAGTAATCAAGGCAGTTAGTCTCTCTCCCACATTCCCTGTGACATTTTCATTTTGGCATCTGCCTTTGGCTAATGCGGACTCCTTCACTCATTCTTCTTCCTGTAAGGTGCATGTTCACCAGCGCTTGTTCATTAAGTCTCCACTATTTTTAGTAAGCTTCCAAGCTCACTATGTCTCTTCCCTCCAAGCCACTACTGTGCTTATTAGATTCCATCCATTCGTTCATTTGTATGTTTATTCTTCAAGAATATTTTCAGTGTTTTCCAATATTGTGCTTGGCTCTGGGTTTGCAGACATGAATCAATTCAATCCCTGTTCTAGTGGAAGAATAAAACAAGCAGAGAGATAAAGCACAGTGATAGAGGGGAGCACAGGGGCTCTGGGAGCCACTGCGGGGTCCCTCTCTCAGCCCATGGGGCCAGTGTCAACATTGTGGAGGCAGTGACAAATGATTACCTGAGCTGTCTTAACACTGGGTAAAGAGAGAGGGGAGGAGATGTGGAGGACAAACCAAGAGAGAACAGCAGGTTCAAATATATGAGGATAAGAAATGGACACAGAAGACTCTCAGCTGTTTAATGTTATAGGGTTATCAAATTGGAGGCAGGAAAAAGGAGATGAAGCTGGGGGAGGGGTGAGCAAGGTCCAATCCTGGAGGAAAAGCTTATTAAGACACTTATACTCAATGCTGCAAGGAGCAGGAAGACATGCCAGCTGTTCAGCAAGTGCTTTGCCCTTGCTCATCATTTGCAAATAGTAGAAATTTCAATAATTTTTTTCAACATTTACCTGGTGTTTTTTTTAATATGGACTGCTATACGTTTTATTGGGGTTGGATGTACACTTGTCTGTAATGAGTGGACGAGAAATATTGTGAATATATACTTAGTCTTCTAAACCTAGAAGACTAAATGAGGAAGTTCAGAGCCTGTGAATAACTCTGTCTACCCCCTTCCTGTCACACTGTGGATGCTTGGTTTTTCTTTTCTTTTCTGGCAAAAAAAAAAAAAAAAATTATAGGAAGGATCCCGTTGCCCTTCCTACAGGGATAGGCAGGAGACAGGGAAGAGTAAGAACAGGAGAGTCAGTTAATGACTTGGCAGTGGGCTGGGTGGAGGACCTCAGTCCCTGTTCATTTCCTCTAGATCTTAGCAGAACCTTTGAAAATTAAAGAAGGCTCAGCTGAGCAGAAAGAGGTTGGGTCTTGGTGTCTTACTGACCTGTATTCAAAGCCAGGTTTAGGCTTAGGCAAGTTATCAAATTACTCTGAATCTCAAATCTCCTTTGCAGGGGAGTCCATGATCCCTCACTGGGCTGTTAAGGCCATTAAAGGAGACAATACAACTGTAAGTACCTGGCCCAGAGCTTGACTCTGAGCGGGACCCCAGGTGGAGCTCAGTGAATGTTGCATTGCTCCTCTTCTGCCTCTCCTTTAGGGGTCACTTCTCTCTGCCTCTCTTTCTATAAGTGCACGAGCTTATTGCCAAGGCATGTCAGCATCATCTACCTCCTTCATCTCTCTGCAGATTAATGCTACCACCACTGAGGACTTAACTGAGTCAGAGCTCTGATTATGCACTTCTTTTGCCAATAATTTGCCCTGTGACTTTTGGCAGGTCCCATGTGCTCTCTGGATCTTAGTGTGTCTCTCCATAAAAGGGATGAGTGGACCAGATTATCTCTGAGAGTCCCAAATCTAACATGATATGCTTGTATGATTCCATGGCTCACCACTCTAGAAAATAAAGCCCAAGGCCTTAGCACATCATGTAAGCTCTCCCAAGACCCCTGTGCCCATGGTTTGACTACAGTTTTACCCCTTCTTTCCTCTTTTCCACTATTTAGTCCCTTCCCTCCTTCTCCCAGTAGAATTCTCTGCTACTACCTTGGTTTCCTGCTATATTAGGTATCTCATCCTCATTTATGCCAAATTTCATCATAGAAACTAACTATATTAGAGAGGAGACTGTGTGTGTGTGTGTGTGTGTGTGTGTATATGTGTGTGTGTGTATCTGAATTAATTTAAAATTATTGTGAGTAGGCATTACTGAGGGAAACACAAAGAAAGCCTTAACTTACTGTCATAAAATAGGTTGGTGAGTTAATTTGAACAGATTATATAGAAAGTTGTTAAAACCCTAGAAGAAAACCTAGGCAACACCATTCAGGACATAGGCATAGGCAAGGTCTTCATGTCTAAAACACCAAAAGCAATGGCAACAAAAGCCAAAATTGACAAATGGGATCTAATTAAACTAAAGAGCTTCTGCACAGCAAAAGAAACTACCATCAGAGTGAACAGGCAACTTAAGAATGGGAGAAAATTTTTGCAATCTACTCATCTGACAAAGGGCTAATATCCAGAACCTACAAAGAACTCAAACAAATTTACAAGAAAGAAACAAACAACCCCATCAAAAAGTGGGCAAAGGATATGAACAGACATTTCTCAAAAGAAGACATTCATACAGCCAACAGACACATGAAAAAATGCTCATCATCACTGGCCATCAGAGAAATGCAAATCAAAACCACAATGAGATACCATCTCACACCAGTTAGAATGGCCATCATTAAAAAGTCAGGAAACAACAGGTGCTGGAGAGGATGTGGAGAAATAGGAACACTTTTACACTGTTGGTGGGATTGTAAACTAGTTCAACCATTATGGAAAACAGTGTGGCGATTCCTCAAGGATCTAGAACTAGAAGTACCATATGACCCAGCCATCCCATTACTGGGTATATACCCAAAGGATTATAAATCATGCTGCTATAAAGACACATGCACACGTATGTTTATTGCGGCACTATTCACAATAGCAAAGACTTGGAATCAACCCAAATGTCCATCAGTGACAGACTGGATTAAGAAAATGTGGCACATATACACCATGGAATACTATGCAGCCATCAAAAAGGATGAGTTTGTGTCCTTTGTAGGGACATGGATGCAGCTGGAAACCATCATTCTCAGCAAACTATCGCAAGAACAGAAAACCAAACACCGCATGTTCTCAGTTATAGGTGGGAACTGAACAAGGAGATCACTTGGACTCGGGAAGGGGAACATCACAAACGGGGGCCTATCATGGGGAGGGGGTAGAGGGGAGGGATTGCATCGGGAGTTATACCTGATGTAAATGACGAGTTGATGGGTGCTGACGAGTTGATGGGTGCAGCACACCAACATGGCACAAGTATACATATGTAACAAACCTGCACGTTATGCACATGTACCCTAGAACTTAAAGTATAATAATAATAATAATAATAATATAAAAAAATAAAAATAAATAAAAGAAAGTTGTTAGGGCTGAAACACTGACCCCAAAAATACTTGCAGCTCCATATTCAGTCTGCTGTTGATACTTTTAGGAGCAGATCAGATAAGGGCTGGAGAAACATGAAAAAAAATTGCACATGGATTTGATGTCTGGATGATGTCACTTTGACCAAGGAGAGGCAGACTGTTGTTATGGAAAGAGCAAGAGAAGAAGGTAGGTGGTAGAAGCCTCATTTTGACTTAGCCCTCTATGTGACCTTGGATATAGCTGCTTAACTTCTTGGACCTCAGTTTCCTCATCTACAAAATGAAAATGCTCTTATTTCCAGAGGGGTGTCACAACTTTTTGGAGATAGTACATATAAAGGTACATCAAGAAGAGCATCCAAATGCTACCCTAGAGGGAGGAAGTTTTATCATGAAGTCATTGCTTATCATTCATTACAGAAAAGCTTTCTAGAAGAAAAAACAGTCACCACTCCAGCCACAGAGAAATGACGCATTCCCATGGCTGTGACCTGAATAAATGGAGGACTTGTGGCAGCTCTCAAGAATAAAAATGAAAGAACAGTGTTGGTGGTCTCATTCGTCACTGCCCAGCTGAAAGTTTCTGCTCTGTATTACTAGTACATTTGCTTTTCTGCGAATAGCGAGCACACAATATTTGCTAAAGAACTGCTCTGTGCCAGGCCCTGGACTGGACTGTGGAGTCACAAATGGAGGGACACGGTCCCCTCCTTACAGCACCTGATGAGGAGACACATGGGGAGGCCCGTGAACAAAAATAATTTCAATATGTTCTGCTAAATGACAGAATAAAGGGACATTCCTCCTTGTGAAGCTGAGAGAAGGATCACTAATTTATCCCAGAGCAATCAAGAAAGCTTCACAGAAGAGGGGGCAACAGAAGTGGAGTGGAAACAGAAGGTATCAGATAAGATGAGCCTTGGAGTTTGAGCTGAATGTCAACAGGCCGAAGTTGGAAGGAAGGTGTGGGAATCAATGGGCAATCAGGCTTGAAGCCAGTCCAGCAATCTGGGAAGCTGACCCTGGAAATCAATGTTGTATTTACCCCAGAACCTCAGGAATGTGCAGTCATTGTTATCATTTGTTGCTACCTCTTGGACAGGCAAATACAGAGCCTTGTCTCCAGGGGAGCTGGCTGAGTCCAGGAGGGTATAAATCTCCATAGAGGAATGGCAAAGGGGGGCTCTCAAAGGAGCAACTGGATCCTTGCCCTAGTTGGACATTTATTTGGCTGAAAGTTGCCTTGGTGGGGCCTCATAAGCTGGAGAATCTTCACCCTCTACCTGATAAAGGCTGCTACATCTCCAACTCTGTGAGTATTAAGTTGCGCCCTGGTCTTGATTAAAATCCAAGCGTGGGATGGGCAGTCTGCCTTGGCCATCTAGGCCCTTTGGACCTGGTGACTTTTTTGGTGGCAGGAAGTGGAGTCAAGGCACAAAATTTCCCATTCAAGGATCATGTACTATATGGTGGTAGTAGTTAAAGAAATATAAATTTCAGTACCACCTTCTCTTCTTAAAAATAGTTGAATATGGCAGGCAGCAGATAGGGAAACTCAGAGATGTGTGCATTTGCTCAGAAGATGTGAAAGGCAAAAAAAAAAAAAAAAAAAAAAAGCCCCAGTGAGCCTGGAAGTGACTGTTATCTGACCTGAGCCAAAAGGCACAGTGCAACCCCCAGTTCTGGGACCCTCCCCTCCTCCACAGGACCTGGGTCTGCAATATCCTAAGACGTAAAAGACAGCTACAGTTTCAAAGAGAGTTGAAGACAGAAGTCAGATTGCAAGCCTTGGAGACTGCATTTCTCACTGATTACTATTATTTGTAATGAAGACAAGGGAGAATACAATTACTTACAAAGATCTTTCCAAGTGTCTGCTGGTTCCTGCAATGCTAAAATTAATTCAATCATACGCCTGTAATTTTGGAGTCATGGGTTTAGGGAAGTCAGTCCTTCAGAGAGGAGAGGAAGAAATGAACTAGCAAAAGCCTTGAGTGTGGCTGCGTGCTTGTGTATGGCAGTGGAGAGACGGAGTGTCCCTGATGGCCTTCTTTCATCTGATCTGCACTGCTGTTAGGACCCCTCCCGTCCCATAGAACTGGGCTCCAAGCCACACCAAGTCTAAGTTAAACTAGACACCAGAAAATTGCTCTTTAGTCTTTTGCCGTGTCAGGGTTGGGGCTTTGGAATCAATTGAAAAACTAGGATGAAGGAGCCGATGACTGCTCTGTTGATTATTGGTAAATCTGTTGTCAACTGGCCGTTATTTGTGGGCCACATACTGATGAATCAGGTTATTGATGAATGAGTTGTTGATGATCAGTACTAGCTACCATGGAATGCTGACTGTGTGCTGGGCACTGTGAAGGCATTTTAAACTTTTTATTTCATGTCATCCTTATAGTAGCCATATAGAATTGATATGCAGTTCTTCATTTCACACAGGTGGAAACCAAGCTCACAAAGCAGCCATGTGGTAGAGACAGGATTTAAACTCAGGTGGAACAACCAATTACTCAGTATTTCTGGAGCCCAGGGCAACAGCGAAGGAGATGAGGCTGGACTGTGGTTAAGGAAGAATCATAAAGGATCTTGAGCACCCTTCTAGGGGTCTCAGAGTTTCTCATTCCTGGTTTTTCAGGCTCAGAGAATCTCCTGAGGTGTGCAAGCCCTAGGGCATGGCAGAACTCTCTCACTGTTTAGCACCCAGATTCTGGGACTCCATCTGTCATAGAGCCCCCTGCCTAGCCAGGGTGGGATTGGGAACTTACCCTCTGCCAAGGACGCAGACACCCCAGCTTTCATCAGCCTGTCAGAGCTGGCATAGACTTGCCAAGACTTTGTTGAAAACCAACTGCTTTCAATGTAATAAAAGCTAAAGTCCTGGAGGGGAGAGCTTTTGTATCTTTTTTCATGGAACCATTTGCTGCTGCTTTGTGTGGACTGTGCTGCAGAGAACTGGTTGCCAAAGGCTGTTCGGCATTCACTGGACAATGGACTAACAGGGCTGCTGAGTACCCTTCAGTTATCAGGAACCAAATGGCACAGCTTCATAGGTGAGGCAGGGGCTAATGCTTCTTTGTCCTTATACTCCCATCCCCCGCCTACCTTCCCCACCCGGGCCAATAGCTCAAGAAGATGAACAGGTGAGGGGAGAGCTGAACAGCTGTTTCCTCCCCATCAGTAGCAATTCTGCAGTCTCTGGAGGGCCGCTGCCTCACTTGATGCTCAGCAGGCTGGATTACAGGATCCAGATTTCAGGAATGTGAGGCTTACTTCTTGGGAGCTGTCACTCAGCCTTTCTAATTCTAGAGCCTCAGTTACTGCCCATTCTAGGTTATTGTATATATTTATTTCTTGGATCTGTTGAAACAAACACAAACTGGTTAGTTTCAACTACAGAAATTCATTGGCTCTTGAGCCTGGAACTCCAAAATCAAGATGTTGTCACGTTTAGTTCCTTCTGAGGGCTGTGCAGAAGGATCTGTTCCAGGCCTCTCTCTTAGCTTCTCATAGCCCCAGGCATTCCTTGGCTTGTCAATGGTATTCTCTCTGTGTCTTTGTATTGTCTTCTTTACATTCTGTCCCTTTGTGTCCAAATCTCCTCTTCTGTTACGGACACCAATTATATTGGAATAGGACCCACACCAATGACTGTATTTCTACTTAATCACCTGCAAAGATCCTATATTTTCAAATAAGGTTGCATTCACAGGTACCAGGGAGTTAGGATTTCTTTTAGGGGACACAATGCAACACACAACAGTTAAGATGCTGCCTTCATGCCTGAATCCGCATGGGAGGAAGTAGGTATTGGTAGGTGTCACAGCTAATGGAGATACGACCAGGTCATAGGGCTGGCCTCGCCTTCAGTAGGATTTCTTGAGCCCCCGATTAGGTCCACAACTAAAGCATCTCTGCAGGGGTGTCATGGAAATTGAGACTCCACCAGCTGATTATTTAATCAGCAATGGCCCCTTCAGAAGTCTTTGGATACTAATTGAGCTCTTACTCATGGCCTAGAATTAGTTTATAGGGTTTGTGTGTATTAACTGATTTAACACTTATAACTTCCACACGGGGCAGAGACTAGCATGATGCCCAGCTTACCAAGAGAGCAACTCTCTTGTCTGGAGTCATGGAGCTAAGGAGTGACGGAGCTGGGGGGAAACAAAGGCACTCTAGATCCAGGGCCCAAGCTCTTGATGTTAAATCATTGAACATGCCGATTTCCAGGCTTTCTCCCTTGGAGTGTGTCTGAGTTGGGCTCAGGAATCTGAATTTTAAGAGCACCTTCTGATGCAGAAGGTCATTGACCTTCAGGCCCTGGGACAGCACCAGCACCCTGGTTTTCTTTCTCTGACTGATCTCTCTCTCTCTCTCTCTTTCTCTCTCCCCTCCCCTATCCTTTAAGAAACTTAGTGATAGATCTCCATCTGCATTCACTCCACTTTCTTCTCTGTACTGCAGCCAGTGAAATCTATTTGAAATGCAAGTCTAGGGTCATAAGTCTGTCTGTGATGCCATAGCTCTTGGAATAAAATCTGAATCTATAACATCACCTCAGGGTCGCTTCTGTAAGTCGACGCAGCTCATGCCTGTGTTCAAGTCTCAGCTCTATCAATGCTCTACAGCCAGTGTTATTAGCCCTCGGAGCCTCATCTATAAAGGAAGAGTAATGCCATCTTTCTCACAAGGGTGGCAGAAAGAATGAAACTGGGAAATACACAGAAAATGTCCAGGTCCCCTGTGGCCTCAGTGGCACTCACGGAATGGTGCACTCAGAATTGTCAGGTGTTGTGTGGCACTGAGCTTTTCAGAGAGCTCTTATTTGTGGGGACCCTATGAGATTGTCTGGTGACTTTACCGCATAGGCCTGGTCACTAGTTCGCACAGGCTTTTCCTTTCTGAGGTCCACATCTTGGAGACCAGAAGGGGAAGTGTTGGTGGTCCTTTGTCCAGATCTGAAGATGCTCAGTGTGCAGATGCAGCACCCTCCTTTCTCCCTTATAGCCTGGCCAGCTGCTATCTTAATCCAACATGCACTGAAGGAGCTTATCTGTGCTTTCTAGACACTGGGGTGGGCTTTACGGGCTGTCATCTAATGAGGTGGGGAGCACAGATGAGTGTTCCTGCCGCCTGACACAGACCCACCTAGGCTGCTCTACTAGGAGGGAGTAGGAATGTGTCACACTGTGCAGTGGCACATCTGGGTGAGGCTGCCCTGTGCTGGCAGATGTGACCCACAGCCACACCATCTGCTCCTTGGAAGCTGGCTCATGTGTGGGCTCAAGGTGGACAGTCCAGATTTAAGCATGGTTCTCATAACTTTGGTACCTTGTCTGTACCTTAAAGGGTCAGGTCAAAGGTTCTCAGGGAAATTTTTCCCATTTGGACTATTTGTGTCTTTTTGAAATTTCAAGAATCCTTCCCCCATGACCAATGTTCTGTGTGGAGGATAGAAGAATGCTAGCACACTGTGGTTCTTTCTCTTTCTCTCTTCCCCACCCTCTTTCTCCAAGGAAATGGTATTAAGACCAGAAGAGGCCCTTTGGAATTATAGTGAGATTTGTGAAGAATCATTACAGGGATTTAATTTGCTAATCACTTACTCTTAGAATCTCAAATCTAGAAGGGCCCATCCATCCCATTGGTTTTCAAATCTGACTATGCATCAGTGTCACCTGGGTAGCTTAAAAAACTACCAATTCCCCCAGGCCATAAACTAGACCTACTAAATGAGATCCCTGGGGTTGAGAACCAGGAATCTTTGTATCCAGCCTGGTGTTGTGCTACCTCAGAACTATGGGGGCCTTGAAACAGAGGCTTAGATGTTCTATCCTTAGCTAAATTACATTTGCCCTGTGGTTCCCCAAGGTACACATAGAGCTACATATACCACTCAAATACTCAAACTATGCAAAAACAATTACACATGACATGGTTAATGAACATTGTTATAGTGGCTGAACTGTGCTAAGTCATATACTCATTTGTTCTTAGTGTTCTTATCTCTAGAAGGTTGACTTAGTCCAAGCAACAACACTGCCTTATGCAGGAAAAAGAGCCCAGGTTTTAGAATTGGATGTGGGTCCAGACACTGGCTCTAGCACACACTAAGTGTTATTTGGATGTGTGACTTTGGGCAAGTCACAGATATCCCTCAGAGCCCCAGTTTTCTTTCCTGAAAATGAGCACATGATATTGCAGGATTTCCATGAGATTTGAAAGAAATGTACTTGTTAAGGGAGTGCCATATAATATAATGGTACAAGTCTGGGCTCCTTTCCCTCCCCTTCTCCTATAGGCTGCATGTATCCTTTATAAGATCGTTTAAACTAGTCCTTGCCTAGCAGATGTCCTCCTAAAATATGCATTTTATCTTAGCCCAGGCTAAGTATGCCTGAGTTTAAGATATTCTAATGCACTTCTTACATATACATCACCTTCCCCTGGTTATGGAATATGATAGTAATGTATACCGGCCAGCTTTGCAAATGAGGGCCAGAGTGGAATGAAAAGGATTAGAAAACATAACTATAGAATAACCTTTATCTGGGTTAAAAAATGCAAATAATCTGTATATGCATAGAATGATTGTATATGCAAAGAGAAGACTATAAACCATGTTGTTAACAGTAGTTATGCCTGGAAGACACAATTATGGATGATTTTTCCTTTCCTTTTGTTGTTTAATAACTTTATTTTTTTAGAGCAGTTTCAGATTTACATAAAAATTTCAAATGATGGTACAGAGAGTTCTCATAAACCCACTCCCAGTGCACCCTATTGTTAACATCTTATACTGATGTGGTACATTCGATATAATTCATGATTTGATATTTATATGTTATTGATAGCTGTAGTCAGCACCACATTCAGATTTCCTAACTTTTTACCTAATGTCCTTTTTCTTATCCAGGGCCTCATTTAGGACAGCACATTCCATTTAGCTGTCATGTCTCCTTAGACACTTCTTGGCAGTGATAATCTTTCAGACCTCCCTTGTTTTTGATGACTTTGATAGTTTTGAAGTATACTGGTCAGGTATTTCGAAGAATGCCCCTCAACTGGGACTTGCCTCATGACTTTTTCATGATTAGACTGAGGTTATGGGTTTTGAAGAGGAAGACAACAATGGTAAGTGCCATTTTCATCATGTTATATCAAAGTACCTGACTTATCACTGTCGATGTTGACCTTGACCACCTGGTTGAGGTAGTGTTTGCTAGGTTTCTCCAGCATAAAATTACTCTCCCTGACCCTTTTTTTCCATATGATACTTTTATTTCCTTTTTATTGCTCCATATTATCTAAAGTCCTTTTTTTCCCCCAATGAGCACAATTGCTTGCATAATCAGAGAGAAAGGAGCTCTTTTTATTTTGGAAAACATTGACAGTCTCATAAGACTTTCATCCTTTCCTTATATTTTGTCTTGGCATGGTTTCCAACACTATTGCACAGTCCTCCTCTAGAAGTCTCAGCTGGGAATTTGGCCACTGGCCTTGATTCCTGCTGAATGTGCCTCTGACCTCGGCCCCACGTTGCTTGCCTTGCAGAGGGTGTATCCTGCAGAGCAATTGCCGATAGTGTCGATGGTGTCGGAATGAGCAGGCCCATAAATCAGCCAGGGAGGCTGCACCCTCACTGTAAAAGTGAAGGGGACTTTCAGCCGCACTTTCTCCTTGCTGTTGAAAGTAAACAGGGTGTAAATCTTGCTGAAGAAGAAGGTTTGTATCCAGCCACCTGAAAACACCCCAGCAGTTTGGAGGACAGTCTGCTTACACCTTCTTTCACTCAAAACACAGCACTCAGCTCAGGCCCTTGCACACTGTGTTCAATTATTGGTGGTAGTGGACCCCTGGGGGCCCCACACCTCCAGTGGCTTTTTGTCAAAGAAGTTAGTCTGTGATCCATTGAAATTAGATAGCTTTTACTACAGTAAAAATGTCCTGGCCACGTGCAGCAGACACTGTCCTAAAATTTACTATCCTTAGTGAATATATATTTTATATGTATATATACAATATTTTTTCAAGAGAAGCAGTCCTCCAGAGTGAGTCTGAGAGCAGGTGGTTAATTGCTGTGTTTTCAAGGGAGCCTGGTGTGGAAGGCAAGGTTCAGTGAGGACATTGTGGGAGCTGGGCACCCTGGGGTAGACAGCCTGCCTCACTTATTGAACATCTGAAAGAGAAGAAAAAGTCTTCAGTTATACCTTGTCATACATAGCCTTGTCTTCCTGGCCCAGGTAGCATTCCTTTGTGAAAATGGAAGATTCTCAGCAAATTGCCCAGCTATGAGTGGTTACTGTCTTCTAAAGCAGAGTCTCTCAACGTCGACACTATTGACATTATGGACTGGATAATTCTTTGTTACCCAGGGACTGTCCTGTGTATTGCAAGATGTTTAGCAGCACCCCGGCCCCTGCCCACTAGATGACAATAGCACCACCCCCTTAAGTTGTGACACTCAAAAATGTGTCCAGATTGCCAAATGTCTCTTGGGGGGGGCAAAATCACTCTCAGTTGAGAACCACTTTTCTAAAGGGATGAGTATCTTTCTAGGTCCTGTACAGTGAAACATATTTGTGCTTCTTTCGTATGCTTTTGTTTCTGCTTGGGGTCTGGAAGATACACTTCCAGCTTGTGTAAGATACACTTCCGATGACTTGCTCACCTTTCACTGCGGAGAGCACAAAGGAAGACTAGGGAGGCAGCCCCCGTCATGTTCCTATTCCAGTTATGCCATGTAACAATGCATAGTGAGAGAAAGCAATGATCATTTCTGGGTTTTGTGGACTTTCGAAGAAACATAGCAGGGATGATTTGCCCCTGCTCCTCATGTCTGGAGTCCTCACTAGGAAGACACAATGGCTAGGGGTAACCTGAACCCAGGGCCTGGAATTGTCCAAAGCTGTCTCCATACACAGGCCCAGCAGCCGACGCTGGCTGTCATCTGGAACAAAGCTGGGACTGTGGCCAGAACATCTTGCAGCCTCTGCATGTGGTTTGGGCTTCCACAGAACACGGCAGTCTCAGGGCACTCAGATGCTCACATGGTGTCTCAGGGCCCCAAAGGCCAGTATCACAGGAGAACCAGGTTGAAACTATGTTGCCTTTAATGGCGAAGGCCTGGAATTCATGTGGCATCATTTCCATTGTGGTCACAAGCCTTCCCACATGGGAGGAGTAGTCAAAGTCACATTGTATAAAGAGCACAGAGGCAGGGTATGCTTTTGTGGCCATCTTCCCCAGTTTCTTCCCTGACTTTATCTTTCTGTAGAATTTGTTTCCCATACCTCATCCCATGGGCCCTGGCTCTTGGCTCTCATCTCCCAGGCTCACTGCTCTCCTTTCATTCACCACAGAGGCTGCCCCAGAGAGCCCTGAAAAAGTAAAATGAAAACTACCCCCCAGCTCTGCTAGAAGAGGATGCTGCTGGAGTTTTGTTAGGTGCATTCCTTCTGAATATCATCAGTGGCTCTGATAACCTTTTGATTCTCAATTCTAGTGATCCTAAGAATAGCTAAATCTACTACGCCTTAAGAAAGCTCATTTCAAGGCAAACCACAACACTGGTTACTATGAGGTTAGCTCAACAAAAAATTGTGGTGCTGGTGTACTTGAAGTAAGATTGCACATATGTCTGTACTTTTTAAAAAACCATCTTAAAGAGTCAGCTTGTATCTTCCAGGGACTATCAATGCAGTGCGTATAGAGTGCTTAATAAATGTTTACTGAAGAAGTATTTCTGAAATCCGTGACTGGGCATTTTATTGTATCCAATATTATCTATATTAGAGGCTTGGGAGATTTTTCTTAAGCCTGAAAATTCCAGACAAAATATAATTATAATATGAGTTTGTCTTTTCTTTCATGTTCATCCAAGTTCTAGTTACACTGAGTAAGTTTATATGGTTATTCTAACTTGAAAGAGTTTCTAGGCTGCGACCATAGCAAAAATTTTGCCTATGAGTGTTTTGATCCAGGCTGCAAAGTCTTTGTTGCTGATGTGTGTGTAACTCCCTGGCCCTGGCTGAGGACTGGTTGGTTTGGTAATTCACTGGTCTTGACCGAGGAGCTGCTCTGTGCTCAGAACTGTGCTAGGTGCCAGGCACGGGTGACTACCCAAAAGAAGGCAGTCCCCGCCCCAAGCCTCAGAGTCATTTTTGCTTCCTTTGTCTTTTTTCTATTTGTTCCAGTTGGCTATAATTGGTAGCTTTTTTCTTCTCCAGAGTCCTCTCTTCCTATACTTCACCTTACCTGCTATAGTTTCAGCAATGCTACATAACAAGCTACCCCAGAGTTCACTGACATACAACAGTAAGCATTTATTTACCACTCCCATGTGTGTCATCGTCTGGAGTTTAGGCTGAGCTCAGCTGAGATTAGATTCGAGTCTGCTCTACACACACCTCCTTGTGCTGGGCCTGGAGGTTTCCAAGACATGATGCTGTCATGGCAAAAGGGAGGAGCACAGAGGACAGGGCCTGCCTGCACAAGCACACATTAAGCCTGTGCTCATGTCATGTCCGTGAACATACCAATGGCCAAAACAAGTCATATTCCCAGTCCAATGTCACGTTGCATGCCAGAGACAACCCCAGGAGGCAGGAGGAGAGGGCGTCAATATTTCCTGAAGAGTAATCTAATCTATCACACCCAGTCCGTTTTCTACAAGTGCCATGGTCTTGCTGGCCTGTAGAGTTTTTGTGTGCCATCCCTTTGACCCGAAATACCCTCCTACTGGGGTCCAACTACCCCACTCTCTAACTAATTTCTACTCATCTCTTGAGATTCCAGCTAGTGGCCACCTCCCCTGGGGTACCTTCCCTGATGACACACTTAGGTTCCTTGCCTGTCCTCTGGGTCACATAACAGCTTGCACATATAAACCTCATCACAGTGCATAAATTGAATTGACCTGTCTTTATCTCCCCCACCACTCCATGAATGTTGACCCACATCTTATTCACCATTATTTCCCCAGCATGCAGCACAGTGCTTAGAGGTTTTGAAAAGCAAATGCATGCTGTGTTAGTGGTGCTGGGTGAGGGGGTTCCGACTTCTCGACACTGATGACTCTGGAGAAGCACAGAAAGAAATGGGGCTCTGGCATTTCCAAGTGGGCAGGCCATTTGGAATGAACCATATGAGCTGTCTGGGCACATCTAACTGTATCCAAAAAATGCCATCTGCTTTCAGGGCATGTCAAGACTAGGAAATCAGTATAGACCATGTGGCTTACGTTCTGTTCTTTATGGTGTCATATCCTCATTTGCCTTTTTGCCTTTTGTTTTCCTCTTTTTTCCTTACATGAGGAGTAGGTTTGGATCTTGCCAGTTTGTTCCCCAAAAGTAGTTTTGGGGGATCCAAGACAGGGTGGCATTGAGTGGATATAGCCTTTTTTTTTTCAAGATGGAGTTTTGCTCTTGTTGCCCAGGCTAGAATGCAATGGCACGATCTTGGCTCACGGCAACCTGCGCTTTCCCCGTTCAAGTGATTCTCCTGCTTCGGCCTCCCAAGTAGCTGGGATTACAGGCGCCTGCCACCATGCCCAGCTAATTTTTTGTAGAGACGGGGTCTCACTATGTTGGCCAGGCTGGTCTCAAACTCCAGACCTCAGGTGATCCACCTGCCTCGGCCTCCCAAAGTGTTGGGATTACAGCCATGAGTCACTGCGCCCAGGTGGATATAGCCTTTTTTAATGCAGGATTTGTTGTTGGTGATTATGTGTGGATTTATTATTATTATTATTATTTTTGGCACAAGGCATGGGGCCAGAAGCATGGAGCAGAAGGCCGTGCATTTGTGTAAAGGCAGTAGCATGTGTGGCTGCCACTCAGCTTTGTTTGGATTTTTCCAGAGACAAATGGGTAGGTAGAGGGAACGGACTTGCTAGCTGCTTTTAATCCACTTCAGACTTCAGCTTCTTCAGAATGGAGCTGGAGATGGGAATGTATATGTTTGCCGGATGGCACTTTATAGTCACAGCTGCTCCTAATTTAAAGGAATTCAAAGCCTTTCACTGTGAATGATCATTCTGAAGGTAACTCAATTATCTGTGTTTGCTGATTCAATATGGTAGTCTTGGATATAATAGCCCATCATCTCAGCTTACTGCAACCACGCATGGCTTCCCACGCTGGGTCTCCATCCAAAGAAGTGAGTGGAGAGATTCAGAAGTCTCTTCCAAATCAATACACAGAATATGGGATATGGCAGGGGGTGGCACAGCCCCAAACCCTGCTGTCTCTTTTTGTGCCATTTCTAATTCCCCTAGGCTTGCAAATATTCAGATGATTCTCTTTATCTGAAAGGTGTTTATTCTATGCCAGTTGAGTGAGCGATACAATTCATCAGATACCACACTGTTTAATAACATTTATAATTTCATATTTGCCAAGTCCACTCAGCCACCTTGCATATAATAGCCCAAACAAGTTCTTTTGGGTATTCTCATTTAGGAAAGAGCTACAGAGGCCTAGAATGAGAATGTATGAAGTAGGTACAGCATGTATCTGGCACTCTCATCTTAATTCTGGTGACCCATACTCTGGTTGTTGCTCCCTTTCAACCCACTCCATGTATCTATACCCTTTTCTGAGCTCTGACTTCCCATGTTTCCAGCTCTTCACATTTAGATATTCCAGGCAATGTTCCCAGCAGTGGACAAATGCTTTAAACAGAGGAGTTGTTCAATGAACTTGTGGGAGGAAATTATGAGGGTTAAATAAACAAGTTTAGGAACAAGAGTCAAATATACAGAAACTCTGGACAAAGCCATTATTGATCCTTATCCAAAATTGGAACTGAAAACTTACTTTTCAATCTCTTTTCACAGTCAGCCTCCCGCTCTCCATAGTGACTCTTGGCCAGTGACTCATGCATCTCATGGTGCACCCCTGCAAAAATGAGATAATAACCTTGAAGGTGATCGGGAGGACTGTGCGAATGGATAAAGAGGGAAGTGTGTGTGGTTCTTGGTAGATGCTCCAGAATCTGGAATAATGGTTAATATTGGGAACTTGCATCTCCCAATCCACTTACCTTACCTAAACTAGTAGCACAGATTTCCCTGTAGTAGTGCCTTAGCCTACTGTGCTGTTCTTTACTTCTAATAAACAGATAGTAAACACTGAAAGAACATCTTTTCTAACTTTTATTTTTCACAACTTTTCTGAGAATTATTTCATGGCTGAACTAACGCTTTGTTTTATTTTATTTAAAGGGGCCCAAGTTCTGTTTTCTCCTGAGAGTCATACACACATTTTGAACAGAATTATTTTTCTTGATGGTTTTCTCAATAAACACCATTGACTGAAACATGGAGTAAAAATTTGTTATTTGGCATCTCCTGCTAGACCAACAACAAGAAGAAAATACATTTTGCTATTGAACTTTTCCTTGTTAAACAAGAGAGGTTAGGTCATTTCCGGTGACATGGAATATAAGAGAAGGTTTTGGAATCTGAACAGGTTTGGCAGGACTGCTGAAACTTGAGCCCACTGTGGTTTTGTTTAATGACTGTTTACAAGGAGGTGCTCCAGAGCCCACCATACTGGTGAGCTCCAGGCATTTCTTAAAGGCCTAAACCTGGTATGAACATATTCACTCGTCATGATTCTGCTGTTTTCCGATCAGGCAAATTCAATAAAACACAAACTACAACGTGTTCTTCTTGTTGAACATGGCGGGAGCTCTGCATAGATAAGGCCTCAGTGGATTATTTCTCTTCTAGAGTCAACAGGGAATGAGCAATCCTAGCAAATTACACCTTCACAATCTCCAGGTCATACTTGCTTTCACTTCACTCTCAGGAATTATTGTTCATGGGTCGATTGTGTGTTCTTTTCACAGGAATTTTCATCAAATGGTCATAGACCTACTACATATATACTACAGTACCCTATCCTAATTTGCCTCTTCAGGAAAAAATGCATAGAGATGGAATTGTTGAAGTATTTATATGTGGAGTCTCTACGTTGCTTTTAACCAAGAAAGGAAAATAAATTTTTACCCAATAGACAAGTCCAATCAACTAATTCTGGCAGCCTGGAGAGCTAGGTTGAGAAGGATTCTGAGGCTAAAAATTGGCTAAGCAGGAAGGATGCTCTGATGAGTTAGCATTGCCTGTCACTTGGAATGTTATTGATTATCACTCGGAAAGTTAGCATTGTCTGTCATTGGAAAGGAAGAGTAATGTCACAGGTGCTGAGTATTGGCTCTACCTCCTAGACATACAAAGTTTGCCAGTTGTGGTCAAGTATAGAGCTTTGACCTTGGAAATGTTCTTTCCCCACTCTTGAAATGGTAGAGTTACCAACATGGAAGTAATGGCTCTACTTCTTTGGTTTCAAACTCTCAGAGAGAAACCACATTTTGCAGTCTAGTTCCATGAGCTTGGATGAGCTGAATTCTGGAGCCTCATTTCTTTGTGCATTGAATCCCAAAACCAAGTTTTCCAACTTTTAAAAAGTGTGTTTCAGTTTAAAGGGGCTTTCTCTTGCCCTGATCGCCCTTATATTCATGCCCTGATTTAGAGTCAATCAGCAAAGACCATTTTCAATTGCCTTATGTTCTTCTTTCTTCATCCTTGTGTCCAGGTCAGGGCACTACCCCCACCCCAGCCGCTGACCACCACTAGGCATCAGCATCAGTCTGTTCTCCCAAAGGGATCTGCTATTAGTCACGTACATCTCAACATGAGTTTCACTATTTTTCTTTCTCTTAGAGAATTATTTTAAAATCTATCCAAGGACTGAAATATTTTCCCCAATTACAGGAAGGTAGGCCTCAGTAGTGGGTGAAGGATATAATTTCATACAGGAAGACCTTCATATTATGCTCCAAATCACACCACATATATAACAGCCCAATCTGCCTAATATGTGAGGCCAGCCCTGCTTCTATTTCCCATACTGGAGGAAATTCCTTCCCCAAAGGTTCCACTGTGTCAAAGACACACATCCATAAGCACATGCGCAGGTATGTTCCCTGTAGCTCAGGCAGTCTCTCCCCTCTTCTCCCAGTCCCCTCCTTCTGGCACAAATAGAATGCCCATGACTTTGCCAAGACTGGCTGTCATTACTGTGTGATATGGTTTGCCTGTGTCCCCACCCAAATTCTCATCTTGAATTATAATCCAAATTGTAACCCCCACATGTTGCGAGAGGGATCCCATGGGAGGTGATTAGATTGTGGGGGTGGTTCCCCCATTCTGCTCTTGTGATAGTGTGTGAGTTCTTACGAGGTGATTTTACAGGGGGTTTCTCCCCAGTTCCCTCTGCACTTCTCTCTCCTGCCATCATGTAAAGAAGGACGTGTTTACTTCCACTTCCTCCATGATTGTAAGTTTCCTGAGGCCTCCTCAGCCATGCAGAACTGTGGTCAATGAAACCTTTTTCGTTTATAAATTACCCAATCTCAGGCAGTTTTTATAGCAGCATGAAAATAGACTAATGCACTATGATTGACCGTTTTCTTCATTTTATATCATAAATGAGCGTCTGCTTTGTCACTGGGTCAGAACCTAATTACTTTTAAAATGTGGTAAAGGAAGTTAGTATAGGAATAAAAGCTCATGTTCCCTTTTGTAAAATGAAAATCCTTTTGCAATAGGGATAATCCATTTATTTATTCAAGAAGCATTTGTTTGTTCCTTTTAATAAAATCCTGTAGGTTATTAAGAAGACAGTAGATGGCATTCCAGTGGGGATCCAATCTATGGCTGCAGTATTGGGTGTGGCATGAGGGGGTGGGAATCACCAGATCTAAAATCTGAATCTGTGAAATCTTTGAAATGGTTACTCAGACATTTGAAAGTTCAGGTGCTTGAATCAAATTATAAGGCAACAGGACCCAGAACTGAAACAACAAATGTCCATTTATAACCTTTGCTCGCTACCTTCTCACCTTGGCTCCATGGACAGTTTCCTCTTCTAACAAGACTCTAAAAATGCATGCTGCTAGCATGGAGTGGGCACCCACCCACCTGTTCCCCATCACTCTGTGCTGATGGCAGGCTTCATAACAGAGGATAACTTCTTATATCATGGTATCTCTATCCAAGACCACCTCTGACATCCTCCCCTCCACCACCTTGTTGACATCTCTCATAGATTGAAGGAGTCATCTGGATGACCGTTTTTGAAACTTTGTCTGAAGTCCAGAAAAAGGAGTGAGGAGTTAGACAAAGACTGAGCATTAATGAACCTCTTTTTACTACACGCACACCTTGCAGTCTCTGGCTTTGACAGCCCGCGTGATTCTGCCTCTTGCCTTATGGCAGATTAGAGTGGGAGGTGGACAGGAAGAAAGATAACTTTGGAAGGCTGAATGGAGCACATTTCAGAAAACCAAATCTTTCTTTAATGGTGCCAAGAACACTACCTGCCAGAAATCCACACTAATCTCAGAAGATAATGGCTAGAGGAGTTTCACTCATGCAAAATGAACTTGCAAATGCAGATATTACGTGGAAACTAAAAAGCCAGTTACAGAATTCTGCCTCCAACACAAAGCTTTGCCATAGCCATTGGGTTCCTAAAAGTCTAGTGTGAGGAATTAGATCTAATGCATAAGATGGGATATGGGGTAGGGAGTGGGCATGAATTGTGAAAGCACCTATACGTGGTTTGTCTCCAAAGTAAAACATTGAAGAACATACTAAATAATGAGCATACCAATGACATCTTAAAATGGCAATAGTGGGTACTTTGCCTGATTGGGTTTCATTTACTCATTTATTCATTGCTTGCTAGAAACTTCTTGAACTCTCCCTTCCCAGATGTTTTGATAAAATGCTTTTAAGTTCATATATATCTTTTGCAGATGGCATGCATGTAATGAGGCACTTACTTTACTTATTTTACTACATTTAAGTGATCAATGATTTTCTGCCTTTGACTCTAGGTTACTGAAGCCTGGGGCTCCTAATAGTTCTGAAGAGTTTGAGATTAGATGCTTGAGATGGAGAAAGTCATGAGTAAAGTTACCAAAAGTCTGGTTAGGTGTTTCACAAAACCCTGGACTCAACAGCAATCCCTGCCCAAACCTGTCCTGTACACACCTGAGCTCTTCTCTCAGACCCTGCAGTAGATTTATTCCTTGTTTGCTCAACATCCCTTGCTTTGCTCATAAACTGAGAGAATTAGTGCTGAGGATTCTCAGGATACTTCAGGTGCAGAAAGAAAGGCCAGTAAGAAGAATCAGTAACAGGATGAAGAGACACCATCAGGGAAGACTTCCCAGAATGGGGGATAACCACTAAGTATTGAAGTGTGATTTAAAGTGGATGCAAGAGCTTGTCAAAATAAAATTCTCAAAAGTGCGTGAGAGAGAGAGAGAGAAAAAAAGAGAGAGAGTTTAACTTTTTAATGAAAGAACCAGCAAGATAACAAAATCAGTACAAAAGGGAACATGAGAACTGAGATTTTATAGTCTGTGAAATAAAAAGCTGAGAAGAGATAGCTAAGTGAGATACAAAGCTGGTTCATCCTGCAGGGCAATAAAACTGTAACTTTTGAGATTCTTTACTACTAGCATTTCCCCTTGTCAGTTTTCTATAAGTTCACCTCTAACCTTTAAAGAGTACAGAATATCTGTGCCCTAATCAATAGTAAATAATAAATCAAACACAGTCAAGTCTTTCTAGAACAGAGTTCAGCAAACTAGTTCTGTTAGGGCCCATGTAGTAAATGTTTTAAACTCTGTGGGCCAAAAGGTCTCTATCGTAACTACTCAATCAGACCATTGTAGCACAAAGCAGCATAGGCAGTATTTAAATGAATGGATGTGAAAAACAGTGGTTGGCTGCATTTGTCCTGCAGGCTCTAGAGGCCCGACCTCTGCTGGTGGAGTAAAGGTATATAGCCTTAAAGGGTCATAGAATCATCTTTCAAAATTTATATTCAGGTTTTGGGTTTTTTTTTTTTTTTTTCCCAATAGGCTTAAAGCAAATGAAACAGCAAGTGCAAAGGCATTGATGCATAAACTCACACATTTTATTTGAGGAGCTATAAACAAGTAAAAATTCCAAGAGTACTGATATGTGTATATTAGTGACACAGAGAAAGATAAAACTGGAAAGTTAGAAAGGAAATTCACCATCTTTTTTTTCCTGTAGAGAATAAATGTGCCTGAGCAATATACCTTGGCAAGAAAATGAGAGAGACCTGGTTCTAATCCCAATGAGTAGGCTGAGAAGATTGAGCTAATCTTCCTAAACCTGGTTCTTCTGCTTTAAAACTAAAGATAATAGTTGGATCTTCCAGAGGGTTGTTGTGACATTTAAAAGACATGATGCATTCGCCAGTATTCAATTATAAAATTATCATTATTCTTTATCAATCAAAGCCAAAGGGAGGTCCTAGGGCTACAGATGAATCCACAAACATTTGTTGGAAAAGCACAGGTGTTAGGACCAAAAAGGCAGGATGGAAAGCCCTGTTGCTCAGTTTCTTCCCATTACAGTACAGTCTTTGGTCCTTGAGGCTTTGTCCTAAGACAACCAATCTTTCCCTCCAATATCAAGCTGGGCTCAGAAACCAGGGCTTTCCTGGAATTTCTATTAAGAATCTCTCACCCCCACTGTAGCAGCAGTTTATTAACAAGGATTCTGGAACAATTACCTTGTAAACAAGGGCACAGTAAATGTACATTTACTGTACAGTACTGTACAGTAGAGCTGCTTGGGTTAGCAACCACATTTGCATTTTGACAATGGATGTGCTAATTAACAATGATTCTTACCTATTCATTAAAGCCTCTAAGACTGTAAGAAATACAGCAGTCTCTTCACTTATGCCCCTGTCAGCAGGTCCTGTGCTTCCTCAGAGCTGCTCTTTAAAATGATATCTATTACTGGAACTTTTCCTTTTCTAACTATCGGGACCTGTTATCTTCTTCAGAGCAGGGAAATTCATCTCTTTCTACCCAACCTCCTGGCATCTCCAGTCAGGCTACATCTTTTCAGAAATTCAATCTCTGCCTTACTCAAGTTGCTAGTAATACAGTTGGCCCTCCATATCCATAACTTCCTCAACTGTGGATTTAACCAAACTTGCATGGTAAATATTTGGGAAAAAAATTTTATCTGTGTAAACTATTTTTCTTGTCATTATTCCCTAAACAATACAGGATAACAGCTATTTACATGGGATTTATATTGTATCAGATATTATAACTTATTATAAGCAATCTAGAGATTACTGAAAGCATACAGGAGGATGTGCATAGGTTATATGCAAATACTATGCTATTTTTATCAGGAACTTGAGCAACTGTGAATTTTGGTATCCAAGTGTATTAGTGTTCTCTAGAGGGACAGAACTAATGGAATATATATATATGTTTATTAAGTATTAACTCACATGATCACAAGGTCCCACAGTAAAGCCATCTGCAGGCTGAGAAGCAAGGAGAGCCAGTCTGAGTTCCAAAACTGAAGAAACTGGAGTCTGATGTTTGATGGCATGAAGCATCCAGCATGGGAGAAAGATGTATACTGGGAGTCCAGGCCAGTCTCGCTTTTGACATTTTTCTGCCTGCTTTATATTCACTGGCAGCTGGTTAGATTGTGCCCACCAGATTAAGGGTGGGTCTGCCTTCCCCAGCCCACTGACTCAAACGTTAATCTCCTTTGACAACACCCTCACAGACACAACCCAGGATCAATACTTTCTTTCCTTCAATCCAGTCAAGTTGATACTCAGAATTAACCATCACACCAAGGAGGTCCTAGAACCAATTCCCATGGATATCAAGGGATGATTGTATCTACCCCTCATAGCAGCTCTAATGCTTACTCAGATGGCCAAAATAAAATATTAATAATTAATGATAATATCTATTCTGGGCCATTTATGTATTTTTCAGTTCTAAATAGTAATGCTCAAAGATTAATGATACGAAGGCTATGTGGTATTGTCCATCTTTTCCTGGGTTCAACTAAACAGGCTGCTTTGTGACAGAGGTACAACGATTGTAGACAGAGGTACAGCGCCTCTTTCTTGTGACTGTAGACAGAGGTACAATGCCAAAATGCTGAGGTTGCGTCAGACCATAGAGGTGCTGAACTCCAGGAGTGGGCCTAAGGCAGCTCTAAGGCTGAGCCTACTGGAAAATGTTTAGCTTGGGAAATCAGCTCAATATTCACCCATCACACATTAAGCACTCAAGAATATGCTGGCTTGTTCTGTAATGACTCCTTCCATCTGGAGAATAACTAGGCACAGAACCTTGATTTTCAGAAGGAAAGGGATGGAGGAGGTAAGGCCAGACAAGGTATGAAAGACCCTTCTGAAAATGGCAAATGGAGCTTCTCACATCTGACAACATCCTGCTTCTATAGGATATTACCCAGAGTTGCATGGATTGGGGTGGAACTTGGGGCTACTCAAGACACTAACTCCCTCTGGGAGTGCACCTCCTGTTTGTTTATCAAGCTTTGTTAGATTCCATACATATAGTGGTTAAAGACATCTCATGCCCTTTAATTGTGAAGAAATTCTGCATTCATTGTCAGTTAGTGCTACCTTTCTACTATTCACACTGCCGTCTTCTCATGACAACCACGTATGCTTTATTTCTGTGTCACTCCATTCATGATTCCACCCACAATGACGAATTTCCTAGAGCTCTGAGTGGCACTGTTGGTGGAAAAGGATCTCTGTCTTTTACAAAATCCTCCCCAACTCCCCTCCGTAGGCATCTCCTAAGACATGGCAGGAGACCATTTCCAAATAGTGCTACCCTAGCCTGCATTGTAGCTACAGGCATGTCTGGACTTTTATGGGGGAGGGGTGGATCTGGAGTGAGCCTGGCTGAGTTAGGCTTGGTCCATGGTTAGCGGGAATCAAGCATGAAAAAAGTAACTCCTTTTAACTACCTTTTGTATAAGAGAGACTCCAAAACAGACTTTGTTTTCTCACTGCTTCCCCGCTGTGTTTCCCTCACTGTCTTCGAAGCTGCCAGGTCAACATTTACCTTTCTAAGGCAGCACTCCTGGAGAATGGTGTCCCTGCTCCTGCACCTACTGTTCTCCTGCTAGTTGTCAGACACTCTTCAGGGTGTAAAGTGGCTCTTCGAACACCTTCATTTGCTCCACCCTATGTGACACTCTAGGAGGCATCTGAAGAAGCTCAAGACCTGGTCCCATCCTTATGAGATCTAGACTTAGCTGATAGGTGGAGGAGCTGCACCCAGCTCTCACTGTGTTATCGGAAGACCAGATGAGCAGTTGTATAAGTCCAGGGTGTTTTACAGAAAGAAAGTGGCATTGCTTTTAAATTATGCATGGTTAAAAAAGTAATGACACTTCTTAGAATGTCATTTTTTACTTAACAAAGACATTTCTTATTCAATTTTTTGAACCTAAATATGAAACTTCACATCACTGATAGTTGAAGTTGGACTATAGTTGGACTCAGGAAATTTGTCTATAATTTTCTGTACATTTTAGTCGTTTGAGTCTTGTTTTCTTTATCTGTTAAATGGGAATATTAATATCAATTTCACAGAATGGTTGTGAGGCTTAATGAGAAAATGCCCTTAGCATATAGCGTAGTTCCTGAGATGATACCTGGAATAAGGAAGACGCTCAGTAAACATGTCAGTAGGTGGAGGGCTATCAACAATATGGGCTTATCAGACACAACGTTGGGACAGCAAGCATTTGCTGCTAAATTTCAGGGATGAAGGGTCAGTGTGGATTGGAGCATCCCAGGAAGTGTCCTGGGGAAGGAATGTTGTGCTGTACAGCATGGGTCAGAAAATTTGCAAGGCAATTTGGCTGGTGCCAAGCATGGGGAAGTGACTAAGAAGGCAGGCTCACAGCACCTGGCATTCCCAGGAGCAATGGGGATGCCATGGCTGTATCAGCGGCTGCTCACAGGATTAGTCCTGGAGGCCACAGCCTGCCAAGGGACTGTAATGTTCAGGATGTCACAGGGAAGAGAGGTTTTTATTTCACTCAAGGGCTGCATTGATTTTCCAGTAGGTGAGCATGTGTTTTTTTTTTGCCTTCTGAAAATGTAAATTAATATAAGCTTTTGTGTTTGAATAAAAAAATGAGTGAAAAGTTGACCATAAATATTTTTGAGTATTTTGCAAAACTCACCTTAGTGAAGACACAGCTCAGGCATCACCACTTCCTTCCAGAAGTCTTCCAGGGTCCTTCAGGCTGGGATAGGGCGCCTTCCATTCTGTGGTATCTCCACCATCCAGACTTGTCACACAGAGTTCTGATTGCCTGTTTTTCCCATTGACTGTGAGCTTTTAGAGGGAAGAGATTGGCCAGCAGTTTGCAGAGCCTTGGACCTATAGCTCAATAAACATGGGAACTTAAAGAGCAGATGAGCATAGAAGCAAATCATCATCAGAGGGAGCAGAAAGCAGAAAATGTGCTGGGAGTCAGCAGAGCAGAGATCACCCCATTGGACAGATCAGGGTGGATTTCACAAAGCAGGCTGCATTTGTACTCTTCCCTGGAGATATCCTTGCACCACACCTTCTATGACTGTCAAAACTCTCTGTGAGGGAAGCCATACACGGACCTGAGCTGGGTGACATGTAAGAAAACAATTATCTTTAATTAAAAAGAAAAATTCCGGGACTGGGCGTGGTGGCTCATGCCTGTAATTCCAGCACTTAGGGAGGCCAAGGTAGGTGGATCACAAGGTCAGGAGTTCGAGAACAGCCTGACCAACATGATGAAACCCTGTCTCTACTGAAAATACAAAAATTAGCTGAGTGTGGTGGTGCACACCTGTCATCCCAGCTGCTCAGGAGGCTGAGGCAGGAGAATTGCTTGAACCCAGGAAGCGGATGTTGCAGTGAGCCGAGATCATGCCACTGCACTCCAGCCTGGCAACAGAGTTGGACTCTGTCAAAGAAAGAAAGAAAAATTCCAAACATACAGAACATACAGTACTAACTTTTATATTACCTTTTCAGACAGAGAAAAGGGGAAACATAATTGAAAATTAAAATGCACTGGGTACCAGTTACTCTGTGGCAACCACGTTCTGCATTGTGTCTCAGTCTGACAGCATGCCAGTGATATAGTTGGCATGACCCTCCATTTTACAGGTGAGGAAACCGAGGCAGACAGAAGAAAGCGGCCCTGGGCCACAGGGTTAGTATAAAGCAAAGCAAAGCCACAGAAGACTGGTCCAGTCTAGAAACTCAACTCAACCATGTAATCACTGTGAGTCTTGAGCAAGTCCCCTCTCTTGAACCTCAATCTGGAAAATGGAGACGAAATGAGATATTTTATGCTAAAGCTCCTAGTGAAGGGTCAGGAATGTAGGAAGTGACTAACAGATCTTCTTTTTTCTTAAATTGCCTGAAATATTACCAATTATATTCATTATAGTCCACGAATCTTCTAAAGTTGCAACAATGGTTACCTTCCAAGGGATATATGCATCAGATGGTTAAAGAATGTCTTGCCAGGAAGAAGGCAGAAAGATGAACTGACCCTGCATTTCTGAATGCAGCCTGTGGGCCAACAACATCAGAGCCACATCCACAGACACCCCCTCCAGACGTCTTTCCAATGGACATATGCCCATGCATTCATACTTGTTATTCCTCCATACCCAGATGCACAGATGTGGGGACAGACCCACGGAGGTCCTATGGGAGAGGTCGCCATGACCGAGAGTGCTCTGTCCTCCTCCCACCGCAGCAAAACAACTCTCCAGAAGTCCAGCTGTAGACGGAAAGCTGGACAAACCATCTTTGGAGCATAGTGGGCTGGTGTCTTAGTCACCACGTGTCCAACCTCCAGGAAGAACCAGGTGTGGTGCCAGGCACAGCCACCTGCTCCTCACAATCAGTACTGGCCTTGGCCAAGAATGAATGTGGCCTCCCACACACTCAGGTATATATTCTCAGTGTGCAGCAGACCCTGGCCAAAGACCTGAAGAGCATAAAGGAGAGCAGGATATGGTTAAGCACAGAGCCCCAGAATCTCCTGAGGCCTAGTCTCGGGGCTGAAGACAGAAGACTTCATGCACACTATCACTCTACCTCCCTCAAGTATGAGAATCCAGGTATCCCTGCCCCAGTCCATGGCCATGGGTTGAGAGGACTCCACCTTCAATTCCCAAGGACAGAATGAAAGCTCACCGGTCACTTCATGTAGCTGGACAGGGGGCAGGGGAGGGCTCAGCCAGGAGGGTACTGTCCAGTTGTGCAACTCTTCCCTCTCCTCCCAGCGTTCACAGAGCACCTGCTGTGCATTCCTCCTGCTGCTCTGCTCAGACATCATCTCTTCCAGTAAGCCCTTCCTTGCCTTAGGCTGGATTGGGTGTCCCAGGTATGACCCCTCTCATCCACAGCACATGATTTTTTATTATCGTTATCACTTTAGCACTTCCCCTGTCGAACCAAGATGGTCCCTTATGTGAGGGAGGCAAGCAGAGGCAGGAACACTAAGCCCAGGCAGAAAAGAAGCCGCCAGGAGAGAGCTGGGCAGAGACTCCACTATCTGTCTCATTTTGTGTCTTTCTCAACATGCCTCTAGAATGAGATTCAGAGACAGGGATAGTCCTATGCAGAGCATAGAGTATGGTTTGGATGCTATCATCTTCAGCATGGCCCAGGGTCACCAGTATTTTCTGGTCAGCTCCAATGCTGAGTTGACCAGCCTCGATGACTTTATGCTTAGGAAAAGTAATAAGTTTCTGGATTACATGTCAGTAATGCAGATGCTTTTATGGATTCTGACAGTCCATAGCGAGGGGTTAATGTAAAATGCCCTGGCAAGAACATCCCTCCCTGTTATAGCATGAGCCAAGCTGACACTGAGGGAGGCTACTCATGCCACATGGGAGTTAAGCTGTCTTTGATCCTCCATCAGAGCTGATGGCTGCTGAGTGCTTGCTGGGCAGGGTAGGACTCCCCAGCCTCTGTGTTAGAAGGTGGCCAACCAATGGGTCTCCTCAGCCTAGAATGCTGTGAATCCTGCCTCTCCAGTCTCTCAGAGTGTTAGGGAGACATGGCCAGGCACCCCCTCCATCTGTCCTTGGAAAAACTTTCTGGAAGCTTCCTGGCTTTGGGAAGCATTTAAAGCTCCCAGAGGTGGCTCTGGGCTGGGGTCAGCAGCTTGACAGGGCTCTGGTCCCGGTATGTGGCTAAACAGCTGGTGACCTTGGGAAAGACTCTGAACTGTCCTTTTGGGGGAATTTTTAATCTATAAAATTTTTCATCCATAAAATGCCTGAAAGACCTACCGCACTGTAGTATTAGTAATTTAAAGATCATTCCCTTAATGAATACTAAAGCACTTAGAAAAACATAAGGCATTATCAAAGGCAAGGTATCAGAAATGCCTTTCAGCCATGGAAATGCGATTAGAGACCATGACCCTTTCTTGGGTCATGTCTTGCATATTTGAATCTCTGCGCAGACCTAGAAGGGACCCAAGAGATTATTTTAGATTAATATTATTCTAGTTCTCAATGCTGGCAACTTATTAGCTGGGAGCTTTTTCAGAAGTATCAGTCCTTTACAAGCGCCCCCATATCATCACTCCAATCCCCCAACTCCTGTATTTTGATCCCATTAGTCTGGGGGTGAGATAACAACGTTTGTGTTTTTTTTTAATGCCCCAGATGATGACCTCTGGGAAGAGAGAGGCTGATTTGTAGGTAACAATGCAACAGGGATCAGGGAATGGCAGGAATTCCTGCATGGCTACACACCATGGATGTCATAGGTGGTGGGACAAATGGGAGAGCAGAGGCCACAGCTAAATCACCTCCGAGGCAGGACTGGCATCCAAACTCTCTTCCAACATTCAGACATCTACACCAAGAGCAAAGATCCTATCGTTCAAAGTGTCATCTCTCATCTGCCATCACCCAATGTCCCACCCATAACATCAGCCCCATGAACTATTGCCAGAAGCAGGAGATGGCAGTTTCTTTGCTGGCATTTGTAGAAAAAAAAAAAAAAAGCCTTTGGTTCTGCCTCCCACTTGAGACTCTGAATTCTTCAGAATAGGGGCTGCATCTCCTCATTTCTGCATCCATTGATAGAGGAAATAAAACAGAAAACATGTTCGGTGGGCGAGTGAGTGAGTGAATGAACAAAAACGTTGGAACTACTCAAGTGCAAGGCTTAAATTTAAACCATGTATGTCACATAATGAAGCCTTTTCTATGCTTAACTGGCTCTTCTGCTCTAAATTTTAATTGAGTCAGCATAAAAATAATTTTGATAGTTAGCCAGGGCTGCACTGATGCTAAACATTATGTGTACACACATTAAGAAAGGAGAAGGAAAAAGGAATGGGGCTTTTGATTCTCTGCCTAACTCACAATAAGCCATCTATGGTTGTAATTGTTTATAATAACTTAATGGCGTAATTACTCCTGTGCAGGCTGTCCAGAGCAGCAGCAACACAGAATGATCTCAAATACATTGAACACAATTTAAAATGAAGGCGGACCTCACCTCTTGTCAGTTGGGTAAGCTTAGTCACAATATTTTACCACTGACACTCACCAACCTCATCTTTAAGGGAAGATAATAATATCTACATTGCTGAATTATGAAGAGAGAAATTTAATGTAGTCATTTCCAATTATATCTTCTTGGCCAGAACTAGTCACTTGACGGCAACCTAAGTGCAAGGGAGGTTTGGAAATGTGCAGTGAAGGTCTACTAGCTCTTTATGGATAGCAGAAGCTCAGCAGATATAGATATAAATATAGATAGATGTAGATATAAATATATATACTTTATATATTTATATGTAATACACACACGTGTGTGTGTGTGTATGTGTGTGTGTGTATATATATATATATATATATATAGTTTCCTCATACAATTTCTCCCACTCCCACGCTGGGAACACATTTACAATTTAGGAATATGTACTGGTAAAACTACTACCCTGGAAGGCAAGTTACCCAAGTTTGAGAACTCATCTCTCCCTATAATTGTTTCTTTTTTCTCTCCTTTATTCCTTTATTCACTCATTAATCAATGGATATTTTTCAGGCTCTCCCATGTGTCAAGTAGCTGTATATGTGATTAAGGGTGGCCTCTGTTTTCATGGTGCTGACATCCTGGCAGGGAGGCTTAGGTGAGCATGGAGTAATAGACAATAAGTAGGTGAGAAAGTGATTCAATACACAGAAAAAAATCCATACAGTGAAAAGTGCTATACTAAAATAAAACTAGCTGATGTGACAGCCAGTACCTGAAGAAAAGGAGAAGCATTTGAGTGATCAAGAAAGGTCCCTCAAAGGATTTGTCATTTGAATAGAAACTCAGATGACTGAAAGAGTCATTCTTACACAGTCTTCATTACTGAGTAATGAGAACGTGCTGTGAAAACCAGAAGACGTCACTGCTGAGAAAGTGGGGCAGGGAGGTCAGCAAATCCTCTCCCTAAAGAAGAACAATACAAGTGAAAAAGCTCATCCAAACAACCATCTCAGGACTCTGGGAATTTATCAAAAGCAAATAATATACTGGGGGAATATTAGGAACAATTTTATGCCAATAAATTAAACAATTTTGATGAAATGGAAAAAAGTCTAAGGGAAAAAAACCCAAATAATTAAAACTAACTCAAAAAGAAATAGAAAATCAGAATAGACATCAATAAGCAGACAAATGGAATTACTAATCATTAAAATGTTCCCACAAAGAAAAACTCAGGCCCAGGTGACTTCACTGGTGAATTTTGTTACATACTTAAAGAAGAAGTAACGCCAGTCTTTTACCAACTCTTTCAGGAAATAGAGGAGGAAGAAACACTTGTCAGTTTTTTCCGTGTGGTCAATACTATTCTGTTATCAAAGTCAAACAAAAACATCACAAGAAAACTACAGAACAGTGTCTCTCATGAACGTGAATTCAGAATTTCTCAGTAAAATATTGACAAATCATACCCAGCAGCATAGAAAAAGTATTATACAACATGACCAAGTTGGATTCAGTCTAGAAACCAAATATTGGGTTAACATCCAATAATCAATGTAATACATCGTCGTCTTAGATTGAAAAAAATTAGACCAGAACCACATGGTCATCTGAATTGCCATAGAAAAAGGATGAGAAGAAATTTAAGACCTACTCAAACTAATAGAGAAACTTCTTCAGCCTCACAAAGAGCATCAACAAAAAAATGTACAGTTAATATCATGCTTAATGGTAGGTGATGGAAATCTCTCTCCATAAGATGGAGACAAGGTAAGGATATTCACTCTTCATACTTCTATTCAACACTAAACTACTGATTCTAGACATTGAAATAAAACCAACAAAAATATATTAAAGACATTTGGATTGGAAAGGAAGAAGTAAAAATGATCTTTATGCACAGAGAACATGAACCTGGATGTAGAAAATTCTACAGTCAAGAAAATTCTCTTAGAATGAATAAACAAGTTCAGCAAGATTGCAGTTACAATATCAATGTTAAAAAGCAGTTATATTAATATTTTTATGTTAGCAATGAACAATCTGAAAGTGAAATTTTAAAACTGACATTCAAAATAGCATCAAAAATAATAAATACTTGGGAATAAATTTAAGAAAAGAAGTACGACTCGTATACTGAAAACTACAAAAACATAGCTCAGAAAAAAGTAAGAAAGATCTAATAAGTGGATAAATAGTTCTGGTTCATGGTTTAAAAGCTTCAATATTATTATAATGGCAGTTCTCCACAAATTCGTTGGCAGATTAAACGTAATTCCTACCAAAATTCCAGTAGGCTTTTTTGCAGAAATTGATAAAATGATTTTGGAAATGCAAAGGATCCAGAATCTCCAGAACAATTTTGGAAAGGAAAAACAAAGTCGAAAGGCTTTGTGATTTTAAAACTTGCTATAAATTGACAGTAATCAGCACAGTGAGGTGTACTGGTATAAAACAGGAATATAGATCAATGGAACAAAAATAAGAGTCTACAAATAAACCCTTAAACTTCTGATCAAGTGACTTTCAACAGAGATGCCAAGTTAATGAAGAAAGGGCAGTCATTGCAGTAAATAGTGCTAGCATAATATATCCACAGCCAAAATGATGAATTTAGAACCTTACCTCACAACAGACACAAAGACTAAAAATGGATCATTAATTAACTTACATGTAAAACATAAAACAATAAAACCTGTAGACTAAAACACAGGAGAAAATCTTCATGACCTTGCGTTAGGCAATTAATTCTTAGATATGACATGAAAAGCATGACTCATAAAAACATTTATATAATGGAGTTAATCAAAATTTAAAACTTTTGTGCTTCAAAAGACATTAAGACCATTAAGAATATAAAAAGCAATAGACTTGGAGAAAGAAACTTACAAATCATATATCTATTAAGGACTTGAATGCAGAATACATAAATAACTCTTACAATTTAATAATAAGACAAAATCAACCCAATTTTTAAAATGGGAAAAATATTTGAGTAGACATTTCATTAAAGAAGATATAAGAATGATCAATAAGCACATGAAATGGTACTCAATCAATATCATTAGTCATTAGGGAAATGCAATTCAAAACCACAGTAAGCTGCCATTTCAGGCTTCCAAGAATGGATATATCATAATGATTTTAAGAAGACAATAACAAGTA
Source organism: Macaca nemestrina (assembly GCF_043159975.1). Taxonomy (NCBI): domain Eukaryota; kingdom Metazoa; phylum Chordata; class Mammalia; order Primates; family Cercopithecidae; genus Macaca; species Macaca nemestrina. The sequence continues at coordinate 42,945,340 of NC_092126.1, forward strand.
TTAACAAATGTGAAGAAACTATAACCTTTGTACATTTCTTGGTGGGGGTGGAAGAGTAAAATCATGCAACCACTTTAGGAAAACAGTTTGGCAGTTTCCTAAAAAGTTAAATATAAACTCACCATATGACCTAGAAATTTCATTCCTGGGTATCATCTAAGGATATGAAAAATACATGTCTACTTACAGACTTGTACATGAATATTAATGGAAGTATTATTTATAATAGCCCAAAAGTTAAGTCAACAAAAATGTCCATCAACTCTGGTGAGTGTATAAACAAAATATGGTATATCTATACAATGGAATATTATTCAACAATAAAAAGGAATAAATTACTAATAAACAGTATAATGTAAATGAATCTCAAAAACACTGTGCTAAATGAAAGAAGTTAATCACAGTAGACTACATATTGTGTGATTCCATTGGCATGAAATGTCCAGAAAGGGCAAACCTATATAGACAGAAAGCAAATCTGTCTCAGGCGGCTGCCTGGAACTAGGGGTGAGAGCCCCCCAACTGACTACAAATAGGCACAAGGGATCTTTTGGATGGAATAGAAATGTTCTAAAATTGGATTGCAGTGACAGTTACAGAACTCTGTAAATTTATATAATTGATTTATGCACTTACAATGGGTTAATTTTAAGGTATGTAAGTACTTCAATGAAATTGCTTTAAAAAATAGATTCTGATTCTCCAATGTCACTGATAGAATAGCAGAGTCTTGGGTCCTATGGCAGCTGAGAGTGGAAATGCCGGGCAGTCAGAGGGACCCAGGAGGCACTTAGGGTTCTGTCTTCATTGGCATTTCTCCCTGCCTCACATTCCACCCAAGCAGAGTTCCTTCCCAAAGAGGTGGGATGGTGGTGAAAATGTGAAGGACCTTATGCTAAGGACAATGGGCAACCATCCAAGAGTTTAAGATTGAGGGCAACAGGATCCAAGTTGGGTTTCACAAAGATCCTCTAGTTGCTTGGTGAGGGATGAATTGAGGAGGGGGAACCTGGGGGCTAGGAGACCAAGTGGGTCACTCTGGCAATGGCCAACTTAGAGAAATGAGGAGCAGCAGGAGGCAGGAAACCCCAACTGGGAGGCCTCCCTTGTTTCTCTCATTTGCAAACCAAGAGGTGATAAGCTACAAGATGCAGCACCACTCACAGTGCCTGGCATGTGGCCAGCACACACTCCCTGTGCATTTAATCATCAGTAGGTGTTACTCTAAGGTCCTTCATTGCTGTACTTTTTTCTAAGTCCTAATTCTAGACCTCAATGAGCATGTTTTCAAAGAGTCTTCCATCTTATCCACCCCCTTCCCAGAAGTCACTTCCAAGAAGTGGACAGAGTTATTTTTCGTGTGAAGCAGACAGTCATGGGTATTGGACACACTCACCCAGAGTTCCCTGGGAGGGCCTTCTGGAGGGGACCCTGGAGGTCTCAATGGTGCTGACCCTTCTCCTTGCCCTTAGTGCCCTCAAGCTGAGGGCCTGGGGCTTGATGAGTTCTGTCCTAGGGTATCAAAGGGCCCATCTCCATCCCCTTCTAACAACAGGAGTTTGAGAGAAGCCAACAATTACCACAGAAATTGCATGAAGTCCCTAGAATCTTACCTTTCTCTTTGCCTACCATTTGACCACCTTGAAACTTGTATGTGTGAGAACACTGCATATTTGAAGTTCTGTTCAAATGCAGCAGTGAGGAACAAGGGTACCTATGTCCAGGGCGCTAGGAGCAGGAGCTAAGGGTGGGGTAGGGAGTGAGCAGCTTACAATAGCAATTGGGGAAAAAAGAGCAAGAAAGTCTAGTCCCTGGGTTCTGGGAAAGGGCTTGGATAATGAGGCAGGGGGAGGGCCAGTATAGAAGCAGAGGCCCATCTTGGTAAGATTCTTTTTTTTTTTTTTTTTTTGTAGGGAATATCGCAAGTACATTGCCTATTTTATTTTATTTTTATTATTATTATTATAATACTTTAAGTTCTAGGGTACATGTGCACAACATGCAGGTTTGTTACATATGCATACATGTGCCGTGTTGGTATGCTGCACCCATTAACTCGTCATTTACATTAGGTATACCTCCTAATGCTATCCGTCCCCCCTTCCCCCTCCCCACAATAGGACCCGGTGTGTGATGTTCCCCTTCCTATGTCCAAGTGATCTCATTGTTCAATTCCCACCTATGAGAGAGAACATGCGGTGTTTGGTTATCTGTTCTTGTGATAATTTGCTGAGAATAATGGTTTCCAGCTGCATCCATGTCCCTACAAAAGACATGAACTCATCATTTTTTATGGCTGCATAGTATTCCATGGTGTATATGTGCCACGTTTTCTTAATCCAGTCTGTCACTGATGGACATTTGGGTTGATTCCAAGTCTTTGCTATTGTGAATAGTGCCTCAATAAATATACGTGTGCATGTGTCTTTATAGCAGCATGATTTATAATCCTTTGGGTATATCCCCAGTAATGGGATGGCTGGGTCAAATGGTATTTCTAGTTCTAGATCCTTGAGGAATGGCCACACTGTCTTCCACAATGGTTGAACTAGTTTACAGTCCCACCAACAGTGTAAAAGTGTTCTATTTCTCCACATCCCTTGGGAAGATTCTTGTTTCATATCATCACTTACCTTTGAGGAAAATGTGAATTACAGCCGAAGGGAAATTTATTCATTTGTTCATTCAGGAAATATTGATTGAGTGCCCACTGTTTTCCAGTCCTTGCAGTGGGCACTGGGCACCCATTAGAATCACAGTGGTGAATGAGAGAGACAAGTTCCTGTTCTTACAGAACGTAATGGTCCAATGCTGGGAGGCAGATAGAAAACTAGTAGTTTTAACATGGTGCAATGCTGGGGGAGCCCAGGCACTGAGGGATAACTGGAAGGAGATCTTAATCCAACGTGAAGACGCCTAGGGGCTGCCCCCTGAAGGAGGTGATGTGCCAGCAGAGACCTGAACAATGAGTGTGAGTTAGCAGGAAAACAGGGAAGAAAAGGGAGCATCCCAAACAGAGAACTGACCCTCAGCAAGGACTGGGCTAGGTAAAGCAAGGAAATTCCTGCTGGACTAATATTTCATGGAAGGAACTAATAAACTCATGTACAATTCATGAATAAATGCTGCCTCCAAAAATTGGTGGAAGCCTCAGAGTGTTTGGTGTGGACACAGAGGTGGGGGTGCTTGAGTTGCTGAGCCAGGGCAGCTTTGGGCCAAGCAGAGGTGGCATGCTAGGGGAAGATATTCCCATTTCAAAGGGATTTTTCAAGGAGACTTCCTACAGGGCTCAAAGCAAAGAATTCTTAGTATCTTCAAAATGCAATGTGACTTATGCAGAGTTTTAGAAATCAATCAACAAATAAACGGTCTTATTTGCACAGCCCTGTACCATTGAATAGTCCTTCCCACAGCCCAGGGAGGACAGCAAGGCTATTGTGATCATCAGGGAAACCAAGGCCCAGAGAGGTGAGGGGACTCAAGGCCACACAGATGGTAAATGGTGGTGCCAGAACCAAGACTTCAAAATCTGACCCCTGGGGTTAAGCATCCTCCCACCATTTCTTCATTTGCTCACTCAACACTAACCGAGGCCTACATACGTCAATCTGTATTTCGGGCTGGTGCTTTGGACATAGATGGGGCAGAGGGAGCTGCACATTTGAAACCAAAACATTTTTCTTTGCTTATGATTCACAAAGCTGCTGGGAAACATCTAGAGAGAAATCGAGGTACAACCCCACACCCTGAGCCCACATAGAGGGCCTCCCAAGGAGCTTGTATTCTTCCTCCTGGGGGACCACGCTCGAGGGCATCTCCTCACTGGCATTCTTAGAAAGGGAGCTGGCACTTGCTGGACCAGAAACCCTCTCGACGCACAGCTGCTTACCTACTAGCTTGCCAAGGACAAGCTGACACAGGAGGGAAACAAGCCACAGTGCCCTTGCCGTGACAGTCAGCCGTGCTCATCTGCTGGGTGTCAGAGAGGCACACGTGCACACTTTCCCTGATCGTACTGATCCCTAGGATGGATGGACAGTGTCCTTACCACCCCTCCCCTCCCAGAAACTGCTGGCTAGGATTCGTGCTGGAAAAACCTTGCTGTGTAAATGGAGACACTGTCTGGGGGTAGGGAGAAGGTGACGCTTAAGAGTATGGGCAGAAGCCCCAGCCTAGAGCAATCAGTCTGATTATTTGTCTCTCCTGGAACCAGTCATGAGACAGGAGACAGGATCTGTTCTGCCTTGAGAGAGCATTTAAGAAAGCAGGCATCAAATATTTAGAAACAAAAATATGTCAGTCTAAACCAAGACACTTAAAATGCATGGCAGCAGGTCAAACCCCCAGGCTGATTTCAGACAGAGGTGCCTGAGGAGGACCCCCTCATAGAGGGCCCTTGCATTGTCATTAGCTCATGCTTGCCTTCCCTCTCTCTTCCACCCCGGTGAGTTCCTGCCTTTCCTGGGTCTTCACCTCACTTAATTTGCCCTGCAATTCCCTCCACTCTCTGCACCAGCTCAGACACTGCCTCTTCCAAGCAAGAGCCCACAGAACCTCTCAGCTGAGAGTGATTGTTTATGTCTCTCTCAAAACTCCAGCCAAGGTTGTTCCTATTCGAAATTTGTCCTTGTACTCAGGACCTTTCTTATGTATTTGGATTTTTCCCTTGTAGCCTCAGGGACCAGCTGGTGACTGGGAAAGCTTGAAGAGCCAATGCCCTGGGCGTTGTGAATGACAAGGCTGCTCTTAGCAGCCAACTCAGGGTAGAACTAGCACCAAGCAGGGGCTCGGCAGCATCTGCAGGAAGGAAGGCCAAACCAAACTCAGGTCGACTTAGAAGGTGGGCTTGGTGTGGTAGTTAGTGTGGGCATGGTGATCAAGCACTTGGTGCTGGGCCCACCACCAGATTCCAGCCCTCCCACCCTATGCTGGATGATCCACAGGTACATGGAAGGGGTGCTTTAGACACCAGCAGAATAGGAGGATGCATAAAAAGGAGAAGAATTCAGCTACAGGGAAATGTATTTGGAACTGTAAAATTACGGAACTTAGAAGCTACACTTATCTTAGCCAAAAGACCGAGCAATGTGGTGGCTCATGCCTGTAATCCCAGCACTTTGGGAGGCCGAGGTGGACAGATCATGAGGTCAAGAGATCAACATCATCCTGGCCAATATGGTGTAACCCCATCTCTACTAAAAGTACAAAAATTAGCTGGGTGTGGTGGCGCATGCCTGTAGTCTCAGCTACTTGGGAGGCTGAGGCGGGAGAATTGCTTGAACTTGGGAGGCAGAGGTTGCAGTGAGCTGAGATTGTACCACTGCACTCCATCCTGGTGACAGAGTGACACTTTGTCTCAAAAAAAAAAAAAAAAATGGCTACAGGGAAATGTATTTGGAACTTGACTATTATGGAACTTAGAATCTATTTTATTTCCAGCACCTACCTGGGTTTTGTGTTCATGTCTTGAATTATTTGTTTCTATTTTGAACTGTGAAGGTTGTGGGGCTCCACAGCATTTTTAATACACGAGGTCCCTAATGTTCTTATTCCAGCCCTAGCTGTACCTCTTATTAAATCTGTAGCATTGGGCATGGTTGGGAACCTCTCTGAGCCTCAACTTCTTCATTTGTAAACTATATGGTAGTAGTTACCACACAGGGATGTTTGATTAAAGTAGGGAAGCCCAGTTTCAGTTCTCAGCTCAAGGCATGGAGCAAAGTGAGGGCTTGGTTAACACAGTTGTCACTGGAGCTATCCTGGCCCAGGAGGAAGCAGGAGTGGTCATGTTACATCACTGGAGAGAAGGAGGGAAGCAAACTTGTCTTCCAGACCCCAAAATCTAAACCAGGGAGAGTACTGGAAACTCCTAGGTGATTATTTTTTATTTATTACAGTGCATCTTTACTGAGCACCTAAAATGAGCCAGTCACTGGGCACTGGGAGTGCAGAGCAGGGATGCCTAAGTTAGCCTGAGGATGGCCATGGTCAAGAAGGTCTCCCAGATGAGGTGGCCTAGCTGTATTTTAAAGGACTAGTGGCAAGTTGTATGAATCTGTGTGTCCCCCCAGAGCACTCCACATGCTTTCCTCCATTGCTTGTGCCCTAAGCAGTTAGCACCATCAACAAGCTCCCTGCCTCTGGCTTCCAGTTGCTTAAGCCAGTGGAACTCAGCAAGAGCTCAGAGGAAGAAAAGGGAGTGATGCCAGGTTGTTCATTGCCCCGGAACCCTCCTGCCTAGCCATTACAGGCTGGATGTGCCCTTAACCAAGAGCTGGAAGTCCCGTTAGATGGCCCCATCATCACAGCCTCTGGCTTCAGGTCTCCAAAACCACTTCCTCATCCCCCACGCCAGGCCAAGGAGTGGTATCTGTGTCCCTGGTTCCTGCCTGATCCCCTGTGGTTTCTCTACACTCAAACCTCACCCTCATGAATAGGCCACTTATGCATCCTTCCTGTTTCCTCCTAGGACTCTGACTAGCACAGGTAGGGAATTACACAAAGAAAAAGAGGTAAAGAGGAGCCCACCACCTGTGCAACGACTGGTCAGGCCTTGAACCCTGAAAGGCCCTCTGCAGGGGTGGACCTTCGGGCTAGAGAAGTAAGCAAGGACTCTATGACTTTTTGTGTGAAGCCCTTTCCTTCCAGAGCACCCACAGCATACTATTCATTTTATGTGAACATTTCAGAAACATTTATATAGCATTATCATTCATGGATTTTCTTACAGTGTTCTGGGTAACCTTTAAAATGAAAGCAGTCTGGAAAGCAGTTAGAAAGGCAAGCAAAGCCTTCCTGTACTCTCCTGGTTAGCTTGCCTCCCTCACAGTGCATAATTTAGACATTTTAACTGACCGTTTTCTGGGACAGTGTGAGCTCTTTTAGGATGAGACTTGCCATCTTTTCTGGGTCACAGTGCCCACCTCAAGTAGAGGTTCAGTAGCTTGTTTTTAAATAAATAAATGAGTCTCTGGCTAGATTGTTGCTTTTCTGTTACCCAGCAACATCTAAGACCGATTGTTTAAATGAGGAAGAATAATTAGTAAATTCATCAGTTGGATTCCAGACACTTCAATTGGTGTAGCTTACAATTTAATTGTCCTGTGTAAAATTCATTAACAGTCATTACAAGTCAACAATGAGAAAATAAGAGATAGTTTTATGTCACAGGTTTTTATGAACTTCATACTTGCATTTCATTGCAGGCAACAGAGGAAGGCCAGCCACAGAGCGTTCTTGCCCCTAACATCACATATTAAACCTGGGATCAGCATAAACTAACTGTGATGATTTATCACAGAAGGTCTTGCATGGATGGATCCCTGTTTGGGCAATACATTTGCTATCCTCTGGACACAGAAACAGAATCTGATCAGTTGACATGTCTGATAATAATTTTTTTAAAAAGAAAAAAAAATGAAAATATGCCAATGTGGTCCTTTCAACTTCGGATTGGCCACATGAGTTGGAGCTAAAGATTAGCTGAGCCACTTTGGACCAAACATACTGCTCCTGTGGCCACAGCACACCTGTTGCCTTTCACTTAGACCTGCCTCACTCATTTGTTACCTAGCCTTGTATTACTCACCAGGAATTAAAACCTCTAATTGTAGACTGTGGAGAATCATGTCTATAGATGGACACACATGGCCCCACTATGGGTAGCACCATCCAATGCAGCCAGTGGGCTCCCTGCGAGTTGTTTCTGGGGATCATTTTATGTTATAGATGTGTACTGTTTATCAAAATATAAAAGCACACATTTATAATGAGGACTAATTAGTATTCCTTCCACTGGGTTGGCGGGGGGTCATGTCTTTAGAGTCGCCCCTTTAGGGCAAGTTAACTTTCATAGAAACACACTCCATTAGTCATGAGTGACAGGTGAGAGGATGTGTGAACAGGTTGTCTGACAGGGACTGGGTGGTCCAGAGCAGGGCCTCTGAACCCTGGGTTAGAATGCACAGCCTGGGCCTTCCCTAGAGTCTGCTTCAATTACTAACCATTGAGGCCTGCTGTCAGCATATGTCAAAGCACCTCCCATGCCCATGCCTTGATTCTCATGTCAGCCAAAGTGCAGAATCGCTGGTCCTAAGGAAGTCTTCTTAAGGTCAGTAGTCATGGGATTGAAGTACAGTCCAGGATGGAAAGCTTGGGGTCTCTGCATATACCACCAGACCAGAAACCCAAGTTGGCTTTGTGTTGTTCACCCTGGATTTTTCACACAACACAGTGTCTGGCATATGGTAGGTGCTCAGTATATATGTAGGAGAGGGAGGGAGAGAAGAAGGGAGGGAATTGTCATGGAAAGCCTATGACCTGATTAATAATGATCTGGCAGTTCTAGAATATGGTTGTTGTATCAGGTTTCAAGGAGGAAGAAGAGGACCCTAGCACAACTCCACTGGTCTGAGAGAACTTTATTTACTCTGCATGCCCTCACCCCAGGCAGTCTGGATTAGAGCTTAAGTGGGAAGTACACACAGCTGAAAAAAGAGAGCCTTTGGGCCTGCAGAAGAACAAATACACATTTCAAGGATGAGTTGCCTTCTGGGAGCTGAATAGCTTTTTCTGATGTGAAGCTCCCAGCAGTTGGGGGCATGCTGGATGCATAAGCACACTTTATTTCTTCCATAATAATCTAAGCACACACATGCCCCGCCCCAGCACCGGCCCCACCGACCCCTACCCTGGACAAGTCAGACACACGACACATACCTCCAGCAACTTGGCTGGGAGGGCATGGTGACTGCGGGCATCAAACACCCATCTGAAGGTCTGTGATTTCTATAGAGTTTGGTTCTCATAAAAATTTAAACACCTGCTAAGTGAAAACAACACCTTTTGCTGTCTTTCTGGCAAACATCTTCTGTAGAAATTTTTTCACTTCTCAGAGGTGACATATTTCACAGGCAATTCCCGTGGTACTGAAGCTGCTAACGGATAAAGGGAGCCAGGTGAGGCATGCCTTCCAGGAGTCCCAGCAGGTACCTCTGGAGGCAGGGATCTGAGAGGACTTTTGAAGTGAGGGGTTCAGGGCTGCATTTAGGCTGACCTTTGAAGGTAAGGGGTAGAGGCTGGATCTGGAAGACATGGACCTGCAAGTTTGTTGGAAAAAATCTACAGAACATGGAGAAAACCTACTCACTGGAACACAAGCATTTGGGGGTGGGCAGGGGGTGGGAAACAAGGAGCTGTCATAACCAAGGCCTGACCATGTTGTTACAGCAGCCCTCAGAGACTAATGCACACCCAACCCTGACCTTCATCAGGGCTGGCAGGTGGCTGCCCCGGAACCTTCCTGTAAATCAGCCCCTGAGGCCCTCCCCTCCAGTTGGCCACCTGTGCCTGGGCATGTTGGGTCTCAGCCCACACTCAGACCAGAGCCTCAATATCCATCGTCCCATGGAATCCTTCATCACAGAAAGACATAGAAGGAAACTAGATCCTTACTTTCAGCTGAGAGACTGCAAGTCAGGGAGGTTGTAGGACTTGCCAAGGACCACACATGTATTAATTTCATGGCATCTTTACCAAACCAGTTATGGTCCAATAACAGGCAGCACACGTTCAGAACATATGTGGTCTGGAAGCTTCACATTAGACTGTGGCACTTCTGATAAGTGGGCATGCTGTCTGAAACTAGCCCTAACCCTAGGAACATACCTACATTTCCCTTCCCAGGCAGAGTTGTTGTAATACGTTGATGTTTCATGATGGGCTGTGGGAGGCCAGAGAGACCAAGCCAGTTAACTACTGCGTGGCAACTGGGTTTGTACCTGGGGATAACTTCAAGGACCTAAGATGAAAGTGGAGGACCTTGGGTGGGGATATCCCAAACCTGAAAGATCCTAGAGCTGGGAGAGAGGAGCAGGAGCTTAGTCTACTGTTGTCCTGCCTGGAATCCCATACTTGAACACTCATGCCTTTCTCCCTGGCCACCATACTCCTCATAGTATCTGGGATGAAATTCTCACTCCTCAGTCTGCTTCCTCAGAGCATCTTGAGGTGGCCTCCTGATCCCTGTTGCTGGTCTCATCTATAGACACTTGTCTGAAGTTCCCCTTCTCTTTAATTGCACTGAGCTGCCTGCAATTCTCCCAAGCATAGCATGCTGTGCTCCCTGGCCTTTGCTCATGTTGTTTATTTTGCTAGAGCATCTTTTCCTACCTTCCTGGTTAGGTATTTCCTCTTTCTGGAGGCCATTCCTGAATACAGATGATGACTTGGGATGCGCAAAGTATCCCTTCTCTATTTCCAAAGCACTTTATTTGCTGACAATAACATGAAGCGATTTGGTGTTGCCAGCTGTGATGCACAAAATTTCCCTGAATCCTTGAGATTCTGGTCTCAAGGCAAGTAATGGTGAGGTGAATCTGAAGACAATCCTCAGAACACAGGCAATTCCATTAACATGGAGATGGCAAAATGGTGAGATGGCCATTTGACCAGCTATCTTAAGCATACCCTGTGAAGCACTAGTCCCATGTAATGCTCTATAAAAATGCAGTTCCAAGAAAGCATAGTAATGGGAACACTGGTTCTCTTGGAAATTCACAGTGCAAATGAGTATACTGAAGGTTCTGGCTCACACCTGTAATGTCAGCTTTTCAGGAGGCCAAAGTGGAAGGATGGTTTGAGGGCAGGAACTGGACAACATAGAGAAACCCCTTCTCTACAAAACATGTAAAAATTAGGCATGATGGCATGTGCCTGTAGTCCTAGCTACTCAGCAGGCTGAAGCAGGAGAAATCACTTGAGCCTGGCTGGGATTTAGAGACTGCAGTGAGCTGTGATTGAGCCATTGCACCAGCCTGGTGGACAGATTGAGACCCTGCCTCTAAAGTTAATAAATAAATAATTTTTAAAAACTAAAAAAGGCTCTGAAAAGTCTTGCAGTTAAGAAACCTGTTTTTAACTCGGTATTTTCTAAAGATATGTAGCTATGAAAGGAACTGTGACTGTGTATAACATTAAGAGAAAGCAGCTATGCCCTGGCAAATTCTGTCACAATTCTATTCCAACACTGATAATAGGAGAGATCATCACATTAAAACCCTGAGGACTATTGTTCTTATTCTTAGGAGAAGCTGAGATCAGCCATTAGAGAAAGATGGCCTCTTCCCCCTACTGCACCTTGAGTGACCACCAAGCATAAAAACATGCCCCATGTTAACAACTACATTTTCAACTGGAAAATGATCAGATTTCTGCCTTGCTGCACTCTCACAAAAGGTGCATTCTGAGTGCTGCTCTGTGATGTACTGTCTATTATATTGAGCAGGAAAATCAGAGACCAAAAGCCCAGAACAAATCTCTCTGTCCTCCCTTGATTCAGGCTGTGGGGCTGTCCGTCCAGAGTACAGAGACCGTCTTTAAGACAAAGAGCCCTCTAAGTGCAACAGGGCACTGACAATCAGTACTATTAGCTCGGGAGGGAGAAAGCTCTATTTTAGGGCAAAGGGACAATCACTCTAGCCTACATACACCATCATGTGTGAGGCTCTGACTGTTGGTAAGTCAGGAAATGCAATTGTCTCTTTGGAGAGCAAGGTGAAGTCTATCTTCCCAATCATCAGGAGGGGACAGGGTCAGAACAAGGAGACAGGGAGCTCTCCGCCATCACTGGAGGACTAAAATGGGCCATTAACACCTGCCAGGACTTTCTGATAGACTGGACATCTTGAGCACTCTCAGCACTCTTCCCTTCCTGACCATTCAGGCTCTAGACCTTCTCTCCATCTTCTCTGCAGGTCCCAGTTGCAGACCCTTGTCATTGAGCCTGGATGGCTTCCATCACCCCCTGACAGTCTTCCTGTCCCATGTTGTTCATTCTTTGTTCCCCTGCAGAAAGGGCCTCCTACAGTGTGGCATCCTTCCTACACTTTCAATGGCTGTCCTAACTTCAGCATATTCCACAAACTCCATCCCACTGGTGTTGACATCACAGACATTTAGGATCTGGTCCTGATTTACTGTTTAATTCTGTGACCTTAAATTCTGTGACAGAAGCCAGGTTGATCAGTCATCTGTTCTATGTCTCTGCTTAGGCCCTCTTCCCATCTCCTCCTCCTTTTTTTCTTCTTCCTTCTCCTCCTCCTCCTTCTTTTCCCCCTCCTGTCAGTCTGTCTAAACACTGTTGTCCTTTATAACCCAACTCAAGTTCCACATCCTGCCTGGTGTGTCTTCACAGAGTGATCTTTGATGGGACCCACTACTAATGGCTCTTGTGGTGTGTAGCCTTCCTCTTATGTTCTGTTAGTTAGTTTATTTAGGCTTTGTGTTTGGGTTTTTTTTTTTTTTCCCTAATGGCCCTCTGTACTGTAGGTCTGTTTACTATTTCATTAATCTCTATTCTTTAGGTATGTTTATTGAAAACACTAATAAAATTATTAAACCCCTACTGAAGTTACAAAGAAAATAATAAATTTCCTGTATAATTCATAACCAGAATGAAAAACGAAGACATGGAATATTAGATAATATGGTATTACAAATAACTTAGGACAATAGATGTGAAATTTTAATTTTTAGGAACAAATTTTAAAAATGGAACTTATCAAATTAATGCAAGAAGAAATAGAAAACCTAAATGATCCTGTAGCTCTTAAATAAATGAAATTAACAATTTTCATAAATAGATACCTGTTCTTTTTGAGCATACTGAGAGCTTCCTAATGGCTTTCACGTTAGTCTTACATAAATAATATATATCTCAATTTTGTCTGATTGCTATTATCAGCCGACCCTTTTTAGCACCCTGGTAAGGTTTGAGAGAAGGAAGGCAGCTGGTCATAGACAACTTTATCACTCCAATTATTTCCTCTGACTACACCAGCCCAGCTTAAAGCCTTTGCATTTTGCAGAATTTAAGACCGACACATTTCTTGGCCTTCTCCCTTCCTGTGCCCACCTAGGAGCCAATGTGGTAGCTCTGAGTCTTGATGCCTGGACTCTATAATGGTATGAATGGATGGGCACTGCTCTTTGTTGCTCACAAAATGTAGCTGAGGGGAGATGTAGCTGAGGGGAGATATAGCTGAGGGGAGATGTAGCTGAAGGGAAATGTAGCTGGACTCTATAATGGTATATATGTATGGGCACTGCTCTCTGTTGCTCACAAAATGTAGCTTAGGGGAAACGTAGTTGAGAAGACCAGATGATCTGACTCAGTTTTCACTGGAAATGTGAGTCATGTTTTCATTCTGGTACATTAAAGAAACTGGAATGAGGAAGAGACACACATTCAAAGAGAGAGTTCAGAGGGAAAGGATAAATGTCGTGCTTTGTGATCCCTGGAGATCTCCATTCAGAGGATGTTTGCTTGAGGAAGGGGACCCCTTACCATGGGATGACAACTGTGGGAAGCCTGTGCACCTGTGGTGACTGACATGCCTGGGAAGGCCATGACAGTTTTTATTCATGGGGACCCAGCCTTAAGCATATGCCTCATGACCAAATGAGCTCTGTCTTCTTTTCCATTTTGTTTTATTGCCTGATTACCCTAGTTTTATAGTTTGTAGATTATATTCTTTTAGTATTCACTTTGCTCTTTTGTTTCTTGCATTTTAATTGTTCTCATCTGACTTGTGCCTTAATGTCTCTCTTTTATCTCACTTTTACATTTACCCATGGCTTATATTTTATCTAGTCCTCTCATCACATTCAACTTTTATTTTGGGCCTTATTTTTATCTTGCTCATTTTTATTTTAGCCCTCTTATTTGCCTTATATGTTGTTTTAAATGATTTTGGCCTTGATTCATCATTTTGTTGATAGCTTACTATTCCTTTATTGTCTTTTTTTGCTCTTTAATTACAAAACAGAAAGTCTGGGGCAGAATCGTAAGGAAACCAGTTGTGAGGGTTTTAGAAACATCTTGGATGCCCAGAAACAGTAAACTACTTATGCTAACTCCATACAATAAAGACTCACTAGAAGAATGCAGAAAAATATCAAAGAATAAGTACAGTATAGGATGTTTGAGCCTCATTAGAAATGAAAAATTATCAACAACTATGACCTCCCTGTGTCACTCACTCTGGGGTCCCTCTCTGCTCTTCTGCTCCATGTGCTCTCTCCAAACAATTGAGGTCTGCTTTTCCAAGCCAACCTAACCATTGAATTCAAGTTTGCATGCCTTATAGTCCAGAATTCCCTACTATCTGTCTCTGTCACTGATAGCCAATTCCAAATGCAAAGGAGAGGGGATCAGAGTGAGCAGTTCAGCTTGGCTCAGTTTTCAACTTCTAACCTTCACCTCACCTCCATCAGCTGTAGATGACGGAGGGCAGTGAGAGGTACTCAAGGCTGCCCCTTCTAGGCTGCTGCAGGTAGGCTCCTAACCAAGGGTGATGACGGAGAGGGATGGAATGGAGTCCTGATGCTTTCTTCTTTCCAGATGATCTTGTGGCAGCATCACAGCCTCCTGCCAAAGATTCCCCTCCTTTCTGCATTTTTCCTCTATTTCTTCTCAGTTTAAAAATATTTAGTGGAATAATGCAGTAAACAAATGGCCAAAATTCTAACTCTTCCTTCTGATGGGTAAACCCTACATGGATTTAGCTTTTAAATGCTATTACAAAGTTGTTGCTGTTGTTTTTCACATCATGTTGCATAGAGTTCCTGTGAGGAGTTGTATCCTAAATCCCATGTCTTGTCTGATTGTACGATCACTTTTGGCAAGATTTGCCAACAGGAGAGCAGTATCAACATTTAATAGAAATAAACTACCATGTTATTTGTAGTATTCTCTTAACAATTCTTGGAAGGAAGCATAAGGAAAGGTCCATAGGCTGGGTTTATATTGTTCTTCTCTCAGTTTGTCTTGATGAGGTCTTAAAGCGAACAAGAGCCATGTCCCTGCCCTCTAAAGTTAAGGAAAGGAACATACTTTTGCTATGGGTACTCCCTTATTTTTTTCCCTGGCAGCAGATGCATGCTGGAATTGGCCAGAGATTAGAGGATTTCAGGTTAGTGTTTTACACACACACACACACACACACACACAGAGAGAGAGAGAGAGAGAGAGAAAGAGAGTGTTAGATGACATAAAATGATGTTTTGGTCAATAACAGACCACATATATGACAGTGGTCCCAAAAGATTATAATGGAGCTAAAAAATTCCTATTGCCTACTGATGTCATAGCCATTGTAGCTCATATCATTGCACATTACTCATGTGTTTGTGGTGATGCTGGTGTAAACAAACCTACTGCACTGCTAGTCATATAAAAGTATAGCACATGCAGAAGGTATAGGACATAATACTCGATAATGATAATAAATGGCTATATTACTGATTTATGTATTTACTTTTTATTGCTATTTCAGAGCACAGTCATTCTACTTACAAAATATGTTAACTGTAAAACAGCTCAGACAAGTCCTTCAGGAGGTATTCCAGAAGAAGGCATTGTTATCATAGGAGATGAGAGCTCCATGCATGTTACTGACCTTGAAGAACTTCCAGTGGGACAAGGTGGAAGACAATGATATTGATGATTCTGACCTTGTGTAGGCCTAGGCTAATGTGTGTGTTCATGTCTTAGTTTTTAACAAGAAGTTTAATAAATAAAAATAAATTGCAAAAATAGTAAAAAGCTTATAGAATAAAAATACTAATATAAAGAAAGAAAATATTTTTTACAGCTATACAATGTGTTTTAAGCTCAGTGTTACAAAACTCAAAAGGTTAAAAAATATTTAAAAGCTTATAAAGTCCAAAAGTTATTCAGCTAAGGTGAATTTATTATTCAAGAAAGAAAAATATTTTTAGAACGTTGAGTGTAGCCTAAATGTGTAGGGTTTATACAAAGTCCACAGTAGTGGGCAGCAGTGTCCCGGGGTTTCATATTCACTCACCACTCACCCAGAGTAACTTTCAGTCTTGCAGGCTCCATTCATGGTAAGTGCCCTGTACAGATTTACCACTTAAAAAAAATCTTTTACACCATATTTTTACTGAGCCTTTTCTATGTTTAGATATGTTTAGATATACACAGAGTTACCATTTTGTTATAATTTCTTTCCTACAGTATTCAATACAGTAATCTGCTGTACAGGTTTGTTGCCTATGAACAACAGGCTACAACACATAGCCTAGGAGTGTAGTAGGCTGTACCACCTAGATTTGTGTAAAAGTCCACTTTATGATATTTGCTCAACAATGAAATTATCTAATGACAAGTTTCTTAGAATGTATCCCTATCTGTTAAGTGATGCACGACTCTCTTAATGTATATAAATGACCAGATACTTCATCTAGCACCTACTCTGGATGACATAGAGTAGATGCTCAGTAAATATTTGATGAATAAACTGCAAAGCCATCTGGCTCTAATAGAGTAAGGGAACTAATATCTGAATATGTTTAATTATATTCCAGGCCCTTTACAAGCTTAAGCTGTATGAGGCCAAAGACCACAACCTTCTTAAATGAATAGAATTTTTCCATAGATCAATAGTGTTCTACTCACAGGAGGAAAGGTATAACTCAAAATGCAGTTAATTTAATGTGTGTATTTATAGTTGGTGCTATGATATCTGCCTGCCAGGGACCTGAGACCTAGGCTTAGTTGTTGGCACTATGATCCTACTGTTCATCTGAACCTGGCTGTGGAGAAAGCAGCAGGGAGGTTGTGAGTCCAACTGGAAAAGCTTCTTTGGATCCTCGTACTCAGAAAGAGCATGGGCACAGGAATCAGAAATACTGGGTGACTTACTGGCTCTGCGGCCTTGAGTGATTCACATAGCCTCTCTGAGCTCCAATTTACTTTTCTCTAAAATGTGGTAAAAATAGCTAGCTCTCAGGAGCATTACCCAGCATTAAGTATGCTTATATGTGTGAAACACCACATCTAGTGCTTGATGTGTAGTAGATGCTCAGTTATATGTGGCTTTACCCTTCCCTCCCACCTTTCCTCCTTCCTACAGCAATCAGTGCAGCTTAGATCATAGCCTCAGCGTGCTGTTACTCACTAAAATGAGCTTGAGGTCTGAAGTCTTCATCTGTTGTGGTGGACTGTCCACATTAGCTTAGCAGCTGGGCTTCCGCTGCAATAGCACATTCTGCTACATTCCAATCTTGCTGTCTGGCAAGAAAAGTGCTAATTCAAAGCCCCAAAGAGCTCCCACATTCTGGAGGCATAAAGAGGCACAGTTGAGTCACTTTCCCCTTTAGTTGCTGCTGGGTGTTTGCCAGCAGGAACTGAGACCATCTCACTTAGCAGGCCTGTTGTTTCTCTACTGACAGTGTTGGGTGCCAGCATGGCCAAGAAATGAGGACACAATCTCTGGACCATGTTGAGAGGGATGTACACCCAGAGTACCCTAGGAGACTGACCCAGGGGAGGTCACAGTCATCGTGGAGGTTGCCAAGAAGGGGAAGGAGGTGACAGTGACTCTTCAGAGTAGCTCAGTGGCTGAGACATTCTGTGGATCATAGGGAAATCATTCAGCCAGGGTCTTCGACCCCTATGGTGGCATCCACCCCATGAATTGGAAGGCTTACTTCATTTCCTGGGAGGTTGACATCAGAGTAGTGGAGTGCTGAAGATGCAATGCCTTTCCTCCTGGGGAAGGGAACATGGGAGGCCTCATTTTAAAGTAAAATAGCAAAACACAGCATCAACTTTAAAATGTGCATGCCCAGTATATCCACTTTTAGGAATTCATCGTCATTTTGTCAGTGATATTTTAAAAATATATGGAACTGTTCATCTCAGTGCTATTTATGGTTGTATAAAATTGGAAACAACACACATTTCAACCATTTGGGTAAAGGTTAAATATGTTTGCCATATCCATAGGATGGAATATTATGTAGCCATCAAAATAAAGCTTGTAGGGAGTCTTTAATAAGCTAGGAAAATGATCTTATAATATAAAATAAAGATGCAGGGTACAGAATTATACATAATGCATGATCTCTACTATTTAATGAAAGTTCACTGAAAGAAGACTGGAAGTAAATGTGCCTAAAAGTTACTACCAAGTGCCTCCAAAAAATAGGATTACCATTCCTTTTTTGCCTTTTTATATTGTAAATTTTATCTACTGAGCATAAAAATTGACTATGAAACAAAACCCACCAAGAGATACTGAATCCAAAGACATTGACTTTCTGGTGGAATTTCAGGCAACACTGGGGGAAATTGTTGGAATAAGAGCCATCTCGTGCCTGTTGAATGACCCCACCCAGATGGTGGTCTCTAGAACAGACCATTGAGCCAGCTCTGACAACACTGGGCTTGAGGAATGGCCAAAAATATGTGAGGGACATTGGGAGTGTGTGCCTGTCACAGTCAGGAGACCCCATCATAATCAGACCGTTGTGGGGCCCTGGGGGAAGAGGAGGCAGGGCTTCTACTGTGGGTTAGCCCTGTTCCCTGAGCAAAGCAAATGGTGCACTCATGTGTGATCTAAGACTGTCCAGCCAGGTGTCAACTGGAATGCTTCTCAGATTGGCTCCCTCAGGGGATGGCACTAACAATGAAATAATAAGTTTATTTATAGCTCTTTTACTGAAGTACTTGAGAATTTCCTTTTTAATTCTGCAATTCCTCCAAGTTTTGGAAACATTGACAATTATTTTTATTTCTTCTTGAGAAAATATGGTCAGTGGCATGAAGCCTATTTAAGCACCTTCAGCAAACTCCAAAACACCTTTCTTACTGATCCTATTTCCTACAAAGTACCACCTTCTCTGCCTCACTGACTGTGCATCTGTGGCCAACGCTGAGGCATAACTCCTCATTCATTGAGTAAGCATGCTGTGAGCCCCACCGTCTGCTGGAACCAATCTTTTCTCACAGAGACCGTGATACAGGGGAACACAGACAGGCAACCCATGGCTGAACTGTGCATTCCTTCTGGGGTCCTATCTTCTTCTTCTGTTGTGGTTTATGCATAGGACCAAGGTGGATCTTGAAGGGCAATTGAGGAAGTGTAGTTGTGGGCCTGGTAGCTCAGAAAGCAGAGCATGTTCACCTTGGGTTTGGAGTCTGTATTTGTTTTCTATGCTGCCATAACAAAGTGCCAAACACTGGGTGGCGTAACCCAGCAGAAATGTTTTGTCTCAGAGTCCTCAAGGCCAGAAGTCTGAAATCAAGCTATCGGCAGGGCCATGCTGCCTCTGGCTCCAGGGGAGGATCTTTCCTTGTCTGTTCTAACTTCTGGTGGTTGGCAGCAGTCGTTGGCATTCCTTGGCTTGCAGATATGTCACTCCAGCTACATGGCCATTATCTCCCTGTGTGTTTTCACATCATCTTCCTAATGGGCATGTCTGTCTCTATGTCCAAATTTCCCCTTTTGATAAGGACCTAAGTCATATTGGATTGGAGCCCACCCTAGTGACTTCATTTTAACTTGGTAACACCCATAATGACCCTATACCAGATAAGGTCACATTCTGAAGTTAGGACTTCACAACTTTTTGTGGGGGAAACACACAATACAACCCATAACAGTTCCTAAGGCTGACTCTGCCAACTCTGTAGCCTTGGAAACATACAGTGTCTTTGAACCTCAGCCAACTGTAAACTGGGAGTAAAAAGAATACCTAAGTCCTGTGGTCATTGTGAGGTCTAAATTGTGTAAAGCTCATAGCATGATACCTGACTTATCATAAATGTGAGTTCTCATCGTTCCACTTACTGGCCACGCTGTTTCCCCATTCAGGTGAGATTGTCTAGCTTTAACCAACTAGGGCTGACACCATGGCCTTGACTCCACAGAGCAGAGGGTCTGAGTGTACGACACCAGCAGGGACCTCCCAGGTGAATCAGCTGGATGTTTCCAGCAAAAGCATAGTGCCAGAAACAGGCTGGTGATAAATCAGTTTGCTGAACTGAACAATTGGAGCTTTCCATTTTTACACAAAGTCACAGAGGCCATGTTTGCCACGAAGTCTGCCAAGTATCAGAAAACAAGGGATCCTCAAAGAATAAATCTGGGTTCAGACTAGTAAGCATTGAATTGAAAAACATGATGTGTCCATGCCTACTCTTTTATGCAACCAACTTCTCCTTCTCTATGTTCAGATTCCCTTTCTGTTCCATAAGAAGATGCTTGTACTCTCCTGCCTCAAGGCCTTTGACTTGTCGTTTTTCTACCCAGAATGCAGTATATAAGTACCCTCCACACTCCCAACTCTCCAATTTGTCTGCCTAATTGCTTATTATTTTTTGCTTACCCATTATATCCTCCCAGTTATTTTCCTGTTTATTTCCATCCTAACATTTAACTCAGTTTGCAATCACATCTTCAACCTTGTGCTTCTTCATTTGATACTTGCCTATTCTATTAGGCCTGGTCCCAGACTACATGGATCATGTTAGCTTGAGTCTCCATGGGCCACCCACAACTAGCTCGGATCCTGCACAGAGTGGGTGCTGGACTGTTTTGTGAATATCCAATGAATGGAAACAGTCACTATTCCCCAACGATGTGTGGGCCATTATGCTGAAGAAGGCTGATCATCCAGGGAAAATGAATGGTTTATAGTCTGTACTTTTGGTTAATTTATATTTAAGCAAATCTGTCAGGGAAGTCAGTTCAATTTCATGGAATTTGATAATCATTCCTACAGCCAGTGCCATCTTTGTTTGGGTCTGTGGGCTGTGTTCCACCTCATTCCTTTCGGGGTCCAGGTTAACAGGATAATTGTCTTAGTTCATTGGAGCTGCTATAACAAAACACCATACACTGGGTAGCTTATAGAAAACAGAAAATCTTTTCCCACAGCTCTGGAGGCTGAGAAACCAGCAGCCTGCCAGACTGGCATGGTCAGGTGCTGCTAAGGGCCCTCTCCTGGTTTACAGACTGCTGACTTCTCACTGTGTCCTCACATGGCAGAAGGGGGAAACAAGCTCCCTTAGACCTCATTTACAAGGGCACTGATCCCATTCTTCAGAACTCTGCCCTGTGTCCCAGTCACCTCCCAAAGGCCTTACCTCTTAATACCATTACATTGGGGATTAGGTTTAAACATATGACTTTGGTGGGAGTGGGGGTGGTCACAAACATTCAGACCATAGCAATAACCCTGCTCAAAACCTCCTGCCCACAAAGAAGTAAAGTCAAACAAAGAGGAAATACCAGAAGATGCTATTTTTGCATAAACTCTAAGCATTCAAGCATATTTCACACACGCTCTATGAGGATAGTAAAATGACTCCTCCTAAGGAGGAGAAATGAAGAAAATCTAACTAAAAGGTTTGGATATTTTCTACTGTATGACACTCAGTTGACCAGAAAATAGATTCTTCAGCTCAGGGAGGCTATGTGAACCCAGCTTCTCTTCATAAGGGGATGTCACCTTGAAGGACAGAGATGTGGTCATATTTCTTTACCTTCTTTGAACTGCCTGTTATATAACAGATGCCCATTAATTATTTCTAATATTCCATGCTTGAGTTTGATTGGCTGAGAGAAGGGCAAGTGACAAAAGATTTAAGTGATTGAATTCTAAGCTTATCATGGAAGTTCTGGACCAAATACTATTTGGCCAAACAGCTGATAAATTTGTGCAAAAACATGCCATGCAGACTCCCCAATCAATAAAAGCATAGGTAGTTCTGAGCAGCTACAAAAATGACTTCTGTCAATTTTATTTTTCTGAAGTATGCAGGATTTCAGATCTCACTGGGAATAGTATAAACATGTAACCTTTGCTGCTGGGGGCAGGGAATTATCCTGGGCCTTCTATAAATATCTACTATATAGAGAGAGGAGGAAATCTCTCTTCCCAATTCTAGGCAACTTGAAAAGTGAACTGCGTCCACATATATTTTGCATGGAAAGTAAGAGGTAGCATAAGGGTATTTACTATACAGTGAGATGGATCGTGTGGCTATAATTTATCTTGCATTGGCCCGGTGGGGAAATGAAGCATCCTATTAGCATTGCTGGTCTGTGGAAATCACAATAGGCAAATTAGGGACAAAGCAAAGCACCTATAATATCAACATTCACGTACTGTGAAGGAAAATGTCAAAGCAGAGTTTGGCTCTGCTGGAAATGGGTTACATTTAGAACGCATTAGCTCCTGACACCCAGGGCCTAGGTAATCTACAGCTGTTTCAAGTTATTTACTGTAAACTTGGAAGCAGCCAACCTTTCACATTTACATTGGCTTTTTGTTGCCAACAGAAAAAAAAATAAAAGGTACATGAAAAGAAAATGAAAGTTGATGTGAGGCAGTTTGCTGATAGACTGGCTCACTTGAGTGCATGACCCTGAACTGGGAATGCCTTGGTCATCATGGCTCACAGCCCAGGGAGCACGTTCCACTCCACCATTTCATTCCTGCTCTAGCTGATTTCCTAGCAAATAGTTGTTTTATTTTGCTCCAGAATTAGAAAATGAAAATGAAGCTGGGAGTTACGAGTCTTAATGATCCTCCCTGGTCTTTTCTGCGGGAACCTAAAATTGATTTTCAAACTTCTCTTCTGACTTTGATTTAACATTTTAATCAGCATGCCTTCTGTGGGGGGTTGTCAGCAGTATTGATGACAATGCAATGAAGAATTAGCCAGTCGTATCAAAGGTGCTTGTTATCAGCTGAGCAGTCCCAGTCTTGATGAGAGGTGCCCAGGGGTCGCCTGGTGCATGTTTAAGGAAGTCCCTTCATTTTCCACTCACTTGGATGAGAATGAACGCTGGAGTCACACCTGACAGGAAGCAGGCCTCTGAACTTTTGTTTTAAAGTATGAAACTGTGCCCTGAGATGCTGACTTATTAGCTCCAAGAATTGACAGAACAGTAAAAGAGTCCATATACTCCTGTAGTATTGATTGGGCTGTCACTCATCTTTCTTCTTCAGCTCAAAATATGGATTTTCCTGACACTTTCTTTAACTTGAATTAAACATTTAAAATATTCCTGTTCCCCTTTGGGTTCCCTACATGAACATTTGGGAACTTTACTACAGTTTTGGGGTTATGGGTGAGACTTGTCAAGGAGTGGAAGTATGAGGTCTTGTGCACCTGCCGTTGTTCATCAATTTCACGGGCAGCTTGGTTTAGAGTGTGGGCACCAGAGCCAGAAAAGAAGTGGGCAGATCCTAGTGTGACCTTGAACAAGTCATCCAGTTGCTCTGTGCCTCTTTTGACTCATCTGTCAAATTATTTGAAAACGCTGAGCAGCAGGGTTGGTGGTAGGGTGAGAAATCACGTAGGCAGTGTGCTCAGTGACTGGAAGTGAATTTGGGGAGGACTAAGCAGTGTATTCAACTGTGTTACGAAGGCAGAAGTAAGTCAGGGGAAACCCCTTGGCTTAGATAAGGTCTCATACCTGATAAGCATCTTGGTTCATAGTATGGGATCCATGAGATGGCTCACTCTCGTGATGGCTCATGAGATTAGAAATTTGGCTCATTCATTGCCAGTTGGGTCCCTGATGTTCTAACCTTAAACCAGTAATTTCAGAGCAGGGCTTCCCTCTGCCCGAAGAGGCCCTTGTCAAGCAGGTATGGGGTTACAGAAAAACATCACATATTTACTTAGAATTCTAATTACTCACTGCACAAGGCCTGAGAAGCAAGCTGGAGTCTGGGGCAGTGACCAGACAGACCTTGAAATGAGGCTGGTTAAAGGAGCTGAAACTTGACAATTGGCAAAGAGAAGCACAGAGGCTAGAGTTCAGAAATGGCCCTATTTGGATCTGACACTGGACAGTGGTCTGCTCTGAGGGTCATTCCCTCCTATGAAGTCAAAACCGTAAGAACATGAGTTTCAGCTTCAGCATAAAGGTGCCACCATTCATATTAGCAATCGCCAACCTTTACTATGTACTTTCTTCATGCCAGCATTATGCAAAGTGCTTTAGGTATTTTGCCTTCTTGACTTTAAACTTCACAATAGTCCAGTATGGTATAATCTGTTATTATTCCCATCCTGTGCCTGAGAAGATTGAGACAGGAGAAGTTAATGTACTTTGACCAAGGTCACAAACATAGAAATGCTGCCGCTGGTACTTGAAACCAAGTCATTCCAATTAAAATTCCAAAGACTCTGGTCTTAACCAGTATAACATTGTTAGACCCAAATGCCAGGGTTCAGTGTTAGGGTCCAGTCCATGCTGAGGTTCAATGGGAGTGGATGGATAGGCGATGGCTGAAAGAACACTTGGGGGGCGGTAAGCAGATGAAATGTAGTTGTATTCGGCAGCTCTCTGATTAACAGTTCTCTCACACTATCTCATCAGCAGCTTTCTCACACTGTCTACCCTGTCTCAGCTGCTTGAGCCGGTTGCTCCCACACACAGCTGTGCAGCCAGCTCTCTCCTGTCTTCAGGGTCAGCAGCTTAACTCTTTCTCTCTCTGAGCATGAGAACAAGCCGTGCCATGCTGTGTCGTGCTGTGCCCAGCCATGATCTTGCTCCCCTCTGTCCATCTACAAGAGAAACAGCTCTGGTTCTCTCTCTCTCTCTCCCTTTCTCTGGGCACCAGCACCTGCACAAGA
This sequence comes from Macaca nemestrina, assembly GCF_043159975.1. Classification (NCBI taxonomy): domain Eukaryota; kingdom Metazoa; phylum Chordata; class Mammalia; order Primates; family Cercopithecidae; genus Macaca; species Macaca nemestrina. The sequence continues at coordinate 42,969,806 of NC_092126.1, forward strand.
GCCATGTTGAGCCATGCCCAAGAGCCAAGGCTTGTGCACAGTGTCAGCAGGGCAGCTATACCTTTTACAGACAACAGTAGCTCCAAGCCAAGTATGAACTTACACAAGCAGGTTATATAACATGTGGAGTATGTGCCTGCGCCCTAAACTTGCTGAGTCATGCAGACCTGGATGTCTGCCTTGGCCTAACCTTGACCAAAGCACGTCCATGTACCTTACAACAGTGCTTCTCGTGAACTTACTAAAATTTAGTCTTTTCTACACCCAACCAACTTTACTGCCTAGCTTAAGGCATTACTTAACATAGGTGTGGACTGTAAAGTCAGGGAGATGAGATGAGGAAGTACAAATTCTTGCCTCGTGGAGCTCTAAGGAGAAAAAAGATGGATGAACAGAATTGAAAATGCAGGAAGAAAAGCATGGGTAGGAGGGGAGCAGGAGGCACAGTGGAGCATCAAGGAGATCTCCACTGAGACCTCGGCTTGAGAAGCCAGAGCAGGCTTCTTAGAAGAGACTGTGCTTATGCTGGATTTTGAAGCTTGTGTAGGAGTTCTCCTGGTAGCTATAAGAGAGAAGTCTCTGTTAGTTGATGAAGAGCATGTAGGATGGCTCATTTTCTTGGCAACAAAGGCCACTGGTGGCTATAACAGCTGTTTACTAACCTCTCCACTGGGCAACCTGTGAGCCTTTCTGCTTCCACAGGTTCCTATTTGCAGATAAATTGCAAAAGCCTGCTTGTTAATAGTGTTTGTTGTTCCTCCTCAATTTCCAGATTAAAAATTTGGCTCATTCATTGCCAATTGGGTCCCTGATGTTCTAACCTTAAACCAGCAATTTCAAAGCAGGACTTCTCTCTGCCTGAAGTGACCCTTGTCAAGCAGGTATGGGGTTACAGAAAAACATCACACATTTACTTAGAATTCTAATTATACTCAAAGATACAAGGGTAAAATAGAATTTGTTTCAAATTAGAAGATATTTAGAACTTTATGGAGTGAATTTCAAAATTTACATGATTTAAAAATAAAAGCTTTGCTTTTTTAGAAATGTCATAGCTACGTTTTGGTATAGCAATTCCTTCTCCATAACTGGGAGATAACGGAAGGGTTGAATGGGTCTAGGATTCACATTTTTTGTTTCTGGCCAGTATAACACTTGGGATCATTCATTCACCAGTCCAAGAGCCAACCACTCATTCTCCCTATTGAAGGGACTGTGTTCTATTCCCTGCTGTATAATTTGGTGGTGTCTACTCTTTCATAACAACGAGCACCACGATTGCTTCTCACACTTCACCAGCAGTAGTTGAAATCTTGCAGTGGTTTAATGTCTTGCCTGAAATTAAAGTAATGGAGATACAACCATAAGAAACCCACTACAGGCTGTGTTGAGTCATAAAACTGTAATGCTGTGAAAGTGCGGCAGCAAGAAATCACTGGCGATGTGAAAGGAGCAAAATAAATATCTGCTGGGTTTTTAATTAACTGCCTGTAAATAATGAAAATGAGCAAATTAGACTCACTTTCAGGAGCAAAATACCATTGTAATTTGAATATCGCTATTGATGGAGAGCTTGGCACCTTTGATGGAGATGTATAAATCACGCAGCAACTCTCTAGCATCTCCTAGAAACTGTGTGTTATTTAGCCTGCTTGCTTTGTCCGCAGTGGGCAAACATCAGCAGTTATTTTTGCCTCTGAGCCTGTGGAGGGTAAAGGGTAAAGAAAAAGCCAGGCACACAAACTTCTACTCTGCCTCTAGATTCCTATAATGGTACTTATTATTATGCTACTGAGAAGACAGTTGTCGTTAAGAGGTGGACTCTAAAGTCAGGGAGACCTGAATTCAAATTTTGGTTTATGATTATTTGATGACATTGGACAAGTTTCTTAAACTCTCTGTGCTTCAGTGTCCTTCTCTGTATAATGGAAGAGAACTTGGCACTTGCACAAAGGTTGCTGTAAAGCCATTGGCATAGTACTTGGCACATGCTAGGTATTCAAGGGCTATTAAGTGGCGAGAGCTGGCATCCTGACTTGTTCCTGATATTAGGAAGGAAGTATCTAATATTTCACCCTTAATGTTAGCTGTAGGTTTCTCTTATATACCCTTTATTAGCTTGAACAAGTTGCCAGTTTACTAAGAGATGTTATTATACATGAATGTTAACTTTTGGCAAACTGTTTTTGCATCTGTTGAAATGATCATAGAATTTTTCTCCTTTATCCTGTTAATGTGATTAATTAGATGGAATCTTGTGTTTCTGTGATAAATCCTACTTACTCATAATCCCTTTTATAGAGTTGAATTAAATTTGCTAACATGTATTATTAAGGATTTTTATATCTATGTTCATGACAAATAGAGCTCTTTAATTTTCTTTCTACTTTATTTTAAGTTCTGGGATACATGTGCAGGAAGTGCAAGTTTGTTACATAGGTAAACATGTGCCATGGTGGTTTGCTGCATCTATCAACCTATCACCCAGGTGTTAAGCCCCACATGCATTAGCTATTTATTCTGATGCACTTCCTCCTCCTACACCCTTGACAGGCCCCAGTATGTGTTGTTCCCCTCCCCGTGTCCACGTGTTCTCATTGTTCAGCTCCCACTTGTAAGGGAGAACATATGGTATTTGGTTTTGTGTTCCTGTGTTAGTTTGCTGAAGATAATAGCTTCTAGCTCTAGCTCCATCCATGTCCCTGCAAAGGACATGATCTTTTCCCTCTTTTTGGCTGCATAGTATTCCATGGTGTATATGTATTTTCTTTATCCAGTATATCATTGATGGACATTTGAGTTGATTCCGTGTCTTTGTTCCTGTGAATAGTGCTGCAGTGAACATACATATGCATGTGTCTTTATAACAGAATGATTTATATTCCTTTGGGTATATACCCAGTAATGGGATTGCTGAGTCAAATGGTGTTTCTGGTTCTAGGTCTTTGAGGAATCACCGCACTGTCTTCCTCAGTGGTTGAACTGATTTATATTCCACCAACAGTGTAAAAGCATTCCTGTTTCTTCACAATCTCATCAGCATTTGTTGTTTCTTGACCTTTTAATATCCATTTAGACTTGCATGAGATGGTATCACATTGTGGTTTTGGTTTGCATTTCTCTAATGATCGATGATGTTGTAGCTAATTTTCTTTACTTGTGATATCTGTGACATTTTGGTATTAGGGTAATGCTAGCCTCTTAAAAAGAGTTAAAAACCATTCTTTCCTCTATTTTCTAAAAACAAATTATGTATCATTAATGTTATTTTATTTTTGAATGTGATAGAATTCACCAATGAAGCCATCTGGGCCTGGACTTTTCTTTGAGGAAAGGTTTCTTAAAAAATATATATATAACATATTCAAATTCCTTAGTATATTACTTAAATATGATAATAAGTTTTTTCATCTAGTCACTTTGAGTTTACTTTGCTTTTCTCTTTCTAGCTTCTTAATTTTATATTCTCTTTCCTTTATAATACATGCTTTTAAGCTATGAATTTCTCTTTAAGTGCAGAATTGACTGCATCCCGCAAATTTTGAGATGTAGTGTTTGTATTATCTTCAGTTCCAAATATGTTTTCATTTTTCTTTTAATTTTTCCTCTGACCCATGATTCTTTTAAATGTGTACTATTTAATTTACAAATATCTAAAGTTTTTCTAGATCTCTTTATTGATTTCTGATTTATTTCCATTGTGGTCAGAGAATATATTCTGCATATTTTAAGCCTTTTAAATTGATTGAGATTTGTTTTATGGCCCAGCATATGGTCTTTATGAACATAACACGTGAGATAGAAATAAATGTGAATTCTGCAGTTGGATGTAGTATTCTATACATACCAGTTGGGACAAAATGGTTGATAGTGTTATTTATATTATCCATTACTTTATTGATCACTTCATGCCTTATTCTTTATGATTGTGGAGTGTCTATTCCTCCCTTTAACTTTATCCATTTCTCCTTCAAATGTTTTGAACATACCAATGATAACTTATTTAATGTACTCATTTGAGAATCCAAACATCTGAGTTATCTCAGGGGTGGCCTCTTAGGAAAAGGTTCTATTTCTTGGCTCTTCACATGTCAAGTAAGTTTGAATTGTATCCTGGATATTCTGAATGTTATAATGAAAACACTCTAAATTGTCGTAGTCCTCCAAAAATTATTAATGTTTTGTTTTAACAGACCATTAACTTGGTTAAACTCAAACTGCAAATTGTCTTTTTACCTGCTGCGGGCAGCGGTTCTGGTCTCGGTTCAAAGGGCTGGTGGTCTGTCCCCACATGCAGGGGACTGGGGCCAGCCAGAGACTTGGAAATGGTTTAAACACAGAGTTTGGGCCTCCCCTTCCCTGGCGATCTTCTCTCCAGGATTCCCCTCTCACACTCAGGCAATCCTGTTTACCTGCCAGAAAGACAACAGGCTTTCTATCAAAGTTTTAGCCTCCATGCTGTACCACAGGGTTGCAGCTGCCCTCAGGGCAAAGGATCAAAACAGCAACTCATCCATCCCTAGTAGCTTCCTCCAGGTTTCAGCTCCCCCACCAATATCTGCCTTTTTTTTTTTTTTTTTGAGATGGAGTCTCGCTCTGTCGCCCAGCCTGGAGTTCAGTGGCACGATCTCGGCTCACTGCAACCTCCGCCTCCCGGGTTCACGCCATTCTCCTGCCTCAGCCTCCCGAGTAGCTGGGAATACAGGCGCCCGCCACCTCGCCCGGCTAGTTTTTTCTATTTTTTAGTAGAGACGGGGTTTCACCGTGTTAGCCAGGATGGTCTCGATCTCCTGACCTCGTGATCCGCCTGTCTCGGCCTCCCAAAGCGCTGGGATTACAGGTTTGAACCACCACGCCCGGCCATCATCTGCCTATTTTTAATCACTCTCTAGAGTCCTTCAGTATTTGGTGGGGGGTGGAGAGGGCGGTATTTTTCCAGGTTTGTGATGTTATTGTGAGAGGGTCAGGGTGCTTACTCATCCACAGCAGAGGCTGAACTCCCCAGGTCTTTGCTTGCTCTCTGTCCCCAGATTTCATTTAAACATGTGCAGTACACGACATTTTATATGAATTTAATTATTCTACTTAGAACTAGTGCAATAAGAATGTTAACATGACATGATTTGATATGCGATATATAATTTATTAAGTGATTTTATTAACATAATACTAATATAATATTAAATGTATTTTCGAATACTAAGATTTTCTTTTTAAAGAATCATAATGTAATGACTAAGCAAATTATGAACTAGAACCCTATTGCCAAAAGACTTCCACCTTAACTGATAGTCAATCAGTGAAAGTCATTTCTCAGTACCTACATCTGGATTTCTGAAAGTGACCAAGATGCTATTATTTTATAATGTAATATTTTTAAAATTTTAAAATATGTTTATATATTATAACAATACCACCTAAGCAAGTATTAAGAGGCAGTGATAATTTAAGACCTGATAACCAGAAGTTTGGGAACTGAAGCTAAATGTGAATGAACGATCTAAAGAAGGTCAAATCCACTGTTGTTTTAAGAGGGAGCATTATCCTAAATATTAGAAATAATGCCAAGAAAACAAAAGTGAGCATAAAATAGAATAATTTTGTGGTTATTGTAGAACGTATCCTCTCTGCTTTACATTTATTTCTATGAGCTTTTAATGTATGTGCTGTTGATTAGGTAGAGCAGCAGTATGCAACAGAAACATTACTCAAACTATACAAATAATTGTATAATATATTATCTAGCAGCAGCATTTAAAAAATAGGTAAAATTAATTTTAGTAATATAAGTTGTTTAACCCCAAAATATCCAATATTATTTCAAAATGTTATCAAATAAAAAATTATTAATGAGAAATTTTCTATTCTAATTTTAGTTTAAAAAGTCTTTCAAATCCTGTGTGTATTTTACAGTCTAACACATCTCAAATAGGACTTTAGGTTTTTATCAGAAATATTTGATCTATATTTAGAGTTTATGTAATTTATAGTTGAAAAATTGATTCACATAACCAAATATACTTGAAAGTTTTCCAGTAACTGAATTGAGTGTCTGTTATTAAATTTAAATTAAAAAAAATTTTTTAATAAAGTTTAAACTCTAGTTTCTTGGTCACACTAGCCACATTTCAAGCATTCCAACGCCACATTCTGGCTAGTGGCTTCTGCACTAAAGCGTGCAGACAGAGAGTATTCAAAAAGTTGTTTTTGAGGAAGAGCTTTCAATTCATGCCTATCTAAGTTCCTAAAGACACAAATGATGAGAAATACTCAGAAGGAAGCAGAGGAAAAAAAATAAATTTAAAAGATAGATGGTGTCTTAGTCTGATTTCCTGGTGTTTACAATAGTTGAAACTGGGTAACATTTTTAAAAAAGAACTTATTTTTTTTTACAGTTATGGAGGGTGAGAAGTCCATAGTCAAGGGGCCACAACTGGTGAGGCCCTTCTTGCTGGTGGGGACTCTGCAGAGTCCTGAGACAGCACAGGCATCAGTATGACAAGAGGGCTGAGTATTGTCATTCAAGTCTCTTTTCTTCTTTTTATCAATCCACCAGTCCCACGCCCGTGATAACCTGCTAACTCATTAATCCATGAATTAGCAGACCTCTCCCAACCCAGTCACCTCTTAAAGGCCTCACCTCTCAACACTGCCACACTGGAGATTAAATTTCAGCATGAATTTGGAGGGGACAAACATTCAAACCATAGCAGATGAGGACAAAGACTTTGGATAAGTTTCTGACTGGTTCAACTTTGGGGCCTCATCTCAGCCCCACGTTTGGACATTGAGAAAAAGCGGGGAGAGAGATTCCAAAGATTTTACCTGTCAGCATGATTCACACCAATTCTATTTGAATATTGTCTTCTCTGGTTAATTGAGGAGGCTGCAATATTCAGCCCCTATATCTGGAGAGAGCTCATTGACACTCAAAAAACCTCAAATACGTTTAATTGTTTGGGCCTATGTGTAGCTTTTGTTTCTGAAACTTAACTGTAAGTCCCTGAATGGAGTCTTAGGCTTCTGGGAACCTCCATGCCTGCTAAGATTCCCTCCTTACAGGAGGTGGCTGCTTACAGAGATGTCATTGACAGAGATAATTGGACATGGTAAAGGGTCATTATATTTGTATGGGACTTTTTTAACTCTCCAAGGTGTTTCAATGTCTATTATTTTCCTAAAGGACAAGTAGGAGTTAACCAAGGTAGGATCCAAGTATTGATCATGGAGGGGTTTGACTAATGTATCACCTGAAAGCTGTGGGCAAACGAGATCCCTTCCTTGTTTAATAAGATTCACTACTCCTGCTTGACAGTGGGAAAGCGATTTATCCACATCTTGTAACTGGGTCCGGGGCAGTATTTCTTGAGACACTGGGTTTAAAATGCTCTCTTGGCAAATACTAAAAATTTAGATATTACAAAGTCGTCATCATCCTTTTCCAAGTGTTTTCATTGCTCTCTTCCTCCTCTTTGCATCTGCCAACACCTGACTAGAATTGTAGGCACCTCAGAATCAACCAGTGCATCAGCAGGAGGGCTGAGAGTCTATAACAAGGGAAAGGGCACAACAGCAGAACCCGGGAAGTGCCTCTCTGGGCTTGTCTGCCATCCCTTTGTGCTGGCTTGCTCATAGAACTGTCTGACAATTAAACTAGCTTTTTATAAAGCTAGTTTATAAAAAGTTCATTCAACCCACTCCCTGACTTACTACATTCTCAGTTTTTTAGAAAAAGAAAGTTCTATTTTGATTGTCGTGTGATGACCATAGGAGGATGATGGTTTTATTCCCATTTTACAGATGGGAATATGGAGGTATGGTTCATTTTCAAAGTTATGAAGATGACAAATGAAGAGTTGGGGTTTGAATGTAGGTTTACCTGACTTTTAGACACTGACCTATACTACCTGCAATATCTTAAAATATAAGCACTGAAATGCCATTGTAAAGAGAGGGACATGACGATGTCCAGAGGACAACACTTTGTCTCAGCAGAATCAGTTTCAGGAGCTGAAACTCCTTCCTTCTTGCAGCTATATCACGTCTCTATGGTGGGCACATGAAGCAAGCAATTAATTCTGGAAGTATTTAGGAGGCAAGATTAAGCCATCATTGTTTGTGTTCTCACAACACCCAGAAACGACACCTATTGCAGCCTTGGCAGTACTTCATTACACTTCACTTTTTGTCCATCTGCCTCCTCCTCCTGTCTGCAAACATAGAGCTGGTTTCTGATGCATCCAAATCTCTAGCCCCAGGCAGGTCAGGGCACATAGACATGTAGGCTGTTTTCACTGTTGCCCTAAATAAGTGCCTGACCCATGGTAAACCCTGAATAAGTGTGAACTACAGTGATTTTTGTAAATTGTTATGATTATTAATTTTGTTCTTACTATATTATTTATGTCCAGGGATGGTTTGCTGAGTGAATGAGTACAGTATGTTTTTGTACTTGGACTCCTTTAATTCCAGAACCACTGGGCACCAGACAGACCATTATTTCAAGCTCCACTTGACCAAATTATGACTAGCTGAGTCACAGGGGCCTCTCCAGGTCTCTCAGCATATAAATAAGTTTTTACATCATGTATTCACCCAACAAATATTGCCAAAGAAGAAACAAATGAACCACTTTTATTTGCTTTTCAGAAACATAATAACTATGTTAATCTTCCAAAAGAGGGAGATTTTGATCTTGGCACAAAGCTTTAGAAAAAATGACTTTTAAAATAAAAGAGTATGTTTTATTTTGCTCAATTCTAAGTAAAAAGAAAGCTATAAATGGTGAAAACTGCCCCCTCCCTCTGGGGTTTAACGGGAACCAAGGTAAGTGATCACCATGCACCTAGCTGCTTGTAGGCCAGAAGGCAGGATTTGTTATAATGGTAATAATAAAAAGTAGATAGGCCTTTATACTTCCCACATCTCTTCCACATTTCGTGTGTCATTGTAGCCTCGTGGAACTTTCAGGATTAGGCATCCAGCTGTATCCAGCTGTAATAAAGAGAAGCTTGAGAACCACCCAGGGTCACACAGCTGAGAAGGGCAGAGATGGAGCTCAGCAGGGCCTGTCCGAGTATCCCCAACCCAGACATATGAAGAAGCACCCTACATAACATCCTGCAAATGTTTCCCTTTAGCTTTCTACTTTTGATGATTTTAAGTGTTTAATCTGAAGTGGGAGGGTTTAAAGTTCTACATTCAGCCCTAAAGTGAAATTCTGGACGTGATTACCGCTTAATGTGATTAGCACTTATCCTTCCCCATCTTATTATACTTAAAGTGGCTACAGATGATCCCATGTAGCGAGGGACTTTAAAAACTTCATCCACCCGGCCCTCTGGCAAGTGTGGTCAGTGTTGACTGTCTGCCACCTGTGTACTAGAGAGGACAGTGTGCAGCTGAGAGCAGATGATACCGTAATCTGTCTGGAGGGACCTCACCAATCTGAAGGAGAAGGCTTTATAAAAGCCAACTATTTCCTCAAACCTGGAGGCAGAGACTTGGCCAGGTATTTGCTCCAGAAAGACCACCTTCATGTTTTGAGTTCAGTGTTTCTCAAAAGAACCCTATAACCATCTGGAGTGAGATGCTTCTTGGTAGTATATGACTGATCTGCTTAGGGCAAGATATTTAGCACCTTGACTCTTGCCCAGTGACTGCCATTAGCAATCCCCCATCACCTCGATGAGCAGAAACAGTCAAACAAAACATCCCCCTCACTAAACCTCCCCGTGGGAGCAGTGCTGGCCCTGGATGAGATTACAAAAATGCACAGGATGTTGTCATTCAGGAAAAAAAATGTGTGTAATAAACTGTGGCTGACAGGTGCAAGGTGCTTCAAGAAGTCAGATTGTTGGAATGTCACACATATGGCATTCAAAATATTTCTGATGTTGAAATGCCTCTTCAGTTCTTAAACAGGAACAGGGAGTTTGCCAGAGGTGTGTGACTTTTCTTCAATATAGTAACAGGGAAAAGAGCTAACAATTACACAGTGCTTACTCCATGCAAGGCACTATTAAGTGCTTAGCATATGTTAACTCATTTAATCCTCCCCGTAACCAATAACCCTATGAGTTAACTGCTATTAATACCATCCCACTTACACATGAGGAAACAGGCACAGAAAGGTAAGTGACTTCCCTACAGTCCCATGGTAGTTAGCTGTATAACTAAGATTTCAATCCAGCCTATCTGGGCCAGACTTGGATAGAGATGTGGAAATAATTTCCCCAACCCCCTAACAATGTATTATGTGGACATATAATTCTTACTCTTACTACAAAGGCCTAGCTGTAGAATACAAAGCAAACTGAGCTGCTCTGAGGTTGGGAGCACTCTGCAAGGTGACGGGTCATGTTTTTAGCACCAGGAGCAGGGTATGGAATTATGAGCTGGGGGGACACCATTATTGGTAAATTGTAAAAACAGCAGTTCTCATGTTTTTGGTCTTATGACCGCTTTACATTCCTAAATATTATGAAAGATTCTCAAGAGTTTTTCTTTATGTCGGTTATATCTGCATGTCCAATATTTACTATATCAAAAATTAAAACTGAGAAACTTTCAAATGTTTATTCATTCATTTAAAAAATAACAAACTCAATACATATTAACATAAGTAACATAATTTGACAAAAAAGATATATTTTTGAAAAAAAAAAAAATTAGTGAGAAGAGTGGCATTGTTTACAATTTTGCAGTCCCTAGTATTGAGCTTAATAGAAAACCGCTAGGTCCTCATATCTTCTTCTGCCCTCAACCTGTTGTGATATGTTATTTAGGTGGAAGTATATGAAGAAAATATGACCTCTCCCAGGTAGGTAGTTGGAAAGGAAGTGGTATTTTAATAATATTGTAGATTTCTTAAAGATTAGGTAAAAATGAATCTGAAATTGCATTAAACTTATACACTGTCTCCAACCATTAAAGCTGCTGTAACAAAATACCTTAGAGTGGTGTCTTATAAAGAACAACAATTTACTTCTCACAGTTCTGGAGGCTGAGAAGTCCAAGATCAAGGCAATGACACATTCAATGTCTGTTGAGGGCCCATTTCCTCATAGATAGCACCTTCTCACTGTAACCTCACATGGCAAAAGAGGTGACAGATCTGTCGGGAGCCTTTTATAAGAGCACAAATCATGACCTAATTAACTCCCAAAAGCTCCATCTCCTAATACCTTCACTTTGGTGATTTGGTTTCAATGTATGAGCTTGGGAGAACATGAACATTCAGTCTATTGTACGTTGTTACATTAAAATCCATGGAAGTTTCTTGTACTTTGAATCTTTTACTTGTACATGACTGTGTGACATTATCCATTGGTTGTTTGAAAGATATTCGTTCATTGTTAAGTGGATCCTTCAAAAGTTGATATATTTCATTATACAACATCAAGAGTCACATGCATTAACATCACTACCCATCTTAGCAGACAAGTATTGAAATATTGGTAAATTGTTAAAATCCCTGTGGCAGACACAGGCTTCCCCAAACTGAAAGCTTCAATTTTATCATTGACAGCAAATACTCTCAGTTCTTTTTCTTGATGGGACAGGCTTACTTCAAAACATGTCTGCCATGCATTCAAGTTTGAATAAACATAGTTCGTTTGTCAATCATTCTTTCAAGTAAAAAATGTCATTTTATGAAAAAAGGTCCTAGTTCAGTTCACAATTTAGATCACACAAGTGCTTTTCCTAGACACAAGCCAGCATACTTTGCCATGCCAAGGTGTTTAAAGTGCACTTTCCATTTCATCACACAGAATATTAAAAAGACATGAACTCATTGTGATTTAATAAAAATTGATAATATTTACTGCATCATTAAAGTCATTCTTAAGTGAAATTGGCTTTTTTCCCCTACATGTATGCTGTGATGAAGAATGCAGTTAGTCACTCACTAAGCCACCAGCACTTTTACTCCCCATTGCTTTTATGCCATCAGTGCTAATGTCAACACAGTGAAAAGTCAAATAACATCTTAGTATTAATATGATGATCACTTTGACTTTTTGAACCCTTACAAAGTGTCTTGGGGATGTCAGAGGTTGACAGAGCACACTCAGAACCACTGTCCTAGAACCTCACACTCACCCAGTAAGTGATAGGCTGCATGAAAGAGCAACAAGTGTGCTGACCGTAGATGTCAAGATTTTAGTCCTTAGTTGGCTTTATGCTGTCAAAGTGACCTTGGATGAACACTTACTCTCTCTGAGGCTCAGTTTCCTCATCTAAAAAATTGAATTAACTTACTTTGTTGTTCAAAGGTATTCAAAGGAAGGAGCAAAATGTGCTCTAAAAATCAAGTTAAAGACCTTTCCCTCAGAATCCTATGTGAGGTATTAGAAGACAACTACACCAACTTCTGCTGGTGTCTTAGGAGGTGCATTTCTGCTGAGAAGCAGGTAACTGTGAGATACCTGCTCACAGGACTGAGCGTTTAGAGTGGTCATGTCTCACTCAGGCACAGCAGGGGCTCATCTTCTGGTCTGGCCCTGAAGGGAACTGTTGGTGAAGCCCCAGTTCAGCCACCTTGGCCCACAGCCCATGTGAGATGGCAGCCAAGGCCCGGTGGCCTGGTGCTGCTGGCCTCCTTTTCCACACAGCCCATGGCTAACCTCACACCCATGCTCATCTGTGTGTTGTCCACACACAATTCCCGGCACAGTAGTAGTTCTCCCACCCAAAAGCATATTGGAGGGCAAGATTTTGAAAGTGATATATTTATATGAAAACCATTAGGTCTGATCTTTTACTTTTAAATATATCGTCCTCCCACTGCAGTGCTCTGTTAGTATAATGACAAATTCCAGTGACAGGCCTCACAAAAAAAGTTCTTGTATAAGACACAAGACAGCCTAATGTGTCTTACACTGACACTGAGAACTGGTTTTTTAAATATCTTTCTATCTAGAATTTCATCCTGGGACCTTTCTTCCAGAAGTCTGTTTCAACTTGTCATGATGTTTTAAATCTTCTGTTTGGTATAGTTCTAAGTAAAGATATATTTAAAACTTGAAATTATTAGCTTGATTTTTACCTTTTCTATTATGCAATGCCCATTTTAAAATACAAATATAAGAGTATTTAGCTAGCATGCAGAATACCAAAATTACAGAATTTGTATTTTATAGTTCATGTATACATATGTATTTAATTCTTATCACAACAGTATAAATACTACACAAAACAAACTCAACTGTTTTCATTTCACTTCCTTTTTTTTCTTTTTCAACTTTTATTTTAGATTCCGTGGGTACACATTCAGATTTGTTACAAAGGTACATTGCTTGGTACTAGAGTTTGGGGTATGATTGATCCCGTCACCAAGAAAGTGAGCGTAGCACCCAATAGGTAGTTTTCCTGCCCCTGCCTCCCTGCCTGCCTCCACCTGTTTGTATTCCCCAGTGTCTATTCCCCATCTTTATGTTCATGTGAATATTACTCTCTACCTTTGGGTTACTGATAGCAAGGGCAGCCTGAAGAAAAAAAAAGCAATGGGTCGTCTGATATTCCCTTTTCCCCTCCACCATCATTTTCAGTGTAAGTGATTGGCTAATACAGGATGTAATATGAATAAGGAAGGCTACAACAGGGTTCCTTGGTTGTTCACATTTCTTAGTTTTCCATTCTCTCTTTTTGCATTTGAAACAAGTTCTGGATCAAAGGGAAAGTGTGGCCTCTTGGGGAGGTCAGTTTCCTACTTACTCAGTTGAAGACATAACATGATTACCTTGTTCTCACTCTGAGTCCCACTGAAGTCCCACACGTTGTGGGTCCATGGGAATTCTGAATGCTATATGCAAATGGGGCAGCAAGATGTGGTGGACATGCATATTGCAGCCTTCTCCTCCGCTCATAACATGCTCCATTGTCCCATCACACTTTATTCACAAAACAGAGGTTAAGATAAAATTATTAAGAACTTCAAGACTGAGCACATTGGCTCACACCTGTAATCCTAGAACTTTGTGTGGCCAAGACAGGAAAATGGCTTGAGGCCAGGAGTTCGAGACCAGCTTGGGCAACATAATGAGACCCCCATCTCTGCAAAATAAAAAACTTAGCTGGTTGTCAGTAGCACACACCTGTAGCCCCAGCCACTCAAGAGGTTAAGTTGAAAGGATTGCTTGAGCTCAGGAGTTTGAGGCTGCAGTCAGCTATGATCACACCACTGCATTCCAGCCTGGGTGACAAAGCAAGACCGTCTTAAAAAAAAAAAAAATCAGGACAGAGACAGCAGAGATTAAAACCAAGCTCAGGATGCTTCTGAGCACAGGACGCTGGATGGCTCTTAGGTCACATGCCTGTGAAGCTGGCCCTGCCCCACGGCCTCCACTCCTGCCACACTGGACCTGTAGTCCCTTGGACTCACCATGTTCCTTTCTGCTGAAGGGTGCTAAGCCACCACATTCTTAGGGAGACCCTCCCTGCCTTGCCTGACCAGGTCAGAATACTTTTAGTACCACGTAACTCTCCTTCAATGTATTCATCACAACCACCATCCTTCTTTCAGATACTGATTATTTGACTGCTTATTTCCCTTCCTACCAGACTGCAAGCAACTTACAGGCCAGGGCTGGATCTATTTTTGTTTGTTATTGCTTTACCAGTGCTTGGCACATAGTGCCTAAAAAATATTTATGAGAAGAATCAATATTTATGAGGTGGATGAATAAATGAATGAATGTTTTTGCAACCAGAACACAAGTGTCAGGTATTATCCTTTTTACTTGTCTGTCATTTCTACTAGGTAAGAAGTACTTTAGGATAAACCAGCCTTATATTTTAAGGTATGTTAGTCTTTGTGTCCCCAGGCCTAGCACAGTGCCTGAGACTTAGCTCTCAGAAAAATTAGTTCTATTGAATTGAATTGTTCCGTAGATGGAAATATGTCACCTAAACTTTATCTTGTCTTCCCTTTGTATCTCCTCTTTCCTCTCCTCTGTCTTCTTTCCCTCTCTCCTCTCCTTTTCTATTGTTAAGGATTTCTGCATCTTGAAAACTACTTTAGTTGTGATCAGATCTTTCCAAGAGAAGATTACACTCATCTATTCTAGGTTTAACTTGAGTCTTCAAAGATAAATGGTCTGATTAGCTTATAACCATGGCAGTGGTTGGGCACTCCAGAGAATGCCCCAGAAACAGTCTAGACACATTTGTTGATAATATTCTCATATTGGCATTGATCTTGGGAGAGAATCACAAGGCAGATACTTTAGAGGTTCATCTATTCAACCTGCTAATTTAGAGAAGAATTTAAACTTGAGAGTTTGAGAAACCCTATTCTCCTGCCCTAGAGGCTGCAGAACGTGTCAGATTGCACAGTACAGAAATGCCAAGTGATCCCAGAAAACAGAAGTGAATGGGAACTACCCATCTTGATGGAACCGGGTCCATAACCTGTCTTGTCCATTTATTCCACAAGTACATTGAGAAATGGCTAGGAGGGGTGGTGGCAGGGGGATGGGAGATGGGGATAGTAGTGAAAAGGGAATGTTAATAATGAAATTGAGGATCAATGAAATTTTTTTTGAAAAGCATAAAGGTAAGATTGGTATTGATTGAACATATCGGAAAACATTGTTAGTAAGAGATCATGGCATGATTCCTATATGTAAATCAGAGGATTTCTTTCCTGAATGAGACTTGAACTGGAATATAGACAGTTTCTTCAGGCAATCCATGGGGTGGTTCCTTAGAAGTTATGGGGCTGTTTGGAGATGGTGTGGTGGGGTAGAGTACATGGACTTAGGAATCAGCCATACCTAGGTTTAATACTTAACTTTAGCTCTATGACACTGAGCAAATATTTAACCTTTCTGATTTTTCTCTTCCTTTTTAAAAAATTTGAATAAATTGATATAAAATACTTGCATGTTTCTTATGAAGGTCAAATGAGGTTCTCTGGGAGGGGGTACAAAGCTTGGTGCCTAGTGCAGAGCAAACATGCAATCATCTCGTCCCTTCTCTTCACTGGGTCAGCTCTTATGAATAGTTGGGCAGGACCTGGACTAGGGTGAGGCAAGAAGGTGCCTGAGTTACCCTGAGAGCAAAGCCTCATTAAATGATGCACCCTAGGTACCCTGCTTGCCCCTCCCTGGCCTCAGCAGTGCAGCTGAGGCAGTGTCAGATCAGGGCTGGAGCGTCTTAGGGTAGATGCCCCCCACCCCGCCACCATCTCTGGGACCATCTAACAGATGACACAGTAGAGGCCCAGACAGTCAGTATCATTTGATTTAAGCCAATCAGCTAGTAACTGGGAAGCCTGGAATGTGAATCTAGGCCTCTGGGCTCTTGGCCTCTGTTTTGGTGCCTTGAAGCCTATAGCTGAACTCTTTTCTCTAATAAGTCTGTACATTTTCTCAATAGGGAAAGAGGACATGTCTCAAATTTTCAGCACTTCTCAAGACATTTACTACAGGTCTTGCATGCAGTTGGGGTTTAATAAATAAACATGCATTGATTGAGAAAAAAAGAGATATTCTCATGGCATTATAATTTTAATGCATGGAAATAGTTATAATAAACATTAACCCAGCCGAAGGAGAGAAATGCGTTAATTTCACAACATGTTCAGCTCTATAAGATGTTAGCTTTTCAGGCTCCACAGGGGATCTGGAACGCTGGAACTCACATAGACTCACTCCCACTGTTTCAAAAGAGAAAACTGTAGCTTGGAAGGGGAAATGGTAGCTGGAGACAGAAAATGGAGAAGTGGGGGAGGTAGAGGGAATTTTGCTGCAGTAATGTAGGCAGTGTTTAAACCAGGAGTAAAGGAAAGAGAAAAGCAGTGCTGCTCATGCATCAGTGAGCAAACCCATCACTTGAGGATCCTGTTAAAATGCAGATTCAGTTCAGGAGGTCTGGGTGAGGCCTGGGATTCTGTATTTTTGAGAAGATCCCAGGCGATGCTGATGGTGCTAGCTCAGGGACCACAGTATGTGCATGGAAGAAATTGCATGGAGGGTTTGAGTTTGTGAATCTGGTCCAATGGAAGCACTGTCTTCAATCTGGCAGTTCTCAGTATTCCCACTCACTGTTTTCCATTCTTCTGCAGGGGAAATCTGTGCATTCAAGATACATGGCCAGGAGCTGCCCTTTGAGGCTGTGGTGCTCAACAAGACATCAGGAGAGGGCCGGCTCCGTGCCAGGAGCCCCATTGACTGTGAGTTGCAGAAGGAGTACACATTCATCATCCAGGCTTATGACTGTGGTGCTGGGCCCCGCGAGACGGCCTGGAAAAAGTCACACAAGTGAGTGGCCTGACAGAGCCCTCTGGACGCCCCTCCTTCCCCTGCCCACCCCACTTCATTCACATGCTGCTCTTCAGATACGTTTACCCCCTTGTCACACCATGGTGCTCCAACTTTGCTCAACTGTTCGCCAGTTTCCTGGTCCCATGCAGGCATCTTCACAGTCTGCTTTCTATACCTGGAATATTCTACTCCCTCTTCTTCACTGAAAGATATTCCTGTTTCACCCTCAGGTCTGCGTTTAGGTGTCTCTTCTTCCAGAAAGCCTTCCCTAAGCCAACCCACCCCCGCAGACCTGGTCAGGACCTTTCCTTGGGCCTCTGCAGTGCTAGAAGCTGCTCTCTGTCACAGCACTTTTCACTGTGGGTTGTCACTGCTTTCTCCCTTATGAAGTTTATCTCAGAGCCTAACAGAGTAAGAGGGGTTAAATTCTTACTGAATGAAGGAATGGATGAATAGAGGGAGGAATGAACAGTAAACCTGTTGCCTAAAGCTGGGGCAGAGGGAAGGGCATAAAAGTCTCTCTGGGATGGATTCATCTCACAGCGTCAGAGCAAGGGCAAGTAGAGAGTCTCCAGTGAGAGGGAGGATGGGACACTCAAACAACTGCTTCAACCAGCTGGTGGTTTCTCCTTTCACTTGGCCTTGGGACCTCAGTCAGTGCCCCCAGGAGGTGCAGGAGGTTGGTATGACTCTTTCTTTACCACCATCTCTTCCTTTCTGTGTGTGGTCCCAGGGCCGTGGTCCATATCCAGGTGAAGGATGTCAATGAGTTTGCTCCCACCTTCAAAGAGCCAGCCTACAAGGCTGTTGTGACAGAGGGCAAGATCTATGACAGCATTCTGCAGGTGGAGGCTGTTGATGAGGACTGCTCCCCCCAGTACAGCCAGATCTGCAACTATGAAATCGTCACCACAGATGTGCCTTTTGCCATCGACAGAAATGGTAAGTATCCTCAGAGGACCCCCGTGGGATCAGGAAAACAAATCCACCACCTCCACTCTGAAGGCCCAAACAGGGCTCTGAATGTGCTTGGCAAGTTATACCTCCCTTGCCATGTTTGGTCTAAGCTCCATAACCCAGAACTCCCATGCTTGAGGGAATGGCCTTATCTGATTAGCAGCCCTGCCATGTCTAAAACACCCTCAGGAAACCTCAGAAACCTACTCACTCGATGTAGTCTGTACAACTCACGGTGCCACACATCTGGATACTGAAGATGGTTGGTTTCCTGGTCAAATTTTCCAGTTGTCATCCAGAAGTGAGTCATGCCATCAGCTTGGCCGTATCTGGGTCTCTTTCCTATGTAATAAGTCGTAATACCAGCCCTATTGCCCCCAGATGAAGAGATGCTAAGAGAAGAGGTGGGACTTTTGAAGTACCTTCTAAACCATAGATTCATTCAGGATTTTTTTTTTTTTTTTTGAGATGGAGTTTTGCTCTTGTAGCCCAAGCGACAGTGTCGCGTCAAGTACAATGTCGTGATCTTGTCGCCCAAGTACAACGTTGTGATCTTCACTCACTGCAACCTCCACCTCCTGGGTTCAAGTGATTCTGCTGCCTCAGCCTCCTGAGGAGCTGGGATTACAAGCATGCACCACCATGCTCAACTAATTTTGTATTTTTAGTAGAGATGGAGTTTCACCATGTTGGTCAGCCAGTTTCGAACTCCTGACCTCACCTGATCCACCCACCGTGGCCTCCCAAAGTGCTGGGATTACAGACATGAGCCACCACGCCCAGCCTCATTTAGGATTTTATAAAGCTCTTGCCAATGTCCTTTTTGAGAATTTCAACCTCAGTGAGAATGAAGAATGAAAGAACCCTCCCATGATAATGCAATCCCAGACTGAGCAAGACTGAAAGCATTCCTATAAAGCCATTTGGACATTTCCCCATCACCACGAATAGAAAACTCATTGTAGTATAAACACCACAACCAGAGGCCCAACAACTCAGCCCACTTTAACTGTAAATTCCAACACCTTCAACAGCTAAAATCAAGTGTAATTATTTGCCAAGTACATTGTTTAATTATTAGTGTGAGTTTGTGTGTGTTTGTATGTTCTTCCTACTTTGTTTCCAATAAGGTTTAAGTAGCACACAAAGACGCAAAAGTTGCCAAATTCAAACTCCATTCACTCTGTAATTATTGAGTGCCAGGCATGGTGCTGAATACTGGAAAGGAGATAGAGTGGAACTCAAAATAGACATGGGCCTGTCCACATACAGCTCATCATCTAGTGGAAAAAAATAGAAAATCCAGTGGCAGCAAGGGTGAAGTTGGTGCACAAAGCATGCCATGAACCAGGGTTGGGCAACAAATTGGCTCTGTACCTCCTGATAGCCAATGTCTAGAGGAAAATAGCCTCAGCCACCTGCTTGTACACCTTCAGGAGAAACCCAACACTTCTTGATGTTGAGACCAGGTAGAAACTTACTTTATGGCACTGTCTTCTGCACCCTGAGACTGCGGCAGATGCCATAGGGGCTAGAAGCCAAGGAGACACTCTCATCCCTGTCTTTAAGTAGCTTCGGATCAGTCTGGGAAGACAGAACTAATATTCATAAGACAGAAAAAATAATAATAAGATAATTTCCCTCTAAAATGCTAAAACATGGGGAAAAGACAATTACATACCTGGACACCACGAGATAATTGTACAGGCCACAATGTCAATGCACAAGCAAGTAAAGGAGGAAATATAGGACTTTAATTAAAGTTTGGCTCAAAACTAAGAAGAAGGTAATTTTAATTAGTAGAGCCTGTCAGAACCATTCCCTGGTAGTTTCTCCCACAGGCTCTGTGAAATGGCTAGCCTGTCCCCACCACAGAGGCACACATGGGCACACACCGCTCCATAAAATATAGAACAACTTCTTTGTATTTGTCTCCTCTGGGTTTCTTTTTCTATATAATCAGTTGCGCAGCGTATTCCATAAAAGCTTTGGAATTTGGGGAGTGACAAGTCCATGGTGAATAGCAAGACTAGACAAGTGGAGGTGTCTGTGCTCAGTGGTCAAACTCTACTTGGCCTCCTGCCCTAGTTCTGAAGAGCCACAGCTCAGTGAGAGATGAGATGCAAATTCTTTCTTTGGAGGGTAAACTGCCCCAGTCATGAAGATAATTACTCACCTTGATGAGCCATTTTGCTAACATATGCCAATTTATTTCCCTGGCTGTCTCATTAAAAGTGAGTAATGGGCCTTTGCCAGGTTTGTGCCTCTGATGCTGGTTTACAATCTAAGATGAAGAGGAGAATGGGCACTCTCAGGGAGTGTGGGCCCCTGACAGCGAGGTGTACAGAAGCAGTCCTCCAGGTAATGAAGCAGGACCAAGGGGCAGACACAGAGACGGCTCCCATTCTAATGAGCTTCCCAATTGGCCCTTATCCATCAGTTTCTCTGAGTGACCTTTCTGGCTCCTTGAAGAAGCATTTTGCATGCTCATAAGGAAAGTGCTGCTGAATTTAGAGCCTGCTCATCGAGGCCTAGGTTTCCCCTGCCCCATGGCTTCAGATAGATGTCTCCTGTCCCCTCCAACCTTCCAGGCTGTTTGCTTGTAGGGTAAAGAATAGCAGCAGGAAGAATAGAAGACACAGTGTGGAGTCAGCCTGACCTGGCTTTAACCAGAGACTCACCCTGTTCCTGCCAGAGGCCTTCAGACTCCCTTTGAATTCCTCCGCATGAAATTATGGCATTATCAGTCCTTACCTCATTGTGGGGTTGTGAGTACTCAAGGAGAAGCAGTGTGTGGGGATAATGTTTGCTGCAGGGTATCTGACATACAGAGAGCATTCAATTAATGGTGCCACAGTTATTAAATATTTACCTGGGTGATTGGGACATGAGATTTCTTTACCAGGCTTAAATTTTGAGCAGGTAGCTATGAGTGCATCATATCACCTTCCTCTTGGAAAGTTCTGGATCTATTTGAGATGGCCTCATCTGCTAGCTAGTTTTTCTGAGATAAGCAGAGCTTGGGTCCTCAAAATTGAATCCTAAAACATAAAGAGCTAGCCTAATAACACTGTCACAGTGGTGATAGAGCTAGGACTCAACCCGGGTCTCCTGAGTGTGAGCCCCAAGGCCTTTCCATCAGATCACACCTCCTTGATGATAACTTACAGAGTGCATGGCAGTGGTGTTTAAGTTTGCAAACACAAAGTATGGGGCAATGTCAGCAAAAAGGCAGAGAAGGAGATCCCAGCCTTCATTCCTCCACAAAGTACAATCAGACAGCTATCTATGAAAGAAAATAGCTGTAGGAGAGCTCAAGAGTCCAGTTGAGAAGATACAGCAACACAGTGTAAGAAAAACAATGAGAATAATTGCACAAAAAGAGTAGGAAGAACAGTTTCATCTTGCATGCATCAGCTCATCCCCCAGACCAGCATTGCTTAGCACAGAGAGAGAACTCCTTAGCTCAAAAGTTACCCTTGAAGAGAAAACATAATGGGATGAACAACCAGTTTCCTGAGATTTCAGGACACTCCCCCAAAGGACCTCTTTCAGTTTCACCCCACCCCAAATAGCTGGGGAGATCAGCGTGACTGAGACATTTGGAGACATCTGGGAACAAAGAAGCATGGCGCTATCAGTATCAGCAATGTCGCAGGAGCCACCAGGGTCCCCAGTGGCTGCTCTGCATAGGACCCCAGCTGTCTTCTACCCTCAGGATCTTGACAGCCTCACAGCCACCACACACCCCTGACTGGTTTTCACTGCCAAGGAGCCCACAATGTTTACCATTATGGAACTCAGCAGCTTCTGCCACTGAGGAAACCAACAACCAGTACAGTCACAGGGGCCCCTCACAATTTTTGCTGAGGACCCCACAGTTTTTCACTTTTGCAGTTTCTAGGTGCTTGAGTTACCACCTCTCTTCTTCTCCTCTCCCCAAAGCTTCCCTAGTGCTACCATTATAGACACCCCAACCCAGGAACCCAGGGAAGCCACTACACGTATGCCCCAAAACGGCCTGGGCTCCAGCCAAATATCCATCTGTCACCACCACGTGTGTACCTGTGACTAACCCCTTGGCTGTGTGTACCTGAGCAGCTGGCCCCAACTCCCATTACCAGCTCTAACAGCTGAAAATATGTCTGCATCTGGCTTCTGTGCCTACATGCATTCTTACCCCCAGCCCTGGCTCCTACAGCTGTACACGTGCAAACCCCAACTTTTGTCCCTGGCTCCCACCATTGTGCTTGGACCTGCAGCTCACCCCTGCAGCTGCATACACGTACACTTCCAGCTTGATCCCCATAGCTGCAAATGCATATGTAGCTGGCCTAACTCCTATTGGTGACCCCCACCACCACATGGGTGCCTGCAGCTCGTCCTTACAATTGCACACATGTATACCATGAGCCTTGACTGCTATAGTCATGTATGTACATGCCATCAGCCACCATATAACCACAGTTGGCTCTGCCCCAGCCCTAACCATTATGTGCATGTCCACAACTGAGTATGAACACACCAATGGCCCTGACTCCCCCTGCTGGGTGCACCAGTCCTTTGTCACTGGACCCAGGGCACCACTGAGTATACCTACAGTCCTGTCAGACACTGTGGACCTCCCACAGCCTTTGCCACACCAAGGTACACACAGTTGCAAATGTTACAGACCTCAGCTCCTGAACCAATAAGACATTGCATCCCTCTCCAAGACCTGGAGCCACCATACACTAGGCACTAAGCATGGTGCCACAGTGCTGTCCAGCATTACCCTTCCCCACCCTCACCTACCCATAGGTGAAGGATTTTCCTTAATGAATCCAGTTCATAAAGTCTGGAAAAGGTGATTGTTTCTTCAGATGCTCACACACTTACGCAAGACTACAAATATCATGAAGGATCAGGGACATGCAGTAGCACCAAAGAAACACGATATACTGTCAGTAAGTAACCAACTCCAAAGAATAGTTATTGAATTCCTGATAAGAATTTGAACTAAATTGTTCTAAAAAACTCAATGACCTACAGGAGAACACAGATAAACAATTAACTAAATCAGGAAAACAATAGAAGAACAATACCAGAAGTTCAACAAGCGATAGAAAATATAAAAAGAACCAAACAAATTTTGGAGCTTAAGAATACAATGACTGTATTTTAAAAATGGAATAGAGAGCTTCAGTAGCTGACTCAACCAAGCAGAATAAAGAATAAGCAAACTTAAAGACAGGTCATTTGAAGTTGTCCAGTAAGAGGACAAAAAAGATGAAAAGAATAAAAAAAAAAATCAAGAAAGCCTACATAATGTAAGCAACACTATCAAGAGAGCTTATATTCATGTTATGGGATGTTTATATGGCTAAGAAAGAAAGAAAGGGGTAGAAAGCTTATTTAAAGACATAATGGCAGATATGTTCTCAAATATGGGGAGATATATGGACATCTAGATACTTCAAGCTTAAAGTTCTCTAATTACGTTCAACCCCAAAAGACTTTGCCATGACACATTATAATAAAACTGTCAATAAATCGAAGGCACAGAGAATTTTGAAAGCAGAGAAAGAAAAAAAAAAGTATATATCATATACAAGGGAACTTCACTGAAGCTATCAATGGATTTCTCAACAGAAACCTTGCAGGCCAGAAAAGAATAGGATTATATATTTATGACGCTGAAAGAAAAAGAAAGAAAAAAAAACTACCAACCAAGGGTACTTTACCTGACAAAGCTATTTTTCAGAAATTAAGGAGAAACAAACACTTTCTCAGACAAACAAAAGCTTAGGGCATTCATTGCCACTAGATCTGCCTTACAATAAATGATAAGGGGAGTTTTTCAAGCTGAAACAAAAGGATGCTTTTTGTTAATACAAAATCATATGAAGGTATGAAACTCACAGGTAAAGATCAGTATATATTCAAATTCAAAATATTCAAATACTGCTAAGGTGATACGTAAATCACTTGTAACTCTAAAGGCTAAAAGACAAAAGTATTAAAATCATTATAGCTAAAATGACTTGTTAATGAATACACAATATAAAAAAGTAAATTGTGGCACAAAAATATAAAATGGGGGGAATAAAAGTGCAAAGCTTGTATGTGCATTTCATATTAAGTTTTTATCAGCTTACAATAGACTGGTACAAGCATAATATGTTTTATAATATGTAAGCCTCAGTAACCACCAAGTAAAAGCCTGTAGTAGATACACAAAAAAATAAAGAGAAAGGAATCAAAGCATACTGCTACAGACAATTATCAAGTCACAAAGGAAGACAGCAAGAGAGAAAGAAAGGAACAAAAGATCAACAAAACAACCAGCAAAGGTTGATAAAATAGCAATATTAAGTCTTGACCTATCAAAAATTACTTTAAATGTAAATGGACTAAATGCACCTATCAAAAGGCATAGAGTGGATAAAACAAGACCCAACTATATGATGCCTACAAGAGATTCACTTCACTTTTAAGGACATGCAAATAATAAAAGTGAAGATAGGATAAAATATTTTGTGCAAATGGAAACCAAAAGAGAGCAGTGGTAGCTATACTTATATCAAACAAAATAGCCTTTAAGTCAAAAACTGCAAAAAGAGGCAAAGAAAGTCATTATATGATAATAAAAAAGTAAAATCATTAATCCTGCCTCAGCCTGCTGAGTAGCTGGGATTAACGGCATGCACCACAACATCTGATTACTTTTGTATTTTTAGTAGAGACGGGGTTTCTCCACGTTGGTCAGGCTGGTCTTAAACTCCTGACCTTAGGTAATCCACCTACCTCAGCCTCCCAAAGTGCTGGGATTACAGGTGTGAGCCACCACAACCAACCCCATGAGAAGTTTTAATTGTTGGCTTTAAAGCAAATAGGCATGAGTTCTAGGAGGTCACATGTTCACTGAAAGATAGTCACTGTGGCATATCTGCACAGTCCATGCAGAGTATGGTGGGCAGCAGGACCAAGCAAGTAGGCTGTATCTAGCTGTCCCATAAGGAACTGGTCACCAGGAGGCTATTGTATAAGGCAGTTGTTTGAATTAGCCACACAGAGAAACTTGGAGATGTAGAACTGGAAACTGTGTTAAGAGTGACTGAGTCCTGCTTCTAACTAATATTCAAAATGAATGCCAAGGTAACATGAAATTGTAAGTATTCACTACAGCCATAAAGTCTTAAATTTAAAATTTAAATCATATAACATATTTTTGTCAACCATGATGGTATGAAACTAGAAATCAATAGCAGGACAAAAAACTAGAAAATTCACAAATATGTGAAATTAAATAATGTGGTCCTGAACAACAAATGGGTCAAAGAAGAAATCAAAAGGAAAATTTAAAAAATATCTTGAGGCAAATGAAAATGAAATCACAATATGTCAAAATTTTTCAGATGTAGGAAACACCATTTTAAAAGGGAATGTTATAGAAATAAACACCTAAATTTTAAAAGAAGAAAGATCTCAAATAACCTAATGTTATACATCAAGGAACTAGAACAAGAACAAACTAAACCCTGGATTAGTAAAAGGAAGGAAATAACAAAGGTTAGAACAGAAATGACTGAAACAGTAGAAAACAGTATAAAAGATCAATAACACCAAATTTTTTTCAATAGATAAACTAACTGATAAACCTTTAGCTAGGCTAAGAAAAAAACAGAGACAAGACTCAAATAGATGAAATCAGAAATGAAAGAGAAGACATTACAACTGATACTACTGAAATAATTTTCAAAGGATGATAAGAGACTGCTAAGAACACTTTTATACCAACAAATTGCATAACCTAGGAGAAATAGATAAGTTCCTAAAGACATGCAACCTACCAAGACAGAATAATAAGGAAATGAGAATCTGAACAGACCAATAATGAGTAAGAAGACTGAATTCATAATAATAGTTTTTTAAAATATCCCATCAAAGAAAATCCCAGGATCTGATGGATTCACAGCTGAATTCTACCAAACATTGAAAGAACTAATACTAATCCTTCTCAAACTTCCAAAACATTGAAGAGAAGGGAACACTTTCAACCTCATCTTATCAGGCTGGCATTACCCTGACATCAAAGTCAGACAAAGACAGTACAAGAAAAGAAAATTATAGGCCAATATTTCTGATGAGCTTAGATGCAAAAATAGTTCTCAACAAAATACTAGCAAACCAAATTCAACAGCACATTAAACGGATCATACACCATGATTAAGTGGGACTTAGCCCTGGGATGCAAAGAAAGTTCAACATACACAAATCAATAAATGTGATATACTACATTAACAGAATGAAGGACAAAGATCATATGATATCTCAATAGATGCAGAAAAAGCATTTCACAAAATTTAGCATCCTTTCATGATAAAAATTCTCAACAAATAATGTATAGAAGGAATGTCTTCAACACAATAAAGACTGTATATTACAAAGCCACAGCAAACATCATACTCCACAGTGAAAAGTTTAAAGCTTTTTTCTCAAAGGTAAGGAATAAGACAAGGATGCTCACTCTTGCCACTTTTATTCAACATAGTACTGAAAGTTCTATCCAGATCAATTAAGGAAGAAAAAGAAATAAAATGTACTCAAATCAGAGAGGAATAAGTAAAATTATCTGTTTGCAGATTACATGATTTTACATGGAGAAAACCCCAAAGACCCCACCAAAGACTGCTGTAACTAATAAATAAATTCAGAAAAGTTGCAGGATACAAAAGCAACATACAAAAATTATTTTCATTTTTGTACACTAACAACAAACTATCCAAAAAAGAAAAATTTTTAAATGCATTTACGATAGCATCAAAAGAAATAAAATACTTAGAAATAATTTAAGGAGGTGAAATATATGTACACAGAAAACTATAAAACATTGATGAAAGAAAATGTAGAAGACACAAATAAATTAGAAGATATCCCATGTTTATGGATTGGAAGAATCAATATTGTTAAAGTGTTCTACTCAGGAATCGAAAACCAAATACTGCACATTCTCACTTATAAACGGGACCTAAGCTATGGGTGTGCAAAGGCATACAGGGTGGTATAATGGACATTGGAGACTCAGAAGGAAAAGGATGAGAAGTGGGGAGGGGTAAAAAAAACTACCCATTGGGAACAATGTACACTACTTGGGTGATAGGTGCACTAATATCCGAGACTTCACCACTATACAATTCATGTAATGAAAAAACCACTTGTACCCCTAAAACTATTAAAATAAAAAAATTTAAAAATAAAATGTCTGTACTACCCAAAGCAAGATACAGACTCAATGCAATCTCTATCAAAATTACAATGGTAGTTTTCATAGTAACAGAAGATACAATCCTAAAATTCATATAGAATCACAAAAGACCTCAAATAGCTAAAGCAACCTTGAACAAGAGGAACAAACCTGGAAGTATTATACTTCCTGATTTCAAACTATAAAACTATATTGCAAAGCTATAGTAATCAAATCAGTATGTAGCTGTCATAAAAACAGACACATAGACCAATGGAGCAGAATAGAGAACCCAGAAATAAATATACACATATGTAGTTAGCTAATTTTCAACAAAGACCCCAAGAATACACAATGGAAAAGAACAGACTTGTGAATAAATAGTACTGAAAAAAACTGGATATCCACAAGCAAAACAAAGCAAAATTGGATGCTTCTGTTACACCATATACAAAAATAAATTCAAAATGGATTACAGACTTACACATAAGACCTGAAACTATAAAAACCCTAGAAGAAAATATAAGGAGAAGGCTCCTTGACGTTGATAGTGGCAATGATTTTTTAATTTGATAGCAAAAGCATAGGCAACAAAAGCAAAATTAAACAAGTGGCACAACATCAAACTAAAAAGCTCTGCATAGCAAAGAAAGCATTCAACGAAATAGAGGCAACCTACAGAATGGGAAAATTATTTGTAGACCATATATGCAATAAAGAGTTATCCAAAATATATAAGGAACTCATATAACACACAATAGCAAAAAAAAAAAAACCTGATTTCAAAATATGCAAAGGACCTGAATGGACATTTTTCCAAAGAAGGTATACAAAGAAGGTCAACGTGCATACAGAAAGATGTTCAATGTCACTAACAACCAGTAAAATGCAAATCAAACCCTCAATGAGCTATCACCTCACAACTATTAGGATGATTACCGTCAAAAAGTCCATGAGGAGAAGCATTGGTGAAGATGTGAAGAAAAGGGATTCCTTGCAGACTGTTGGTGAAAATGTAGATTGGTGCAGCTATTACAGAAAACAGCATGAATGTACCTCAAAAAATTACAAATAGAGCTACCATAGGTTCAGCAATTCCACTTTTGGGTATGTATCCACAGCAGGGAAAAAATAAATATCTTGAAGAGATAGTTGCACTCCCATATTTATTGCAGCATTATTCACAATAGCAAAGATGCAGAAGCAACCTAAGTGACTGTTGACAGATGAATGGATAAAAAATATGTGGGAGATACACACATACAATGGAATATTATTCAACCTTAAAAAAGAAGGAAATCCTGCCATTTGCAACAACCTGGATGAACCTGAAGGCCATTATACTCAGTGAAATATCCCAGACTCAGAAATACAAATGCCTCATGATATCACTTATATGTGAAATCTTAAAAGGTTGAACTCATAGAAATAGAGAGTAGAATCGTGGTTGCCAGTGTTTAGGGAGGGAGTGGGGGAAAAGAGAAGATATTGATCATAGGATATAAACTTTAGTTATTAATATAAGATGAATAAATACTGGAGAATGTACAGCAGGGTGACTACAGCTAATGGTAATGTATTATATACTTGAAATTTGCTGAGAATAGATCTCAACTGAGCTCACCACACACACACACACACACACACACACAAAGGTAACAATGTGATGCGATGCATATGTTAAATAGCTTGATCATGGTAGTCATTTAATAATGTATACATATATTAAAACATCACATCATATATCCTAAATATATACAATTTTTATTTGTCAATCATACCTCCATAAAGCCGGAAAAAAATCCTGCAAATTGGTGGACACCACACTTGCATCCATCACTCGTGTGTGTGTGTCTGTGTGTGTGTGGTCTTTGACAAGTTACTTGAACTTTTTCTCAGACCCTCACCGGTAAAATGGGAATTAAATATTGTACCTGTGCAATGTGATTGTTACCTAAACTGATGCCAACAAAATATTAGAGCCTCTGGCACAAGGCAGCCACTCAGCCATGTTAGAGAATGACAGAGGAGGGAGCGGTAGGCTCTCAACAAAACCCAGTTACCACTTGGCAGATTTTTTACTTTGAAGCAATTGTTTGGTCTTCAAGCAGCCTCAGCTGGGCTCTCTCTTTGTCAGAAAGCTGCGCTAGTGAATAACAGGACTCATGCTTCTGAGCCAAATGTATTCTAAAGCCTGCTCCTTCTTAAAGTGAAT
Source organism: Macaca nemestrina (assembly GCF_043159975.1). Taxonomy (NCBI): domain Eukaryota; kingdom Metazoa; phylum Chordata; class Mammalia; order Primates; family Cercopithecidae; genus Macaca; species Macaca nemestrina. Next base: position 42,999,474 of record NC_092126.1, read on the forward strand.
GAAAATGTTTATTTCCCATATGAATGGAAAAGTGTTATATGCCTTGTGTGGGAAATTCAGAAAGCACAGAAAAGTATGAAGTCACCCATAATCCTGCCAAAGTAACCAGTATTAACAGTTAACCATTAAACCATTGTTTGCCAAATTACCAATAGTTTTTCTGTAAAGTTTTTAAACAAAATTAGGACCACAATATCCTTGCATTTGTCTGTCCTCCCTTTTTTCACTTAACATTTAATTACATGTATTTTCCCCATCTTTAAACATTCTTTATAATCACCACTTTTACTGCTGAGCAACAATCCATCTTATGCATAGATGTTCTACTTAGCTCTTCCCTTACAGTGTCAGGCTATTTTTCAGTGTAATAAATACTAGATGAACATATTTGCACATATATCTGCAATTGTATGATTTCTCTAGGATCAATTTTTGGAGAAGGAATTGCACTCCCAAAAGGTATGAGCAATTTCAAACTGACTGGCATATATTGCCAAGTAGCTTTCCAGATAGGTTGTTCCAATTCAAATTCTACTAGAAGAGTGTTGGTCAGTACGTCTGTTTCATCCCCTCAGCCCCTACTCTCCCAGAGTTTTTTAAAAAAAATACCTAAACTAATACGCAAGGTAGGGACTGGTTGTTCTTTAAAGGTAAATTTCTCAAGTTCATTTGGAGAAATAGCTCCAGGGACTTATGTTCACCATGGTTAACTGTGGGATTAGGTCTCCTGAGAAGATAGTGGTAGAAAAATCATTCAAATATGGGAGAAAAAGATACAATTGCAACAGACGTAAAACAGGTGACTTTTCTGAGCTTTCAAAAAATTTTAAATGTATATCTTATCAAAATATGACCTTCTCCCATGCAACAATTGGTCACAATACTGTACCCTCAGTTTTGACCTAATGCTTTAAATTCTGTGCTTTGAAACTCACTTTCACATGCACGAAGTTGGTGGTAGTGGAGAAGGTAAATTAGTTTCTCAGACAGTTTTATTAAGACTTGTTATGGAAGTAGAGCTGCAACAAATTGAGCTGAGGATTCAGCTTGTGTGTTTATTTTTCTACCATAATCAATAGTGTTTGGTCTGCTTAATGTTGTACACATTGTAAACTCTGAGTCTTCCTTTTGTAAGAGGAGTACCTTTTGAGAGCCATTTAATTTTAAAGGAAGTTATTTTTTTTTTCAAAATTCAATGTGATGTTGTGAAAATATACTTCTCATGGTTATATTATAGTGCTTCCACCTGACAGAATTCCTCCCCTGTGATAACTATAACCACATGTAAGTTTGTTAGCAGAATCCATGGGGAGTGTTACCAACCAATACTGGGCCACTCCAGACCTGTGCGGGCCCTCAGAACTGAGAGGGAAACAGTAACTGAGGAAAATGAAAGGGATTTCGAACACCAGTCACTAAGCTAGAAACACGTCAAACGTGTTTTTATTCAGATATTTTTGACTGTCTTTGTTAACTAAATTCTATCTCATATTGGTGGATGAAGCTGTATTTTTAGAAATAGTCCAGAGAAGATAGCAGAATAGATTATTCTAATTCTTTTTTTTTTTTTTTTTTTTTTGACGGAGTCTCACTCTGTTGCCCAGGCTGGAGTGCAGTGGCTTGATCTCGGCTCGCTGCAACCTCTGACCGCCTCCCGGGTTCAAGTGGTTCTCTCGTCTCAGCCTCCCAAGCAGCTGGGATTACAGGTGCCTGCCACCACATCCAGCTAATTTTTGTAGTTTTAGTAGAGACAGGGTTTCACCTTGTTGGCCACACTGGTCTTGAACTCCTGACTTCGTTATCCGCCCACCTCAGCCTCCCAAAGTGCTGGGATTACAGGCATGAGTCACTGCGCCTGGCTGATTATTCTAACTCTTGATCCAGTGTCTTGGGCAACTTCGTATTCCCTCCTAGACATCAGTCAGCATCTGCTCCTCCTACTTCCCATTTCCTGCTCCTCCCAGCCTCACATAGATTCACATGTGCAGCTCATGGCCTGGTGCCAATACTGTTTCACTAATATTGCCTAATTGTGGACCTTTTTTTTTTTTTTTTTTTTTGATCTTTAAAGAATTACTTGAATTTTCTAACTTTCCAAGCTTTCTTGTTTCATTCCATGTTCTCTCAATATGCATAAACAATACACAGCAGTTAGAATAGAAGAAAGCTCATTTAGGTAATTTTTCTTTAGTTTTGATGAAATATAAAAATACACCTGAGTCAGGCCGGGTGTGTTGGCTCACGCCTGTAACCCTAGCACTTTGGGAGGATGAGGCAGGTGGATCACCTAAGATCAGGAGTTCAAGACCAGCCTGGCCAACATGGCAAAACCCCATCTCTACAAAAAAACATAAAAATTAGCCAGGCATGTCCCAGTACTCGGGAGGCTGAGGCAGGAGAATCACTTGAACCCAGGAAGTGGAAGGTTGCAGTGAGCCGAGATCATGCCATTGAACTCCAGCCTGGGTGACAGAGCCAGACTCGCTCTCAAAAAATACACATATATATGGGTCAGCCGTTACCTCTTTGTTTATTTTATTTTTTTTCAGACAGTCTTGCTCTGTCACCCAGGCTGGAGTACAGTGCTGCAATCTCTGCTCACTACAACCTCCACCTCCCAGGTTCAAACAATTCTTGTGCCTCAGCCTCCTGAGTAGCTGGGACTACAGATGTGTACCACCACACCTGGCTAATTTTTGTTTTTTTAAATAGAGATGGGGTTTTACCATGTTGGCCAGGCTGGTCTCAAACTCATGTCCTCAAGCCATCTACCCACCTAGGCCTTCCAAAGTGCTGGGATTACAGACGTGAGCCACTGCACCCGGCCTGTTTTGTTGATTTGTTTTTTGATTTCAATGTTTAAAATTTAGTTTCTGGTAAAAGATGATAACATTTGCGTTCTAATTTGCTGTCAACTCTGCCACCAGAAAAAATGTAATAGGAATGAAATTATTCTCAGCAAAATACTTTAATCTCTTAGAATTAAAAGCTTAAAAGTATTAAATGCATTTTAGGTCTTTATTAGTTCTCTGGAACTAAAATTGTATTTCAGCAAAAATAATGAATTAAAATTTTGCTCATTAATTACCAAATATTTATTTCAGAACCATAATATGAAACGCACAGAAACAAAAGCACACAAACAACTCTGAAAAAAAATTACTTGGTATCTCTTAGAGAAGAAAAATGTCTTCTTCGGGGCAAGAAGTGTGTTATTCTGTGTCACTTTCAGAAGGAGGTCACACGTTTTCTCATTGATCTTACTTCCTATTTGGTAGCAAAATAATGTGAGATGAGGCAGTGAACATTCCTGGCGACAAGCCCAGATGTGAAAAAATATGTGTCAGGACATTTTCTGAATTCCATCTTTTTCCCAGAGATATCCTTGCAGATGAATGGTCTTTGCCCTACGTCAGGGACACAATCACATGGCTGTACTTTAGGAGGAAGTCTTCTGGCAGCCCATTACTTATCAACACAAGCCAGCTGGATTCCAGGCGTGCACTCGAAATTCCCTGGCAGTCCTATTGCACGGCTACGTGGCTTCAGCCAGTGGGTTCCCAGGAATTTGCTACCAAAGCATAAGCAGGCTGCAAATGGAGCCATGCTCCTGTTTGCCCTTGTTTTTACAAAGAGATAAGGAAAAGGGTCACTTTCTTTCTGTGAAGGTGGGTGGAGTGGAGAAGAGATTTGTGAGAAGTACAGTGTCATTAAATCGAGCTGAAATGCTTTTGAACATCTCTGTTCCTCAGGCAACATCAGGAACACTGAGAAGCTGAGCTATGACAAACAACACCAGTATGAGATCCTGGTGACCGCCTACGACTGTGGACAGAAGCCCGCTGCTCAGGACACCCTGGTGCAGGTGGATGTGAAGCCAGTTTGCAAGCCTGGCTGGCAAGGTGGGCCTGTTTTATCAGTCTTGTGTGAAGGCAGCATGGTCTGGTGTATAGAAAGTGCTGTACTTGTTCTCAAATCATCACAACACACAACTTTTTTAAGTATAGTTACTTTGCTGTGAGAAATAAAGTAGCTTGCTTATTCTCACAACTCTTAGGTAATATATTATCCCCATTTTTCAGCTGAGAATGTCAGAGACATCTCCTCTAACCTCATGCGCCCTGTTTGTCCAGTGCTCCCTTTCTCAAATCTCATGACATCTTTGATCAATAGAAATTATCTCACAGCATGTAGGAGAAATTGCCAGCAAGCCTATTCACTTTACCCTAGGGTGCTGAGTCTACCTAATGCGTTTCAAGTTTTACATCACGGATCAACACCTAGGGAAAGTCATCGTGTTCTTTGTGCTCACACAGAGTGCACACAGGCAGAGGCGGGAGACCCAGAATCCAGCCTCTGGATTAGGGAGTATATAAAATGTTGACTCTGGGAATGAAGAAGCAATGGCTTTTGATGGAGGTGGATTTTTTTGTCAGTTTAGCTCTTTTAAAATGCAAGGAAAACTAAATGCTTAGGTTGCCCTTAGATAATAGAGTTTATCACTGAACTGGGGGCAAGTAAGGAAGGTGAGGACAGCTGCATAGATGGACCTTACAGAGATTTGAGTGATTTGTGGAATAATAATAGCTTTAGTGGTAATGCTAATAGATCTGGTGGCTGAGCAGGGATTCTAGAATTATCTCTGCACCATTATTTTGGTGGCCCAATGACTCCCTGTCTCTACTTCATGTGTTGAAGATGCTGCAGGCTATTGCTTACTCATAACTCATAAAGTGCTTCATTTCTGAGTATTGCCTTCTTTTGGTGTGTCTTTAAGCTTCTGCCTCCCCCTTATATTCTCATATTTTCTCTCTGTCTCTCTGCCCCTCTCTCTCTCTCTCTCTCTCTCTCTCTCTCTCTCTCTGTCTCTCTCTGCTATCTTTAATTCTTAAATTCCCTAGAAAGAGTTGATATTAGTCACTCACATCCATGTAGGGAAGACTGATGCCAGACCACCCTATAAATCTCTCGTCAGTCTTTGAATGACTGCCTTTTATTCAGTTATTCATTCCTAATCCAATTCATCAGGGTCAGATTGGCAGGACATCATGGTACAAAGTAAGGACACCTGTGTCTGAGAAGCTGCCTGACATCATTCCCCTCAGAAGGCAGTTCTCAAAGCGCTCCTCCCTTGAACAACTTGATCTCCCTTAAACTTAAAACTGAAAAGATCGGAAGGGGTAATTTAACCCACCTCTGGAGAGAGCCAGAGTTGTTTGCCTTTGAACAAAGTAGAAAAGATGAAATGCTCAGTAGAGGAACCACAGGTAAGGCACATGAGAGATAAAGAACAAAGCAGAGTCATCTTTATGTCAGTCTGCTAGGATCAAGGAAGAGACATAGAAAGGACAAGCCAGAGTGGGAAACTTTGTTTTCCCAACCTCGGGGAGCCTGAGCTCTGATTGGTATAATTCACTAGACCCAAGGACCCTGCAGACAGACTTCTGTCTTGTTCACCACTGAATTTCTCAAGCTTGGTGCGGTGTCTAGTGCCAGTGGTGGGTGCTCAAGAAAATAGTCATTGAATGAATGAATGGATGGACGAATGAAATAAAAGGTATCTGAGTTAAGAAGAACTCACCTTGTTTTGTTTTTAACTCATGGGGATTAGCTCCAGTGAAGGTGTGGCCTTTGAAGAGAAAACCTGGAAAAAATGTATAAACTCTCTATGCATGAAATATGTTCACAATGAGAATTTAAGTGGGAAAAGCAAAACACACAGCTCTATCAGGAGAATAGTCCCAATGTTTCTTTGACTTTGACAAATGAGGCACCTACAGGTTTGTGATTACATTTTTATTCCTATATTTAAATGTAATTTCCTGACAGAATTTGTACTTATTAAATGTATGCAAGGAAAAACCTGGTCACAATGTTTAACTCTACATGCGAAGAATGTATTGAGCACCACCCTGTAGTGCACACTGCTGTTTGCAGTCCGGACAAACCTTGTTGGGCAAGGCTGGTGCCCATTTGCTGTTGTGTCTCCAGTGCCCAGCACAGAGTCAGACATGATGCAGGCACTTAGCAAGTGTTTAACGATGGAGGAATGGTCAGCAAAACTTTGGTTTAAAAAATGTACCTTTCTGTGGAATAAAGAAAGCAGGGAAGAGGCAATTCCCTGCATCCATTGATAGGCAAAATGATTTAAACACATGTAACATCAGAATCAGCTACTTCATGGTGGCTTCCCTGCCTTAGCTGTGTGGGCTATGATGAGGTTTCTCTTCAAATAGCCTGATCAATACTTTATTCTTTAATTCATAGTACTCCCCCACCCCTTTTTCCTTTTTCTCTTTTTTTCCTTTCTGCCTTTGCTACATGCCCAGACACGCCATAGTACCAGGCTTATCAGTACCAGCTCACATTCCTTTCCTTATTTGGAAAGAAGACTAGCTCTCTAGCTCATTGCAGACACCCTTTCCCCTTTTCCCCTCTCTCCCTTATGTGCCCACCCTATCTAAAGAAAGTTCAAATGTTTACCCATCCAGGATTAGTTCAAATTGTGCAACCCGACCCCAGCCAATGGGGAGAGGGTACAGGGGCAGGACATGCGTCAGGAATAAAGGCTTTCCTGCCCGTTTGTTCAGGTGTGGTCTCATGGTGACTGGCCAAGGAGAAGCACCCCTCTGCACAGAAGTAAAATTGCTTTGCTAAGGATCCTTTGTTTGAGTGTTCAATTTCCTTAGGATTTTGAGCGTGATTCCCAACAGCTGTGGTGGCAGAAGCTGACAATGAATTCTTCATCCTTAATCTTCTCCCTCCAGCTTACCCCTTGCAATTCCTTCCTGCCTAAAGGGAAATGACTTAGAACAGGTACAAGAATTCAAACTGCCAAACTGTGTTTGGCATCCAGAGCCAGAATCTGGGATGTCCTCTCTCTCAGTCACTGCTCCAGTAGGCTTCCAGATCATAGACAGGCCCTCCAGGCTCTCTGATATGTAGAGCAGGCTATAGGACCTTTCTACCATTCCTGTCCCAGCTCCTAGACCTAGAGAGGAACCTCCTCTCCTCCTCCCAGCCTATGAATTCACTTCATTCCTCCACTTGGACAACACTGAACTCTTCTTACTCGCTCATCTTGGGGCCTATTCTGTCTTATATCCAGGGTTGTAGCCTCTTAACTGGAAGTTCACCTTTCTCCAGGGAAGAACTGACCACAACTGGTCTGAGTTGTGTGTCTCTTGTCCTGCCCCTTCTCCCAGCTGTGCAGAGCAAACTGGAATGAACCGTGTTTTACTGGCTTGCTTGCTACTTGCAGATGATGCAGACTGCCCCTTACTGTGAGTGGGCATCAGATGCCTTGGGGGAAAGGTTTGGCTTTTCATGGAGCCAGTATGGGGTGAATCCTGCACTTTGTAAATGGATTAGGTTTTAACATGATTTGGAAAGGACACAAACATTTAGTTATAGCACTGACTGTCTTAAGGGAGTAAGAAGGAGATGACTTACAAAAGCTATCTTTGAAGTCTTCAAGGGCAGGGTCTTAGTAGAGTAGTTAGGATGGGAAGGAGAGGTTTTGAGTGTTGTCCTCATAGTAAGGACCTATGGTTACCTGATGTTATATGGGACCCAGCAAGAAAGAATAAGTAAGGAGTCATCGTGGAACTAGATAGCCTGTTTGAGTTCTAAGAGTACTGTTTTTATTTTTACTATTTATTGTCTTATATGATATTTTCCACAGTTAGTGGATGAGCTATTGTCTACAAAGCATCATTTAAAGAGGGAACAGGCCCGGGCGCCGTGGCTCACACCTTTAATCCTAGCACTTTGGGAGGCTGAGGCAGGTGGATCACTTGAGGCCAGGAGTTTGAAACCAGCCTGGCCAACATGGTGCATCCCTGTCTCTACTAAAAATACAAAATATTAGCCAAGCATAGTGTTGCATGCCTGCAATCCAAGCTACTTGGGAGGCTGAGGCAGGATAATCACTTGAACCTGGGAAGTGGAGGTTGCAATGAGCCCGTGTTGTGCCACTGCACTCCTGCCTGGGCGACACAGTGAGACTCTGTCTCAAAAAAAAAAAAAAAAAAAATATATATATATATATATATATATATATAGAGAGAGAGAGAGAGAGAGAGAGAGAAAGAGAGAGAGAGAGGCAGAGAGAGGGAACAGGTTTGAGAAATAGTAGATAGACTCAGCAGACCCTGGTAGACAAACCGGATAAAGAAGAGAAGGATAGGTCTGCCTCTCCCATTGGGCACATGGGCCCCCAGATGGATTATGGTGCCAGTCACTGAGGTGGCGACATGGAAGGAGGAGGAGTTATCTGCAGCAGCTAAAGAGTCCATTTTAAAGAAAAGATCAATGCGAGGTGCCAGAGATGTCTAGTGGGCAGTGGGATTTTCACATCTGATGCTTAGGAGAAAGGTATGTGCTAGAGATGGAGATTTGAGTCTCCTGGATATATGTGCTTGATATTGGAGGGCTTGGGCATGGATATCATTACACATAGAGTAAGAAGAGGGCTACAGATACTCCCAGAGATAAAGAATCCTCTAAACAGGCTGCTAGATAGCCTTGTGGGGATCCCAGGTTGCACATGTCTGAAGTTGAGTGTTTCTAAACTTTCTCTAATTTCTTTTATACTTTTTACTTCCGTAGGTTTTTGGGGAATGGGTGGTATTTGGTTACATGAGTAAGTTCTTTAGTGGTAGTTTGTGAGGTTTTGGTGTACCCATCACCCGAGCACTATATATTGGACCCAGTTTGGTCTTCTTAGTGTTTCCCTCTTGTCAACTGAGTGAAATTACCCAAGCCTGGGCCTGTGCGTGCTATGATGACTTGGAGAAGGACCTGCATCCCTTTATGGACCAGAGCACTGCAGAGGATGTAGTACCTTTGGAGGTTGTCAAGGTGAGGGTGGCAGTAACAGCAGTGGGCCCAGCCAGCGACTGAGCTTAGCCACATGTCCCTGCTGAACCCTCCTCACAGGGGCACTGACCTGTCCTTTAGAGGATCGTTTATAATTCAGTTGGTAGTTTGGGGGTTTTTCCTTTGTTTGTTTAGTTTTTATTTTATTTTACGTTATGCTGTTTGGAGAAATGCATCCCATGTTTATGCTTTCCTTTATTCTTTTTAATCCCTTGGCCCATCTTTTTCGATGTTTCAAGCTGAAAGATTGTCTTCAACACTGATTTGGTACATTTTCCCTTTTATTGTTGCAAGTCAGATATTGTATTCATTATTTGTTCCTGCCAGAATGAACCCAAAGTTCAGTATTTCACTATCCCTTTATGCAAAATTATTCCCCTTTGAAGAGAGGCCACCAGAGACTTCCTCGTGGGCTTTCACCATTTTCCCCCAGATGTGTTGCTGACCGGACTTCCAGCTTTTCTGTGGCTGAGGCTCCCCAGACTGAAGAATCAGCTCTCCAGCCCCCAAGGAGCCCTTCTTTGTCCGCCCGCCTCTTCCATGAGTGTGATCCCATGGCAGCTAATTACACCTTGCTCAGCAGCAATTCACACACCACCACCAGTTGGAAGTTTCTCCCACAGGCCAACCGATTTCGGTTCCTTTTACCTTCCCAATGAGATGTCCTATTTAAAAGAAAAAGAAAGAGATGCAGCCACATAATTGAACCATTTCTTCTCTGTTCTTTGGGTTTTGAATAATTCTCCAGGTGCGTCAAATTGTCTGCACTGTGTCTTCCACCATCCCACAAACAGGTCCTTCATTAGGAAGGAAGGGTGGTGGCTTTCAGAGAAGCGCTTCTCAAACTCGAACATGCACGTGAGTCAGTGGGGGTGGGGGGGGTCTTGGCAAAATGCAGATCCTGATTTAATAAGTCTGCGGTAGGTCTGGCTGCTTCCGTCAACTTCACTTTGACTAAGACCGTGCAGAAAATAGTTACCAGACACCTGAGTATGTCTAACGCTTTTGTGCTGAAAAGACAGCAGCAGAAAGACAGCATCTAATCAGCATTAGATTAGCAGCAACTAATCTAATGCTGGCTAGATTCATTGCTCTTAGTTATTGGCAGTGTGAGAGACACTGAAATTGAATGCATATTACATGGTGGAAAATATTGTTTTTGGAGTGAATTAGTTAACCCTTTAGTGAAGGCCTACCATGTGCTAAATGCTGGGAATATGGGTAGATCTACCAGGACTCCTAGTATAGAAGGAGATGATAGAAATGCTGAGGATAAAAGCTGCACTGGAGGGACTGTGGGAAGACAAAGGGGATACTTAACCTTGAACCAGGCAGGAGCCCCTGGGAGATGTTCCTGGAGCAAATCTAGAAAAATACTGGGCTTTAGCACAGAGAGGAGGGGATATTCCAGACTGGAAAACAGGTGTTAGGTGAGAGAACACAATGCAGCTGGAGCAGGGGGAAGAAGACCAGACTGGCCAACTGAGGACCAGGTCATGGAGGGAGGGCCTCCTCCTGTATCACCCTGAGGACAGGGGAGCTGCAGAGGCTTTTCTGCCTCCATGTGGTTACAAGTATCTTAGGGAAGAAGGACTCTTCGGCAAACCACGTAGATGGTGGCTGGAATGCAGAGACTCAGGGGAGGGAGGCCAGCAGAAAAGAATGATTATTTCTGAGTGCACTTTCAAGTGGAGCACTCCCCCAAAAGTACTAAAAGTCATGTATTTATTGCAAACTCAAGTTAAAGTGGGATCAAGGTTAGATTTCAGGCAAATCTCATGAGATTCCATAGGCAAAGGGACAAAGGTGGCAGTTGGGTGTGTCTGGGGCTGAAGAAGACCCTGCTACACCTTGTCAAGTGTATCTCCCAGTTCTCTCTGCAGCTGTCACCTGCCGCCACCCTCCTGAGGAGATAAACACCCAGGAGCCCAGGGGTCAGCTGGTCCCCTTGCCCCTTCCAAAAGTCAGATGGGTTATTAAATAAACTGAGGATCTCGCTTACATTTTACTACGTGAAAGGCATTGATTTCAAATCAGAAGGTGATAAGCCCAAGAACGTGTCCAGATTTGCTTGGGAAAGTGGGCTCAGGGCATTACCAGAAAGACAGAGTAAAGAAGGATTCTTGCCCTCGGTTCTCTCTTTGACTGTCCTGCCAGGGTGTCTGAGGTTCCAACATTGCAGTGCCAACCTTTTATTTTAATAGATAATCCCCCCTGAAAATGAAAATACCTCCTGCAGGAGTCCCACGTTAGGAGTCAGCAATGTGTAGCCTACAGGACAAATCTGGTTGAGTGTTTTTGTACAACTGTGAACTAAGAGATGGCTTTTACATTTTAAATCGTTGAAAAAAAGAAAAATAAGATTTCATAGCACATTAAAACTATGTGGAGTTTTATTCTTAGTGCATATAGATAAAGATTTATTGGAACACAACCACACTTATTAGTTCACAGAGTGCCTATGGTTACCCTACAACAGGAGAGCCGAGTTGTTTCAATAGAGATTATGTGGCCCTCAAGGCCTAAATATTTACTATTTGGTTCTTTACAGAAACAGTTTTCTGACCCCCGCATGAAGCTCTTGTTGTCCATTGACGCCTTAGCAGGGAGTGGGTGATTAGATGCATAGCAAAGCCTTGAAAGAATGAGAGATCAAATGGACCTATTTAGACAGAGGCAAAGAACTGTAAAAGTCCAAAGCAAAGTTCACTGCACAAAGCGCAGGAACATCCTGTGAGATAAGCAATTCTAGCCCATTTAATAGATAAGGAAAACTTAGATTGACTGTCTTGCCCAAAATCACACAGCGGTAAATGGTAAACATGGAATTCAAATTCATATCAGCCTATTCCAGAGGGCATCTTACTGTGTCAGAAGTAAGAAAGAGGATAGAAAAAGGGGGTTGAGAATTTCCAAAGGGGGCTGTTATGAGCTTTGCAAAAGGGTGTCTCAGAAAGCAGTTTAGAAGAGAAGCACAGCCTATATGTCCTTAAGCAGCGTAGTTAACTTTTCAGTTACCTTAGCTGTAAGATGGTGATGAGACTTACCTGGAAAGGGTAGCTGGAGTTCAATGGGACAATGTCTACATAGCACCTAAGAGGCACCATGACTCTCATTTCCTTGATTGAACAAGGTCTAGGGAACCATTGCCTTGAAATTATAATTTGTTCAAAAATAAACCCAGGCTTGAAGACTGTCCATCTTTCAGATACTATTTGCCGGAAACTAAAGTTACCTCTGATTATCTCATGGCCCAGAGAAACACAAAGTGGGCCCGAGACTTAGGTGTTAAGCTTCAAACCCAAAGATGCCGGGCCCAAGTGTGGCTCCTCACACCACGGCAGGAAGACCCTACCTTCTCCTTAAAGAGAATTCAGCCTGAAAAATTACCCCTATACCTTTCCATTCAATAGGACAGCACTGACTTTTTGAGCTTCATACCAGAGGGCTCAGCTTCTTCCTCCACCCTCACAGTCTCTTTCCTATCCTTTTGAATTTCTACTATTTATCAATAACCTCTCTTCTCCTTGTCCCCATTTTTGACTTGCCTCTCCTTCCCCCTCATTTCTTCTACATTCTTCTGGTTCCTTCTGCTCCTCTTCCCTTTTCTAAGCATATGCCCTGAACCCCACACAGGGATAGGTGATGGGGGAATGGGGTCAGGTCAAACCAGTGGAGATGGAGCTAGGTATGGAGTGAGAAGGGCTGAACCCAACCCTTAGCTGGATCATAATCTAGCCACAGGCTTTGCTTAAGCTATTTCTCTGGCTGAGCTTTGGTTCCGTAACTGTAAATTAAGAATCATAATCCTTGGCCAAGCTATTTTGTAAGATTGTTAAGACCGAAAGAGACTGTAGCGTAGAAGTACTTCACAAAATTTAAATCCCTATGCAAATGAATGCTATGATTAAATTGGGAAAATAGACACCGTCATGCAAATGAACACACACACACACACGAGTACACACATTTAAATCCATAGAATTGAGTAAGGCTGTGTGGCTTAAGCATCATGTTCTGGATTTTTGTACTTAAGATTGGGATCAAAGGGAGACAATGGGGTGGGGTAGAAAGTGTACAGTCCTGGGGGTCAGCCCAGGAACCCAGATTTCAGTCCCAGCTAGGCCCTAGCTCACTCTGCAACCTTGGAAAAGTCACTGCTGTTCAGCTTTGGCTTGCCTAAATGTAAGTGCCTTCTTGTGAGGACCAGATGAAAGGTGCCAGCGGAGAGCCTTTCACAGAACCCCACACGGTGGGGTTCAGAGAACAGCAGCGCTTTTTAGTTCCCTTTATCTCAATTTAAAAAAATCACAATGGAGTATTTTTTCCTCAAATAATTGGAAAAAGATTATTGAGGCCTGAATTCCACTGACTGCAGCAGCGTGACCTCAGGGCAGGTGCTCCAGGGGTTTACAGCTGCTAAGGGGATTGCTCAGATCTGCCTGGCAAGCAGCTGAGCTCCTGGCGGAGGGCCTCGAGGGGGGGGGCACTTCTCCGTGAATAATGACCTGTTTTGACATCACTGACATAGGTGATCATTAAGGTGCAACAAATGGCTCTGTACAGGATGCTGATTTACCTACTCAATGGTATCTTAATGTGCTTAAAGAGCTGCCAGATAAAAGTGCCCATGCTCGAGTCTGCTTTGACCTGACTCTCCCGTGGATCCGCCTGGAGGGTAATGAGCCTTAGAGGTTTTCAAGGCCCAATAATATCAGCCCTGAGGGGAAGAGGGTGTGGGCAGACTTCACTCATCCCGAAGAGTACTCAATAATGATAGTAATAATCATTACCACTGACTGAGCACTTACTATTTGCCAAGCCTTATCTAAGAGCATTCATTGCATGCAGGTGGTCATTTATTCTTCACTGCTCCCTGAAAACTGTTATTTTCCCATTTTACAGATGAGAACACTGAGGTTAATACACTTGCCACACAGCTAGTAATATTGAGGCCAGCTCCATCTGTCTGCAGACATAGAGATCCTCCCCCAATTTCCTACAATTCATCTCAAAGAAAAGGAGAACACTGCCATCTTTTGAGACCGTTAGAGGAAAGCTATTTGGGGGAAAGTTCTGAAATTAGAACTCTTTCCCCATGTTAAAAAGAAAATATGTCATTGGATAGTAAGGCAGCTTTGAGAGGGGACCATGGCTTGTGAATGGTGGAGGTGGGAGGAGTATCACTCTTGTCACCCAGGCCCACCACTGGGACCTGTCTTCATTCAGGATAACAAGGTCATTCATCACTCAACTTTAGATGATCTCTCAGGGACCACAAGGGGAAAAGCCTTGTCCAAGGTCATTCGGAGAGCTGGAACCACAGCTAGACTCAGGCCTCCTGACTCAGAGCCCCATACATGCTACCTCATCTCCCCATGGACCCGGGTCTGCCCCTGAGCTGCACAGTCTGCCTACTCCCTCTTCCACTGACAGTTCTTTGAAATTTTGCAGTGGGCTAGAATGTCTCCCTGCAGGGGAGTGCAGGCTTCGAAGCCAGAAAGACCCAGGTTCAAATCCAGTTCCATTTGACTCAAGGACATTGGATAAGTCAATTAACCTCTCAGAACCCCCAGATGTGGCATCTGCAAAATGAGGTTAATAGCAGTACCTATTGCAGAGGATTGTCACAAGGCAGAACTGTGCCTGGCAGGTAGGAATGCCTGAATTAATTCTAGCAATGAGGAAAGTGAAGGCAGGGGAGAGCAAGCAGAAGTGGCTAAAGTGCTTTGGGGAGTCTGGCCAGCCTCTCAGCATTATTTGCTGACTGTGTGACCTTAGGCAGGTCATTTGATATCTCAGCCTCAATTGTCTCCATGGTAAAATTACCCTCCTGCTAATCCCTTCCTCAGATGGATGCTGTGCAGGTTGATAACATGTGTAACAGGCCCAGCAAAGTGCCTGTTAAATGGTGGCTTCCTTCCTGCTCTCTGCACAACCCAGTGGAGGGCGGCCCCAGCCAGCCTGGGTACCTAGGCTGCCACCTGCACACAAGCCATACTTGGATTCTCATAATGTGTGTGACCACAGAAAGTGCCCCTCCTCTTACTGCCACAGTTGTCCTCATCTCTAAAGTGGGCAGAACAGTGCCCCCTTCTCCCCATGTCTACCTCCCAGAGATCCTAATGGAGGGAGGAACTGGATGGAGAGCCAGGAGCTGGCCGAGGTTGACCTCAGGAGCTCTGGATTCACACTGTTAAGTGTGGTGTGACCCATGAGGTACCAACTCAGGGACTTGGAGCATTGACCCCACCCTAACCATGCAGAGGGACAGTGCGGGCCTAGCCCAGCTGAGCTTTGACTCAACTCAGGAAACTTCCCCCAGGGCCACCTCTGCACCCAGCCAGCCCCTGGGAACCATGAGCTGGAGTGGTGGTGAGGTGAGGGAAGGCAGGTGAGCAGTCCATTCCAATACAGGACAGTCAGGGCACTGACAAGCAAAGGCCAGGGTCTGTGAGAACAGAGGTGAGGTACAGTGGCCAGGCTTGAGAAAGCTTCCCCAAGAAGGTGGCACCTAGGCTGAGGTCTGAAGGATAAGTACATTAGCCGGGTGCCTAAGGGGCTGGGGAAGGGGCCAGTGATGGGAAGAAGCAGGGAACAGCATCCGCAGGAGAGCTTGCTGCTTAACTGCTGCACCTCCGGGCATTTCCGTCCACTCTTCTATCAACATTGTGGCTGTATGACTGACAGGAGACAGGCATTTGGGTTGCAGAGAGGAGTTTCGGAGAAAGGTAAGTGATGGAGTAGATGGACTAGTGTGTTTTGTTTTCTTGTTTGTTTTCTTTTCCTTTTTTTATCTTGAATATATTTTTGTGTCTTAAAAAATTATTTAATTATTTTTAACACTTTTGTGGGTACATACTAGGTGTATATATTTATGGGGTTCATGAGATGTTTTGATACACAGATGCAAACTGAAATGAGCATATAATGGAGAATGGAGTATCCATCCCCTCATAAGCATTTATCCTTTGAGTTTCAGTCAATCAAATTACATTCTTTAAGTTATTTTAAAATATACAGTTAAGTTATTGACTATAGTCACCTTCTCGTGCTGTCAGATAGTAGGTCTTACTCATTCTTTCCATTTTTTATATCCGTTAACCACCCCCACCTCCCCCTAGGAACCCCCTACCACCCTTCACAGCCTTTAGTAACCATCCTTCTACTCTCTATATTTATGAGCTCAATTGATTTGATTTTTAGATCCCACAAATAAGTAAGAATATGCAATTTTTGTCTTTCTGTATTTGACTTATTTCACTTAACATAATGATCTCCAGTTCCATCCATGCTGTTGCAAATAACTGGATCTCATTCTCTTTTATGACTGAATAGTACTCCATCATGTTATGTACCACATTTGCTGTATCCATTTATCTGTTAGTGGACACTTAGGTTACTTCCAAATCTTAGTTATTGTAGACAGTGCTGCAACAAACATGGGTGTGCAGATATCTTTTCAATACACTTGATTTCCTTTCTTTGGGGTATATACCTAGCAATGGGATTGCTGGATTAAATGGTAGCTAATTTTTTAGTTTCTTTGAGGAATCTCAAAACCGTTTTCCATAGTAGTTGTATTAATTTACATTCCCACCAACAGTGTTCAAGGGTTCCCCTTTCTCCACATCCTCGCCAGCATTTGTTATTGCCTGTCTTTTGACTATGGGCCATTTTAACTGGGGTGACATGATATCTCATTGCAGTTCTGAATTGCATTTCTCTGATGATCAGTGATGTTGAGCACCTTTTCATATGCCTGTTCGCCATTTGTAGATCTTCTTTTAAGAAATGTCTATTCAAATATTTTGCCCATTCTTTGATCGAATTCCTAGAATTTTTTTCGTGTAGAGTTGTTTGAGCTCCTCATAGAATCTGGTCATTAATCCCGTGTCAGAGGGGTAGTTCGCATAGATCTTCTTCCATTCTGTGGGTTGTCTCTTCACTTTGTTGATTGTTTCCTTTGCTGTGCAGAAGCTTTTCAACTTGATGTGATCCCATTTGTCCATGTTCACCTCGGTTGCCTGTGCTTGTAGGGTGTTGCTCAAGAAATCTTTGCACAGACTAATTAGTGTCCTAGAGATTTCCCCCAATGTTTTCTTTTGGCTGTTTTCATAGTTTGAGGTCTTATATTTAAGTCTTTAATTCCTTTTGATGATTTTTGTGTGTGGTGAGAGATGGGGTCTAGTTTCATTCTTCTGCACATGCATATCCAGTTTTCCCAGCACCCCTTAATGAAGAGACTGTCTTTTCTGCAGTGTATGTTTTTGAAACACTTGTCAAAAATAAGATCACTGTGGATGTGTTACTGTTGGTTTTTATCAGAGATGTGGTGAGGTTTCCAATGCAGACTGTGAAGTAAGTAGATCGAACTGTCTAGAGAGATTCTGTGAGGCAGTGGACATAATAACCAGAGTTCACCTGGCAAAGGCACAATGTAGGTCTCCTTGGGGAGGGCCCCTTCTCCCCACCTTCCATGGAGCCCAGCCAGTCTGGACCCCTGTGGCCTGGGTGTTCCCTGGGCAGGTGAAGAGGGCCAGTCCTGGCCACATGAGCAGCAGGCATGGACAGTGGGGCCCCGGTAGGAGTGGAAGCCCAGGAACACCTGTGTGGGGAATGTGGCGAACCTGTCTGGGGCCTCTGAAAACTAAGGCATTCAGAGGAGGACTCATTTCTGATGAGTTCTTGGTTGGTGAAGGTTGGTATTTAGAGTAAAATGTGACCTCACTTTCAGCCACAGTTTAAGACAAGTATTATTATTTGGTTACTCTCATTTTAGTAACAAGGCTCTGCTGGTGGACAGTGCTTGAGAAAGCTGTGTTCCTTCTCTGCATTCCCCAGTGCCAGTGTCTGTCTCTGGCCTGAGACTCTGCATCCCTGATTGCAGCAGCCACCCTCACACAGGCTGAACCAGGCAGGCAAGGAGTAGGGAGCTTCTACCTGCTGGGAGGTTTGGTTAATGACAGTTTCACACATGCTGAATCTTCCACCCTTGGTGAGCTTCTAGGGAAATTCAGCCCTTTTCTCAGGCTCTAGATCCAGAAGAAAATATTATAATAACAGTATGTCATCCCTTGTCAAATTCTAAGGCTTTTACTCCTCAGGCGCTCAGCCTCCTTGGGTTTCTAACAACCTCATCACCAAATGCCAACAAAGCAGTCCATGTCTAATGCATGGGTGGGGCTCACACTGGCCAACAGGAGCCCTTTGTGACAACAGAAAGAGGCTGGCTGGCTGGCTGCCCAGGTGGGCACCCCTAGGCAAGGAAGAAGGATGTTTCTCAGGCAAGATTTATGAGCTCTGCATTCTGTTAAGAGAACCTGAGGTAGTAAGTGGCAATTGGGCTGCCATGATATTTTTAATGTAATTTTTTTAAATTATAATTTCTTATCCTCATTTGAAAATAATTTTAAAAAATAAACTCAATAAAAATTTCCTGTAGTTCAATGAATGCAGTGTTGTCAATATTACATTGTTTTTTCCTTTCAATGCATAGTCATTTGAACATTATGTTCTTTTTCCACTAAACCTTATGTCATATTTATTCCCCCACATCATAAAACCTCACTGACCCCCTCAGTGGCTGCATAACGTCCCCTTCTATAGGTGTATCCAAATGTGCTTGACCGTGTCCTTGTAGTTAGATAGGGCCATGTGATTATCATATGTCAGCATGCTTCTGTTGTTCTTTTTAATGCAATGGCAATTAGTACAAAAGTCTTTGAATTTTGGTTACCCTTCTCTGGAGTCTATTTACTGGGCCAAAGTCTGGTCATTTTGAAAACTGAGATACATTCTGCCAAGCATCTTGCTAACCATTCGTGACAGTGTACTCTCCTAGCCCTGTTAGAGAGCCACCTCTCCCACCTTCACACATGGGGAATTGGGGGTCTCAGTATGTTCAACAGACTCTGGAGATTTAGACTGTATTTCCTGTAGAAGTGAGAACTTGATTTCAGCTTGAGACTCTTGTTAAGTGAAATGGAAAATCCTGCACTCTAGTACCACCTAGGAAAACGGTCCTTTCATTTAAAAAAAAAAAAAAGTTTTGAAGCTGTGTGCAATTGATAGCTTAAAAAGAGATTTACATAACTAGAATATGAAAAGTATACATAAGCCATCTTTTCAAAAAAATTGAAAAATATGGGCATGAAAACTGTACCCTTCAATTGTGAATGTTTTTCAAAGCCATAAAAGTAAAGATTCTTAAAGAACCACTACTCCATCTTTACACTAATAATACATTTGTCAAGAGATTAAAAAAATTGCCTGGCAGATGCTCATGTTTATTGTACATAAGAGAGAAGCATTTCTGTACATCCAAGAGAAGGTGCCCTGGTTGACTGAGTTCATTGATCTTGGAAGGATTGTCTTTCAGAAGGGCTGCTTTGAAGTGGCTGGTTTCTGTACCTTTCCAGCATCGGTTCTGCTGGATGTGTTTCTGTTTGGGAACCGAGAAGGATGTGAGCTGAGGGTCTTTAGGGTTGAAGGGACTGGGAGAAAGCTGCAGCCGAGCCTGGGGTGGGTCCAGGCTTCTGATCACCACATAGTTCACTTCAACTTTGGCTGCTGACCCACGGTCCCCCCGCCCTAGAGAGCCAGGGTAAAAGGAAAGGAGGGCTTGGCATAGGCTCTAAAGAGGTAGTGCCCAACACTAGCAAGATTGGAGACTTGGTGGGTAATGGAGGCTCCTGCCGGCATGAGGGAACCACACAGGATAGGATGGTTTCCTCTCACAGCATGGGGAATGCCGAAGGCTGCCAGGAATGGAATGTGGTGTCTCAGAGGCCTGAGCCAGCCATCTCTCCAATGCAGTCTGCTCAGCAAGCTGTCTTTACACGTTGTCCTTAACTAGTGGCACCAGTTCTCCTGGCTGGCAGGTGAGAGGCCAGGGAGGAGGGCCTGGCCTGGGCTTCAGCGAGGAGCTGCCTGCAGTTTCCCAGTTGCTACCAGAATAAGGCCCCAAAGTCTCTGCCAATGTGCATGACTTTGAGGTCTGCCAGATAGATGAGAAGCTTTTCTTAGGTCAGAGTCAGTCATCACAGTGTTGATTTGGGGCCAAATTATATCCCCTCTGTCATCAGGAAACTGGAAAGAACGTCATGAGCAAGACAAAATTTGAGAACAGATTTCTAGTTCTTTCATTTGACATTTATTGAGAATGTCTAGGGGACTAAAAAGGTTAAAAATGTATGGAACAATTGAAGCCAGTTTTAAGTGCAGTTTCAGCATTCACATTTGTCCACAGACATTTCAATTCAGGTGGGTGGGGGGTGTGCACACATACACAGCACACACGTGCACATGCAAACATACATGTACATACACACATAGCAGCCATGTCTCGAATCCTTTCCATTTTAATGCCTAGCAGCAGCCTGTCCTTTGGCAGCTGGTTGGGCTAAGCAGATGATTGATAAGTAAGGTGTACCATCCTATGTGGGAACTGGAGTGTGCATGTCTATATGTCTGGGTGTGTATCTGTGTGTATGTGTGTCCTGATTTTCATACATCTGATTACTCACTCATTTCATAGATATTTGTTAGGCACCTTTTATGTGCCAGGCATTGAATAGTGACGTACAAGTCATGCTCCTGGGTGGGAACGGGACATAAAGGAATAAGTAAATTCTCAGGGAGAGGCTGGGGTGGAGATTGGGGAGACTCATCAAGGTGAGGCCAGTACCAATAAGGGCTCCTTTACAAAGTCACCTGTGAGGTGGGACCTGGATGAAGAGAAGTACCAGTCCTAGGAAGGGCAGGGACTGAGTACACAGGCAGAGGAACAGCAACAATCACAGCCTTGAGGCTTCACTGAGGATATAGCACAGAGATATGGATCCTTGCCCCGCTTTCCTTTTGTAGTTAATTATCTCTTCTTAGTAGGAATTAAAAAGTAATAAAATACTCTTGTGAAAATAAGACATAGTAAATGGAAAAGGGTCAGTAATAAAGGAAAAGAGAGGATTCCTTACATTTGTAATTGAGTGCAGAGAATTCCTGTTTTGTTTCTTTTTAAATGGTGCCTGTGTGTGTTTTTAATTGGAAAAGAAAAAGCCACATAATTTAATGCTCAAAAATGTGTGTGCCTATTATGTGTCAGATACAGGGATAAGTGGTTTGCATTTATTATCTCATAGAAACCCTATATACAACTCTAAAATTGGTCACGATATCATGAATGTTTGCATGAGTAAACATAAAGGGAAAATATGGCTTGCTCACAGTACACGATACCAAGTGGCAGAGCTGGAATTCACACCCGGGTCTGACTCCAAAGCCCTGATTCCTAGCAGTTATGCTCTGTGGACTCCTTTGGGGGCAATTAATTAATGTCCCCATTCGACAGAAGAAGAAAGTGAGGATCAGAAAGGTTAAAGAATATGCCCAAGGTTGCTCAGCTGGTAAGGCAGGACCAGCTGCATAATTTGTGGTTCCCAGTATAAAATGGAAACAAGGGGCCCCTTGTTTAAAAATTATTAAGAAAGTTAAGACAGCCACAGCAGAGTGTTCAACCAAGATGGGGCCCTTCTGAGCATGAAACTGCTTGTAAAGCCAGGGTTGAAGTTCCGGTCTCCCTGACTCCTCACCACCCCCGCCTCCTTCTAGCTGAATTTCCAACCTGATAGTTGTAGACCCATAATAGCAATTGATGAAATGTAAAAAGAATATGAATTCCTAAAAGCAAGAAGCAAGACATTCTTTTCTGGTTTTAGTCAGCTTCTGCCACTCCTTTCCACAAAGGCCTTGAAGAGTCTGTTTCTGATGCTCTAAATAACCCACTCCCTGGCCCAGCATCCAAGGTCCTTGTCATCTGGCCTCAAAGTGCCTCACCCCACACCAGGGCCCCATGAAGCCCTCCTCAGCCTCACATATGTCTGCACCTTCTGAGGCATGGCAGCTGCTGGGTTGTACACTCAGAAATGGAAGTACTATTCACATCATTTCCATCTGAATGGCACCACTTGAACCTGGAGCTGTACAGACACGAGGCCCTGAAGAAGACACCCTGGAGTTCTCTTCTAGTCTGGCATTCCCTTCATCTGCAATGCTGTATTAACTATGTCTGTTATTTTCTAGTATATATTCTGATGTTTTGACATCTGGGGGCCTTACTGACCCTGGAGGGACTGCTCCTCTTGGGATTGGCTGATTCTCAGAGATCCTAAACATCTCACCCTCTCACTTTTTATATGCACTCCAGCCAATCTGGAGCCCACACCCCCAAACATCCCTTTTTGGGGCTCTCACACTCTGGGACACCATTCACCTGCCCTAATCACCCCAGGGTCAGGTACCAGACAACTATGCCCAAGAACTGGCTGGAATTATTCAAACTAGTGAATATTAAAATGCTTGCCCTGCCTTACTTGTTTCTTCCCATGGAAGCCACAGTAAAGCCTTGTGTCCACAGTTTCTCACCTTCCTTCTGCCTCCTGGCTGACACAGGTTCTCCTCTGCCCACTCCCCTGCCTGTGGTGTGGCATGCTCCCTGAATCTGAATCTGTCTAGTTGCAGGGTTAACACTCTTAAATTTTACTAAACAGAATTGAACTAAACTTCAATGAAGTGAAGTTAGTTCCCTCTGGTGTGGCCCTGTCAGTGGTGACACCTGCATGGATTGATCGAGGGGTGGCTATCAGGAGTATTCTGCTGTTCTCGAATGAACACCAGGACTAGCCCAGCTGCTGAATGACGACTTTGAAGCAGTCTGGATACTTCACACCCACACTAAACATCCTATGTATGGCTCCTTACTGGTCCTGCAATTAAATCCAAACCTCTTCCCCAGCATTCATCATCTGACCTTCATTTACCTATGCAGCCCATCTCTGCTTCCTGACCTGCCCCCAATTCAGATGCACTGGATGGTCAGTGGAGATGATGGCACTCCCTGCTGAGCAAAGGTACCCTCCTAGCTTCTTCCAGTAGGAGAGGAAGACCCTTGGTGCCCAAATCAAAGCCACCCATCCCTTAGAGAAAGTCCTAAAAGATGGCAGATAGTGATTGCTTGCAGATCTGGCTGCAGTGTCAGCTGCCTGAACAGTTCCTGTTCTGGGGTACCCCATTCCCATCCTCTCACTCCCCAGAATCCCAATATCCAGCCACTCACTTTGTGTGAACCCAGCAATTTCCTAGAAATCCTGATGCATCTCCAGCCATTGGAAGCTGAGACCAGGAGGAACCGGAGGCTCCTGTGCGTGCACATTTAAGGAAGGAAGCATGTCTTTGCCACACCTGCCTCTTTCCCTTTTATTCTTCTGCATCGTTTTTGACCACAGAATTGGGACAATGGACTGAACGTCTTAGATTACAAGAGCCCCAAAGCCTATGCTTTCCAGAAATCTCTTAGATTAGCTTTATTCCCTCTCGAGGCATCTAATATAAAACTTCCAAGTGGTTAATGTTCTCTTGATAAGAAAACATAAGATACCCAAATGTAGAGGTAGTTATAATAAAATCATCATCTTTCTAAATTCTTAATCCACAAAGAAGGAGTTTAAATCCCAATAGCTTTTTCAGGAATACTTACAGGGTAATTTAGGCCCAATTATTAAAACAGTGGGCAGGCTGCTCCCTTTCTCTTCACTTAAGAAAAAAATTGAACCGCAATTCATAAAGTAGTCTCTAGGCCCTTTATAAACTAAAAAGATTTTGTGTCCAAGCAGGACAGTTCAGAGAAGTTTGAGACACTCATGAACCAATGGGTGGGATATTTCCATACCGAGCCTTCGTGGGAAGGTCTCTGCGTTAGGCCCTTAGCCTGGCATATCTCGTGCTACCATAAACCCAGGAGGGGATATAATTTTCCCCAATCTGCAGATGAATCAACGGAGGCTATAAGATGACGGCAGCTTTGTTAGATTCACATGACTCGCATTTGGCAGAGCTGAGATTCAAGCCTGGATTTCTGCAGTCTTCAGTGTCAAAGCAAACCTTCAGCCCCGTAAGCTACCGTCAAGGTCAGACACTGATAAAACTGACAATACTTCTTGATCTTTTGCCAACATTGGGATTATCACTGTTTTGTTTTTAAATATTAGCATAAATTGAATGTCAAACATGAATCTGTAAAAATTATAGTTGTCTCAGTTCTGGCAAATCCTCAGAATAATGGAGGAGCTTTTGTAAAAACAGCCATGTGGCCTGTAATCCCAGCACTTTGGAAGGCCGATGTGGGTGGATCACCTAAGGTCAGAAGTTCAAGACCAGCCTAGCCAACATGGTGAAATTCCGTCTCTCCTAAAAATACAAAAATTGGCCAGGTGCAGTGGCAGGTGCCTATGATCCCAGGTACTAGGGAGGCTGAGGCAGGAGAATTGCTTGAACCCAGGAGGCGGAGGTTGCAGTGGGCTGAGATAGCACCATTGCACTCCAGCCTGGGTGACAAGAGCAAAATTCCGTCTCAAAAAAAAAAAAAAGAAAGCTATGTGGCCTTGGGCAAGTCACACCAATTCTTAGCCATGGTTTTATCATTTGTGCAATTAAGGTGACACTCCCCCACTGGGTCCCTGAAAGGATTAAGTGAAAGGATAGATGTAAAAGTGCTTGGCACCTTGTCGATGCTTAGTCCTTGATTTCCTCTTATTTCTTGCAATAAGTGTTATTGAATAAACGATAATTTACCAATAATATATCTATTGGACGTAGTCCTTATGTTTGGTGCTGAAATGACTCTGCATGTAATCCCCCCAAAATCCGAGGTGGTAGATACAAACTTTATAAAAGATGAAACTGAGGCTCACAGAGCATAAGTGATTTGCCCAAAGTTACACAGTAAGTGGTAAGCGAGGGATTTAAACTCAGGTATGCAGAATTAAACATTCACACTTTTAAGAACCATGCTATCCTACCCTCCAGGAGATGAGGAGGGACAGACACATCAAGTGGTAAAGGCTGAACTTGATGACTTGCCTTTTGCTCTCTTAACCCCACCCTAACTCCTTCTTGGAAAATGGAAGATGTTTCTATGAGCGTCTCACTCTCTCAAGGACACTGTACTCAGAAAGCTCCACTGATTTCTTTTACTATATGGTTGCAATTTTGCCTGCTCCTCATAAACCCTCAAAAACAAGCCTCTTGAGGCCACCAAAGCAACTGGCAATTGTGATGTTCCTAAAACTCTTTTATACCTGATTTCTCCCTGGTGGTCAGAGAGGGCCCTGCCCTCCCAGCTAGGGGGTGAGCGAGAGGATGAAGACCCTACAGGATTGTGCTTCCTGGCTTTTCCCTTCACGATTTACTTGCTTGTTTATTTGAACTCCTTTTTAAAAGATTTGAGGTGGAATTTCTCATCATGGATAACCACCAAAATATCTAGATGAGAAAGAGATGCCTGCAGCCTCTGCCGTATAATGGAAATCAATGAGTTGGGTGTCTTGGGTTTCTCCAGAGAAGAGGCTTCCAGAGACCATGACCAGAGGGGAGGTATTGTGAGAGGGCTCTCCTGAACTAGCAGAAACAGGAGAACCTCAAGACTGGTGCTGCAGGGTGCACACCAAGCTCCTGCTTCCAGCACAAAACTGCTTTCTCCATTTTCAATGTACAGAAAGGGAGTTTATGGAGGGTTTGGGGAGAGAGGAGAGAGAGATGGTTCTATATAGAGAAGGGATAGATGGTTCAGCAGGAGTGAAGATACAGGCAGGTGGGGTCAGTACCAGAGAAGCTGCAAACAAGCCATGGATTCTGTCTGCAGCTCAAGAAGTGCTACCAAGGCAGCAATCAAAGTTAGATGTCTGGGGCTGCCCAGATCCGCCCAGCAAATGTTTCCTATCAAAAGATAGCCTGTAGGATTCTGTCACAGTTTCTACCACTAGTGAGCATCTACTCTGTGCCAGGCACTGACTAGCAATGATGGGGCCTCAGAGGCACCGTGAAGCTTGGAGTCTAATTCTACCGTCTAATGTTGAAAATACTGCAGAAGCATGGAGGAGAGAGGGCATCGACCTAGACTGGAGAAATCCCAGAAGGCCACATGGAGGAGGTAGCGAGAGGGATGGTGATAGAAAGGGAGACTCAAGTAGAAGAAATAGCACAATCAAATACACAGTGGCACGAAACATTTTGTACCTAGGACACGACAGGGTTGGCCATGTGTGTGGAGGGCTTCCTATAGCACTATGACTTTAGATCCACCAGACAAAAAGCCACCTTTTGCTCCAGTGGTTTGTCCTTATGATTGCACTTGAGGCTTTTGGAGCATGGGCTGCAGCAACTTCATGATCTCATCCTCTGGGAGGGGATGGGCTAATCCAGATACAGCTCCTAAAGACTATGAGGAAAATAACATAGAATTGGGGATATTCTCCTTTACAATTAGTCACTCTCATCCAAACATCCTCTTTTTGTAAGTACCCTAGGAATGAATCTCACAACCATAATGTGCACTCTCTTCTTGTGAGACACTCTGAGAAAACCCCGTAAAGGGCAGCTGGTGACCGTGGGGGCTCAGAGCTAAAGTCAGATTGCAAAGTACCTGAAATGTGTCAAAGTTGTGATGCATGGGGGCAGATTGTCTTCTTCCTTGCCAGGGAACAACATTGATCAGTCTCTACTGCCTGCAATGCACACATTTTCACACTCAGTCCCTACCTCAATACTGTAAGCTCAGTGCTATGGTTCCCATTTTCTTGATGAGATGCCTGAGGCTTGGAGACCTTCAGTAACCTGCGCGAGAACTTCCTGACCTTACAAAGACAAGCCAAGATTGTTGCTGCATCTGCTTCACACATGCTTCCCTGAGGCTTCCCCCAATGCATTTGTCCTCGATATTCAGGGCTCAGCTCAGAGGTTAACTCTCAAGCTAAAGGAGCCCCTCACTATCACTGGCTTTTCCTTTCATAGCACTTACTCCTCTCTGTTAGAGCAGCACAGGCTTATTCATCACCTGCCTCTCTCCCTAGGCTCCTGACTTGTTCACTGCTATACCCTTTGTACTCCAAGCAGAGCCTGGCACATAGAAACAAACCCTGAACAAATGGTTGCTCAGTGAACAAAGCCATCTGGCTAGCCCCAAAGCCCAGCCTCTTCCAAGATACTGGTATCACATGGTGGTGCCAGTGGCCCACTGGGAACTGAGGAGTCTTCTGGTAACCGCAGCCTGATACCGAGTCCCACAATGAAGGACTTTCTGAGTTTCTCATGGGTGAGGTCAGGCAACTTTATAGATTTTTATTTCTACTTCAGCAAAGGGATATCATCTAGCAATGTTGTATGTGACAAACATTTGGGATTAGTAAACTAATAGCACCCATAACTCACATTGCTTGATGACTCAGAATCACTCTTCTGCACATAAATCTGGCTGAGGATGGCTGCACAGCCATCTCAGACATGTGTCCTCGCAGAGCATGGGATGCCCGCTGTGGCAGGCAAACACACGTCATCATCAGTCACTGGGAGCCTGCCTTGAGTCCACTCTGACTTTCAGGTGCTGCTGTTATTATATCAGTCAATTCCTGTGTACACTCACTTGTAGAGTTTGTATGTGTTGATTGCTCTGTTCTTGCATGGTATCATTTTAATTGTGATTTTGTTCCTCTCTAATGCTTTATCATCTCCACATTATTGTTTCACTAAAAAGCAGTGACAAGACCATGAGACCTACTTCAATGACTCACAGTTCTGAGTGTCTGAGAATCCTTTCACCGTACCTTGTGAACTCATGAGATGCCTAAACAACCATGCTTTCTTTTGTTTTATAAGAAGGCACGTGAGGCAAAGTTGAAAAATGGGGCGAGAGGCACAACACTCAAAAATATCATCAGTGGCACATTAAAAAAAAGGAGAAAGAGAAAACATTAGCACAATATTACACAAATACTACAATAATTATGGCATCTTACCTCGAGGAGATCTGACGTTTGCCTGTGAAATGAATGTAAGAAGGGTTGCCTCCCCCAGGTACTGAAATAATCTGTACCACAAGCCCCCGTGACACAAATTTACCTATATAACAAACCTGCACTTATACACCTAAACCTAAAATAAAAGTTAAAAAATGCACTTTGAGATATTAAAGCAAAGGTTGGGGATGGTGGGGGTTGCCTCTGGTGTGTTGTTGTGAAGTCCTTGAAGGAGTATCTGGGAAATGAATGAAGAGTTGTGACTGCAGCCATGGACAGGTGTGGTTCACGACACTGGTGAACTGAGTAGCTGGTATATGTTTGAAGGTGTGTGTGTGTGTGTGTGTGCTCATGTGAGTGTGCGTGTGCCTGCGCATGTTTTGTGTGTTCCTACGTGGCTCAGTGCAGCTGGGTGCAGTTTTCTGCATTTGCCTAGTATTTCTCAGGGAGGAAGCCTTGCATAAGCAAATGTAAAACTGCCATTATTCTCAGACTGTTCCCTAATATCTAATATATGTGTTAGGGCAAATAATTCATTGGAACAAATTCACACTTCTAAAAGAAATGTTCCAGCAGAACTGACTGCACCTGATTCACTTTTCGTCCTTTCCTTGTTTGTTTAGACTGGACCAAAAGGATTGAGTACCAGCCTGGCTCCGGGAGCATGGCCCTGTTCCCCAGCATCCACCTGGAGATGTGCGATGGAGCCGTGTCTTCCCTCCAGATCGTCGCGGAGCTGCAGACTAATTACATTGGGAAGGGTTGTGATCGGGAGACCTACTCTGAGAAATCCCTTCAGAAGTTATGTGGTAGGTTTTTCCCTCTGGGGATTTTTTAAATTAATTGCTTTTAAATGATGTATACCAAAAAAAGCATATCTTATTATCTCAGGGAAGAGTCAGCCCTCCCTTCCTGCACCGATATGTGTAACTCCTGGATGGATTTTAAGTTTACTTGTGGCAGACGGGTTGGAAGGCCCAGCTTTTGGCACTAGACTCCTGACTCAGACTCCGTTTATTAGTTATGTGACTTTGGGCAAGTGACATGGAAAGGCAAAGCCTTTGCTCTTCTTTGGTAAAACAGGGATTAAATGGCACAATACTTTCAAGAATACCTAGGGCAGGGCCCAAAGAAACACGAGTTCCTTTCTGCCCCACTGGTTTAGAAGAAGCTACCAGACCAGACCCAGTACGAAGAGTTAGTAGTGTCAGTCACCTGGAAAGAGATTGGTCTCCTCCCCAAAGCGCCAGCTATATAATTTGTGGGGCCCAATGCAAATGAAAATTTGGGGCTCTTTTTCAAAAATTAACAAGAGTTTTAAAACAGAGACAGCAAAGCATTAAACCAAGGATACACAACTAAGCATTGGACCCTATGTGACTACTCAGGTTGTTATTGACAAAGCTGGTCTTGCCAAGGATGGGGTCTTTCCGTACTCAGTATCACAAAGCCAGTACACAAAAACAAAAGTGAATGTCAAGCAGTGCAGGCTTTATTCAGTGGCCATGGAATTGAGAAGCAGGAGCATGGCTCACCATCAACTTCTCAACAAGTGAGGGTGAGGGGCTTAAGAGACAGGATTTCTCTAATGAAGGACTTGATATGAAAAGCAAAGGAAAGAATATTCATGTCTTTTCCAGAAATGGGTGGTGAACCTCCTGGAACCAGTAGTACTGCCTCCCTTTTAGTCCTTTTAAGGCTTCTTCCAGTCATTGTCGTGGCAATTGTCATTTGTCATGGTGCTGGAGGGAGTATCATTTAGCATGGAAATAAGATTATCATGAAGCCTGAGGTCTTTTTGAAGTCCTTTGGTCAACTATCTTGGTTCTATGTACCAGTCTCAGCTGGTCTGGTTGCAAAGGGAACTTTTTATCACAGGCATTCTGTGTGTTAAAGATAAGCAAAGTTAGGACAGGGTAGAAATTCAGCTCTGTCATGTAGTCATTGCCCTGGGTAACAAGATCACATGCCCATGAAGCTGAGTCTGGCTGCCCACTGCAGAGAAGAGCTTGGGATGAGGATGAAGGTGGACAAAGGAAGATACTCACTTGTGACAGACAGAGAGGGCTTGTTGTCATTTGGCTGTGAGATGGCACCCCAAGAAAGGCAGGCCAGGAGTTAGGAAGCAAAACTGATGGAGGGGTGCTCTGAAAGGTGGATATGGAGGAAAGCCAGCTTCACTGGGCACCTGCTGTGCATGCCCTGCCAGCCTCTTCACATGCATTACTTTATTTAGTTCTCCTGTCTTCACCATGAGGAGGTCACCCATCCCATTTTAGAGATGAAAAATTTGAGGCCCAGAGAGTGAAAATGACCTGTCTAAGGTCACACGATAGAAAGCAACAAAGCCAGGAATTGCAAGTAAGTCTGTCTGAATGATGGGTGTTTTAGTTCAGTATTCACTAAGGCTATCCATCCAGGCCTCTGGAGCTAGAATGTAAATCTCTCAAGTGAGTCTGTGGAATGAGAAAATGTGCATCTCATAAGGCGAGAAGCACCTCATGTGCTTTGTAACTCAGACTGTTGACATGTTGATGGGCCTCCTTCGCTCCTACTCTTGCACATAGTTCATTTCTTCCTTACTCTCTTCCAAAATACTCAGGAACTCACACTGGACTCTCCAGCCATGTTTGGGAGCTTAGGAAAGGGCTTACTCTTACACTGGGCTTGTATTTGGAGGTAACTGCATCTCCTCCAAAAGAAAGGGAGGCTGCGAATGCACAGTCTAGCCTGCCCCAAGGTGGTCCTCTTCACTACTATCTTTGGGGCAGTTTTTCTCCCTCAACTTTCACACACACACACACACACACACACACACACACACACACACACATCTGCACATATACACACATACACACACACAAGCACACACACCCCTTCACCCACGCTGTTCTAACCCAAGGAACCAAGTAGAAATATTTAGAACTGAATGTGAAATAAACCCAGGTTGATATTGTCATGTTCCATTTTTCATGTCACCTGGCTGGCAGGGAAGGCCTATGGGACTGCACACCCCTCCAGAATGATGCAGTAGATCGGAAAAATCACCACAACTTCAGTGTTCCATACAGCTCTTGCAAAAATGTTTGTAAGGCAGAAAACTGCCTCCAGTCCTCTCCTCCATTCTGTGGCAGAGAAGCCACCTAAGATGACATCTGAGTTTGAAGGAATACCCCATTTTCCTCCCCATGCACCTGAATTATAAGTCAACTCAACCCCAGGCCACTGTGGGTTAGCCTCATTTCCTAAACTCCTCCAGGTTAGAAGAGATGATGGGATCAGCTTGTTAAAGATCAGATGAGCCCAAGGGCATGCACTTGTGATTTGATTTTGAATGTTGCTGGAGAGAGATGGGGAGATAGGGAGTGTGATAAGGATTTCCTGAAGGAACAAATTTTCGAACAAAATTGCATCTCATATGTTAACACAGTTCATTCTATCTGTGCTGCCAACATCGCCTGGCAGGACAGGTGAATTCATCCAGCAAGGCAGTTTCCCCCAAGACGCGGCCTTATTTGGTGCTGGGAGCTGCCCTTTGAAGGACAGAAGTCTGTGCTTCTCTCCATAGCACTGCCCCCCACACCTATGAGAATCCTGTCCCAATAACCCTGCTGAGCAGGCTCAGTCCTGCCTCTACATTAGAAGCCTGGCTTTTGAACTGCACTGGAGGAGAGCTCAGATAAAAAGGGTAAAAGCAAATAAGTGAGGCCCAGATGCAAATCCTATCCTGGGGTCAGCTTCCATGTAGGGACTCATGTTCTCTCCACCCGTAAGGGAAATGTAGGCTGGATCACTTCTACAATGGAAGCTGGGTTGTAATACCTGACTCCTGTAGGGTACTTTCGGTTCCAGAGACAAGTTTCTGTGTGTCTCCAGTGGATGGTAGACAAGCTTCTTGCTGGGCTTCCCAACTGGGGAGCTGCCATGACCATCTAAGCCTCAGTATTCATGCATTTTTCATCCTACAAATCTTTATTGACTTTGGATGGAAACAGGGAGACCAATTAGGGTATTGGAGCCATGGTCTAAGCAAGAGATAATGAGTTCTGAACCAGGGGAGTGGCAGGAAGGAGGAATTTAAGACAGACTTTGGAGACAAAATCAGCAAGATTCAATGATTGATTAGTTGTCAGGAGTAAGAGAGGAGTCTAAAAAGGTTCTTGTGTGAGTGTCTAACTGAATGAGGGCGCTGCCAACCGGAGCTAGGTATCCAGGATCAAGGGCAGATCTAAGGGACAACGGCGGCAGTTGCCTGTGGTACACCCAGGTGTGGGCACCACATTCTAGCCTGATTCTCGACCCTCCCAAAGATCAGCCTCCACCTGCTGATCCATTACTGCAGCACATTTTGCCCTGATGTTCTGCCTCTGCTTGGTCAGGGCACCTGTTTTGGTCCCTCTGCCTGGTTCCTTCTCATCCATAAGCCTTCACTCACATTCTCCTCTCACTAGGATGTTCTCTCTCCCCTTCACCTCTCCAAACCCTTCCCTCCAGTCAGCATTTGCCTGCCCTCTATGCACACCAGGAGTCAGTCTATGGAGCTACCTTGGTAGTTTGAGTTCTGGAGTCTCCTCTGTGAAGCTGTAGTCATGCAGTAACCTAGCCATGGATATCTCCTCAGAGGGTCATCATGGAAATCTGGACGTTGCCCACCTGCTTCCTCCTCCTGCAATGTAGGCCCCATCAGGAGCAGCGAGGGAATCTGGTTTAAGTGGGAGTTGGACAATAGCTGGTGTCAAGCCTGCTGTCAGGAGGTACTTGAGTAGATGCAGAAGCACTTGAAATGCCTCTTTGGGCCTAGGGAAGCATTGGATGTCAGGCATATTGCTTCATGGATTTATGCATGGAGACACTGCCATTCTGCTTTGGACAAAAAAAATGGAGGTCCCCTGAACCTCTGTGTCCCCTTTAGCTTGTGGGGTCAGATGTAACTCAAGTGGCCCCCACCTTCCTTTGCTCTACCTGAAGCCAGGCTTCTTAGAGAAGCAGGGCCAACTGCTTATCACTTCCTCTGAATTCATAGATCCCCATGAAGGACCCTGCCATCTAGGCACCAGACTTTCCAGAGATGCGTGTCACGGAACTATCTTGAGTATGAGATGACAGAGAAGCCCTCAGTGAGACCTCTTGGCCAAATTAAATTTGACATTAACAACAGCCCAAGAAAAGGTCCACTTTGATGGCCCTACATCACTACATATTACAGAAACTAGAAAAGTAGTCAGTGGTGCATATGCCCTTGGTGGCACTGAGGCCAGGAACCTTGGTGGTTCCTCATAGGGACCACAGGACTCCTGGCTGCTGGCCAGTACCTCCTGTACATGATGTGTGGGTCAGCTGTGTTGGGTGGAGTGAAGAACGCTGAGGGCAGGTCCTGTTGAACAAAAGAACATAGAGTGAGAGTGTACTGCAAAAATCACATGGTTCATGTGTCAGAGCAGTGCACATGACCAGACCCTAAGTTGTTCTCAGGATTTATATACTTGTGAGCCCAGGAGACTTTTGTAGAGGGCTCGCTCATTCATTCATTCCTGCACAAATTTATTAATTCAACAAATATCTGTTGAGTATTCAGATGCCGTGCCAACTCTTAAAATAATGTAGAGATTAAAAGACCATGTAGTTCTAATGTTGTATTTCACAGTAGGGCAACTATTGTTAATAATACTGTATTGTATATTTCAAAATAGGTAGAAGAAAGGAGTTTGAATATTCTCACCCCCAAAGAAGTGATAAATATTTGAGTGGTGGATTTGCTAATTATCCTGAATTGATTATTACCCAAGGTATACATGCATCTAAATAATGCATTGTACCCCATAAATATGTACAATTGTTATGTGTCTTTTTAAATGTTTTTAACATATAAAAACAATTCAGCCTTCTGGAGAAGACAGACATGATAAGAAAATTACAATGCAATTTTTTAGTAGCTATAAAAGTCCATGGTTCTCTAGTGCACCTTGCATCTCAGCAGAACTTGTTCTCACTAATAACCACCATCAGAGGTTTTCATACACTCATAATAGCCCAACTACAGGAAGCCATGATGGATTTCTCTAAGACGTTGCTAAAGAGCTGGAGCTTCCCAGCATGACAGTGTCAGTCTCCTAGTCATAGCCAGTGCCTCCATTCTCAGAGAGGTGAAGTGGGCCTTTTGCTTTAAGCAAAATAGGTGAACACCTGTTGGAAGTCTGATTAGATCCCCACTCATACAACAGCAAAGGGCTGCACACACTGACTCGTGGATGCTGACAGTGAGCAGTGGGCTTCTTTCTTATGCTTATTTCTTGCAGGGCATTTAAGCAACTACGATTCAACATGGCCCACTATGTTGGGGGGAGGATTTTGCCTGCAGTGGCAAATACATACCAAGCTGGAAAGCAACCAGGTATCCATGGCTCTCACTCAGGATCCTGGCCAACCACACAGATGAAGCAAAACCTAGTTTGCTTCACCTAGCAATCCAAGTTTCTGATTCCAGGGCCTTGGAATTTTCTAGGATTTTAGAAGCGAAATCTTTTCTAGGATTTTCTAGGATTTCTAGGATTCTAGAAGCGAAATGATAGTTTCATTGTGGGATCAATAGCATGTGAACTCCTGAAAGGACATCAGAAAGTCCTCCGTGCCTATGCTTAAGGTATACGGATAGAGAAATGGGAATTTTAACTGCCAATGACAATCACTGATGTGGATTATCAGTCAGGGTAAGACAGGTTAACAACTGACTGCCAAGTTTCACTGTCTTAAAATAACAAAGGTTTATTTAACATTTTTACCACGTGTTCTTGGATTGGCTGTGGCTCTGCACCATGTTAGCTCCCCACCAGGATCCAGGAAAATGGAACAGCTTTGATCTAAAACATTGTTGATTTCCTGGTAGATGGAAAAGATGCATGGTGAACCACAGACGGGCTCTTAAGGCTTCTGCTCTGATATGACACATGTCACATGCACACGTATTTCATCCATTGGAGCAAGTCTCATGGCCAAGCTGATATCAGTGGGTCAGAGATTTGTGTTGTGAATAGAATACATTCTACCACCACAAAGTCCCAGCAGTCGATACAGCACTTGTCAAGAGGGCCTCCCTCGCTTCCCCTGAGATTCTGCATCACTGAACTCCTCCACCCACTGAGCTTCTTCCTTCAGAAAATAAAAGACTTTCATTGCATCCCTCGAGGTAGAACTACTTCTGTTGGGTTCATGGCTGCATCCTCATGGCAGTGCCTGGCATAACTTAGACATTACATAAACATCTATTGGCATAATATGGAGTTGATATTGCCAATTGTGAGAATATCTTACAGAGTGAGGCCTGTGTCCTTGATTATACTGGATCCTCTCCCTGAGATTCCCCACTTATCCCTGCCCTTTCCCATGCCTAGGGGTGGATCCT
The DNA here is from genome assembly GCF_043159975.1 of Macaca nemestrina. Taxonomy (NCBI): domain Eukaryota; kingdom Metazoa; phylum Chordata; class Mammalia; order Primates; family Cercopithecidae; genus Macaca; species Macaca nemestrina. The sequence goes on from NC_092126.1 coordinate 43,034,601, forward strand.
GAGGAGGCACAACTGGTGGCCCCATGTCAGTCACTCTTGCCACAGGCTCCTTGAAGCGCTAAGGACCCTCTGGGCTCACCAAGGCCATCCAGAGAAGAATGCAAATTCATCAGTTAATAAGGTCAGACAGTGACTGCCATCCCTAGACCCCATTTGGGCTTTTGTACCACAGTATGCCCTGAAATCTGCCTCATTCGTTGTGTGTATTTTCTATTTTCTGGCTCTGAGTGGCTTCCCCATCCTGCTAGGGCCCAGGGACGTCAAATTGGACCTCATCCCTGGTTTCAATCCCCAGTACTCAAGCTGCAGCTGCTGTATACAAGACCAGTGTGAATCCTCAGCAGCCTGGGGTCACCAGGGACCTTTGCGGAGGATTCCAAAGGAGCATCTTAAATACACCCTGATGTGTAGACAGTGCTGCATCATCACTGTAAGTGATGCATTCTGTTTACCCACTGCCTTCCCAAGGGATCCCTGGGGAGAAGAGAGACAGAAAAACCGTGGAGAAAATAAATCTTCTCTGTTTGTTTAAGTGTACCAAAAAATGAAATACAATCTGTTAAGTTTGTGGAAGTCTGCACCATCTGGTTAAATGCAGCTTGATGGTTTCTGGCAGGCAACATCTGCGGGTTAAGGAAAGTGGCCTGCCGCTCCCACTCAGCGGGGAAGACAAAAAGCCCCACGTTATGGCTTTGCCAGGGCGTATGTCCTCAATGTGCCCCTCTGTCAGAGCAGTGGCCTGTGTAGGGAAGTGGAGTCCCATGTGACTAGGCTGTGTTTGGCAGGTCGTATGATTGGCCCCCTAAACACTGGGTGTGTGGTAGAAAGAACACTAACTGGGTGTCTGAGAGCTGGGCCTGCTTCTAGCTAGCTGTGACTTTGATTTCGGTCCAGTCGTCTCCCCTCTCTGGGCCTCAGTTTCTGTGGTTGCAAAATAAGTAGAAGGTTACAAGATCTCCCTCCAGGTCCACTGAGGAGGTGCAATGGGGAGCATGGGCTTTGGAGCTGGGAGGTCCTGGTGATGGGTCCACTTGCTAGCTGGTTGCCATCCTGGACTCGGTCTGCCTAGGGCTCTTTATCTGTAACCTGGAATCTTAACAATATTCACCGCACAGAAGAGTAACTAAGAAAACACATGTAAGGCTCTTAATTCAGGCCTGCTACTCATTTTGTGCCTAGTAAGACTTCATAGGAAAACAATAAAGTTCTGTAACTATAAAAAATAAGGTTACGTAGGCCGGGTGCAGTGGCTCACGCCTGTAATCCCAGCATTTTGGAAGGCCGAGGCGGGCAGATCACCTGAGGTCAGGAGTTCGAGACCAACCTGGCCAACATGGTGAAACCCCATCTCTTCTTAAAATACAAAAATTAGGCATAGTGGTGCATGCCTGTAATCCCAGCTATTCAGGAGGCTGAGGCAGGAGAATCATTTGAACCTGGGAGACAGAGGTTGCAGTGAGCCAAGATCGCGCCACTGCACTCCAGCCTGGGTGAGAGAGTGAGACTCTGTCTCAAAAATAAATAAAATAAAATAAAATAAAATAAAATAGTTGTGTAAATATTGGATATATCTATAGAATAACCCTGACCAGCACTGGGTTATTTTATAACCAATTTTGTCTACCAATCTTCCCTTGATGTCATCCCCCATGACCCCATGCATGGTCCTCTCTGCTGTGTACATCTCTCTATATATCCAAACCTGTTTGGAAGGAAATTCACCATCGATTTCTTCACTAGTCTAAGGTATTAACTGAAGTGTGAACACTATAGGAACAGCAATGTCCTTAGCCAAAAAAGGACCCTCTGGTGGTGGAGTTTCAAGCCCTGCTAGACCCCACCCTGCTTCCCCTATGTGGAGGCCCAGCTGCTCCACATGGTGGCAAAGCTGGCCTCTGCAGCCACCACACACACATCTCTGCACCGGGCCCTGCTAGATCATGTTAGTCCCATTGGCTTGAGCTAGAAGTCAGAAGCCCTGAGTGCTCAGCCTGCATCTCTCTGGCCACCCCAGGTTTCAGGAACCAACACACTCTGTGTGTACCCCTGTCACCAGCTGTCTTCACACTGGACAAGTTTTGGTATCAGACTCAACTTAATAGGTCAAAGAAGCTATTGCCATGTTGTGTTATTACAGGGGCACTAGGAAAATGCACTTTCCCCAAAAAAACCATGTATCTCCTACTTCCAAACCACTCACAAATCTCTCTCTGCTACCACCTTGATAGATGTCTTTCTTAGAAATATCTGTGGAGGGTGGTATTAAAGGACAGCAAAATTTTATTGGCCATTAAAACATTTGTATAAATTAGTTTATCACATAAGTAACATGGATATCAATTAAGGAGTTAGCAACAGGGGATGAGAACAGGTAAGTGTGAGGAGAGGCGTGGGGCGTGGACAAGGGGCTGGAGGGGCCCACCTCAGCATTGGGTGAATTTCCAGGAGCATCTTGTGAGAGAGCCCTGAGTGGGAGAAAAGGCAATTATAAATATTAACTGAGGGCCTACTATATGTCAGGTGCAGTAACAGGCAAAATATCTAGGAAATACTCATGTAAATAATACTGTCAACTCTGCCCACACTTCCCTTTGATAAATACAAGCTACAGCATGAGCATGAATTGGGAGATTTTAATCTCCACCTTCACAGACACCACAGTTCCAGAAGCCTCTCCCAGAGTGAACCTGTCATGGTGATAAGCAGAGCATCTGGGCTCTAAGGATACATGCTCTTCACATAGCATAACCTTCTGTTGCTAGCCAATGGATATAGACCTGATGATCTCCTCCACAGACTGAGGGAAAACTGGCTGAGTTGAACATTTTCAAACAAGTAGACTGATTTCCAACATGGCACCTTCCTTGAGGAATCTTCAAAGGGTCATTTTAATGGTAGGAGATTTTTTTTTTTTTTGTAATGGCTGTCTTTGGAACCCATACCCTAGGTAAGATGAGGCTCTGATATACAAAAGTCAAAAATCCAAAGCCTGGGCAATTGGCAGGTAATACACACAACCACTGTCCACTAAACCCGTCAGAGTTTATGACTGACTGGTCAGTGCCATACCAGGAAAGAGCCCCCATGCCCCTACCCGTCCAACACAGGTCACACTTTAGACTCCCTGACTCTTATTATTTGAAAATGACTGCAAGTTCCTGGCCCTCTTTCCCCTAGCGCCTGAGCCCTGTTTGTGTATGGAACAGAAGGATGGAAAGAATTCTGTATTTGAGCCTCTGTGGAGAGTCAGCAGAAGCCCCAGACCCACCCAGCAGGACAATCCAGTCTTCTCTGGCAGGCCAGTTGTCGCCTCTCACCTCAGCCCCGCCCTCCACAAAGTTGGTGATTCTTCTAAAATAAACCTGCCCCACTCCTGCTGCCTCAGACGAAGTCTTCGTGCCTTAACCTGAGTACTATTATAGTAGCAGCAGAAATAATAATGACAATGATAACGTGATAGCTAACACCGAGTGAACCTTCGCCATGCAGTGCGCATGCTACTGCCTGATGCATTATCTCATTCAACCCTCACAACTCACTGGGAAGAGGAAACAGAGTCACAAAGGTCAACTGATTTGCTCATAGTCACGAAGCTAGCAAATTTTGCTGCCAGGTGTCAAATTCAAGTTCTGCTGACTTCAAAACTTGTGTTCTCAACCACTGCATCATTTGGCCTCAATACATATTTGTAAAAAAGTGTAATGAGTGGCTCATGCTCCTTCTCTTGGGATCAGGATATAGAATTTTTCCCAATCACAGCCCTGATCACATTTTGTCAGCTTGCTGGCTCTGAGCTCCTCTATGTCAGGGACTGTGTCTGACCGACCTTCGTAGAGCCAGCACCTAGCAGGAGTCTTGGCACATGGTTAGTGCTCAGTAGATGACTGGCAGGTTAACAGATGGATAGGTGTGTGAGCGAATCCATCCACCCAAATCAAATCCTGGCTTTCTCCAGGAACCCTCCCTGCTAGTAAGAGTCCCCAGGGTTTTTCCAACTTTCTAAATTCCTCCAACACTTTTTTCTTGCATCCTATCTTGCCACGTGCAGCACTTTGTCTGTAAGTTACTGATGCCTCCCCAAGAAAATCATAAGTAACTCAGGGGCTGGAATAGCATTTGGCACTTCTTTTCCTAAGTCACATAGCTCAGGGTTAGGCACAGACATCTCTGAGTAAGTACATTGAGTAGTTCATCTTGACCCAGGAGCAGAAAACAGATGAGGACACCGCCCCATTAGGAATGACCCATTGTCCTTTCTTTCCCGACCCTCTGCAGGAGCCTCCTCTGGCATCATTGACCTCTTGCCATCCCCTAGTGCTGCCACCAACTGGACTGCAGGACTGCTGGTGGACAGCAGCGAGATGATCTTCAAGTTCGATGGCAGGCAGGGCGCCAAAATCCCTGATGGGATTGTGCCCAAGAACCTGACCGACCAGTTCACCATCACCATGTGGATGAAACACGGCCCCAGCCCTGGTGTGAGAGCCGAGAAGGAAACCATCCTCTGCAACTCAGACAAAACCGGTGAGTCTCTAGCCCAGCCCTTCCACCCCTACCCCAGCGGCTGCCCATTTTGTCCCAGATGGTTGGACATGGACACAGCCAAGGAGGATGTGGAAGAAAAGCAGGAGCCTGAGAGGAACCCTGCCAAGATATACTCTGGTCTCTGGTTTTCTGGCTGCTGATTTTCCAGGCTTGGCTTGAGGTAGAGCAGGAGCAGAAAAGTGGGGAAAGTAGGGGTACAGACACAAAGAATGTAAAAGCTGGAATCAGCGGTTTTCAAACTGGATTCCTCAGAACCCCAGCATTCCCAGAAGTGCTTTAGGTCTGCTATAAGTGAGATGCGGGTGACAGAGGCCTCCTTATTCCTACTTCAAACAAACAAGCTCCACCTTGACTGTATTATATACAGGAAGATTTCCAAAAGCTATCTTTTGAATAAAGTACTGCTAATTGAGAATAGCAGTTTGAAAACCTCTGCCATATATAGTAATGATAGCTACCATTCGTTAGGCTTTTCAGCATGCTGGGCCTGTGCAAGAAGTTCACGGCTTGGTAGTTAAAGTCCCCTAACACTTATTAGCTAGATAACCTTGGCAAGTTGTTTAGCCTTTCCGTGTCTCACTTTACCTGTCTGTAAAAGGGGTGTTTCAGTAGTATCTACCTCATAGGGTTCTTATGAGGATTAAATGACTTCATGAAGTGTTCAGAACAGTGCCTGGCACAAAGGAAGTGTGATAATCTGTGTGAGCTATTACTATTCTAAACACAGGTCTCTATTAGTTATTTTATAAAAGCCTTATTGTTTTTGCAGTTTTAAGGATAAAACATTCCTTAGAGGTTAAATAACTTGTCACAAGTAGTTATACAGTCAGTATCAGAACTAGAATGTCAGCTTAGATCCAACTAAATCCAAACCTATGCTCTTATCACTACACCCACCCATCCCCACACACATACACAAACATCCCGAGATCTTATGCAAATTGTACAACTCTGCATTTAGTTACAATTCTACAATTTCCCATTTCAAATACAACTTTTGCTAAAACACCCAAAATAAATAACAACCACAGCAGATGTAACAGTAAAAATACAATATAGAAGAAGAGCTGAAGCTCGCCCTCTGCTGTTGGACAGCTAAATTTTCCATCTCAGCTTGACCACTTCTTAAGGTGTGACCTTTGAGGAGCTGCTAATCTCTCTGAGCCTCAGTTTCCCCATAGGTAGAATAGGGGAAATACACTTGAAATAAAGTATGAAATTACTTAGTAGCATCACATGCATAAATCAGCGTTCCATTAATTTAGTTGATGTTGTTACTATAATTATCATTATTATTTCCAGTTTTATTCCTCATTACACTGCTACAAGAACACCATGTTCTCTGTTTCAATTGATATTTATAATAAATGTTAATGTATTTTCTGGATACAGAAACCGAGAGGTGCCTGGCTTTCCCTATTTATATGGCAAGTCTATGTAGGAGTCAGTGCCAAGGACAGGTTTTTCTTTGAGACCTTCATGCAGGAAGGTAGAGGTTTGCGACGCAGTTCAGTAGCCTGTGCAGTGCCCTGTGAGGTGCTCCTATCATAATCCAGGAGCCAGCATCCCAATGAGACAACAGCTTAAGAATATGCAGACAAATACAAAGCAGTGTGAGCTGGGGTCAGTGGCCATGCACCTATAGTCCTTTCTGAGCTATATCGAGTCCCTGGGGAGGCAAGTCAGACAGATATAAATGTTCCTGTTTACAAAGGAGGAAACTGGAATATGGAAGGTTGAGTGATTGGCCCAGGATAACACAGATGATTACCAAGAAAGACAGGATTGGACCTAGATCCTCTGACCCTGAGTCCCAGGCCCATGCTATTGCACCAGTGGTCCTCATTCGAATAAAGTAGTGCACTTGTAAAAACGTGTAGATGCTAGAGCCCCACCCAGCTCAATAAGAATGGTGGAGGAGCCTAACGGGCAGCCATGGCTGAACCCTGCCTCAACTACCATCACAGCAGTCCCCGGAGAAGGCGTTCAGCGCCCCCAAATTAGCAGCACCTGGTGTTCAGCCTGGGCCCTTGTGTGAAACAACACTCAAGATTGGCACAGAGAAAGTGTGAAGATTTTTCTCTAACTTTTATGACAGCAAGAAAAAAAATCTATAAATACCCCATCCTAAATTTAAAAAAAAAAATCTGGAATAAATGAAAGCTTGTTTATGGCTTTTTTACATCTACTTTTTTTTCAAGTTATAAAGCAATGTATGTCTATAGTGGAAACATGAAAAACGCAGAAAAGTGTAAAAGAGAACACACAAATTACCTGAAATTCTAACCATTGAGGAGATATTTTCTGATAACATTTAGTACATTTCATTACAAGGTTATTTTTGCTTCTGTGTATATGTAGAATGTCCTTACATTTTTATAATATCTGATATTATTGTGTCATCAGTTACCTTTATATAACATTATCTCCACATCATTTCTCCATGTGATAAAATATGTTTTAAAATATGGATTATTTGGGAGTTTAAAACTCTGTCATGTAGATTTATCATACTTCATGTCACTGGCCCCCTTTTATTAGATATTTACATTGTCTTCTTTTAAATGCAAACACAGCAATGTTGTAAAGAGTATTCTGGTGTATACCTTTTGGACATTTCTTATTATTTCAACCAGAAGTTGAATTACTGATTCAAACAATAGAAATGTTAGGAAAGGAAGCTTTTGCTGTAAATTGTCAAATTGCTCTTCATGAAGATTGCACTAAGTTCTGTCTGGTGTACTAAGTAAAACTTACTAATGCTGTTCCATTATAAATTATTTTCTAAATAGCTGGATAACAGAATTGACTAGTCAGCAAAGGCTAACTGCAAAAAAGGGAGAGGACCACTGACAACACTACCACAACCAAGAAAAACATCTCAGTAGCTAACATTCTTTCCCCACGGTTTTACCTCCTGTCATTGTCTAGTAGCTTCAGGTGGGTCTGGAGGGTAGGGGAGCTCTGCTTTGCCCGGAACACTCAGAAGCCAAGGATTCTTGCATCATCTGCTGCTGACATTTTCAACCGTAGAACAGAAAGTAAGGCTAGAGCTGAACACAGAAGGATTTTATTGACCAGAACAGAAAGTATCATGTTTGACTTCTAATACACATTCCATTTGCCAGAACTTAGTCACATTGCCCCACCTACCCCTGGGGGAGGCTGTGAAATGAGTTTAGCTGTGAACCTAGGAGCAAAGAAAATAGGTTAGGTGAACACATAGCCGTGTGTCTACCTTGAGGTCACTGTGTGGGGCCCTGTGCCCCTCTAAGCCCACCTCTGTTGGGGTTTACCTCTCCATTCCTCCCGTGAACTGTGCACTTTCCAGTCACCTTCCATGATTCCTCCTCAGCCCCTGCCTTATCACAGTAATCAATCCCCTCCAACACACACATCTGCTCCTCTTGCTGGAATCTTCTTCCCCTGGCATGCAGCTCTTTTCTGTCTCTGAGTTTGAACTGAGAACAATGAATGATCAGTGGCTACGTACAGTGCTAGCCACTGCCCTACAGGGTTTTCTAAGAGAGAGGGGCCAACCTTGTTCAGTAATCACCAGGTGAGAGAGACGGAGGTGTCAGCCTGGTAGAGAGTGCTAGGATGGTCCCCCTGCCTGCTAGGAAAGGGATGGGGGTATTTTCACACTTACAGAGGTGCCCAGAAAACCACTCAGAAGGATTGAGGTTGTCGTCTGTAGAAAGGAAGTGAGAACCTTACTTTTGCTGCCAGTTGGCTGAGCTGTAAACACTCTTAAGTCTGCTCCAGGCTGGTGTCAGAGCAGAGCCCAGGAAAGTCCTGGAAAAGCCTGACTTATGTCGAGTTTAGGGTACATGAAGGCTTGGCCCTGATTCTTACCCAGGGTGTCTGAAGGCAAGCAAATGATGGGGCTGCCACAATTATAGGGTAAGGAGAGAGGGTCCGGAGGGAGAGAGGTTTCCCTGGTACAATTTGGCAGAACACAGGTGTTTTTGTTCTTGTGGGCCAAATGGACATCCAGAAATGTGCAAGGCTAGCAACCAGAGGGCTGCATGCCAGGAAGGGGGTCGCAGCAGCAGGAGCTGATGTGTGTGCTGGAGGGGAGTCCTGCGAGAAGGGAGAAGCTGAGGAGGAATTATGGAAGATCAACTGGAAAGAAAATCTTTCACACGAGGAATGGAGAGGTGAGGGCTAATAAAGTGGAATTGCAGCAAGCACACATGTCCCAGCAACCCAGAAAAGGAGTGTGTCACTTACGATATCAATTCCTATGTAAAGATTTATGGCAGGGCCATCCTTACAGAGGGTGGGGAGGTGAAGATGGCAATGTGCAGACCTCCGCAGAGCCTTTGGAAATGAAAAACTCTACTGGCTTTTTAAAGAGACTTTATACTTCTTTTCCTCTCATCCATATTCCCCTACCTCTGACCATGGTTAGAGCTAGGAGGAGGTTGGGGGATGAGGATGTGGAACAAGAAGAATGAAAGATCTTACCCCATCCTTTCCCTATTGTGGGCCACCAAGCCATGGGTAAAGACTGAGTGGAGAAGAGGAACATCTGTTTTAACTGGATGAGAGACTGATGTTTGATTTGGATTAAACCCTTCAAGAGTATTCTAATTCATGAAAGTGAGCAGAAGGCTTTAGGATCTACCTGAGACGTGGACAGAGAGAAGGGAAGAAAGATTCAACAAAGAATTCCTAAGGACAGGAAAAGGAATAAAATGGATTCCTGAGCAAATCACATGACCAACACAGTGAATGAGCCAGGTACCCTGGCATATGAGTTGACTCTGTGAATTCAGAGAAAGGGAGTAGAAGGAGGAAGAAACCTCCCAGACTAGAAGCTGCTGTAGTACAGTGAGGTTTGCCCATCCATTCTTCTTGTTCCACCTCCTTAGCCCCACCTTCTCCTAACTCCGAATAAAACTAAAGGCAAAAATTCTTCCTTTCTATGTTTCCTAAGAGTTATCAACAGAAACCACAGAAAAGTCAGTTATACAGTGATGAGGGGGACCAGAAATCTTCAGTAAAATCCCCATAAGCAGTCCAGGGTGTTTTGCCCGTCCAAAGACTAAAAATGGTCCCCCAGATAACGGCCGAGGCCAGCCCTGCCACAGTCAGACCCTGACCATTCTCCTTCCTGTCATCCTCTGGTTGTGTTCTCAAGAATGGTGATGCTTCCCTGGGAGCACTACTTTGTTATGTTGCCCTGGTCATGAGGCAGTATAATAGTTCTTCTAATAAGTAACAGTTACGGAGTATTTGTTCTGGGCAGATGCATTCCACACATTTCCTCTTTGTGTCAATTGAGAGGCTTTCAGCTGTAAGGGATGGAAAGTCCAGACCAAACTGATATCAGATAGCCAAAAAATCACACTAATACAGAGAATGTGGGTATCTTGTAACTGAAAACATCCAGAGCTATGAAGGTTCATGAAGTCATCATCAAGGTAAAGTGCATCTAAGGCCGGGCTCCTTTTCTCTGCAATTTCTCAGATCTGTGCCTGTAAGTGTATCCATTTTACATGAGCAAATATGGCTGCACAGCTCCAAGCCTCCCAGTGGTATAATACAACTTCCAGTGGGAAGGAAAGTATCTCTTCTGTTTGCTTTCTGCTAAAAGAGCAGTTCTCTCCCAGAACTGCTGAGAAAAGTGCTCATATCACTGGCTTGAACGGAGCCACTTGCCAACTCCTGACAGAAGCTTTGCGGCCAGGAGAATGGCCTGTGCTAGGAACATGGTCATGGATCCTGAACCAGTCATGTGCTGGGGGATTCTCATGAACCTGTTTGGTCAAGAGCAATCAGGGCCCATCCTAGAAATGTAATTGGTGTTGATTCCTCCCACCCAAACTTTATAGGCAAGGTTTATACCGGATGTACAGGAATTGATTGCAATATTCCATTCTTGGGATACATTATGATAATCCAGCATCAATGTCATGATATAGTTAAGGAAACTGAAGCTCTGAGAGGTGAGGTGAGATGATTCTCTCAACATCACCCAAGATACAACTCCACCCAAAGTCTACCGAATCGAGGGCCCATGCCCTTTCCACTACACATGGGCACCTGCTCACCCAACCAACATTATGGAGCACGCTCCTCCTGGTAGATTTCTGGTGTGTTCGATAATGTAGTAAGGTTTAAGGTCGCTAAGAATTGGTCAAAGAACGTTTCCTCTTCTGCCAGGATCCATGACACGAGATTTTCTAAGCATGAAAGGAAGTTTCTACATTAGGAGAGGAAAACTTCCCGTTAATTGCCTGTGTATGGGGAGGGGGTGTTGGACTCACAAAACTATCTCTAAATGCTGGAAAATCAACCTATTCCCTCCTCCCAGCAGCTAAAAGTGAGGCAGCTCTACTTCATATTGATTAGGTAGAGAGAGAAGATATACTCCGTGGTCACTGCTGTCACTGCTATCTGATGAAATAAAATAAAAACCCAGAACTCTAGAAGAAACCAGTATGTTAAAGGAGCACAGAGTGACGGATGTGATTGGCACAGAGCTCCCTAAACCCTCCAGAAACATCTGTAACCAACAAACAAGAAGTTTGTTAACCTAAGTAATTTGTACCCTGGGTCTGATGCAGTATCTGAGTATAAGTTAGGTGAGTATTTAAAGTTCACATGGCTTCTCAGCAAGAGGTTGGCTGTGGGTTTTCCTGAGTCTTCCTCTTCCACTTTGGAAGAGCTCTATCATGTGCATTATAGAACTATCATCAGAGCCAGTTGTAAATGAGAAGACTGGAGTGCCCATGCCTTTGTCCACTGGGCTGTGCTAAGTGAGGGAGCAGGAAGACTCCTCTGGTGGAGGCTGACACAGGGGTTCTCTCACTCCTCAAACCTTCTTTCTGCTTTTCAGAAATGAACCGGCATCACTATGCCCTGTATGTGCACAACTGCCGCCTCGTCTTTCTCTTGCGGAAGGACTTCGACCAGGCTGACACCTTTCGCCCCGCGGAGTTCCACTGGAAGCTGGATCAGGTATGGTGCTCACCTCACACCTGCTGCTACTCATGCCTCTGCAGGGGTGGCCGGTCCAATCCAATGGTGATGGCAGTGGGGAGGCATTGCAAGGTCCTGACCACTTGCTGAATTTTGGAAAAATCAGCTTAGGGAGACACACAGCATCTTAAAGTCAGGAAGGAAACTGCCTCCTTACAGCCAGATGAAGGTGGGGAGGGACACGCTTCCCAGCCGGGATGCTGCGGGTCACTGGGCCTGTCATGTGCGGTTTGTCCATTTGCTCCACATCGAGCTTGTGGAAGCCAGTTCTCCTGATCCCCAGGCCCAGTTATGATCTCTGTTAGCACATCTTTAAATCACAAATGCTCCATGTCTTCCCTTGGTGCTGTACTACCTCCTTTGGGTGACACAGGTTGAGGACAGGGATTTGAGGACTTTGAAGTAAGCAGTGACACAGAGCACCTTGGGCAGTGCCTGCTCTTTTCTGAAGTGGAAAAATGTGTGACTCACTCCAGGGCCTCATGATTTTTGATCACAAGAGCCACTGCATCATACTTTCAATGACAAAGCAAGTGTCTGGTGTGACTCCAAAGCTTTGAAGTATGTTTCTGAGGACTGACTGTGAAGATTAACGGTGGAAGTAGTACTCACTTTTCTGGTTGGCTGTGCCATCAGGAAGCATCTATGTAGCAAGATTAGAGTTGGCCTTTGCTTAAATTTGAAAGTGACCAGGGGCTAATTTTTAAAAAGGGTTTTAAATTATCAAGAGAAAGAATGCCAGCAGTCAGAAAATAGGATTAAGGAATAGATGCTGCTTAATGAGGCAGAGGAAATGATGCCCTTTCTTTGATCCTTCCTCCCTGGGGCCCCAGGACCTCATTTTGTTTTATTCTGCCCCTTCCATATGCTGGGCTAAGCACTTCTGGGACCCCCAGTCTTCTTTACTTCGTCCAAAGCCCACTATGTGTACTACACTACCTGCCTCACCTTGCTGAGGGCTGACTGATTCATAATCCTTTCCCTTCTCCCTCCTTGTTACTATGTCTCCACCCCCACCCTCTCTCTGTTCCATCCAAGTCTCCAGTCCTCCAGTGAGCTGATCTTAGAGTGTTACTGGGAAGTATTCCAGGAGGAACTCATTCACACTGAGATGGAAATGATTGCTGCCACCTTTCATCCTCATAGAAGTACACATGTATGTTCTCTAAAACAAAGATTCATTAACTCTAAGGAATCTCTCAATGGTGGAACTCCAGGCAATGTGACAAGATTAAGGATGCCAAGCTGACGGGAAAGTTGCTAGGGGAGCCCAGTGGCAACTGCCTAATCCACTCCCAGTAAATCCCATCCTGCTGTATGCTAATTCTAAAAATATGGCATCTTGATTAGTATATGTTCCTCTGAATTAGGAATTCTGAATCTGGCAGGAATTGCGAAATCTTGACATTGTTTATTTTATTTCTCAGCAACCTCTCAGCTATGTCCTAAAGTGCCATATGGCTTTTATGGGATGTTTTAAAATATATAATACAAATTGACGTGAATTAAAATAAATTCCATATTGTGAGGGTTTTTAAAATAGGAACATTGCTATACTGGTTGAGATAATTATAGATATCCTGAGGCATTTTCTAAGATGAGATTGAGGAGCACTGATGCAGGCAAATGAAGTCATAGGCTTGGAAATTAAAAATAGGTGAGGAAGGAATTCTGGTTCTAAAGATAAAGATATAGTGAATCTAGCAGTTCTAACATCTGTTCCCAAAGTGGTAAATTTAAGGAGGAGCTGAGATTCACCAAACACCTTCCAAACTACCCTGATCTCATTGACTACCATTTGTCAATGCCTGCTCTGTGCAAGGCGGGCTGCACGTGGGAAATTATTTCCATCTCTGCTACAGCCCTTCCTGGTGGCTAATGTGTGGCTATAGACTGAGGTCCAGTAGCTTGCACAAGGTCACACAGCAGACCATGGGTAGGACCTGCCCTTTCCATTATGCCCAGCTCCTGCTTTGGTGTGCTGCCTAATTTGAAGTTTTAAAAATTTGCATTTCTAAATTTACAAAAATTTTAGATATCAGAATTATCACTGAAATACAAAATGTTCATAGTCTTGATGAAATCCTCTAAAATGGTCACATCTTCATTTTGCTCAAGCTGTCCTATTCTTTGTCTACTCAGGCTACCATGACAAAATACCACAGGCTGAGTGGCTTAAACAATAGGAAGTTATTTTCTCACAGTTAAAGATGTTAGGAAGTACAAGATCAAGGAGCCAATTTGGTTCCTGTTAAGAGATCTCTTCCTGGCTTGTAGAGGGCCTCCTCCTCATCATGTCCTCACATGGCAGAGAGGGAGCACTGTGGTGCGTTGTCTTCTTATGAGGAACCAGCCCTATTGAAATAGTGCTGCACCCTTTGACCTCATTTAACCTTAATTACCACCTAAAGGTCCTAGCTCCAAATATATTGGGGGTTAGGGTTTCAAAATATGAATTTGGGAGAGAGACAATTCAGTCCATAGCATTCCTCTACTAAAGAAATTAACATTTAAAAAGTTTAAAGACTGCCGGTTGATGATCAGGGCCCCAGCTCACCTGCACAGCTACCCTCCCTCTGAAGGGAACCATAGTGAATACGGTGCAGGAAAACTCATCAGTTCCCATGCTAGCAATCCAGTGGTATATATTGACCAACCCAGAGACCCCTCTTTCTCTTTACTCAGCTTCCTGTGTAGACAGAACCTTGCCAGAGTTTCTTGGGTGTAAATCACTTGATGGCCAGAATGTGCATACCTAGTACGGTCACCTCCCCCAGGAAGCCATCCTGGGTCCCCCCAATGGGTGTTTGCCTCTCTTCTCTGCTGCCCAGTCTCCAGGCAGAACTCTATCCCCATTCCCACTGTTCTGTAGTTACGCGTTTATCCTGCCTGTCTGCTCACTTTGCACTGAGCTCCTGGAGGGCAGGGTAGTGTCTTACTCATCTCCAGCTCTTGTGTGCATGTTATAGGCATGAGCACATGGTTGGTGCCTAGTAAGTGTTTGCGTAACAGTGAATGGATGTCAAGATTAAAAGAAGGGAGAGATGAGGTGAGGCAGCGGAAGAGGGAGGGAGAGAGGAAGGAAGAAAAATCCAGATATCTTTGAAAACCTCCCAGTGATTAATTGATCTTTTGACTCATTTTATTGAGCTTTTTAAAATTCTTAAGTGTTGCCATTTTTTAATTCCCTGGATTTCAAACATTGTTCATCTTTGATCTTGATATCTTATTTCAAGATCTTACTAGATTTACCACCAGTGGATTTGTAACTGTTACAGAACTTTCTGGCCTTGGCCAGAAGGGACTCAAGCCAGTCTAATGTATTGTCTATATTTTAACTCCTGGCCAACCTTGGAAATTTCAGCAGCATTTTATCTGTTCTAGTGCCTGATGGGGACTCGTTTGTTTCTTTATTTAGCAGTTTATTCTGAGCACAAACTGTACTCTAGGCTCTGTGCGGGGTACCTGGGATTAGTAGCTAAAATAAGAGTCTCTGTTCTCTAGAAGTTTCCACGATAATGGGTCAAACAAACCCATCAACAGACAGTTTACAATCCCATGTGATAGGCACTGTAGGCTGGGGCCAGATGGGGGGTAGTCTGTGGGAGCTCATGCAGGGCACTTGGGGCTGAGAGCCTGGGAAGTCCTCTGTGGGAGGGAACATCTGAAAGGAATGTGGAGTTCTCCGTGGTGCAGGGCAGGGCAGCCTAATGGCAGAGCAGTGAGCAGGAGGGCTGGGGTCAGGGCGTGTGAGCTCTCAGTGTGGCGGGGCATAGGCACAGGCATGGGGCAGAAGGAGAAAGCTTTGACAGGTATTGGGACCCCTTGTGGGGGAGCAGGTGGATATTAAATCCCAAGTGGCTTTTTATATCATATGATTGAGTTGACGCTTTATCCCCAAAGGAATGGGCCATAATTGAAACATCTACTATTCAAGAGAAGACTGAGAATTTTAGAGATGGGCAAATATAAGGAATTATAGTATGACATTCATCAGATTTATCAAGTTTAAGCAAATGTAACTCACGCCAGGCCATTGAATGGAGCCAGTGGCAGGGGCTATGTTGGAGGCCCCCAGGAATCCCAGCCCTGGACAGACATGTTTGAACAGCGGCTCTTCATGGCACTGAAACCAGGCATGGAGAATGGTTTTCACATAGCCCTTCAGGAGTGCTGCTGAGAGAGGCAGTTCCACAGAGCCACTGTGTGCTTTAGTCAGCCCAGCCCCTCTGCCCCACACCTCAGCAGGCTCTGGCCAAGGTGGATGGACAGCCAAGTAAATCTATTACCAGGTGGCTGCAGGAGATGCCTGTGACAATCCAGGGCATCTCACTAAAGCCATCATAATGATGAGGAGAATGTCATTTTAATGGGATTTTTACTTATGATCCGCTAATGCAAATCCCTCGAGCCTGCAGTGAGTCACGTGCAAACCCAGACAAAAGCAGAGGAAAGCGCTCAGCTGCCAGCACATACAGGAAAGGTTAACTAATTTGCAGCCCCTCCTGGCTTTAATATCATTTGGATATGGTTGACTCAGAGTCACGATCTAATAATCTTCCCTTTGGACCTGGTGTGGTGATTGGAGGGAAATCTGCTGATGTTTTACAATCTGTTCCACTTATGGGAAGACACAGCTTGAATGACAGCCTCAGTTGACCAACAAGAGCACAGGTACCCCCAGCTCACATAAGGAAAAAAGTGCATCTCTGAAAAATTGCAACAAGCACAAGATGCAAACGTCAGATTCATTCAGTTGGCCATTGCCCACTCTGTGCCAGAAATTGTAATAGGCATCAGGGATCGAGAGAAGAACGACACAACTCTACCCTGGGGAAACTCAGCCCTGCTCAGTTTATACCCAGTTTACATATCCTTGGGAGCATCTTTTGCAAGAATCCCAAACTCTAATAATTGTGAGTGGGAAGAAGCATCAAGATGAGTGACAATACCTGGCTGGGTGAATGCAAGATTCAGTGGAAAGTAAAATAAAGTAATAAAGGTTTAGCCACCACACAGTTATAAACTATACAAGAATCTAGACCTCGTGCTGCGCTTCCAGTTGCTCAGAAGTTAGAAATCAGATTTCTGTGTAAAATCTCTCAACTTTAATATATTCTTATTTACAAAAACAGATCATCTGGCCAAAAAAATATTCTGCAGTCCACCTTTACTCTTTGGTCTCTGGTTTGAGATTACTGATTTAAAAAGCTACTGTTCTGATACAAGAAAGCCACACAATAATATGTCTGAGAAGTCTGGATCCTCTTAAGAAGATGACCTTTGTGAATGCTTCCAATTCTCCCTGCCCCTGCCCTACCTCCCATAGAGAATGCTAAACTCCCTATATGCGGGGAGCTTCTCAGGTCCCCAGCAGCCCCTCACCATACCCAGAGGGTCCCTTCAACCCAGACCCATGGTTTGGTGGTGCTATTCCTCCTTCTCATATAAATGAGCATAAGTCACAGCCCGAGTTCCCCAGAGCCAGGATTTGAGCACATTTGTCTCTGGCCAGAGCCTTTGCTTATCAAGTCCATTCTACTTGCATAGAATTCTAAAGCTCCTAGAAAGATCTAAAAGTGAATACATCCTTTTTTCTTGGTGAAGAAAGTATGTTAGAATGATGCAGAGTCAGTTTACTTACATCTGCTCATTCAGCTTCATGGGGGAGTCAAATAGGTTAGTTCAATCATTATTATAGCCAAGTGCCAAGGAGTTAATTGGAGAATGGTCGGTGCAGTTCAGACCGGTCATCTGAATGAGCAAAATAATTGGGCATTGTCAGCACTCTAATTCTGCTGTTAAAGACTAGCTCTTGGCTTCGTTGGGCATGTTTCTTGCAATGCAGCAGCCACTCTGTTCGGCATCTCTGCCTGTGCCCTGCCCTCATTAAGACCAGGTATCCCTTAGGAACCAATGTCCTAAACAGAGGGAGAAGGATGTCCAGAACCTCTTCTCTCTCTTTCAGGCAGAATTCTGAATGACTTTTTCTATGACATCAACTTGCAGGGTTGTTCTGAGTGAATAATATATGTGTGTGTGTTTTGGGGGTAGGGGGACAGCCACAAATAGTGACTCACTTTGGATGTGCCAAGTGGACCTAGTCTTTTTGTTTCCCTATGACATATATGGCTTCCTGACGAGCCCCAGTCATATTCTAGTCCCTCTCCCTGACTGTTTCCATTTCAAAGAGAGCCTCAAGACATTTGGAAAGACGTGGCTTCTGTGGCTTCATGGTGTTGGCAGAGAAGGGTCCTCAGATCCACATGGGACACATCCTGGGCTTCTCAGGTCAGAGTTGTGCAGTGGTTGGATTGTCCACTCTCTGGAAAGGTAGCTGCTGGCATGCGTATCCCATTTGTTCTGCTTTCTTTTTGAGAGAGTGCCAGTGTGCTGGCACCCAGCACTGCACCCACTGCCTGAGCCATGCTTGTTCCATCTTAAAGCCCGTTTTCTGCAGCTTTGCATCATGCCCCAGATTCCTGCTTCATGGCTTCTCCTCATTACTCTCATGCCATGTCACCTTACCTGGCACCTCTGGGCTCTGTTAGGTGCCTGTGGCAGACCAAATAATGGTCCCTAAAGATGTCTACCTCTGAATCCCAGAAAGCTGTGAATATGTGGCATTACATGGCAAAATGGTGTTTGCATATGTGACTAAGTTAAGGGTCTTGAGATGGAGAGATGATTTTGGATTATTCTTATGGGCCCAATATAATAGTAAGGGTTCTTATAAGAGGGGAGGCAAGAGGGTAAGAGTCAGAAACAGAGAGGCGAAGATGGAAGTAGAGGTCAGAATGATGTGAGGCCGTGAGCCAAGGAATGCAGCAGCCTCTAGAAACTGGATAGGGAAGGAAATAGATCCTCCAGCACAGCCTTCAGAAGGGATGTGGCCCTGCTGACCCCACCATTTTAGTCCAGTGAAATTCATTTCAGACTTCTGACCTCCAAAACTATAAGACAATAAATCTGTGTTGTTTTAAGCCACAAAGTTTGTGGTAATTTGTTACAGCAGCAATAGGAAACTAATACCTCACTTGTGAGCCTTTGGGAGCCCTGGAGCTGCCTCATGCTCATAAATCAAGCCACCTCCCATCTCCCCACACCTTGCTGAGGTGACCCTGGGTCATTATTTCTGAAGAGGTGTGTAGGTTCTTCTGTTCACCAGTATATGATGTCTCTACCACAGGTTTCCACAGCCCTCCCCCTTGCAGCTTGGGTACTAGGGAGGAAGGAGGAAGAGGCACTTCTTTGTAAAACCACCATTCACTGCTTGCTTCTGGCTTTTCACCAGGCCTGCTTCCTTATAAGCCTCAGGACTAGGATCCCCATGGAGCAGATTTGGGGCTTTTCTTTTTCTCTAAGTCATGTTTTTCTAATAGATGAAGGTGCCAAATCACCTTACCTGCTATGAGAAGTGGAAAAGAAACCTTTTGTCTGAGTCCTCTGTGCTTGGTTCTGTAAGTAGTAAAGCAAATTCATGAAATCCTCTTTCTCTTGATAGAGCTTCACCTGGAAGCTTGAAGTTGATGAAGTTGATATGAGAATTAGATTCTGTAGACAATGCTTGCCGTTCCCTTAAAGCAGCACAGAAACCCACTTTACCCAACCAATCCGCTCTGCAGTGCACACCCTCCACCACTGGACCTTTCTGTTTTTCTCCTCAGGGCCTTTTCCGAGGCAGCAGGAGTCTGCTGGGCTCCAGTGAGCACAGCTCTGAGCCACGGCAGTGTTATCACCCCTAGGAGCACCTGTCACCCAATGGGGTGCAGAAGCAGTCAGTCCTGGAAGTTTGCAGCAGTTCTGGGCAGCACCCTGCACTTTCTCAGGGGCCTCAGTGGAAAGAAGCCCCCACTACATGCAATGACAACCTTAACAACACCCTCTTGGATTGACTTTTCCTCCTTTCTTAACTCATTCTTCTCACTTAATCTGTCCTCCTAACTTAGAATCACCTTCTAAATAAACTCTGCTCTAGCTCACCCGCGTAGTGCAGGTAGTTTCAGATCTATGGCGGGTAGTAACAAGTAGTGACTGCTATGATTATTAGCAAGAGATAGACTTCTGCTATGTTGCAGAGGCTGTACCATGACTAAAAGGAGGCAGTCACCAAGAGACCACAATGAAGTGAATAAAGGGAAGGAAGGGAAGTTTAACAAAGTGCAGATCAGTGTTGCCGAATGTTGATGGAGCATATTGCATACCTAACTAATAGTAAAATCTGATAAGCAGATAATTCCATATGTGCCATATTGTAGACATAGTCTCCACAAACCCACTGATGGTTTCCATAGCTTATTTAACATTATATCCTGAGCCATTTCCTTGAAGAACTGATTTCTCGAAATTTTCTTGGGTTTTCGTTATTACTTGGATTTTCTTTATTTTTCTTCTGAAGAACCTATTCTAAAGGAGAATCCACGCTCTCAGTGAAGAGAGCTACAGGGATGCCGTTCTTTTCCCTGCTGCCATCTCGCCCACTTCCCCTGCTTTCTTATCCTGACTTGGAGTCTAAGGTTTTATCACTGTTAAATCTCAACAAATCAAAGATGCTAATGATTCTACATTTTTCCCCTTTTGCTGGCAAGCCTGGCTCCTTTCTGGTCTCTTTTCCCTTGACGAACGCCTGCTCAGCAATTCCGTTTGCTCCTGTAAAATCATTATTTGTGTTCTAGCCTGTACATCTGCCCAGAGGCAATGAATGCATGTTTTCAGTAGATATTCCCTAATACATATTTAAAATCAGTGTTAAAAAGAAGGGAATAATATAAACATTAAAAAGAATATTGTTTTACAGTTAAAAAGGATGAAGTAATGTCAACACAATTATAAATGCTTAGTAAAACAAATAATCTATTCGATAATAAATGAAGATACTCAAACCATGGAGGGACCCCGATGGAAGCAGCAGGAGCTCAGTCACGGCACTGGCTGTGTCATGCTTCTACCTTTCTCGTTTCCTTTGGGAATTGGTGCCAGTGGGAGGGAAGGAGGCTTCTCCTTGGCTTGGAACCCAAATGTTTGCTTTTATAATATGAACGATATTTTCTCTGTCACTTCCATGATATGAAAAGGCAAAAAATTGGTAAAATTGAATCCTAATATGTAATGGCCAATTCAATGCTAATCCCGCTTACTTGGGAGACATGATGCAAAGGCACTGGCCACTGTCAAGTCCATGTGCTGTGAGAAGGGAACTTGAACCAGCATTTTTTCAGTTCTTATTTTATATCAAGCACTTTCTTTTAGTTCTAACAAAAATCATGCCATTTAGGCAAAATGCCCAGATTATGGATGAAGAGTGGCAGACATAGCAAGGTGCTTTCCACATCTCTCATCTGAGAAGTGGAAAAACTTTGTATACGACCTCAAAACATACATACTCCCAGAGGGTAAAAGGCACCAGTCTTAACTTGGGTGAATGTACAATCTTAGTGAATATGCATGAGGACAAGAATATACTCATATCCCTAAATGTTTAGAACCAGGCATGGAAGTCCATCCAGAAACAGATTTCAAGTTCAGCTCATCAGGAATCATGTTTTAGCATCTGTTTTTTGTTTGTTTGTTTGTTTGTTTTGTTTGTTTGTTTGTTTCTTCCTTTTTTTTTGAGACAGAATCTTGCTCCGTCGCCCAGGCTGGAGTGCAGTGGTGCGATCTCGGCTCACTGCAAGCTCCATCTCCCAGGTTCACACCATTCTCCTGCCTCAGCCTCCCGAGTAGCTGGGATTACAGGCTCCTGCCACAACACCCAGCTAATTTTTTTGTATTTTTAGTAGAGACGGGGTTTCACCATGTTAGCCAGGATGGTCTCGATCTCCTGACCTCATGATCCACCCGCCTCAGCCTCCCAAAGTGCTGGGATTACAGGCATGAGCCCCTGTGCCCAGCCTGTTTTAGCATCTTTTGAAGCAAAGATCACCTCGCTCCTGAGGCAAGGTAACGAGAAGGGTGTTCATCCCATAAGACAAAAGAAGGCTGGAGCCGACTTCCCAGGGAAGACTACCCCTTTGAGGAAGTCTTAAAAAGCAATAACCCTGGAGGTCCAGCAGCGAGATTAATTTGCCCTACCATCCCTGCTTACTCCCAATCTCCAATGAGTCATTTGTTTCCATCCTTAATGTCTAAACATGCAACTATTGCTGCACTTACTACTCATTAGTTTAGCTAAAGGAAGTGCCCTTTAATTATACCTCTAAATAATGAACCTCCTTCATCACCTTGACAATCAGTGCACACTTAGAAGGAAGCAAGGTCTCATTATGAAGCAGCTACTGCATCCCTTGGTTACTTAGAAGATAGTAGCTTTGAGGCAATAGAAATGGGAGTCGAAAGACAAACAAGCCTTGTAATTGCACTAACTCCTTGTGGTTTTAGGTGCAAGAATAGTAAACGTGAGCCAGAACCACATTACATGTGAGGGAAAAAAGGGAAACTAGCATTTCTGAGAGACCATTGTGTTCCAATCCCTAAACCCTTGATTTACATACATTAGGTCTAAACTACACAGTTACTTTTGAGGTTAAAACTTAACTCCATGTTATAAACACTGAAATTGAGGCTCTGAAAAATTAAGTCATTTGGCAAAGGTGTTGGACCAAGCACCATGCTCCAAAGTTCCATGTTGTTTTCCATTAGGTTCTTGTCTTGTTGAGATTTACATAGCTTGGCAGAACTGAGTATCCACCAAGTCTTTACTGTATTTCTTCATTTGTCGATCTCAACAGAAACTCACAGAAATAGTTTGCTACAGTGCAATCCCCAATGGCACTGGCAGACTGGAAAATACTATCTGTGAACATGTCTGCATGGTTCAGAAGAATAAAACACACTGTGTTATAGGCAGGGAAGTCATTCCCACTATCTGACTAGCCAATAACCTATTCATCTTTCAAGACCATACTCAGGGGTCACATCCTTCATGAATACTTTCCTGTAACTTCCTCCCCAATAGAAAGTTGACCTTACCTTCATGGTGAGAAGGTAAGAAAAGACTGTTACCACAGCATTTTTACACCTTATGATACTTATTTGTTCACTGGTTTATTTCTTCCACTGCATTGGACTATCACGTCTTGTTCACCTTTTTAATTTTTAGGCGTTTCTAATACAAACATGTGTTTAATGAATGCTTCTTAATTTAAAAAAACATTATCTAAGTGGCATATTCTGATGGAGGGACCCAAACACTGGTCCCTACATCTACAAGCACTATTTCAGCTATACAAGTACCATCTGAGGATGAAAGCATCCAGAAAAAAAAAAAAGTTGTCCTTTAACAGGTAAATAGTCTCTATGTGTCCATATATGGAATGCTATTCAGCAATAAGAAGAAATGAACTATTGACTCATACAACATGAGTGAATCTCGAAAACATTATGCTAAGTGAGAGAACCTAGAAAACAAAGACTACATATTATATGACTTAATTTACATTAAATTTCCATAAAAGGTGATTTGTAGAGACAGAAAGCAGATTAGTGGTGCCTAGGGCATGGGGTTGAAGTGGAAATCAACTGCAAATGAGCATAGACTTTTTTTGGATAATGGAAATGTTCTAAAACTGGATTGCAGTGATGGTTGCACAACTATATAAATTTATTTAACACCATTGAATTATACACTTACAATGAGTGAATCTTATGATGCATAAATCATACCTCAATAAAGATATTAAAAACAAGAACTGAAAGGGAGGGAGGGAGGGAGGGAGGAAGGGAGGGAGGGAGGGAGGGAGGGAGGAAGGAAGGAAGGAAGGAAGGAAGGAAGGAAGGAAGGAAGGAAGGAAGGAAGGAAGGAAGGAAGGAAGGAAGGAAAGAAGGCAGGCAGGCAGGCATATTCTTTGAGCGTAAGGTATTAGAGGATGAAATTCATCAATGCCAGAGTTGCCAGAAATTGAGTTAATACCAATAAGAATGGAGATGCAAGAAAGGAGGTCAAAATCTGATAATAAACTCCCCTCAAATCCCTCAAATCCCTGAGTGTTCCCAGAACTGTGTATATACAGAGGAGACTTCAGGAACCCAGGGAAAGCAATGTCAGGAAAAGAAAATGAAAAGATCTGAGCAGGTATTTTAGCTACTGTTCACTGCAAAGGAGACAAATTTTGGAATTCCTCCAAGAAGGGCTAGGTAAACATCTAGAGTTTTCTAATGAAATGCAAAAGAGATACACCTTAAGAGCAAAGACTATGTGCCAGGATTTAAGGACTGACCTGGGACTAAGGGTAACTCTAAACAGACACACCTCTGTAAAGGATCAAACCAAACCTACAAGTGCAAGGTGATTGTCCAGTAATTTAACACAAATCAACAATAACAGAATCCGAGTTTCTACTCTGTATTATCCATAATATCCAGTGTGCAATAAAAATTACTGGACATGTGAGGAAACAGGAAAATGTGATCTAAGGTCCAGAGTAAAATCATTCAAGAGAAACAGACCCTGATAAAACACAAATGTTGGAATTAGAAGAAAATAACTTTAAAACAATATTTTAAATGTTTACAAACCTAAAAGTAAGGATTATCATAATGAATGAACTGATAGGGAATCTCAGCAGAGAAATGAAACTATATGGAAATGTAAAACATAGAGTGGAAAAATACAATATCTAAAATGAAAATATGGATTTAGCACATAAGAGAATAGAAAATGAAAGAAAGATAGTCTCAAAAGTACCAAAGGACAGGAGAAAGTGAACAAGGCATTAAATAATTAATTGAAGAAGTGGTGGAAAATTTATTAAGTTTGGTTCAAAACACCATCTTAAAGATTGAATAAGATCAGCAAGCTCCAAGCCAAATAAATACAAAGAAAACAGCACCTACTCATACTATCCTCAACCTGTTGATGACCGAAAATAAAGATAAACTCTTAAGAGCACCCAGAGAAAAAGACACATTATGTATGGGAAAATACCAATGTGTATGACAACCAACATTTTACCGAAAACTTTGGAAACCAAAAGACAATGGAATGACAAAAGAAGTCCTTCAAGTGGAAAGGAAAGGATGTCAGAATGAAAAACAGATTCATAGGAAAGAAAGAAGAGCATTGGAAATGGTAATTATGTAAATAAATGTAGAAGACTGCCCTTCCTTCATTTCTTTAAATGACCATGACTATTAAATCCAATGATTATAACTCTGTATTGTGGGGAATAAAATGTATTTAAGGGCAAAGGAACAATAGAACAACAACAACAAAAGGATGGAGGTGTTAAATGAGTTCTACTGATGGAGAGTTCTTAAACTTTATGTGAAGTGTTACAATGTTAACTCCAAGAATACTGTGATAAGACAAAGATGCATGTTAAGAAAGGCCTGCTTGAGGTCAGAGTCTTTGAGTACTCAGGCAAAGGGAGGAGTACTCCCACGCAAAAACTTGGAGCTCCGTATGTCGTAGGTTTCTTCAAATAAACAAAAGGGCAAAGGTAGTATCATTGGCCAGAACTGTTCATTACGTATGGGCCACGGGTAGGAAAGGAGAAATTGGACCTGGAATGTCTAGAGAATGCTGAAGGAAAATGCTGTAGAGGTGGCATGAATAACGAAGGAGGGCCCAATCTCACCTTCAAACCCTGAACTGGAAGTTGGGCACACGTCTAGAGTGGCTTATTTGGCGTGAAACAGGATTCTAGAAAGCCTAGAGAGAAAATTCTGAGGTTTGGACCTGGGAAAGTAAGAGAGCAGCAACAGATGCAAGTTTCAGGTATTTGGAGAATGTCTTAGGATTGTGGGATTTGCTGCTTCCAGGATGCACACAATAGTGTCAGCCTTGCCTCAGTATGGACCTGTGCTAAGGCTCCAAGAAGTCAAGAGGAATACCTGAAAGAGCAGGTGCCTTCTTTCCCTTTATAAACAGAAAGATCATTCTCTATTCAAATTGTTGATGATAGTCATGGAAGTGATTAGGGTGAAGGAGTCTGAAAAAGTGATGGTTTTAGCCATAAATTAGATGTTTGAAGGGGAAAAATTATAGGTAGTATTCATGAGTTGGGTGGGGGTATCCACAAAGATCTCAGAAATTATTGCTCATATGTACCAAGAGTCTCCCATATTTATCTGGAAAATACTTTGAATCCTCATTGCTTATCTCCAGGTCTCTTGGCCATTTTTCCATCAAGAGCTAAACCGGTTTCTGAGAACAGCCCAATAGAGGCTTTCCAGCCAGTTTCCTTATAATCCTCTAAGCTAATTAAAGGTACAACCATAGTTTGACCTTCCCTTCTCTGTATCAGTGAGAATGAGTTGACATTTGTTTCAACACTGTTCTGACTCCAGTGTCCAAAGTAGAAAACAGAACAGTGCTAGAACTATTCCTATGCTAGACCCCATGGCTCCACATGCCTGTCTTCTCTTCAGCAAGCAGTAACTTCTTATGTGTTCATGGGAAAGACAGAACTCTCCCTCTCCCAACAGGAAAGCCTAACGTTTGCCTCCTTGGCATCACATGAAATGTGAGATACTAAGGAACCCTTGTCCCTCTGTTCAGGCTGCCCTGGAAATGGAGAGCTTAGTAATAGCCCTCTCAAATGGTCTGCTTCTGTTTCCATCAAACACAACTATGTCAAAAGGTTTCATTAGTCACAAATACAGGGAACAATAAGGCTATAGCTATTTGGACACAAAGCAAAGACAGAGTCTTATATCTATTATCTAGACTCAAATAAAAAGTGAGCCCACAATTGGGCTATAAATATAAATTGGAACTTGAAGAATTATCTGATATCAGCCACTAATTTTTCTGCCTGTAAACATAGACATAAAATGAGTCTTATAAGCCAAGAGCAAAGATACACATTCTGGTTTATTTCAAAACACTAAAAATATCCCTCTGCCACGTCTAGCAACAATATGTCACATTAGGAACCCAGAGAAGAAGAAACAAAGCATTCCTTAGGGAGATTGAGTGTAGAACAAGGCTGTGTCTCCACTGTGCCCCATGAAGTACGTATTCATTCACTTATCCATTCATCAAGAAGTTTTGGTCAAGATCAAATTTAAAAATGAACAAACATATTTCAGGGACAAATGTTCATTATGGAGCAGTCAAAGGAATGCAGGCTTTGGAGTTTCTCAGATCTGTTTGCCACTCAACTCTGTCTCTTATTATCTGTGTGACCTTGGGTGAGTCACTTCACTTCTCTGAGCCTTAGTATCCTCATTTGTAAAATGAGGATAAATATGAACACCTCAGGAGTGGTTATGAGGATTTAATGATATAATGAATGTAAAGCAAGATTAATATAGTGACAGCAGAACACTTGACCCATGGAAGTGTTTTGTTGGCCACCACGGTCTCACACTCACATGCAGAGATAGACAATGACTGATTGAGATTTAGAAACTGTAGATGAAATGAGCACAGTCCTACCGCAGAATGCACGTAATACGTGCTCTTTTTTTTTTTTTTTTTTTTTTTGACAACTACTTCATACCAGTTACTGAAGCAGGGAATACACTGGCAAACTGGCAAACAGAAGTATGGCAAACAGAACTGGCAAACAGAAAATCACATTTGCACTAAAAGATTCCAGGGTTTCTTAAAGAAACAGCTGATTCTGAGTTGGGGCACAAATGAACAAGATAAACCTAGATCTGATTGCCTATGTGCAGGAAATACTGGGACAGAGAAACACATGAGTGTGCAAATAACGAAATCTAGACTGGGAAAATATTTTATCCTGTGTTCTTCAACAGATAAATTGCAAGGAAAAGAAAATAATGAATGTGTAAGCTATAGATTTAAAAAGATTTGAAAAACATAAATTAGTTTTTTTCATGGGCAAAACTAAACTACAATATCTAGGGATACAGATTTAAGTGATAAAACTGGAGAGAGGTGAAAACTGTAAAAGTCAGGACAGTGGATACTTTCGGGAGGAAAGTAGTGGTTGACACTGGGATGGGGTTCAGGGAAGGGGCTTCTGCACAGCTGGTAAGGTTTCAATTCTTGGCCTGGGTATGGCTATAAGAATGCTCACTCCATAATAGTTCATGAAGTACTGCACTTGTTTTGTATAGCTTTATGCATCTTGCTTTAGGATAAAAAGTAACTTAAGTGGAAGAAGCAGTATGTGTTGAGGGCTGCTATGTGCTAGAGACTTTTCTGGGCCCTATGGCAATGGTGAGGCTCAATCCTGGCCCTGAAGCTTAGAGTTTAGTGGGAGAGAAAGGTAATTACAGTACCATGATCAGGGCTAGACCGGAGGTATATACAGAATACCGTCTGGGAGGGATCACCTGACTGAGCCTGGGGGTGGTGGAAGGCTTGCATGGAGCAGCAGGGAGAGGACCTAACTATGTTTAAAAACCCACCACATCCCGGCCCATTCTAAAGATACTGGAATGAAATCAACGCCGTGTTCGTTCTAAAAGACAACCAAAATGGGCTTTGGGGAGGGATGTAGGCAGATAAATTGTTCACAGGCCCTTGCTCTGCATTTTACACATCTTCACCTCAGTGTCTCATTACCCCATCACTCAGATGTGAGGTAAATGTGGCTTGGAAAGATTACAAAACAACTGGCCCTATATCAACTGGCCAGGAAATAGAAAGTTTTGAATCAAGCATGCATTCTTTTGCCAGAGAAATGGCGGGTCTAGGGTCCCTGACAGGTACAGGTCGTTAGTCTATAGGAGTGAGCAGCCCAGGTCATGAGATGAGGATGGCAACAGACAAACACAGATCATAAAATATTTAAGTATTGTTTTTATCCAGTAAAATGGCAAGGTGGATTTTTAGTTTGTTTTAATAAGAATACCAAGTATCAGTAAGGGTGCATTAAAAATTTACTGCTAGGGGCAAGTGTAAGTTGACACAGGCTTGCCAGGGGAAACCCTGGGGCCTGCAGTCCCTTTCCCATGTGACAGATGAGGTTTCACATTCAAATGCCCCTGGAAAAGGAAGGACAACTGTACATGTGATGTACCAGGAAAAAATACAAAGCCTCATAAAGACAGAAGAAAGCATGTCAAACCAAGAGCATGAGTTTTGAACAGAAAGCCTTCAGTTCACATCTCATCATGGCTACCCTCTAGCAACAGATACTACTGAGGAATAGTATGTAAACCCTCTGCCTCCATGTCCTCATCTATAAAATTGGTTATACAGGCACTAGGTAGATGCATAAAGCACCTGATTCATGCCAGGTGATCACTGAATTGCATTGTTCTATCAGTTTATGATTGCCATCAGTTTTTACCCTGTTTTGCCCCACATTGGAGGTCAGAGACTTCTTTAACCAGTTGCAATCTGTCCTGGAAAATTCTAGAATTCATGGAAATAAGAGGCATGCCCTCTGATGTACTTGGTTGTGAATGGTAGGCTGGCTTAGAGGCTACACGCATAGAGTCTGGAACCTAATTTCATGGGTTTGAAGCCCAGCTCTGTCACTACTAGCTGCGTGGCCTTGGGAAAGTTAGCTAAGTTCATTGTACCTCTGTTTTCCCATCTGTAAAATGGCACTTATCCCATAGGATCTGGAGGATTAAATGTGTTAATATAGTACGTTGCACCTAGCACGGCTTTCTGACTCCAGGTTTTCTGTATTAAGGAGCTGTTAGGGAGCCTCCTCCCAAGCGTCTAGCAGAGTGGGGCCTGCCAGTCTGCTGGAGCCTTTTCTGGACATCACCAGCTGCTCTCAACTCATAGTGACTACTCAGGGGCATCTCAGTTCCTGCTCTGAGATACTCGTTACCATTGCATGGGTTCTGACCTTTGCTTAAGCATTGACTCAGTGAAGTCTAAAGATTGTAAAGGGTTTAATCTTTCTTCTAATACTTTGTTCCTTCTACTGCTCAGCTTAGCACACTGGGGGCATGGCAGCCTCTGCCTCTAACCAGATCCTCTGGGTCTCTGCTCTGTGGGCCATATAGAATCCACACCGGTCATTTCTCTGTATATTCTGTCACATCCAAGGATATGGGAGGGGGGTTTAAATCTCCTTATGAAGGAAGGATCCTTTCCTACTGGAGTCAGGGCTGTACATGAAGGCCCCCAGTTCCTCCATGCTAGACGCATCCCCAGAAGCAGCACCTCATGGGCAACACTGTGGAGTCATTTGCCCCCCAGACCAGGGGCATCCCATGGACACTTATTCCAGAAAACTGAAGCTGGGCCACAAAGGCGGCCCTCATCCTTGCTGCCATTTGCCCTGGACCACTTCAAAATGTGGCACATCGGGCTGCAGTGAGCTGAGATTGTGTCACTGTACTCCAGCCTGAGTGACAGAGCGAGACCTTGTCTCAGAAAAAAATTAAAAGAACGTGGCACATCTACTAGGACACTATGTTCTGGGCAGGCCCTTGGCTTCAATAGTGAAATTCTGTGACTTCTCACTTAACAGTTATGGGAAGTCTTTCACCAAGCAGTGTCGTAGGCTGAACATTGGCAGTACGATCTGCTCAGTAATGAGGAGCAGATCCCACACCTCACAAAGGTCTCGCAGCCTAGCCTGCCCAGCCGTGATGTCTAGTACCTGCTCACGTGTACCCAGGAAGCATTCGTGTGAATGGCTGATAAGAGAGGCCAACCCAGTGAGACTTTCTCACTGTGCTTGATCCCAAAGGGCTGTTCCGTTTCTGCATTTCTTCTAATAGCAGCTTACCCAGAGAGAGAGAGAGAGAGGCAGAACATTGGAAACCTGTTCATTAAGAAGATTTTAGCACAGTGTCAACCCCCTGTAAGTCATATGTCCCTAATAAACTTAAAGCTTTTTATCTGTGGAGTAAAGCACAAATGGTCACTTAAAATCTTGAAAAACATACTTTATATCACAACCAAATCAAGTGTTAATTTGTCTTTCTCTGTCTCCTGGCCAGTCTGGTGCCCCTCCAGCCTTCTTTTTACTCCCTTCTGCTTTGCCTTCGTGATCTTTCTAAAAACCACCACTGCCTTGCTAAGACACATTTCCCAAATCCTCATTTCGTCCTTGCCCTGGATTTGCTGGTGGTAAGGAAATCTAATCATAGCTAACATGTAACGAGCACTTAAGTGTTTCAGTGGTATCAATTCATTTAATTTGAGGGATATTGATATACCAGCAATGACATTAGAGAGAGAGAGATTAGAAATACTTGAACGGGGCCGGGCGCGGTGGCTCAAGCCTGTAATCCCAGCACTTTGGGAGGCCGAGACGGGCGGATCACGAGGTCAGGAGATCGAGACCATCCTGGCTAACACGGTGAAACCCCGTCTCTACTAAAAAATACAAAAAACTAGCCGGGCGAAGTGGCGGGCGCCTGTAGTCCCAGCTACTTGGGAGGCTGAGGCAGGAGAATGGCGTGAAC
Source organism: Macaca nemestrina (assembly GCF_043159975.1). NCBI lineage: Eukaryota > Metazoa > Chordata > Mammalia > Primates > Cercopithecidae > Macaca > Macaca nemestrina. Next base: position 43,065,432 of record NC_092126.1, read on the forward strand.
CCAGGAGGCGGAGCTTGCAGTGAGCTGAGATCCGGCCACTGCACTCCAGCCTGGGCGACAGAGCATGACTCCGTCTCAAAAAAAAAAAAAAAAAAGAAATACTTGAACGGACTTTTAAAAATTTTAATAGTTACCCATTTATTTTAATGCGTAGGAGAAAAGGTATAACTTACACATTAAAACATGACTTCACAGTTATAAAATTAAATAAAATTATTTTAGGCTGGGTGTGGTAGCTCATGCCCGTAATCCCAACACTTTGAGAGGCCAAGGTGGGCAGATTGTTTGAGTCTAGAAGTTCGAGATCAGCCTGGGCAACGTGGTGAAACCCCTCTCTAATAACAATACAAAAAATTAGCCGATCATGGTGCTGCACAGCTACAGTCCCAGCTACTCAGGAGGCTGAGGTGGGAGAATCACCTGAGCCCAGGAGGTCGAGGATGCAGTGAACTGAGATCGCACCACTGCACTCAGCCTGGGCAACTGGAGTGAGACTCTGTCTCAAAAAATAATAATAATAAATAAATAAATATATTTACATATACATGTATACATGCACAGTTTACTTAAGTAAAAGTGAACTAGTTTAAATAAAAATATTAAGAAAGTGATAAAAGAGGTATGTGAATTTGTCCATTTATTTAACAAATACTTCCTTTGAGAGCCTCCCACCTGGCAGGCATTTCTGTGGAGCCTGCAAATGCAACAGTGAACAAAGACGACGAAGACTCTGGACCTTCAAAAGACCCAAAAAAGCCATTTAAGAAACAAGTTATCCGAATGGCCAGTAAACACATGAAAAGGTGCTCAACTTCATTATACATTGGGGAAATGCAAAATTTAAATCCACAGTGAGCTATACCAAGCACCCACCAGAATGGCTTAAAAAAATAAATTTTAAAAGAGATGATATCAGGATTTGGCAAGAATGCAGAGCAACTGGGAGTATTGTATATTGCTTGTGGTAGTATAAATTGGTACAGCCTCTTTAGAAAAGTATTTGGCAATATCTGCTAAAGTAGACCCAGTAGTTCCATTCCTAGTCACCTACCCAACCGAAAAACACATGTGTTTACTAAAAGACATGTATAATGTTTGAGAAATAAACAGGTCTCAGAAAATGCTAATTGAAAGAACTAAAACCTATTCTGGAGCAAAGAAGTAGCAACAGCAATAAGATGTTATCCATGTCCATGAGGATAGTAGATTACTGTCACTGAACACACTTTTTCTGAGCGTGTACTGTGTTCTGGATTTTATGCTGGACACTTGAAATACAGGACTAAATCCAAGGTGTCCCTTACCCTCTCAGAAATACACAGTCACTCACCTCAGCAACCAGGAAAGATAAGCCTTTTGAACTTTGCTCAAGGAAATTTGGATGAATGAACATCAATATGGGTAACCTTGGTTTACATTCTATATAAATATGTTTACATAAATATATAGTATCTCTTCATAAGAGTAGGAACTTTGCATTATTTCCTGCTATATCCCCCAGAACTAGAGCTGTGTCTGGCTCATAGTAGGGGCTCTGTAAGTATATGCTGGCTGCCTGGATGGACGGATGGAAACGAACAGTGATGAGAAGAGATCCAGAATCTGCAGACAAACTGCCCCTGCAGGAGACAGGGGACTCCCACCATATAAGGAATATTCCACAGAAGAGTCCGACAAACCCTACTTATCAGGGTTGTCTGCCAAGGACACTCACCAGCAATTGGAATTGTTCAATCAACCATGGAAGTTTTTATTTTTTTCACTTCAGACATAGATTAATATTTCAGGAAAACAAGGTTCTAATTTACAACCAAGACCTTTGGTTTAATCAGCAAAGGAAGAAAAGTCTGGGAACATTATTGCCTCACTCATGTTTTCCCATTGCATTCCTGGCTGGGTTTACCTTTTTGGCCTTCAATTATTCCATTCTCTCACATGGTTTTATCTCAGACACTTTGGGATGAAAATGTGATTTGCCATTTAGAGGTTTCAGCAAAAATCACATTCAAGTCAGCAAATTGAGAGCCTGATAAAGCAACAGAGAGTTGGGGCAAGGCTTTAAGTGTTTTTAATTAAATCTATGTCATGATTTAGGATGGTTAAGAATCATTTACATGCAATATAGGGTCTGTTTGGAATCTCAGTGTGCTGTTTTTATAACTGTAGCATTAGTCATGCAACCTAAGGGCAATGTGACAAGTTTGCTTCTTCAGTCAAATATTTGTGAGTAGCACCTACTGTGTATACCTACCCTATACTAGGCACAAAGCTAGATTCTGTAGGGAGTCACCAAGAAATACTTGGCAAAGCTCCTGTCCTATCATGTCAGGGGCTGGACAACATAACCAGGTCATAAAATAACAGAAAGGGGAAGGAGAGGGTCAAAGGCACAAACAACATTAAGCCTCTGTATGCCAGGATCTGCTCTATGAGCTTTGCCTACATTTACTCTTTTATTTTTCATAGCAGTCTGTGAAGAGGATTAATTATCCCATGTCATAGATGGGAGACCTGAGGCTCTGAGAACTGAAATGACTTATCTTAGCCATATATCTCCTTAACTGGTCTCTCTAAAAGCCTGCTCTTACTAAGGCATATCTTGATGTCAACCTTTTAGAACACATTGAAGGGTGTTATAAGAACCAATTCCCCAAACTCATTATTAGATTAATAAAGGGTGATGTTGAGGACGCAGCTGTCCACATCACAGAATGTCTTCTTTTGAAAACCCACAGAAGGATTTCTATCTGGACTCTATACAAGAAAAAAATCTGTGTTTCTTTTACAACAGATGTCTTTTAATTTTATGGACATAATAAGACAATATTACATCAAGTTTCCTTTTGTATTGGCTGCTACAAAGCTTAGAACCAATTGTGTGACCTCTTGCTAAAGAATATAAACTCTGTCATCATACATTCAGGGCACGAAGCATATATACCTCCTCCAAGGGTTCATATTAATATTCCCTCTCAGTCTGTGTTCCCAAAAAGCAAAGCCCAGTGCAAAAGTTTATGACCTTGTTCACAAGAGTATAAGCCCAGGGAGAGGAATGTGAGAGGTAAGAGAGTGAGACAGACAATGAGGGAGGTAAACAAAAGGGTAGTTTATCAAGCTGGATACCTCTTCTGATCAAGTTCAGCTGATTGCTCTTCCAAAGCAATTATTTTTTGTTTATTTGCTTTTGTTTTTGAACTTCAACTTTTAACTTCTGGGGTACATGTGCAGGATATGCAAGTTTGTTATATAGGTAAACGTGTGCCATGGTGCTTTGCTGCACATATCAACCCATCACCTAGGTATTAAGCCCAGCATCCACTGGCTATTCTTCCTGATGCTCTCCCTTCCCCCACTTTACCCCCAACAGGCCCCAGTGTGTGTTATGCCCCCTAATGTGTTGATGTGTTCTTGTCATTCAGCTCTGACTTATAAGGGAGAACACGCGTGTTTTGTTTCCAGTTCCTATGTTAGTTGCTAAGGATAATGGCTTTTAGCTGCATTCTTATCCCTGCAAAGGATATGCTCTCATTCCTTTTTATGGCTATATAGTATTCCATGGTATATATGTACCACATTTTCTTTATCCAGTCTATCATTGATGGACATTTGGATTGATTCCATGTCTTTGCTATTGTGAATAGTGCTGCAATGAACATATGTGTGCATATATCTTTATAACAGAATGATTTATATTCCTTTGGGTATATACCCAGTAATGAAATTGCTGGGTCAAATTGTATTTCTGTCTCTAGATTTTTGCAGAATCGCCACACTGTCTTCCACAACGGTTGAACTAATTTACACTCCCACCAACAGTATAAAAGCACTCCTTTTTTCTGTAAACTCACCAGCATCTGGTGTTTCTGGACTTTTTAATATTAGCCATTCTGACTGGCATGAGATGGTATCTCATTGTGGCTTTGACTTGCATATCTCTAATGATCAATCAGTGATGTTGAGCTTTTTGTAAATATGTTTGTTGGCTGCAAGAATGTCTTCTTTTGAGAAGTGTCTCTTGATGTCCTTTGCCCAATTTTTAATGATTTTTTTTCTTGTACATTTGCTTAAATTTCTTGTAGGCTCTGGGTATTAGATCCTTGTCAGATGCATAGATTACAAAAATGTTCTCCCATTCTACAGGTTGTCCATTCACTCTGATAGTTTCTTTTGCTGTGCAGAAGTTCTTTAGCTTAATTAGATCTCCTTTGTCAATTTTTGCTTTTGTTGCTTGTTTTTGGTGTTTTTGGTGTTTTCATCATGAAATCTTTGCCCATGAATATGTCCTGAATGGTACTGCCTAGGTTTTCTTCTAGAGTTTTCATAGTTTTGGGTTTTACATTTGAGTATTTAATCTATCTTGAGTTAATTTTTGTATAAAGGTGTAAGGAAGGGGTCCAGTTTCAATTTTTTGCATATGGCTAGCCAGTTCTTCCAGCACCATTTATTAAATAGGGAATCCTTTCCCCATTGCTTATTTTTGCAAGGTTTGTCAAAGATCAGATGGTTGTAGGTGTGTGGTCTTATTTCTGAGTTATTTATTCTGTTCCATTGGTCTATGTGTCTGTTTTTGTATCAGTACCATGCTGTTTTGGTTACTGTCCCCTTGTAATATAGTTTGAAGTCAGGTAGCATTATGCCTCCAGCTTTATTCTTTTTGCTTAGGATTGTCTTGGCTACTCAGGCTCTCTTTTGGTTCCATATGAATTTTAAAATACTTTCTTCAAATTCTGTGAAGAATGTCAATGGTAGTTTAATGGGAATAGCATTGAATCTATAAATTACTTTGGGCAGTATGACCATTTTCACAACATTGATTCTTCCTATCCATGATCATGGAATGTTTCTCCATTTGCTTGTGTCCTCTCTGACTTTCTTGAGGAGTGGTTTGTAGTTCTCCTTGAAGAGGTCTTTTACTTCCCTTGTTAGCTGTATTCTTAGGTATTGTATTCCCTTCGTAGCAATTGTAAATGGGAGTTCCTTAATGATTTGGCTCTCTGCTTGTCTGTTGTTGGTGTATAGGAATGCTAGTGATTTTTGCACATTGATTTTGTATCCTGAGACTTTGCCGAAGTTGTTTATCAGCTTAAGAAGCTTTTGGGCTAAGACGATGGGATTTTCTAGATATAGGATCATGTCATCTGCAAGCAAAGATAACTTGACTTCCTCTCTTTCTATTTGAATACCTTTTATTTATTTCTCATGCCTGATTTCCTGGGCCAAACTTCCAATACTATGTTGAATAGAAGTAATGAGAGAGGGCGTCCTTGTCTTATCCCAGTTTTCAAGGGGAATGTGTCCAGCTTTTACCCATTCAGTATGATACTGGCTGTGTGTTTGTCATAGATGGCTCTTAGTATTTTCAGGTATGTTCCTTAAATATCTAGTTTATTGAGAGTTTTTAGAAGGGATGTTGAATTTTATCAAAGGCCCAGGGTGGGTATTGACCTGTTGTTGTTGGCCTGGATGCTCCTGTAGGGGGTGTCTGGAGACCCCTGTTGGGAGGTCTCACCGACTCAAGAGGGACAGGATCATGGACCTACTTAATGAAGCAGTCTAGCCGGGTGCGGTGGCTCATACCTGTAATCCCAGCACTTTGGGAGGGCGAGGCAGGTGGATCACCAGGACAGGAGTTCAAGACTAGTCTGGCAAACATGGTGAAATCCTGTCTCTACTAAAAATACAAAAATTAGGTAGGCGTGGTGGCATACACCTGTAATCCCAGCTACTCGGGAGGCTGAGGCAGGAGAATCACATGAACCTGGGAGGCGGAGATTGCAGTAAGCTGAGATGGTGCTATTGCATGCTAGCTTGGGTGACAGAGCGAGACTCCATCTCAAAAAAAAAAAAAAAAAGGCAGCAGTCTGGGTGCTTTTTGGTAGAGCGGGTGTGCAGTGTTGGGGGTAAGCCTTCCTTGTCCAGATTGCTTGGGCTCTCCAGAGCCAGCAGGCTGGAAAAGTTGAATTGACTGAACTGCAGAGATGTTGGCCGCCCCTCCCACCAGGGACTCCATCCCCGGGAGGGATTAGAGTTCCATCCATATAACCATGGCTGGAGTTGCTGATATTCCTGCAGGGGGGCCCTGCCCAGTCAGGAGGGATGGATTGGGGTCCCACTTGAAAAAGCTATCTGGCCACGATCTGGCACAGCCTCTGTGCTGTGCTCGGGGGGATTCCTCCTTGACTGAACCACCTGGACTCCCCGGAGCCAGCAGGCTAGAATGGCAGAGTCAACTTCACCGCAGAAATGGCGGCCACCCTCACCTCAGGAACTCATTCGTCTCAGGCAATCTCCAGCCTGTTGCCCGTGCTGGCTGGAATTCCAAGCCAGTGGGTCCTAACTTGTGAGGTGGCATGGAAGTGGGGTCCACAGAACGACACTTCTTAGCTCCCTGGATTCAGCCCTCTTCCTAGGGGAGAGTACAGATGGATCTCCCGCCTCGCAGGATTCCTGGGGCCAGAGTCTATAAAACTCCTGGGTCTCTGAGTGAGCCTGAGTGACTGCTCTGCCGAGACTCCACACAGCTCTGTGTATCAGACCCAAGACCCTGATGGCACGGACTCATGAGGGAATCTCCTGATCCGCAGGTTGCAAATATCTATGGAAGAAGCCTGTTTTTCCGGGAGGGGTCATACAATCACTCACAGCTTCCCTTGGCTGGCGTTGGGGATTCCTTTGGCTCTGCACCACTCCTGGATGGGCAGTCGCCCTGCCTTGCTTTTCTTCCTTCTCCGTTGGTCTTCCGCCTATTCAGTCCCAATGCCAGAACCTGGGTATTTCCGTTGAAGGTGCTGAATTCACTTGATGTTTTCATTCTCTATGCGACATGGACTGCAGCTGTTTCTAATTGGCCATCTTGGACTCTCCCCCAAGACATTTTCTAATAATCCAAAGCAATTACTAACTAAAAATAATTATTGTGTCTTGTGTAAGAAGAGAAAGAGAGAAGAGTTTATCCACTGGCGCCTGTCTCCAATCAGCCCAAGACTTTTTCCTGGAGTGTTCATTCCCCTGCATACCTGAATTGGCAGGGGCATGCATTCGGCCACTCTTCAGGGACAATTAGGGAGCCCCCCTGATGGAGTGAGGTGCTGTTGGGTTGCACCTTTGGGAAGGCCATCCCTGGGCAGCAGCTGGGTGAGCCACACAGAGTATTTGCCATGAAGGCAGCCAGTGCCAGGTGGCCATGCCCTCACCTGTCCTGCCCCAGATGGTGCCCAGCTCAGAGGGAGCCCAGAGACATGTATGACACCTCTATCCAGTTTCCCTTCCAGGACTACTATTTCCTTTTAAAAGAAGTCCTATATTGATTTTATTCTCACAGCCACATTCAGTTTTTGATGGGTCAAGGTACAAATAAAATGAAACAATTATTTGTTTTGTGCTAATTCACTCTCTTTAATCAAAGTTGTATCCTCAAGGCACCCCTTCTCTTTTATCCCCTGGAGTGACCCAGAGTAGCTAAAGTGGATTCTTCAGGATGTCTTGTCACAACCACTAGCTGTTGTCACCATCTCTTTACCACAAAAAGTTACCCTTGAATGGAATGTCTCAGGCCAAGTATAAAGATTTTGTTTCCTGAAGGATTTCCTCTCAGCCTTGGTTACTATTGTCATTGGAAATCCAAGATTGTACAAAGATGGTGTGCCTTTGGAATTCTCAACACTGAGCACTCTGTCTGGCATTGTGAGCACTTGAATGTTTTTTTTTTTTTCACTAAACTAAATAATTAACAATCATTATATCAAAATTATAACCATTTATTGAACATTTACTATATGCCCAACAGTGCACTGGCTGGTTTGCCTTGTTTAATCTTCACACAACTCAACTATTACCAGCTGTGGCTCAGTTATATAATCTGATGAGAAAACCTACTTTCTGTGGTTATAAATTTTGCTGGAAATAATTCATATACCTGACTCTGAAAAGCAAGGAGCTTCCACTGACCCACTATGGAGCCCTTACAGAATTCATCATCTGAAGATGCTTATCTTTCTCTCTACTCCCTTGGACTCAAGGTTTGCCTTTACAACTGCATGAGTCACAGCCCCATCTACTGAGTATAATAAAAATAATCTACCTTTCTGGAATTCAGCAGCTAGGCAGACTTTAATTACCTTCTGTCTTCAAGGACCCCAATGTGTAATTACTTTGATTGGACCTTATAATTAAATGGTCAGCCAAGGACATGGGAGGATGCCTTTGGCTTGGGCATTCTTTTCTTTTTCTGGGCTGAGAACTGTAACCTAAGAAACAAAAGGCCACCTGGGTGCTGAGCTGCCCAATGGCCTGGGATGCGGAGGGAGCATTCGGAGATAGTGAGGCTGCTCTTTATGCAGGACAGCTCTGCTCACTGACAGAATTGCCTTTGGTGTAGGCAGGGTGTGGTAAAAATCACCCAATCCTCAAATGCTTCCCACTGAGTGTCTCTGATTGCCCTGCCCTGGTATCTGAAGTTCTGCCTCTTGTTATGCATGGGGTACAGGTACCTAATAACCCTATAAAAATGCAGAGGTTCTGGTGGGGTGCGGTGGCTCACGCCTGTACTCCCAGCACTTTGGGAGGCTGAGGTGGGTGGATCACAAGGTCAGGAGATCGAGATCATCCTGGCTAACACGATGAAACCCCGTCTCTACTAAAAAAAAAAAAAAAAAAATTAGCCGGGTGTGTTGGCGGGCGCCTGTAGACCCAGCTACTCAGGAGGATGAGGCAGGAGAATGGCGTGAACCCAGGAGGTGGAGGTTGCAGTGAACCAAGGTGGCGCCACTGTGCTCCAGGCTGGGCGACAGAGCGAGACTCTGTCTTAAAAAAAGGTTCTCATTAAGAAGTAGGAAAGGTTGGAAATTAGGGAATTTCATGGGGAGCTCAGGGCTCCCAAGTAGGGGTTCCAAAATTCAGAGTTAGCTTGTAAGCCTTGAGGACTCTGAAAACAAGTATCTTTTCTTTTGTCCACTCGGTGTAACACTCAGGCATTTCCTCTACTTGACTGTCAGAGGCTGGTCCAAAAAACAGCCTTATTGGTAATTGTTTAAAGACCCAGAAAATATCTGGGTAACATATAGGACCCAGAAAGAAAGAAACACTTCAGAATTAGGAATGCATTCAGAATATCTGCGAGGGAAAGACAAACTTTCTGATATGAGCAATCCCATCATGGAACCAAAGCAAACCATTCAAGCAGGATTCTATGGTCATGAATGTAAAACAAGGAGTATACTAAAGGACAAGAAATTGGGATGTTTCTGAATCAGAGTGTTGGGCCTGTGTATTCTTTGCCTGTGTTTGATTAGTGTTGTTTTTTACTGTTGGTTTGGTTTTCATGTTTGCTCCGTTGGCTGGAAAAGCCAGCCAAGGAAGAAATACTTCCTAGAGTTCAGGAAAGCTGGGCTCTGGTCCCAGTCCCCCAACCTCATAAGCTGCCTCTGATGAAATCATTGTACTTCCTCTGGCCTTACTTTTTTCATTTGCAGAATGCATATTATACCCACTCGTCCTCCCAGGGAGACTGAGGAGAAAATGGAATATTGTGGGAGTACTTTGAAAATAATAAAGTATTATTTTATTAACGGAAAATGATTAGTACTGTTGCCATCAACCGTGGCTATTAAGAATCTATTAATACAAATTAACCCTAAATCTGAGAAATGAAGTGAGTATAAATAAATAAATAATACCTCAATTAACAGGCATAAAGAATTTAAATCATTATGATTGAGTACCAGTCTTGTTCCTCTCACTTCTAGTTGAGTGTTCAGATGAAGGGAAGGAACCCCTGATACTGTTTAATGGTATGAATCTTGCTGCTGAGAGAGCCAGCCTTTCACTTAACACACATGGTGCCCAAGGTACCTCATTCCCAAATCAGTCACTCTCTCCCTCCACCCAGCTTGCTCTTGTTCTGTTTCTCTCTCTCCTGCATACTTTCTAGCTTGCCAATAATTAAGTTCCTGAAATTCCATTGCTTCCTCATTAGGCTAAGGGATAAAAAAGATTCAGTTCAGATGTTTGCAAAAGCAGCCCTGGTCACTCTAATGCTCTTTGGAGGCTGTTGGCTTCAATGGCCACCACACAAGGATAACCTCCTCATACAGTCCTCCGGCAAACTAGCTTTGTCCTGCTCATACAGTCCTCCTGCAAACCAGCTTTCTCCTCCCCATACAGTCCTCCTGCAAACCAGCTTTCTCCTCCTCATACAGTCCTCCTGCAAACCAGCTTTCTCCTCCTCATACAGTCCTCCTGCAAACCAGCTTTCTCCTCCCCATACAGTCCTCCTGCAAACCAGCTTTCTCCTCCTCATACAGTCCTCCTGCAAACCAGCTTTCTCCTGCCTAGCCTGAAGGCTGGATGCAGGAAGGAGGGACACCCCTGCATCCTTAGGGCTTAAATGAAATCCTTCAGGAGGCCTTGGCTCCTCTCCCAGACAAACTCTGTAAGGGCTCCACAAGGAGTTAATGGGAGCTCCATGCTTTTCAGAGTCAGGTATATGAATTTTTTTCTAGCAAAATTTATAACCATAGAAAGAAGGTTTTCTCATCAGATTATATAATTGAGCCACAGCTGGTAAGAGTTGAGTTGTGTCTCCCAAGGCCCTCCCTCTCCCACAGTGTCTAGTTCCATCTGACCTACAAGAATCCTTACATGGACACACTATCCAAATTCTCATCCAATAAATCATTGTTTTCTTTTTCTTTCTTTCTTGATAGTCCTGCTTAGTGGCTTAGAGCATAACTTCTCAAACTTTAATGTGCATGTTAATTGCCTGGAGATCTTGTTAAGATTCAGATTCAGAAGGTCTGGGGTGAGGTCTATAATTCTACATTTCTAACCAGCTCCCAAGGGATGCCTGTGCTGATGGTTGATGGCCCACAGTTCAAACAGCAAGGCTGTAGACACAGACTCATTGTGTGACCTTGGACACGTTACTCCACCTCTCTGAATACTTCAGTCTATTTGTAAAATGGAGAAAATAATAGTTATACCTCCAAGAATTGTTGGGAGAATAGGCAATGCATGCAAAGATCTTAGCCCAGGGTATGGCACAAAATGTATAAAAGCGGGCTGTGCTTAAGGTGGTGGTGGGTGAAGGGTAAAATAAAAAAGAGGGAACCTTCTCCCAAGTGGTCCTTTCCCCAGGGAGATGTTTCAGAGAATCAGAAGAGCACATCTTTCAGGCTCAGCACTGTCTGACCTGAAAGTCAACTAATTCTACACCTCTAAATGGAGAGAATTATAGCAAATGAACACAGCCTTGTGGGGCTGAGCAGTGAGGGATGCAAGCCTGTTTGCATATAGGGTAGACAGAGGACAGCTGCTGACCCCTGTACCCCACAGTTCACTGGGAAGGCAATCAGGAATTGAGCCCTTATTAAACAGCTTGGGGAGGCTTAGGCATGCAGTAGCCACTGGGGAGAGGTGGTCTTTGGTTATCCTGTGTGTGGTCAGCCCAGCGCTTTTAAACACCTTTTGGAAGATGAGCTTTTTGTTTGTCTAAAGTATTCGTGAATTACATATATTGATCAACACTCTTCAAAATACCTTGAGAATCAGAAGTCAGAGCACAGTGTGCCTGGCATCTGTGAAGAATTTCAGGGCAGCGGATGGGGCGCAGTGGAGTGGAGTGGAGTGTGGAACTGGCCTTGGAAAGCTGACGGCTAGGGAGAAGTGGAAGGAGATGAGACAGCAGAGCAGAAGTGGCATACACAAGGTCTAGCATAAAAGGGGAACATTGAGGAAATCAGTTTGCAAGGATTGTGTGTTGCAAGGATTATAGAAGCAAGGATTGTGTGTTGAGCAAGATGAGTGTGTTGTTTCCTATTGCAACCATACAAGGCACCACATGTGTAGTGACTTCAACACAAGTTTATTATCTTACAATTTTGGAAGTCAGGTGTCTGAAATGGGTCTCTGGGGCTAAAATCAAGGTATTGGGAAGGCTGTGCTCCTTCTGGAGGCTCTGGAGGAGCTTCTGTTTCCTTATACTTTTCTAGTTTACAGAGGCTACCCACATGCCTTGGCTCATAGCCCCTTTCAACTCTAAGGTCAGCCACTGCGTTATTCAACCTCTGCTTCCATCATCACATCACGTCTGACTCTCCTGCCTCCCTCTTTAATTGTGAGGACTTTTGTGTGGCACTGGACCCACCTGGATGGTCCAGGATACTCTCCCCATTTCAAGATTCTTCATTTAATCACTTCTGAAAAGTCCCTTTTGCTGCTTAAGTACAGTCATGTGCCACATAACTAAGTTTCATTCAATGTACACTGCATATACGAAGGCAATCCCATGAGATTATAATACTGTAGCACCATTTTGCATTTTTTATATTTACTTTTGTCTAAATAAACACATACTTATCATGTTACAACTGCCTACAGTATTTGGTACAGTAACTTCCTGTATAGGTCCATAGCCTGGGAGCAATAGGCTGTACCCTAGAGCCTAGGTGTGTAGTGGGCTATGCCATCTAGGTTTGTGTGAGTGCACTCTATGATGGTCCACAACCATGAAATAACTGAAAGACACATTTCTTAGAATGTGTCCTTGTTGCTAAGCGATGCATGACTGTAACATCTTCACAGGTTTCAGAGATTAGGACATGAACCTGTATGGGAGCCATTATCCTGACAACACAATAGGAATGGCCTTCATGTGCCAGCTCTCCAGGATGTTGTTGGAAATTCAACTTTTTAAGAAAATTTCTTAAAAGGAACAAAATTATGATCCAAGAGTTGAAGATAGAAGAAAAAAGAATTTTTCATGATTCAGCTATAGCCCCTAGTTTATACGTAGAAGTTTACCCTCACACAAGGGCCTAGGACCCACAGTATGTGGCATAGTGGTGGGGTCTGCTTCCAAGGGGACCCCTCAGGAAGAGCTGCGGGAAAGACATGTACAGGTGATGAGGAGCTTTGAGAGCCTGCCATCTTCAGCCTCCCCTTTCTCTTCTCAAAACTGCCCACCCCTTAGCAGATAAATCCACAAAATCCCTTAGAACCTCAGGCATAAGAATCAATGCCCTCTGAAATAGTCTTCAGTCTGAGCATCTCATCCACTTCTGCCAGGTCACTAGAGAGGGAGCCTACAAGGCCTTGCAGGCAGTTCTGAGGTTCCAGCTCTTCTTAGCTTTCTCTGTGTGGAGCAGGGCGCCTGATACATGGCAGACTCCGTGCATATTTAGTTAACAGATGAATGAATGAATGAGGTTTATGGACCCTTTCATGAGAGCCTTTACTGTCATTATTTAACAAGGGGTCCTCCTTCTAAAAATAGTACTTTCTGAACACATATAACATCTTACAAATTACTAATATTATATAGGATTCAAGGAATATTTTTCTCATGCCAAATAAAAGGTGGTGCTCCACTATTCTGACTACTGCTTTTTCTGTCATAGCGAGTAATGGCATCAAATGCAGTGAACACTCTGAGCATTTTTATGCCCCTAGCCCTGTATTTGAGAGCCATAGGGTGGAACAAGAGAAGACCAAAACAGAGTCCTGGACTCAGGCCTTCCCAGTCTTGTTCTAAGACTGTATAATCTGGTTCCTGAACAGTGCAGGTTGGATGGAAGTCATGAGGAAGAATGAGGCACACTGATCTCAGTCAACATGGAAGGTCATTTATATTCACATTTTCTTACATCCACAATTACACCAAAGCTTGGAACCAGCACATGCTTTGCCTGTTATTGGCCCTCACAAAGTCTATCCTGAGTGATTCATCAGAACCCAGCATGAAAGTGTGAGGACTATTCCACCTTCTCTCCAGAACCAGAGAAAGGTGGCAGGAGGGATGCTTTTGTGTTTGTGGCATTTGTTTTGATTTTGTTTGGGAGGGGAAAGAGTATTACTGGATTTTAATCAATTAGTTTCCAGAGCTTTCTATGAGACCAAAACTCAAGTGAAAATTCCGCTTGGCAAATATCCATAACAGCCTATGCTTAAGATCTTAGATATCCTAATGGATTTAAAACTGCAACTGTTCTTCAAGTATTTCTACAAATTCCCCCAAACTTAACAGACTAACCTGTAGTTCAAAGAGAGTATCCTTTTTTTTTTTTTTTTTTGGCTGTGGAATTCCAAGCCTGTTGACAAGCCTTCTCTTGAGGCCCCTGTGAAATGCAAATTGGCCTTTCTGCAGAAATCATTCTGCGAGGGGAACAGGTGATCCAGATGTGGCTGGAATGGGTTTGTCTTTTCTAGAGCAATGATGTGATGTTCACGGCATGACCCCACTGATGGCCTTTAATGTCATTCAGTGGCTCTGAATTCCACCAGAACAAGATTGGTTTGGGAAGCCCATGTGGTGAAAGTTCTGTACTGGGGCTCCATTATCAATGCACACTGTTCTTCTCTGCCACTCCCCCACAGAGCAATCAGATACACACACAGGCAGTCATGTGGTTGAAGGAGAGTCCCGTTACCATAGAGCTGCTGGTTTACACAGCCAGTAGCTGAGGCAGTCCCCTGTGAGCTCTGAGATGTGGGACATGCTTTCTCGCCAGCACGTGCTGTTTTTCTGTAGGTGGAAACACCCAATTCCATTCAAGATCAGTTCACTTCTCCAAAGGAGCAGCATTTATTATTTGAATTATTTAGGGAAGGCTTATTTACCATCACTGAGATATAAGATATGTCAACTAAATTATAATTATGCTTCTCTTAAGATATCCACTGAGATTACTATTTTAATTTTTTTAAACTTGCAAGAAGGATTCCACCTCTGTTCTCCTAGACACAGGCTGTATTTATGGATGACCAGCCTGAATATTCTGAGGCAGAATGAAAAATTAATTTTCTTCAAATACATTACTGAGTAGTTAACTGCATCTCAGCAACCTATTTGTTTAATACACTGGAGTCCTCTTCAAAGAGCCTACGATTTATTCTCACCTTCGCCAAGAACTTCTTTTGAACACACATTCCTGAGGACAGCACAACAGAATTTCTGGGCTCCCTCCCTGCCACTAACAAGCTGTTTTATCTTGAGCAAGTCACTGGCACTCTCTGAGCCACAGAAAAACTGGCCTAATAATCTGGGAGATCCTCCCACCTACTCTTCTGCAGCTGCCCACAAATACCGGCATCCATGGTGGGAAGAGAGTTACGTGTAATCAGTCTCTGCTATTTATCTGCCTAGGAAAGAATGAAAGGAGAAATTAAGCATGGAAAGAAACATTTTGCATGAAAATATTCTCTCTCTCATTCCTCCCATTAATCTTTGCTTCCCCTGGCAAGTCCCTAAGAAGCGGGTAAAGCCATGTCAGGAGATGCCTCCCTCCTTCTGCTCTTCTCTTTGCCTGAGTGCTCTAGGACCATTTCTTTCTCTCCTTTACACAGCATCAATCTTCCCCTGCCTCTCTTTATTCACACTCCCCTCCTTATGATGCTGCCCTGGACCCCCAGAGTCCTTCAAGCCCTCCCCTCACCTTCTCTTTGGGATAGTAACTTAGCACTGGGTACCCAGGATTTGATCCCCTTGTGGCTAAAAGGCTCTGTGCCCAGTAACAGAGTAAGAGCCTGGGAGGACGGGTGAGGCTCTGCAGAACATGACCACCATTCATCCATCCACTCCTCCTCCACGTTCTTATTTGTGACCGACATTTCTTGTGCACCTACCTCATACCTGGAGGTGTGGAAGGGGATGTGGTTCTTATCCTTGTGGATCAAGGAGTCCTGAGCTCGGCTAACCAATGGAAGAGCCATTAGTCACGTGCGACTGTCAAGCACTTGAAATGTGCTAGTCCAGGCCGGGCGCGGTGGCTCAAGCCTGTAATCCCAGCACTTTGGGAGGCCGAGACGGGCGGATCACGAGGCCAGGAGATCGAGAGACGATCCCGGCTAACACGGTGAAACCCCGTCTCTACTAAAAAATACAAAAAAACTAGCCAGGCGAGGTGGCGGGCGCCTGTAGTCCCAGCTACTCGGGAGGCTGAGGCAGGAGAACGGCGTAAACCCGGGAGGCGGAGCTTGCAGTGAGCTGAGATCCGGCCACTGCACTCCAGCCTGGGTGACAGAGCAAGACTCCGTCTCAAAAAAAAAAAAAAAAAAGAAAAAAAAAAAAAAGAAATGTGCTAGTCCAAACTGAGGTGTGCTGCTAGGGTAAAATCCATGATGGAGTGCAAAGAGTACAAAAACAATGTAAAATGTAATTATTTTTAATATTAATTACGTGTTGAAATGATAAATGGCTATATTGGACTGAAGTATTAAATTCACCTGTTTCTTTTTTCTTTTCTAATAGGGCTACTGGAAAATGTAAAATGACATGTGTGTCTTGAGTATGTGAGGGACCAGGATGGACAGGGAATGGCACAGGCTGGTGCAATCACACTGGTCCAGATGGGGTGATGAGGAACATTCGGGTTGAGACTTTTCCTGGGCTGGGCAGAGGGAGGGAAGAGGGCTCATGCCAGGAACCATGTAAGTATTATAACTTAGGGCCATGAGTTAAAGAAGGAATGCCAGGAGTAACACCTACTCCTTTTAGCACTTACAAGGTAAGCCAGTGTTCTAAGTGTTTTACATATATTAACTCAATCATCACAGCCCCTCAAGGTAGTTACTATTGTTATCATTTCTATTTTTGAAAGAACTGAGGCACAGGCAGGAAATGTAACTCTCCTGAGATTACAGAGTCAGGACATGATCAAATCAGAATTTGAACCTGAGGGGTTGGGCTCCACAGGCTCAGCATGGAACTGTGCTATGTATAGCCTCCCTCCAAGGTTGGAATGGGCATCCCCACGGTTTGGGGTGAGGTAGACCCTCTGGTGTGCTAATAGGAGCAGGGGTAGGAGAAAGCACCTGCCCTCTACCCCTGTAGCACAAACCCACCCTTTGCTTCTGTGCCACAGGGCGCTGCCTCTGCTTGTCCTGTCTGCCTTGAATGCTCTGACATTTGTCCTCATCCTTTCCTTCACCATCACTCTCTGATCTCCAAAACTAGGTAAAATCTCTCTATTATGGACTCATACGACACCTTGTACCTCTACTTATAGGATGTCTTATAGACATAAAGTTACATTTATTTACAAGAGTGTTTTTCTGTCACCTAAGGGAAAAGGCTATGTCTATTTTTGCTCACTTTCTATATTCAGCACCTAACATAATGTGTGACCTGGTACCAATAAATACCTATTGAGTAAATAATCAATTCTTCCTGCAAGATAGGTTTTCTACCTATTTTATCGATGAAGAAACTGCACTCAGCAAGTTTAAGAAACTTGCCCCAAGTTCCAATCCCAAGTAAGTGGATAGAGCTAAAATTTCCCCTGAGCCAACTCACTTCAAAGCCACTACCTTTCAGTGGAAATCCAAAGAGGTGCTGCTATCCCCAGAATGTGCATGGAAGCCAGAGGCTGGTGAGGAGACCTGTGCAACATGCATTGGCCCCTCCCTAGCTAGAGTCTTATCTCACTCATATCTGATGACTTGTACCCTCCTTCCTTCTCCCCATGGGGCCCTCATCTTCTGTCCAAAACCCTGTGTGTCTGCCAGGGACTTCTCAACTATTTTTCTTGGACAGATGGCACTGCTGAGTTTGCTCGAATTCCAAGGATTTGGCACAGACATGGCCTTATCCCCAGGAACACACTCCCGGTTTCCAAGCTGGACCCTCGTGTTCTCCTTTTCTACAAGAATCATTTCCAGGGTTGCTAGCTCTTAATGCAGTCATTTGTTCAGTCATGCAGTCAGTCAGTTGATCTGCCAATACTAATTGTTGAATGGCTATCATATCCCTTATACTTACTTTGAGAAGCTCAGAGGCTTTTGCAGGAGGGGTTAGAACCCATAGGATGAGACCTCAACCACCTCAACCCCATCCTAAAATGACTCGCTTTGAAGACAATTCCTATTTGGAGGCAAGCGATCTGGTTAGTCTTTGTGCAGTTTATTGTGTTCAGGGAGGGAACACATGAGGAGACATATTCCCTTTCCTAACTGCCAAATTTAAGATGTGCTTTCTGGCCTGCTCAAATATTAAACTCACTCTGTACGTGGGCACTTACAGCCCACAACAGACAGGCTGTGGCTGTGCCTCTGCAGCTCTGAATCTGTGCCCAGGGCCCTGACAGATGTCAGCTGGTTCAGGAAATTCATGAGGAAAATATCCCCAGATGAATTCTGTGGCATGTCCTGCAAGCAAAAACCTGGGAGGAGGAAGCAAGCTTGGCGGGCTTAAGAGAGGGTTTTGCTTTTTTGCCTTTTTTTTTTTTTTTTTTTTTTTTTTTTTTGATGAGGGGCTCACAGGTAAGAGGAGTCTTCATGCTCAAAATGATAAGCAGGAACAAATAGGTCAGCAGAGGGAGGGAAGCTTTGAAATGGGGATAGGAAGAATGGTGGGAGAGACTGGCATTTGCTAGAAAGTGGGAAGGGGCTGGCTAGAGTCTGTTTTGTTCACTGTCACATCCCCAATGCCTGGGAAGTACCTGGAACATAGTGGGTACTCAATAAATATGTGTGAATGAATTGAGTGAATTTCACAGAATGTGTCATCTAGGATTTTTTGTTCCCTGAGATAGTCATAGGTACCTAGCAGGAGGACAAATATGGTCCAAACATTTGATGAACAGTTACTCTGTTCTCCACCTTAGCATATTATAGTCTCTGAGAGGTTCTCAACGTTAACCACACCAAAGCTACCTGGAGGGCTTATTGAAACACAAATGGCCAAGCCCTACTCCTGGAGTTTCTGATCCCATTGGTCTCAGATGAGGCTGGAGAGTTTGAATTTCTAGCAAGTTCCCAGGTGATACTGATGCCCTGGTTCAGAGACCACACTTTGAGAACCACTGTTCTGAGGAATCCCGCTGAAAGAAGCCTGATGGACTGTTAAATGAAGCTTTTCCGAAGCATTTTTTACTCTGGACCCCTTTGTTCATGGTTTATCTTGCAAGACAATCAGCATCTCAGTGGGGAAAGGAAACCTGAAAGGGTCTGAGGTGAACATTTCCCCAAGTAATAGTGAATGGGGGGCCTCATCTCCTCCTCCTGGCATGTCCCATTCCTCCAGGCTCCTGCAGGAGCCAGCACAGGAAATGCACAACCCCCACTTCGTTGAGAGTGGATTTTCTGCCCTAACCTCTGGCTCTCCCATCAACACTGCCCTACCT
This sequence comes from Macaca nemestrina, assembly GCF_043159975.1. NCBI lineage: Eukaryota > Metazoa > Chordata > Mammalia > Primates > Cercopithecidae > Macaca > Macaca nemestrina. The sequence goes on from NC_092126.1 coordinate 43,084,547, forward strand.
TTGTGGGGGTTTGTGGAATTTGCAAATCAGCCCCAGGCTGGGTGAGGGGAGAAGCTTTGAATTAGATAAGAGACTAATGGAAGTGGACTTTTTAATATAGATCCTCCTCAACTTATAATGGAGTTGTTTTCCAATAAACCCATCATAAGTTGAAAATATCATAAATTGAAAATGTATTTAATACACTTAAGCTACTGAACATTAAAGCTTAGCCTAGTCTACCTTACACATGCTCAGAACACTTAAGTTAGCCTACAATTGGGCAAACCATCTAACACAAAGCTTCCATTTTATAATAAAGTGTTAAGTATCTCATGTAATTTATTGAATACTATGTTGAAAGTCAAAAACAGAATGGTTATGTTAGTACTGAAAGTACAGTTTCTACTGAATAGGTATTGTTTTTGCTCCATTGTAAAGTTGAACAATTATAAGTCAGGGATCATCCATACATGAAAACAGTGACTTGAGACACTAACAGATCTGCCAAGGTATCATCTAGGGGTAGAAAGGGAGATCTGATTGACACTGCTTAAGGGCAGTGGTGAGAAAAAAAGAGAGAAAAAAAACCTGCTGATTATGTACGCAAAAAACACAGCATGGTGCTAGAGTGCTAGGTACATCATCAGCGCATAATAAAGGTGTGCTTACTTTCCCCGGTGATGAAGTTAAATCCTGGGTGCAAAGCAAGTCTTGATTTACATGATCTAAACACAAATTACAACGATGGTCTTTCAGGATTGTTTTGGGGATTTGCCCAAATGTTGCTCAACCAAATTTCAAATGAGGGTGGTCTCTTTGACACAGGCTACCTTTCATGTTTCCTGCTCCCTAGCACTCCAGCACCCTGAGTCAGCTGTCACTTTTTGACAGGAGGCCCAGCAGGTGCTTTCTGAGCTGTCATGATTACCTTCCAGTGAAAACACACTGCACTTCTTGCTGCCAGTTTGAAGTGCAGGCAACCCCCTGGGAAGATCTTGAATAGATTTGCAAATGAGAGTAACATCTTTGCCCTGGCATAAAGTTGATCTGGGTGCTAACCAAAGTCTCTCTTTTTTTTTTTTTTTCTTCAACTTAAAATAAAAGTTCAGGGGTACATGTGTGGGATGTGCAGGTTTGTTACCTAGGTAAAAATGTGCCATGGTGGTTTGCTGCACAGATCATCCCATCACCTAGGTATTAAGCTCAGTGTCTGTTACCTATTCTTTCTGATGCTCTCCCTCCCCTGATCCCACCCCCTTCAACAGGCCCCAGTGTGTGCTGTTCCCCCCACCATGTGTATCTATGTGTTCTCATCATTCAGCTCCCACTTATAAGTGAGAAGATATGGTGTTTTGTTTTTTGTTCCTGTGTTAGTTTCCTAAGGATAATGGCTTCCAACTTCATCCATGTCACTGCAAAGGACATGATCTCATTCCTTTTGTGGCTACATAGTATTCCATGGTATATATGTACATTTTCTTTATCCAGTCTATCATTGATGGAAATTTAGATTGATTCCATGTCTTTGCTATTGTGAATAGTGCTGCAGTGAACATACATGTGTATGTATCTTTATAATAAGATGATTCATATTCATTTGGGCATATATGCAGTAATGAAATTGCTGGGTCAAATGGTATTTCTGCCTCTAGATCTTTGAAGGAATCACCACACTGTCTTCCACAATGGTTGAACTGATTTATGCTTCCACCAACAGTGTAAAAGCATTCTTTTACTCTGCAACTGTGCCAGTATCTGTCGTTTCTGAGTTTTGTTGTTTTGTTTTGTTTTGTTTTGTTTTTTGAGACGGAGTCTCACTCTGTCACCCAGCATGGAGTGCGGTGGTGCGATCTCGGCTCACTGCAAGCTCCACCTCCTGGGTTCACACCATTCTCCTGCCTCAGGATCCCAAGTAGCTAGGACTACAGGTGCCCGCCACCACGCCTGTATCTTTTTATTTTTATTTTTATTTTTTTGTATTTTTAGTAGAGACAGGGTTTCACCATGTTAGCCAGGATGGTCTCTATCTCCTGACCTTGTGACCCGCCCACCTCTGGACTTTTTAATATTAGCCATTCTGACTGGTGTGAGATGGTATCTCATTGTGGTTTTGATTTGCATTTCTCTAATGATCAGTGATGTTGAGCTTTCTTTTCATGTTTGTTGGCCACAAGTATGCCTTCTTTTGAGAAGTGCCTGTTCATGTCCTTTGCCCACTTTTTAATGTGATTTTTTTTTCTTGTACGTTTGCTTAAGTTCCTTGTAGGCTCTGGATATTACACCTTGGTCAGATGGTTAGATTACAAAAATATTCTCCCATTCTGTAGGTTTTCTGTTCACTATGATGATAGTTTCTTTTGCTCTGCAACTCTTTAATTAGATCTCATTTGCCAATTTTTGCTTTCATTGCAACTGCTTTTGGTGTTTTTGTCATGAAGTCTTTGCTCATGCCTATGTCCTGAATGGTATTGCCTGGGTTTTCCTCCAGGGTTTTTATAGTTTTGAGTTTTATATTTAAGTCTTCAATTCATATTGAGTTAATTTTTGCATATGGTGTAAGGAAGGAGTCCAGTTTCAGTTTTCTGCATATGGCTAGCCAGTTCTCCCAGCATGATTTATTAAATAGGGAATGCTTTCCCCATTGCTTGTTTTTGTCAGGTTTGTCAAAGATTAGATGGTTGTAGGTGTGTGGTCTTATTTCTGAGTTTTCTATTCTGTTCCATTGGTCTATGTGTGTTTTGGTTACCAGCACCATTCTGTTTTGATTACTATAGTCTTGTAGTGTAGTTTGAAGTCAAATAGTGTGATGCCTCCAGCTTTATTCTTTTTCTTAGGATTGCGTTGGCTATTTGGGCTCTTTTTGCTTCCATATAAATTTTAAAATCGTTTTTCTAATTCAATGGTAGTTTCTAATAGAATGGTAGTTTCTATTCTATGTCAATGGTAGTTTCATGGGAATACCATTCAATCTACAAATTACTTTGAGCAGTATGCCCATTTTTAAGATATTGATTCTTCCTATTCATGATCATGGAATGTCTTTCCATTTCTTTGTGTCATCTCTAAATTCCTTGAGTAGTGGTTTGTAATTTCTCCTTGAAGAGGTCCTTCACTTCCCTTGTTAGCTATATTCCCAGGTATTTTATTATTTGTTTTGGCAGTTGTAAATGGGAATTCATTCATGATTTGGTTCTCTGTTTGCCTGTTGTTGGTATATAGGAATGCTTGTGATTTTTGCACATTGATTTTGTATCCTGAGACTTTGCTGAAATTGTTTATCAGCTTAAGATGCATTTGAGCTAAGATGATGGGATTTTCTAGACATAGGATCATGTCATCTGCAAGCAAAGATAACTTGACTTCCTCTCTTTCTATCTAAATACCTTTATTTCTTTCTCTTGCTTGATTTCCTGGGCCAAACTTCCAATACGATGTTGAATAGGAGTGGTGAGAGAGGGCATCCTTATCTTGTGCCAGTTTTCAAGGTGAATGCGTCCCGCTTTTACCTATTCAGTATGATATTGGCTGTGTGTTTGTCATAGATGGCTCTTATTATTTTTAGGTATGTTCCTTCAATATCTAGTTTATTGAGAGTTTTTGTTTTGTTTTTTTGAGACAGAGTCTCACTTTGTCGCCCAGGCTGGAGTTCAGTGGGCCGATCTCGGCTCATTGCAAGCTCCGCCTCCCGGGTTCACACAATTATCCTGCCTCAGCCTCCTGAGTAGCTGGGACTATAGGCACCCATACCATGCCTGGCTAATTTTTTGTATTTTTTAGTAGAGACAGGGTTTCACCGTGTTAACCAGGATGATCTCGATCTCTATTGAGAGTTTTTAACATGAAGCAATGTTAAATTTTATCAAAGGCCTTTTCTGCCTCTATTGAGATAATCATGTAGTTTTTGTCTTTGGTTCTGTTTATGTGATGAATCACATTTTTAAATTTGCATATGTTGAACCAAACTTGCATCCTGGAGATGAAGCCAAGTTTATCATGGTGGATAAGCTTTTAGATGTGCTGTTGTATTCAGTCTGCCAGTATTTTGTTAAGAATTTTTGCATCAACGTTCATCAAGGATATTAACCTGAAGCTTGTTTTTTTTTTTTTTTTTTTTGTATCTCTGCCAGATTTTGGTATCAGGATGATGCCAGCCTCATAAAATGAGTTAGGTAGGAATCCCGTCTTTTCAATTGTTTGGAATAGTTTCAGTGGGAATGGTACCAGCTCTTCTTTGTACCTCTGGTAGAATTCAGATGTAAATCTGTCTGGGCCTGGGTTTTTTGTTTTTTTTTTTTTTTTTTTTTTGGTTGGTAGGCTATTTATTACCGCCTCAATTTCAGAATTTGTTATTGGTCTATTCAGGGATTCAGTTTCTTCCTGGTTCAGTGTTGGGATCTAGTTTATGTGCATACTGGAATTTATAGTATTCTCTGATGGTTGTTTGCATTTCTGTGGGGTCAGTGATGATATTCCACTTATCATTTCTGATTGTGTCTATTTGATTCTTCTCTTTTTTCCTTATTAGTCAATCTAGCAGTCTATTTTATTAATTTTTTCAAAAGGCAGTTCCTGGATTCATTTATTTTTTTGAAGAGTGTTTCATGTCACTATCTCCTTCAGTTTCACTCTGATCTTGGTTCTTTCTTATTTTGAATTTTTTATATTTTTATATATTTTTTTATTAGGTTTTTGGAGAACAGGTGGTGGTTGGTTACATGAATAAGTTCTTTAGTGGTGATTTTTGTGATTTTAGTGCACATATCATCCAAGCAGTATACATTGTACCCAATATGTACTCTATTCCTCACATCCCTCCCACCCCAAAGTCCATTGTGTCATTCTTATGCCTGTGCATCCGATAGCTTAGCTCCCACTCATGAGTGAGAACATATGATGTTTGATTTTCCATTCCTGGGTTACTTCACTTAGAATAATGGTCTCCAATTCCATCCAGGTTGATGTGCATGCCATTATTTTGTTCCTTTTAATGGTTGAGGAATATTCATACATATACTACATATACATATACTACAATTTCTTTATCCACTCATTGATTGATGGGCATTTGGGCTGGTTCCATATTTTTGCCACTGCAAATTGTGCTGCCATACACGTGTGTCAAGTATCTTTTTCATATAATGACTTCTTTTCCTCTGGGTAGATTCCCAGTAGTGGGATTGCTGGAACAAATGGTAGTTCAACTTTTAGTTCTTTGAGGGATCTCTACACTGTTTTCCATAGTGGTTGTACTAGTTTATATTCCCACTAGCAGTATAAAAGTGTTCTCTTTTCACCACATCCATGCCACCATGCCAACATCTAATTTTTTAAATATTTTTATTATGGCCATTCTTGCAGGAGTAAGGTGGAATTGTATGGTGGTTTAGATATTAGGGTGATACTAGCTTCATAGAATGATTTAGGGAGGACTCCCTCTCTCTCTATCTTTTGGAATAGTTTCAGGATGATTGGTATTCTTTAAAAGTATGGGCCGGGTGCAGTGGCTCACACCTGTAATCCCAGCACTCTGCGAGGCTGAGGTGGGCAGATCACGAGGTCAGGAGATTGAGACCATCCTGGCTAACACTGTGAAACCCTGTCTTTACTAAAAGAAAATACAAAAAATTAGCTGGGTGTGGTGGTGGGCACCAGTAGTCCCAGCTACTTGGGAGGCTGAGGTAGGAGAATGGCGTGAACATGGGAGGCAGAGCATGCAGTGAGCCGAGATCCTGCCACCACACTCCAGCCTGGGTGACAGAGCAAGACTCCGTCTCAAAAAAAAAAAAAAAAGAAAATCTGATAAAATTCAGCTATGAATCTATTTGGTCCTGGACTTTTTTTGTTGGCAGTTATTTTTATGACCATTTAAATCTTGCTGCTTGTTATTGGTCTGTTCAGAGTTTCTATTTCTTCCTGGCTTAATCTAGGAGTGTTGTATACTTCCAGGAATTTATTCATCTCCTCTAGGTTTCCTAGTTTACGCATATAAAGGTGTTCATAGTAGCCTTGAATGATCTTTTGTATTTCTGTGGTATTGGTTATAATATATCCTGTTTCATTTCTAATGGAGCTTCTCTCTTCTTTTCTTGGTCAATTTTGCTAATTGTCTATCAATTTTATTTTTTCCCCCAAATAACCAGCTTTTGGTTTCATTAGTCTTTTTATTTTTTATTTTTTGTTTGTTTTGTTTGTTTGTTTTGTTTGTTTCAGTTTCATTTAGTCAACTCTGATCTTTGTTATTTCTTTTCTTCTGCTGGGTCTCGGTTTGATTTGTTCTTGTTTCCCTAGTTCCTTGAGGTGTGACCTTAGATCGTCCATTTGTGCTCTTTCAGACTTATTAATGTAGGCATTTAATGTGATGAAGTTTCCTTTAGCACTGCCTTTGCTGTATCCAAGAGGTTCCGATAGGTTATATCACTATTATTCAATTCAAAAATTTTTTTTAATTTTCGTCTTGATTTGTTTACCCAACAACCATTCAAGAGCAGGTTATTTAATTTCTGTGTATTAGAATGGTTTTGAGGGATCCTTTTGGAGTTGATTTCCAATTTCACAGTGGTCTGAGAGAGTAGTTGATATTTCAATTTTTTAAATATATATTGAGACTTGTTTTGTGGCCTATCATATGGTCTATCTTGGAAAATGTTCCACGTGCTGATGAGTAGAATGTTCTGTAAATATCTGTTAAGTCCATTCGTTCTAAGGTATAGTTTAAGTACATTGTTTCTTTGTTGACTTTCTGCCTTGAGGACATGTCTACTGCTGTCAGAGTATTAAAGCCCCCACTATTATTGTATTACTGTCTATCTCATTTCTTAGGTCTAGTAGTAATTGTATACATTTCGAAGCTGCAGTGTTAGGTGCATATATATTTATGATAGTGATATTTTCTTGTTGGACAAGTACTTTTATCATTATATAATGTTCTTCTTTGTCTTTTTTAACTCTGTTGCTGTAAAGTTTGTTTTGTCTGATATAAGAATAGCTACCTGCCATTCTGTATTTTTTGAGTGGAGCATTTAAGCTATTTACATTCAATGTCAGTATTGATATGTGAGATACTATTCTATTCATTCTGTCATTTGTTGCCTGAATACCTTGCTTTTTTTCATAGTTTTTTGTTTTATAGATCCTGTGAGATTTATGCTTTAAGGATGTTCTATTTTAGTGTATTTGGAAAATATGTTTCAAGATTTAGAGCTCTTTTTAGCAGTTCTTATAGTGCTGGATTGGTAGTAGTGAATTCTTTCAGCATTTTTTTTGGGGGGGGGCATCTGAAAAAGGCTGTATCTTTCCTTCGTTTATGAAGCTTAGTTTTGCTGGATATAGTATTCTTGGCTGATAATTATTTTGTTTAAGGAGGCTACAGATAGGGCCCCAATCCCTTCCAGCTTGTAGGGTTTCTGGTGAGAAATCTGTTAATTTGATAGGTTTTTCTTTATAGGCTACCTGAGGCTTTTACCTCACAGCTCTTAAGATTCTTTTCTTTGTCTTGGCTTTAGATAACCTGATAACTATGTGCCTAGGCAATGATCATTTTGTGATACATTTCCAAGCTGTTCTTCGAGCTTTTTGTATTTGGATGTCTAGATCTCTAGCAAAGCCATGGAAGTTTTCCTCAATTATTCCTTCAAATATATTTTCCAAACTTTTAGATTTCTCTTCTTCCTCGAGAATATCAATTAATCTTAGGTTTTGTCATTTAACATAACTTCTTGGATACTTTGTTCATTTTTTAAAAGAATTCTTTCTTCTTTGTTGCAGTGAGTTAATTCAAAAGCCTTGTCTTCAATCCCTGAAGTTCTTTCTTCCACTTGTTCCATTCTATTGCTGAGACTTTCCAGTGTATTTTGCATTTCTCTAAGTGTGTCCCTCCTTTCCAGAAATTGTGATTGTTTTTTACTTATGCTATCTATTTTACTGAAGATTTTTCCCTTCATATGTTGTATTCATTAAATTGGACTTCACTTTTCTCTGGTGCCTCCTTGATTAGCTTAATAATTGACTTTCTGAATTATTTTTCTGGCAATTCAGATGTTTATTCTTGGTTTGTACCCATTGCTGGTGAGCTGGTGTGATACTTTGGGGGTGGTAAAGAACCTTGTTTTATGTTACCAGAATTGTTTTTCTGGTTTATTCTCATTTGGCTAGACTACGTCAGAGGGAGAATTTGGGACTCACGGGCTGCTGGTCAGATTTTTTTGTCCCAAGGGGTGCTCCCTTGATGTGGAACTGTCCCTCTTCCCCGAGGGATGTGGCTTCCTGCAAACCAAACTGCAGTGATTGTTATTTTTCTCCTGGATCTAGCCACCCAGCAGAACTACTGGGCTCCAGGCTGGTACTGGGGAGTGTCTACAGAGAGTCCTGTGATGTGAACCATCTTCAGTTCTCTCAGCCATGGATACCAGTACCTGCTCTGATGGAGGTGGGAGGGGAATGAAGTGGACTCTGTTAGGGTCTTTGGTTGTGGTTTTGTTTATTGTACTAGTTTTGAGTTGGTTGACTTCTAGCCAGGAGGTGGCACTTTCAAGAGAGCATCAGCTGTGGTGGTAGAATAGGGAGGATCAGGTGGTGGGTGAGGCCATAGAGCTCCCAAGAGATTATGTCCTTTGTCTTTGGCTACCAGGGCAGGTAGAGAAAGACCATCAGGATTCGGTGTGTCTGAGTGCAGACTCTCCATGGGTGGGGCTTGCTGTGGCTGCTTTGAGGAATGGAGTTGTGGTTCTCAGGTCAATGGGGTTGTTCCCAGGGGAATTATGACTGTCTCTGCTGTGTCATACAGGTCACCAGGGAAGTAGGGAAAAGCCAGCACTTACAGTCCTCACCCAGCTTCCATGTAGCCCAAAAGACCAGACTCACTTCCCCCATACTTATCTAACAGCACCGAGTTTATTTCCAGGCAACTGGTAAGCTGGGCTGAGAACTAGCCCCAGGCTACTGACCTGCCAGCTGAGAAAGCAAGCAGGGCTTTCAGGATTTATGCCTTCCCACTTGCAGCAGCTTCTGTGCTGTGTCTGCACTCCTGATTCACTCCCACCCCCAGGTTCTGTCCAGGAAACTTTGCATTCCATTGAAATTGTTACAAAGTTCAGCTGGAAGTTTCCTTCTTCATGTGGTCTATTCCCATTTCCTCTGGCAGCTCTCCCCAAGAACCCCTGTGAGACAAAGTCAGAAATGGCTTTTCTGGGAACTGAGAGAGCCCACAGGGCTCTTCACCCTACTCTTCCTACTCCTGTTTTTCACTTGGCTGTCTAAATTTGTCTCAGCTCCAGGTAAGTCCAAATCCTTCTCTGGTGATCTGGACCATCAGGTTCCCCAGTAAGGGTGTGAGTTCAGGGGCAGATGATTCCTTTTCACACTTTCACAATTTGGGTACTTACAGTTTTTCAGCTGTTTCTAGGGGCCTGCGGCAGCAATCCACTTCCTTCAAAGGGTCTATGGATTGTCTCGGCCTTCCTGGTATGTTCCTGTGGGTAGTTCTTGGAGCAGAAGTTCACGATGTGAGCCTCCACATGTTGCTCTGTCCATCCAAGTGGGAGCTGCAAGTTAGTCCTGCCTCCCATCTGTAATTTTTATTCTGAGTCCTGATCTTTATTTCTTGTCTTCTGCTAGCTTTGGAGTTTGTTTGCTGCTGGTTCTTCTAGTTGTGATGTTAGGTTAACTTGATATATTTCTAGCTTTTTGATGTGGGCATTTATTGCTATAAATTTCACTCTTAACACTGCTTTAGCTGCATCCCAGAGAGTCTGGCACATTGTCTCTTTGTTCTCGTTAGTTTCAAAAAACTTCTTGATTTCTGCCCTTACTTCATTATTTACCCAGGAGTAATTCAGGAGCAGTTTGTATAATTTCCATGTAGTTATGTGGTTTTGAGTGAATTTTTAAATCTTGTATTCTAATTTAGTTGCACTGAGGTCTGAGAGACTCTTTGCTATGATTTCAGTTCTTTTGCATTTGCTGAGGAGTGTTTCACTTCGATCATGTGATCAATTTTAGAGAAAGTGCCATGTGGCAATGAGAAGAATGTATATTCTTGAGGTGGAGAGTTCTGTAGATAGCTATTAGGTCCACTTGATCCAGAGTGGAGTTCAGGTCCTGAATATCTTTGTTAATTTTCTGTCTCAATGATCTAATATTGTCAGTGGTTTGTTAAAGTTGCTCGCTATTATATTGTGGGAGTCTAAGAACTTGCTTTATGAATATGGTGCTCCTGTATTGAGTGCATATATATTTAGGATAGTTAGCTCTTCTTGTTGAATTGAACCCTTTACCAGTATGTAATGCCCTTCTTTGTCTTTTTTATCTTTATTGGTTTAAACTAGGATTGTGACCCCTGCTTTTTTCTGTTTTCCATTTTCTTGGTAAATTTTACTCCATTCCTTTGTTTTGAGCCTATGTGTGACTTTGCACGTGACATGGGTCTCGGGAAGACAGCATACTGATGGGTCTTGGCTCTTTATCTAGCTTGCCATTCTGTGTCTTTAAATTGAAACATTTAGCTCATTTACATTTAAGGTTAGTATTGTGTGTGAATTTTATCCTGTCCTCATGATGCTAGCTGGTTATTTTGCAGACTGGTTTATGTGGTTGCTTTATAGTGTCACTGGTTTGTATACTTCAGTGTTTTTGTAGTGGCTGGTAATGGTTTTTTCTTTTGATATTTAGTGCTTCCTTCAGGAGCTCTTGCAAGGCTGGCCTGGTGATGACAAATTCCCTCAGCATTTGCTTGCCTGAAAAGGATCTTATTTCTCCTTCACTTACGAAGCTAACTTCTGCTGGTTCTGAAATTCTGGGTTGGAAATTCTTGAAGAATGTTGAATATTGTCCCCCAATCTCTTCTGGCTTGTAAGGTTTCTGCTGAGAGGACCACTGTTAGTCTGATGGGTTTCCCTTTGTAGGTGACCTGGCCTTTCTCTCTGACTGCTGTTAACATTTTTTTTTCTTTCATTTGGACCTTGGGGAATTGTATTAGTCTTTTCTCATGCTACTATAATGAACTGCCCGAGACTGGGTAATTTATAAAGGAAAGAGATTTAATTGACTTACAGTTCCACATTGCTGGGGAGCCCTCAGGAAACTTATAATCGTGGTAGAAGGCAAAGGAGAAACAGGCACCTTCTTCACAGGGCAGAGTCAGTGCAAGCAGGGGAAATGCCAGATGTTTCTAAAACTATCAGATCTCATGAGACTCACCCACTATCACAAGAAGAGCATGGGAGAAACAGCCCTGGATCCCATTACCTCCACCTGGTCTCACCCTTGACATGTGGGGATTACTGGGATTATAATTCATGATGAGATTTTGGGTGGGGACACAGCCAAACCATATCAAGAGTCTGATGATTATGTGTCTTGGGTTGATCTTATGGAGTATCATACTGGGGTTCTCTGCAGTTCCTGAATTTGAATGTTGGCCTATCTTGCTAAGGTTTGGGAAGTTCTGGATGATATCCTCAAGTACGTTTTCCAACTTGATTCCATTCTCCCCACCCCTTTCAGGTCCCCCAATCAATCATAGGTTCTGTCTCTTTACATAATCTCATACTTTTTGGAGATTTCATTCATTCCTTTTCATTCTTTTTTTTTTTTTTTCTTATTCTTGTCTGCCTGTCTTATTTCAGAAAAATAGTCTTCAAGCACTGAGATTCTTTCTTCCACTTGGTCTATTCTGTTATTGATACTCATGATTGCATTGTGAATGTCTCATGTTGTGTTCCTCTCTAAACTGGCTATCAGCTCCTGTATTATTTTATCATGATTTTTAGCTTCTTTGCATTGAGTTACACCATGCTCCTTTAGCTCAGCAAAGTTCATTATTACCCACCTTCTGAAGCCTATTTCTATCAGTTCAGCCAAGCCTCAACCCAGTTCTGTGCCCTTGCTGGGGAGAGGTGTTGCAGTCATTTGAAGGAGATGAGGCACTCTGACTTTTTGAGTTTTCAGCATTTTTGCATTTATTCTTTCTGAATCTTTGTGGGCTTTTCTACCTTCGATCTTTAAGGTTTTTGACCTTTGAATGGGGTTTTTGTTGATGTTATTTTATGTTTGTTTGTTTTTCTTTTAACAGTCAGGCTACTCTTCCATAGGGCTGCTGCAGTTTGCTGGGGTTCTGCTCCAGACCCTAGTTGCCTCAGTTTTTCCTGTACCTGTATGTATTACCAGTAAAGGCTGAGAAACAGCAGAGATGATGGCAGCCTGCTCCTGCCTCTGGAAGCTCTATCTGGGGGTTTAGTGACCTGTTGCCAGCCAGAATTGCACCTATAGGAGGTAGCTGGAGACCGTTGTTGGGGGCCTCACCCAGTCAGGAGGAACAGGATTAGAGACCTGCTTAAATAAGAAATCTGGCTGATTTTTGGTAGTACAGCTGTGCTGCATTGTGGGGGACCCTTCCTTGTCCAGACCCTTGGACTCTCCAGAGCCAGCAGGTTATAACAGCTGAGTTGACTGAACCACAGAGATGACAGTCACCCCTCTCCCCAGGAACTTGGTCCTTCTCATGCAAATTCCAGCTGTCACTTTTGGCTGGCTGGAATTCCAAGCCAGTGGGTCTTAACTTGTGAGGTGCCGTTGAAGTGGGGCCCGTAAAATGACACTGCTTGGTTCCCTGGATACAGCCCACCTCCTAGGGGTATGTAGGGATAGATATTCCACCACGCTGGGAATCCCAGGGCCAGATTATGCAAAATTCCTGGGTCTCTGTGTGTGGCTGAGTGGCTGCTCTGCCGGGACTCCACACACCTCTGTGAGTCAGACCCGAGGCTCTGGTGGCATGGGCTAATGAAGGGATCTCCTGATCTGCAGGTTGCAAAAATCTGTGAGAGAAGCATGGTTTCCTGAGTGGGATCACTCACTGCTTCCCTTGGCTCCATGCTGTTCCCAGGTGGCTGTCGCCCCACCTTGCTTTTCTTCATTCTCTACAGGTCGGGCTGTTTGCCTAGTCAGTCCCAGTGTGAGAGTCTGGATATTTCAGTTGAAGGTGCTGAATTCAGGCATCACTTTCATTCCTCTCTGTGAGGGCCACAGACCGCAGCTGCTTTTAATTGGCCATGTTGGCCCCAGGTCCAGCCTCTTTTTTCTAATGTTTAAATTAGTGGCCTGAGGCCATATGGCCTTGCAAGTCTTAAGAGAATCTGGTTTGCATGGTTCCAATCCTCCTGGTAAACAGCTCTCCATTTTATGAAATGAAGTTGACCCTTCAAATATGTCCTTTGGAGCAGGGGCTTTTGTAGTTCTGTCCATTGTCATCTAAACTTAACACAATAAGGCCGTTGGAGTAAAGAATGGCTTTCTAGAATGCAAGGCACTAAAATAAGGTAACACACTCCTTACTGTAGCATGCTAGTCCACTAGAGCCCAGTCTCACCTCCAGCCACACATCTTTCAAGGATATTTGTTGGAATTTATCATTTCATCATACAATCTCATCTATATTCAAATTCACTAATTTTGTTCTCAACTTTCTCATTTATATTTAACTTATTGATTTATTTTTATTGCCTTTCTGAAATTTTTATTCAGCTCTTTTTCAAACCTGCTTTCCCCGTTCCCTTTCAAACTGCTCCTGTGGTTCCTGTTATGTGAATTTAATCATTTGTTGTGTTTGCTATTTCTCAGACAGGCAAAGAATTGTTTCTTCTTTGTTTTGTAATCTTTTACTCTGAGCTTATCTCTAGTAGGAATTGTCTAACACATGCCCTAAGCTGTAAATACATCTCTATTGTGAGGTTTTGAGTTTGTCTTTGCTCAGTGCCCTAAAGACTTCATTTTTAAACTTAAAGCATTTTTAAGTTTGTTTCTGAGTCGAGGATTTCCACAGCATGTGAACTGTGTGCATTTGGACTTGATGCCTGGGCACAGAGCAGACCTGGGCGTCTAACTTCTCAGAGGCCACTTATTCCAAAGTGGTTGGCTGGCTTCCTCCCTGCATCCCTAGGGCAGTGGCAGTGTTTATTCTGGGACCCGAATTCAGACAGTCCTTTGTTTTGTTTTTGTTGTTGTTGTTTTTGTTTTTGTTTTTTGAGACGGAGTCTCGCTCTGTCGCCCAGGCTGGAGTGCAGTGGCGCGATCTCGGCTCACTGCAAGCTCCGCCTCCTGGGTTTATGCCATTCTCCTGCCTCAGCCTCCTGAGTAGCTGGGACTACAGGCGCCCACCACCGCGCCCAGCTAATTTTTTTTTTGTATTTTTAGTAGAGACGGGGTTTCACCGTGGTCTCGATCTCCTGACCTTGTGATCCGCCCGCCTCGGCCTCCCAAAGTGCTGGGATTACAGGCGTGAGCCACCGCGCCCGGCCCAGACAGTCCTTTGAAGCTTCAGGCTTTATGCAGACATCTCAGCTCAAGTTTTTTTTTTTTGCGTAGAGAACTTAGGTCCCCATTCTTGCTCCTCACAGACTTTAAAACTCCAGTTGAGGTGGTAGGCCACAGCTTCTCAGCAGCCACTCAGTTTCAACTCCCTGGTGCAGCTACGCTTTCCTTGTTTTTCATTCCTGAAGAGTTCTGTTTTCTTCTGTTGTTAATGTTATATTATATCCAGCATCTCAATTTATTTGGAAAAGGAAAGCAGTCCCCTATTCAATCAGGCTGAAAATATGTGCTAAAAATTGTATACGCCTTACTTAGCTCAGTTCACACAACAAACCTACGCATAGATACTATTATTATCCTCACTTCACAGATGAGGCTCCCAAGGATTAGAAGGGTTCTGTTATTTTCCCAAAGTCAGAACATGATTCCCTAGAAATTCATGAGGCAGCTGTGATACCTAACTCATTACCCAAAGACTTGGCCTGTAACAACCCCTTTCGCTATCCCGTCTGTCTCATTCTGTGGTTCCTCAAAACCCAGGGCAGCTGGTCACTTAGCAGACTGCTCACTCTCTTCAACCACACTCACATCAAAGCCCTCTCACTATTCTCCTGCTACAAATGGTCCTCTTCCCCTGTTCAAGTCCTTTCTATCTTGCAGTAACTTGTCTCAGACTCACTTTCTCAATCAGTCACCCCTCCATCCATCTCTTTCCCCTCTCTAGTGAGTATTGTAAGCTCAGATCAGGAATGAGGGGAGAATAGGCAAGACAAAAGCATTATCAGAACTGTGCAGTCAAGGAAGTGGAGAAAGAGTAGGGGAATGCAAAAGCAATGGTAGTATTCTGGCTTGGATGACAGATTGCATGAGGGAGTGTTTACTGAAGCCAGGGATCACAGGAGAGGGAGCAGGCTAGGCTGTAGCATGGGAGACATTGAGCTCAAACTTGGACACAATGTGTTTGAAGTACCTGTAGAACATCCAAGTAGGACCATTTGGAGGTACTCTGACATGCAAGTACACCATTTAGAAGATGATTCTCTGCTCAAGATCCTGATTTGGAAGTGAGTATGACATTGGTTATGTGTGAAGTGATAATACAAGAGGCCGCATGTGGAAGCCCACAGTGGTGTGTGTGTTAGTTCTAACTTACAACAAGATTGTGTGTTCCTTAAGATATCATGTCATTTCAGCCACACAATAATAGTGAAGGACTTCAACAGCTCACTGACAGTGTTAGACAGATCATTGAGGCAGAAAACAAACAATAAAATTTGGGCATTAAACTAGACACTTGACCAACTGGACCTAAGATACATCTACAGACTACTCCACCCAACAACCACAGAACATACATTCTTCTTATCTGCACATGGAACATAGACTAAGATCGATCACATTCTCAGTCATAAAGCAAATCAAAACCACAGTAAGCACATTCTCAAGACTGCAATGCAGCAAAAATAGAAATCAATACCAAGATCTCTCAAAACTGCATGAAAACATGGAAGTTAAACAACTTGCTCCTGAATAACCCTTGGGTGAACAACAAATTTAAGGCAGAAATCAAAAAATTCTTTGAAATTGTTGAAAATGGAGACACAACTTACCAAAATCTTTGGGATGCAGCTAAGAGGAAAGTGTATAGCACTAAAATGCCTTCATTAAGAGGTTAGAAAGATTTCAATTTAACAATCTAACATAACACCTAGAGGAAGAAGGGGAGAAAAAGAACAATCCAACCCCAAAGATAGCAGAAGAAATAACGTCAGAGGAGAACTGAACAAAATCCATACAAAAGATCAGTAAAACCAAGAGTTGCTTTTTCAAAAGAATAAACAAGATTGATAGAACACTAGCTAGATTAACAAATAAAAAGAGAAGATCTCAACAGACACAATTGGAAATGACAAAGAAAGATGACATTACAATCAATCCCACAAAAAGCAAAAGATCCTCAGAGACCATTATGAAAACCTCTATGTATACAAACTAGGAAATCTAGAGAAAGTGGATAAATTCCTGGTAACACACAATCTCCCGAGATTGAACTAGGAAGCACATGAAAACCTGAACAAATAATGAATTCCAAAATTTTAAAAACCTACTAACCAAAAAGAGCCCTAGACCAGATGGATCCACAGCCCATTATCAGATCTGCAAAGAACTGATAACAATCCTACTGAAACTATTCCAAAAAATTGAAGAGAAGGAGCTCCTCCCTAACTCATTCTATGAAACTAGCATCATTCTGATACAAAAATTTGGCAGAGACACAACATAAAAAGAAAACTTCAAGCCAGTATCCATGATGAACATAGATGTAAAAATCCCCAGTGAAATACTAGCAAACTGAATACAGCAGCACATCACAAAGTTAATTCACCACAGTCAAGATTTTATTCCTGGGATGCAAGGTTGATTCAACACATGCAAATCTATAAATGTGGTTCACCAAATGTGATTCACCATGTGAACAGAATCAAAAACCACACAATTATCTTAATAGATGCAGAAAAAGCCTTTGGTAAAATCCAGCATCCCTTCATGATAAAAACCCTCAACAGACAAGGCATCAAAGGAACATATCTCAAAATATTAAGGGCCATCTATGACAAACCCACAGCCAACATTATACTAAATGGAGAAAAGCCCAAGAAGAACCATTCCCCTTGAGCACTAGAACAAGACAAGGACACCTATTCTCACCACTCCTTTTCAACATAGTACTGGAAGTCCTAGTCAGAGCAATTAGGCAAGAGAAAGAAAGAAAATGCATCCAAACAGAAAAAGAATAAGTCAAATCATCTCTCTTTTCCAATGATATGATTCCTTACTTAGAAAACCCTAAAGACTGCCAAAAGGCTCCTGGAATGGATAAAGTTTCAGGATACAAAATTAATGTACAAAAATTAGTAATTTCTATACACCAATAATGTTCTAGCTGAGAACCAAATCAGGAACATAATCCCATCTACAATAGCCACAAAATAAATGAAATTCCTGAGAATTCATCTAACCAAGGAGATAAAAGATCTCTGCAAAGAAAACTACAAAACACTGCCGAAACAAATCAGAGATGACACAAAGAAATGGGAAAACATTTCATGCTTAAGGATTGGAAGAATCAATATCATTAAAATGACCATACTTCCCAAAGCAATTTATACATTAAATGTTATCCCTATCAAAATACCAATGTCATTTTTCACAGAATTAGAAAAATCTACTCATAAATTTATGTGAAACAGACAAACAACAAAAACAAAGAACTACAGCAATACTGAGCAAAAGAAAGGAAAGGAAAGGAAAGGAAGAAAGACCAAAAACCTGGGGGCATCACACTACTCGACTTCAAATTATACCGTAGGGCAACAGTAACAAAAACAGCATGATACTGGTACAAAAACAGACACATAGACCAATGGAACCAAATAGAGAACCCAGAAATAAATCTGCACATCTACAGCCATCTGATCTTCAGCAAAATAGACAAAAATAAGCAATGGAATAAAGACAGTCTATTCGATGAATGGTGTTGGGATAATGGGCTAGCCATATGGAACAGAATGAAGCTGGACTCCTACCTCTCATCATATACAAAAATTAACTCAAAATGGATTAAAAATTTAAATGTAAAACCCCAATTATAAAAATCCTAGAAGAAAACCTAGGAACTACCCTTCTCAACATCAGCTTTGGCAAAGAATTTATGGCTAAGTCTCACAGAAATTGACAAGTGGGAGCCAAAGTAAAGGGCTTCTTCACAGCAAAAGAATTTATCAACAGCGTAAACAGCCTACAGGATGGGAGAAAATATTCATAAACTATGCATTTAACAAAATTCTAATATCCAGAATCTACAAGGAACATAA
This sequence comes from Macaca nemestrina, assembly GCF_043159975.1. Taxonomy (NCBI): domain Eukaryota; kingdom Metazoa; phylum Chordata; class Mammalia; order Primates; family Cercopithecidae; genus Macaca; species Macaca nemestrina. The sequence continues at coordinate 43,102,708 of NC_092126.1, forward strand.
ATCAACAAGCAAAAACAAATAATCTCATTTAAAAATGGGCAAAGGATATGAACAGATACTTCTCAAAAGCAGATGTAAAAGTGGCCAACAAAAATATGAAAAAAAATGCACATCATTAATCGTCAGAAAAATTCAAATCAAAACCACAAAGAGATATTATCTCATACCAGTCAGAATGGCAATTATTAAAAAGTCACAAATAACAGATGCTGGCAAGGCTATGGAGAGAAAGGAATAAACTGTTGGTGGGAATACAAACTAGTTCAGCCACCATAGAAAGCAGTTTGGAAATTTCTCAAGGAACTTAGAACTACAATTTGACCAGCAATCCCATTACTGGGTATATATTCAGAAGAAAACAAATTGTTTTACCAAAAAGACACATGCATTTGTATGTTCATAGCAGCACTGTTCACAATAGCAAAGACACAGGACCAACCTAGGTGCCCATCAACAGTGGACTGAATAAAGAAAATGTGGTACATATATACCATGGAATACTATGCAGCCATAAGAAAGAATTAAATCATGTCCTTTGCAGCAACATAGATGGAGCCAAAGGCCATTATTCTAAGCAAATTAACACAAAAAAAGAAAACCAAATACCACATTTTTTCACTTATAAGTGGAAGCTAAACATTGAATACTCATAGACATAAATATAAGAATGATAGACACTGGGACTAATAGATGGGGGAGGGAAAGAGAGGGGAATGGTTTGAAAAACCACCTATTGGTTATTATGCTTGGGTATTACCTGTGTGATAGGATCATTTGTACCTCAAACCTCAGAGTCACACAATATACCCATGTAACAATCTGCATATGTACCCCTCAATCTAAAATAAAAGTTGAAATTATCTTGAAAAATGATGTCATTTCTTTCTCATTAATTTTCTAATACTGCCTAAGACAGAACTGGTCCTATTTGATAGGGTTGTGGTAAAGATTAAATAGTATAAGGAGGAATATGAAAAGCTGCTTCAATATTGAAAAGCGTGTTCCAAGATTGATTGATTGTTTTTATGACTGTCACCCCCTTCTCTCACCTGGAAGCCTCCAGATCTCCCATTGCCTACAGAATAAAAGCAACCCAAGTGCTCAGTTTCAGATCTCTCCTTGCAGCCTTATTGCACACTCTTCACCTTTCCCAAATGTAGGCTGACACCCCCAAACTCTGTCATCCCCATCCACCTCAACAGTTAACATGGCACCTTGCACAAATCTGTGCTAGATATGAATCCTGATCTGTTACAAGCCTTTCTGTCAATTCCATGACCGGACTATAAGCTCCATAAAGGCGGGTGCTTTTTTTGTTTGCAAAGTAGGATATGCATTTTAATAAATGTCTGTAGGAGTTAACAAATGAGTGAATGTGTGTATCTTTATATGCCCGCAAACCTAGTACCTCTGACAATAAAAATAGATGAATGAATAGAGGAATAAGAGGTTTCTGCTTCACTGCCTTAGAATTTATTACTTGCCAACTATTCGTAATGAAATATTAACAGTTCTTTTTTTTTTTTTTTTTTTTTTTTTTTTTTTTTTTTTTTTTTTTTTTTGAGACGGAGTCTCGCTCTGTCGCCCAGGCTGGAGTGCAGTGGCGCGATCTCGGCTCACTGCAAGCTCCGCCTCCTGGGTTCACGCCATTCTCCTGCCTCAGCCTCCCGAGTAGCTGGGACTACAGGCGCCCACAACCGCGCCCAGCTAATTTTTTGTATTTTTTTTTTTAGTAGAGTCGGGGTTTCACCGTGGTCTCGATCTCCTGACCTTGTGATCTGCCCGCCTCGGCCTCCCAAAGTGCTGGGATTACAGGCGTGAGCCACCGCGCCCGGCCATATTAACAGTTCTTGAATATCCACCCTAAATTCCACCTTCTCCACGCTGGAAAGAATCTTTCCATTCCCTGGGACCTCACAGTGCCTTGCACCTGGTCTACAACACTTACCTCAAGGTTCATAACATTTGAAGATTTTGTGTACTTGATACACCCCCTCCATTAGATTGTAAATCTTGAAAGCAAAGGACATATCTCATAACCTCTGTATCTCTTGCAGTACCTAGTAGACATAATAGTTGATAGATAGTAGTTGGTAGGTGAATGTATCTCATGTTGAATAGCTGCATTCAAAAACACCTCATTTCCTGGGGAAACCAAGTCAGAACTTCCGACCCGGCCACTCATATAACGCTTGGATCAACCAGCCAGCAACTACATGGAGAACCTCTCACCCGATTTTCTCCTCCTTATCTCATGGGAGGCTTCCCTGGCCCCCAACTCACACTGAAATTCCAGCATACTCCTAACTCAGACCTCCTTTGGCATCGTCCCCGCTACTGTTCCTGAACGTGTATCCCTGGGTCTCTGGTCTCTGAGTCACTTACCAGGTAAGCTGCAGCTGCCTGCCTTGGGAGCATATCTGCAGGTGTCCAGAGATTCATGTGTCTTTGGTCTAGGCAAGGCCTTAGGCATCATTCTGGGGGATGGTGTCAGACATTCTTGGAGCTTGGACATGCTTGGTGTGGCTGGGTACACCAGTGATTCATGAACAGTCGGGAATTAAAGTTCTTCTCTCCCCCAAGGAAAGGTCACTTTGCTGAATTTTCTTCTTTCTTGGTTGAACTATGCATTGACACATTTATTTTAGCTGCCTCCTGGCTTGATCATTTTTCAATTACAGTTTGTCCCTGCAGTTCTAGCAGAGGGTCAATGTGGGTCTCTTCCTGATCATAGATCCACATTTATAAAACCCTAATTAGGCATTTCCTTTAGCTGCTGTCATGGATTACTTGGTGGAAAAACTCTGCAGGCATTAGCCTTGTGTGAGCTAAAAGATTGTTTAGACACCCAATTAGGAGCTCACTGGGGCAGCTCCCAAGCATTCCTACCTCTGACTCTTGGCTGAGGCTGTTCTTCATACCAACGATGCTCTCCCTGTTGATCCTGGAGAATATAAATCTTGCCATCTTTTGTTATCCATATTAAAATGAGATAAAATGTGTCCCTTTTACATTAACAGGATTTTGATTTTTTCTAATACTCAGTGTGGAAAGGGTACAATGCATATGCTCTCTTACCCTCTGCGAGTAGGAGTATAAATAGGCATAATCTTTGCAGAAAAAAAAACATTGATAATATGTATCAAGAGTCTTAAAAATACCTCCAGCTTTTGATCCAGTAATTCCATTTCCAGGAATCTTTCCTAAGGATATAATCGGAAATGCAAACAAATATTTATACACAAGAAATTCATTACAGTACCATTTATAATAACTGTTACATATCTGGAAATAATTAAGTATAGTATAGCCATATTACACAGCTACTTAAAATGAAATTTGTAAAGGCATCTTAGTGCTGATGCTAAATGAAACATGCAAACTCTCAAATTCTTATGCAGTGTGATCCAAATAGACCTTTCCCAGCTGTTGTTTCACAGGATGTTTATAGGAATGCTACAAGTAGAAAAGTTCTATTTTTCAGTAAGGTTGAAAAGTTCTTATAGTTTGAGAATCACTGTTTTTATGCCGGGCATCATGGGGGCTGTTGTTCAATGCAGCACGCTTTGGAAAAACTGGAGAAAAAACACCTAGGAAAAAAATTGTAATGTTGAGAGGGGATGCTGCCACTGTTGAGTTATAGAATTACTTCTTTGCAATTTTTTGTGTTGTCCTACAAAGATGCTAAGTGTTATAAATGAAATAATGCCAGAGGATTATTCTCCATCCAGCTTCGGCAGATGAGGATTGTTGTAGAGCCAGCTAAAGCACATGAATTCAACATGCCAGTCACACAGAGAGGATGGTCACTGTGAGGGCGGTGACAGAGGCCAGGATGGGGGAGCCCCCGAGTGCTGTCTGGTTGGTTCTCGGCGCTCTGCCTACATTCCACAGGGCATGGGGTATGGTCAGGGTTACCTCCCTGTCACCCACTTCCTCCCTGCCCTGGGCCTGACTGGAGGTTTCCAGATACCTCTGGGAATATCCTCAGGATGTAAACCATATTCCAGGTTACCTCTGTTGCTTGGCTATCCTTGATTGCAATCGCCAAGCCCAGGGTGCTCCTACCTCTTTGGGTTGGGTGCTTGATTCAAATATGTAGTTCTCTACTACTCTATCAGCCCTGCCCTCTGTGTTCAGGTCTGCCTGTGTGCCACCTGCATGTCTTGGGGTCACCCCAATAACAGGCCTAGCTTGAGAGCCCTGCACCCAGCCCAGAGTTTGGTCCAGGGCATGGAGCATGAAGGGAGTGGAAACTGGGTCGGGACCTCTCACTGAGTATAACAGAACTTCACAGAGATCGGCCTGGACCCCTCCTGCTTACCTTCCAAAGTCCCCTAAAATATTCATCAGACTTTATCAGACTAATGGGCTTCAAAAGGAGCAATTTTCTGAGACATGAGGCAGGACAATATAAAAAGAACATTAAGGAAAAAAACCTTATTTCAAAATGAAAGGAGAAAGATTATTTAGCATCCCTGTTGGTGTTATCTATTCATGAGAAACAGCACATTTAATCCAGCCTGGAATTGTAGGGAGGGCTTTGATGCCCTCACCTTGGGGTCACCTTCATTCAGAACTCATCTGTCTCCTCTGCCACAGATGGCAGAGTTGATGGAGACAAGAGGATGCAGATGAGAGACATTTCAGAGGTGGCCTTCACAGGGTGTGGGAGGGATTAGAGGGAGTGTGAAGGAGAGTCCAGCATGACTCCCAAGGCACTTGCTTAGGGATGGGACAGACGGTGGCATTGTTCTCGAGTCTTGGCACCTTTCATGCCTCCCATCTCCCTTTCCAAGACATGCCCATCTTGGTTTCTATCTCGTCTCATGCTGTATGAGTTCAGTCCCTTGAAGTCAAGAATCTTGACTCTGTTCCAGCCCCCACAGCATCTTTACCAATCCACTAAGCTGCCTTCTGTAGCCCTGGGCACTTGTGGGTTCCCAGAACAGAGGGTTTGGGGTTAAACAACTTGTGTGGGTATAAAGCGAGATCCTTGGTTCCTGATCAGCCTAGCAATCATCAGAGCCAACTGGCAATTTTGACACAAGATTCCCAGCCCTGAGACCAGGAGTCTTGGGTTTAAAAAGCTGTGAAAGGGTGTCCTGCACTGAGTTCAGGCCAGTAGGACCCACTTGTTATTCCTTTCTGCCTCCCCAGGTGCACCAAGGTAAGGCTGAAAAATCTCCCCATCATCCACTATCTGCCTGATGATCGAATTCTTGGGTATTTCTCTTTCCTACAGTTTGCCCCATCATGTTTGATGATGAGCTTCTGTAACTTCAGTGTATGTCAACTGTTATATTCCTTGAGTGCTTTGCAATAAAAATTGTTGACCCAAAAATGTGTTGTTCTCCTTTCATAGAGTAAAAGCCTGTTTGTTTTATTACATATTCAATTTTAAATGTTGCTTCTCTTTCATTTTCTTAGATTTGTGACAAAGAGTGGCACTACTATGTCATCAATGTGGAGTTTCCTGTGGTAACCTTATACATGGATGGAGCAACATATGAACCATACCTGGTGACCAATGACTGGCCCATTCATCCATCTCACATAGCCATGCAACTCACAGTCGGCGCTTGCTGGCAAGGTAATCCTAAGTGAAACCCTTTTCTCTGACCTGTTTGTGAATAGTTCTTGGAAGATAACTGGTAGAGAAAAAGGAAAAGCAAGTGGTGTGAGAATAGGCTAGAAAAATTACTACCCCTTACAAAAAAAATGCAAGACATATAAAAATGAGTATAAATCCACAAACTGAACGTATTGTATAATAACAAGCTTAAGGCCAGATTTTGATTTTAGATCAACATGAGCAGTTTCATGGTTGTCTCTGAGTTGCTAATGTATTTTATTGTTTTGAAGTCTTATTCATTTCCAAACTGGGGCTATACAGAGAAAAAAACTGAGTATAGAATCTTGTGTTCAAATTTCTGGTTGGCTCTGATGAGTGCTAGGCTGATCAGGAACCAAGGATCTCCCTTTATCCCCACACAAATTGTTTAAGCCCCAAACCCTCTATTCTGGGAACTCACAAATGCCCAGGGCTTGCCCAGGGCTGTGGAACACAGCTTGTCTACAAGCCATGAGGCCACAGAAAGCCACTCTCAAGGTCAGCTCAGCCCTTAGTGCCTTCCCTGGCATCTAAGGATAGAGGCCCTTTATGCCCTCCTGCTTGAAGGTGTCTGTCCCCTCCTCTCTTCCTGTGCTGTTGCCTCTCTCCTAATCCCCAAACCCAGGCTAATCTCCTCCTTGGGATCAGGAAACCCAGCTCTCCAAGCATGCCTGTGATCTTTCTGTCTCTCACTCAGGTCTGCTGGAGTCTTTGTTTCAGCTCCTTTAAGGGCTGGGTATGATCTGAAGTACCAGTAAGAGAGCAGAAGGAAATGAAAATGCTCCCCAAATAAGCAGATGAGTACTTTGAGATATGACACAACCTTGTGTTGATGGATTCTGTGAAAATTACCAAGATTTGTGACTTTGACTCTTCACCATGAGGGGCTGGGGATAGAGGTGGGCTATAGTATAATATGCCAGCCAGGCGCAGTGGCTCACACCTGTAATCCCAGCACTTTGGGAGGCCGAGGCGGATGGATCACGAGGTCAGGAGATTGAGACCATCCTGGCTAACACGGTGAAACCCTGTCTATTCTAAAAAATACAAAAAATTAGCTGGGAGCGGTGGCAGGCACCTGTAGTCCCAGCTACTTGGGAGGCTGAGGCAGGAGAATGGCGTGAACCCAGGAGGTGGAGCTTGCAGTGAACCCAGATAGCGCCACTGCACTCCAGCCTGGGAGACAGCGAGACTCCGTCTCAAAAAAAAAAAAAAAAAAAAAAAAAAAGAATATGCCTTCAGAAGACCAACTGACCCAGGACAGACACATGCCCCTGTAGGTTGGACAAAGTGAGTTCTGGGCAGCTCCATGTAAAAGAAGACGGAAAGGAGTGCATACAGTGCAGCCTGGAAGCACTAGAGATTCCAAACCCGGGAAGGAGATAAGGTATAAATGAGGCAAGAGAAAGTGTTTTTGAGCTGAGCCCACCTACTTGATGTCTCGCATGTGTCACATGATAGCAAAATGTTTATTAAATATTTTGGTAGAGCTTGGCAATGACAGTATCTTCAGTTGCAGGCTTCCCAGATTGCCAGCTAGACCGTGTCACCTGGCAAGAGTTCATGGAACTATTTAGTATAGCAGGGCAGTGCTCAGAGGTTGCACAGAAATCAGTAACACTGAACACAACTATGCTAGAGAAATAGCCCCCTGGTGTGGCTTAGTGCCCCAGCCACACACTCCAACCAGCCTGTGGGTGTTATGGAACACAGCCTGGATAATGCCCCTAAGAAAACACTGCCCTAATCATGTCCCCTTCCATGTTACCATGCTTCTACTCAAGAGCCCCTCAGAAACCACATTTGAATCCCTGTCACCCCAGTGTGCAATTACCAAGATTTGTGACTTTGACTCTTCACCATGAGGGGCTGGGGATAGAGGTGGGCTATAGTATAAGAATACGCCGGCCAGGCGCAGTGGCTCACACCTGTAATCCCAGCACTTTGGGAGGCCGAGGCATGTCCCCAGAGTGGGGAAGTAGCCCCACAAAATAAAGATTTTATAAGGAACTAAAATCAATAAGAATAAGCTAAGTTGCACTGCAATGACAAGCCCCAACTCTCAGTTCCTAAAATAATTCTCACTTCATATTTACGGAAAATCAGTGAGGGCTCTTTTCTGCCTTACCTGCAGTCAACAGACAGAGCAGCCACATTGCATGGCTGGATGGATACGTAGCAAGAGGAAAAGAAAACATGGCAAATCGTGCACAAACTCTTAAAGCTTCCACTTGCAAGTGATGCCAATCATTTTTATTCGTATTTTATTGGACAAAGCAAGTCAGAAGGCCACATCTAACTACATCAGGGCAGGAAACTGAAATCTATACTGTATCTAGGAGAAAAATTGAAAATATTGCATTAACATTGATGAACGCCACAGTCTGTCCACCAGGTCAACAAGTATTTTGTTTGGCTCTCTTTCCCACATGGAAAATACTCCCATCCTTCCTTAAATGGGACATGCCAAAATTCTCACTTCTTTCTGGTTCCAAGCTCAATGTCCAAGCTTTCTGAGTGATTCCTAGTGATCTCCTCATCAGGGTGAGATGCACAGAGGCCTATAGCAGGCCAAGATGTAGCTGCACTTGATGTGGAGACCTATATACTAATAGGACAAATTACTTTCCACCAATGCAACCACCATGCCCTCCCCACCAACACACACACACATTCATGCATCTACATATGTGCACATGCACACATACGATACAACAGTAGAATGGGGCAGACCAACCAGCAAACTCTTTCAGTAAGAGGGAGAAATACAGCAGTCTTTGGTCCATAGCAATTCTGAAATCCTTTGGGTCAGATGTTATAAGGACCCCTCCCTTAGGGTGGGAAATATTATTTGTGGCCCTTTATTCCATTCCCTGGAAGATGTTTCCTTCCTTAGTATCTTTCTAGGCCACATCTGAAGAGGACATTGTCACTCTATAAATAGTAGCTCTACTATTGTATCTCATTACAGTTTATTTAAAAGCCATTCCACAAAAGTGATCTCAAACAGGAAACCCAAGTATACATTGACTTTCAAAGAATGTAGTAGAAAGAATGATGACAAGGGTGTTCACCAAGTATTTTTGGTCCTTTTTCTAGATACATGCTAGGACTGATCTTCCTTAGAGTTAGGTGTGGTCATGGGACTTGCTTTGGCCAATTAACTGTGAGCAGAAGTGCCTTCTGTTGTTTCCTTGTGGAAACTTTAAAAGCTGGTATTGCAAGGAGGCCCTTTATACACATGGGGTGTTTATAGTTCTGAAAGAAAATGTTATCTGTCACAATTTGTAGATAAGGAAACTGAGGCTCAGAGATGAAGGAGTTTACCCAAAGTCACTCAGTTGAATATGCCCAACCTCAAGCCTTCAATACCTATGCTCTTTTCACTGTGTCTCACTGCCCTCTATTGCTAATTGGTCATTTTGCTTATGTAATTATGTTTGGAAAAAGGCAGGAGCTAATGTGTACTGATACAAATGCTACAAACTTTTCAACTCTGGAGACATATGACAACCCTGTAATAAATTTTTAAAAACACACAAGAATGCTGCATTCTCCTTGCTAATCTTTTATTTTGTAAAACCTAAGTGACCCACCAAGGAACAATAAAAGAGTTTCAGTTTTGGGGTTAAAAAAAAAAGTGATCTCAAATCAAACCCCAGCCTTGCCATCTAATAGCTGTATGGACACAGCAGTATCCTTAACTTCCTGGAGCTTGTATTTTATTTTTAATCTATGAAATAAGAGTAAGACCCACCTCACAGAATTCCTGTAGGGACTAGATGCTAGGCACATCTAGTATGCTTGCATGTTTTGCTTGAATGATTGTGTAAATTTTAGAACATCTCCCTGTCCTCCCCTCCACAACCTTCTCTGAGCCTCTCATCTAAGAACAACACTGCAGACAATCTGCAAGACCATAACATGCTCTAGCTTCTGTGGCCCTGGCTGGCTTTCCCATGGCTCCTTGCATGCACTGACTTTTTTCTCCTTCCTCAGGACCAACCCTCAAGTATTGACCCTGACCTCACAGGCTCACTGATGGTCAGGAAGGTAAACGAAGCTGGCAAATAGTCAGAGGACAGGTTTTGGAAGGTGGGGCTTGAGATGTAGGTAGGAACTCGATCATGCAGTGGTTTGGGCCATGGGAAGATTACAGCGGAAGAAAAGTGCTTAAGATCTTTAAAATTGGGCTTTATCAGAAGTCTCACAGGTCACCAGGAAGGTAAGGGAGGCAACACCGTATGCTGCGGCAGGGAAGTTTGGCGTACATGTATTCAGGGTTCCTTATCACTGGAATGTACATGAACCACAAGGAGTGGAATCTGGGAAAAGGAGATGAGACCAAACCCTGGGACAGCACACTGCTTTGTTAAAGACTTTGGATTCCCACAAATATTCACATCCTCCTTGAAGCCACATTTTTGTCTTGGATGAAAATATCAAAAGATCTTTCAATAAGACATGATGCTGGGAAATTAATGGCCTATGATGCAGCCCTTATCTCTGCATGCTTCTAAACCTTCTGAAGTCCACTTAGATACATAGTATAAGCTCTCTGTCTGAACCTCTAATTGCCTTTGGGCTTGCAGTTGTGGGGAGTGTTTCAGGTGCTTTTGAGGTTGGCAAGGGAACTAGCTCCCATTTGTGAAATTTCCAATGAGGCTTTAACAATGGGAATAGAAAATGGTTTGATAGCAGCTGCTTGTTGGGATCTCCTGGGAACTGGCTCTAGCACTGTGGCTGGACAATGTTCTGCAGCCCCAATTAGACAACTCGTCCTATTAGCCAATTTGAAAGCCAAAATAATCACTGAAACTTCATTTCCATTAGTATTTATTCTAGCAATTAAAAAAAAATGAGACTTCATTTACACTTAAGAAATGTTACCAGAAAAGCCTAGAGCATGTGGCATCTCTTGATTGTAGGGAAAGGCTTGTACAGTCGGGATGAACCTAGCATCACAAAAGAGGTCCCCTTCCTCTGTGTAGCTGTGGCTAATGCACATCCCCTTGCTATGATTTCTGTGTCCAGGATGACACAGAACTCTCAGGATGGAGTCAGACCCTCTCCCATGGCTGAGCTCACCCAGTGCTGAGTCAGCTGCTCCTGGCTTTAGGCAAATACCAGGTTCCTTATTTCTCTATGGGTCACAAGGGAAAAGATCATTTAAAAGACTAAATTAATTTGTCCTTTTCCTCAGATTTCCTAATTATCACATTTCTTTTTTTTTTTTTTTGAGACAGAGTCTTGCTTTGTCGCCCAAGCTGGAGTGCAGTGGTGCGATCTCGGCTCACTGCAAGCTCCGCCTCCCTGGTTCACACCATTCTCCTGCCTCAGCCTCCAAGTAGCTGGGACTACAGGCACCCGCCACCACCACGCCCGGCTAATTTTTTGTATTTTTAGTAGAGACAGGGTTTCACCATGTTAGCCAGATCCGCCTGCCTTGGCCTCCCAAAGTGCTGGGATTACAGGCGGGAGCCACCGTGCCCGGCCATTTCTAAGAACAAAAATTCAAGTTCTATTCATAAACAGTAAAAATTGTATACTCACATCTGCCTCAATCCTGGACCTCTAAACTGGGCCTGATCACCCGGGTACTATAACCCAGCTGTGCAAGGGAGTGAGTCAGGTAGGTTGCCGGTTGTACCAGACCAGTGCCTTAAAGATGCTGCAGCATGGGGAGGTCCGGGGCATCTCTCCCCATGCCACGACCAGAGCAACTCTGTTTTACTTATTTTGTGTTAGCCGTTAATGAAATGGCTAAGCATGTTTGAAGAACTACAGTTCTAGGCACTTTCTCACAAAGCTGCCACCCTGCTCCTTGCCTGATCCTCATCTATTCTTGGTGAGCTCATCTCAGGGTAGGCTACCTGTGACTCCACTCTAGTGATTGCCTCAGCCCCTGTCTCTGCCAGGGGACTCTCCTCCAGTGTCGTGGGCTGTGACCTTCCTAGAGTGTCCAGTCTTGCCTACTCCTACTATGATACCTCCCTCTAGTCTTAGATAAGGAAGCCTTTCTACTCTGGATCCTGGTCTTGCTGAATCCTACCCTCTACTTAACAAATAAGGCAGCAGGATGTAGAGAAGCTGTTTCTAAATATTAGAGCCTGTAAAGAGACAGATGCAGAATCCTCATCGTGGCTTTTGGGAGAAGCCGAAGCAAAGAATAGGAACGATCAAAAATGGATAAGAAGGCAGAAATAACCCCTGAGAGTTGCGGTAACGTATGATTCGTGGGTATAGGGAAATTGGAGCCTCATGTGGTCCTGAGATCATGTGGCTGCACATTTTCAGGTCATTTTTTTCTGCCAGACAATAGCATTAGTACAGACGCTTGGAGTGCATGCCTTCATTTAATAAGCTTGGTCTAATTTAGTACAAACTTCTCTTAATAAAGTCTGCGTTGAAATTATACTGAATCCCTAGTGTGTCTGCCGCTGGAAGAAAGAGGCACATGCTAGCATAGCCTGCCTTACATTCAGGTCACATTTTCCAAGGAGTTCTTCATGAAGCTCCAGTCCTACAGGATACCCTTTCACAAAGAGGCCAAGGTCAAGTTGGGGAAACAGGCTAAGCCATTCCCAAACCACCATATTTGAGAGTCACAGTGCATGTTCACTTATTAAAGGCTCTCAAAAGCACTCCAGTAAAGCAATGTGTTTGACTTTGATTCAAGTTCCTCAATCTCATGCAGCCATAGAACTCACTCTGTGAAACATCTTTATTGGAGTTACTAATGCAGTTCTTCCCTATTAGGTCAAGAGTTTGCAAGGGGCAAGGGCTAGCCACTCTGAGAGATCCTCTCCTCTGCTTTCAACTTCAGGATCTATAGAAGGCTGATAATGTTTGTTAAATTATAACCTATTCTTGAGGCTATTTTGACAAAGGTATGTGGCTCATGTTCTGGCACACACAGAGGTAACTAAAAAGATGTCTCCTAACATTGTCTATATTAAAAATCAAGAAAAAATTGTTTTAGGTCCTAGAGTCAATTGACATGGCGGCACATCTGGTTTGAAGATGATACAGATCAAAATCAAGTTTAAAGTTCAGTGAATCATATCTGGAAACAGTATCACTGTTTCCTACTGCTGCTTATTTGCTCTAGGTCTTTGAAGTCAGAATCTTCCTTTCTCAGGCCCTTAGTTCCTTCACGTGAAAAACAAAACAACCTTCTGGATGATAAATGAAAGCCCTTCCAACTCCATGAATTTGGGTTCTCAACCCCAGAGAGCTGACATTTGTAGTCATCGCTAAGTTGTATGTTTCGTTCACTGTAATGCTATATAAATATGTGCTGGAAAGCCTGCAGAGGTGGATTCATAAAAATGAAAGGGTTGAGAAAGCCTGCTGGGAGTGTGCCATGGCCAGCCATGATGACAGATCATCTGTCCCCACAAGCCACCTGCAGCCTACAGCTGTGTGAGCATCCCCCGGGATTGTGTGGACAGAGTTTTAAAGCTGTATTTCTAGGGGTTTGTTACACACTTCACTTAGTCTTTGCATTCCGTAGGTATCTACATCACTGAAATGAGGAAATGAGAGAAAGCAAGATTTCAGATGGTCTCGTTATTTGCATTGCTTAAAATTGACACCCATGCATCCATGACATTGTGTTCATCAAGGGGCATCCCCAGGAACCAGCCATACACAGAGCAGCATCCAACCCCAGCAAGAGGATACATGGCCCCCAGTCCTCTCCATGAGTTTCTCAGATTAAATAGCCATGGGAATGGCAACTGGAAAGACCAGCAGGATCCTGAACACACTTTGAACAGGAAGAGACTTAGCATGTTCACACTACATAGATGCGTGCATATTTTTACCTCAAAATATACTTAGAAGAGAGTGGACATACTGGTTCAAAAGCTGTATTATCGTGTGTGAGCATGATAAAAGGAATCTGGGGGAATGAGTGTGTAGCTCTTCATTCCTGATGCAAACTCCGACTCAGAATAAGACAGGCTACCTTAAATTGTGTTCGCTAAATACAACTTTTTTAAGACTACCATGTATTCCAGCAACCTTGACACCAGTTTCTGGGAGTTGCTGCTGAAGCCATTCTGCATCCACAGAGCCCAGTATAATCGAACATTTTCCCCCAGCACTGAGTCAGTCCTAACCCACCCCCCTCTAAGAAATTCCCAATTGAGCCTTCCCAGCCACATCTCATTGTCTGGCATGTAGGCCAAAGGCTTGGGAGCAAGCAACACCTGAGTTTGAATCTTGGCTTCACTCGTTTCTGGTTACATGGCTTTGGTCAAATTATCTAACTTTGAAAACCTCATCTATAAAAGTTTTAAGTGCGGCAGATAAGAATCTCAATGCACAAATTTAAGAATTGTCTTTTTCACATCCAGCCTGGTTTCAGTTCAAGCCCCCAGTCCACCTGAGGGAGATTTAACCGCTGCTAATTTACATTTCTTCAGTTTCTGTAGGGTGCTGGCTGATTGCAGGGAGATTTGTATAGTGCTAGAGTTTTCAGCAGGGCCTCCAGGAACCTTTCCATGCATTGTGGAAATTGTGCCCACCTGTTTTGATTCTCAGTCACTAATGGTCTGTCAGAACTGGCAGCTGTCTTGGGATCGCCTTACTTAGGGACACACAAATATTTCTGCTGCTTCTCATTCTTCCTCTGTAGGAACATCCATGGTCCATCTGTCCAGCTGTACCAGGCCAGCATTCCTTGCTGGCATCACACACACCCCTGCCAGGGCTCAGTCCAGGAAGCAGGCTTCAGGTGTCTCCGCTCTGTACCTCGGATGTCTTATCTGCTTCCCTGCCACAGCCACACCCACCCCCATGTCTGGGGTTTCCTTTATGACTCTGCGGGGAGGCCAGATTCTCTTCTTCTGTTTCCCCAAAGGTTAATCTATACCCAGATCTCCTCCACCCTCCTCATGGTTTAGGCTTCTGGAAACCACACCAAGCAGAGACTCAGCTCCAGGCCCCTTCTACTCTTCTCTCTGCCATGACCCTCCCTGTGACAATGAGCTCAAAGCCAGGCTGTATTTAGATGGAAGGTAAGGTAGAAGAAACAAGTAGGGAAAAAGTAAAAGGACAGAAGCTAAGACTTCAAACATACTATCCCTCTGCTTAAGGATTAAATAAAATAGCATGTGAAAGAACTTGTCGTGTTTCAAGGGCCTAACAAATGATGGTTATTTTTTTCCCTCTTACCTGTTGGACACATTGCCTATATCAATTGTTTGAAATGAATCATATCCTGCCTTAGAATATCTATCATACTGGCAATTTACTCATATTTTTATTTTATTTTCGGTGTCTATATGTTATTCTCTCAAATAAAGTAAGCTCCTGAAGACCATGGTTCACATCTTAAATTAACTGAATCTAACAGAAGACTAGTCATACAGAAAATGCTTTAAAAATGGGTGCAGATCTAGCATCAGAAATCCAAAATCATATTTGCAAACATTTAAGGAACATTCTTTATGGAAAAAATGAGGTTATTTTAAGATTATTCATAAGCATGTTTATGTCTAATTGTTAACCAACAGAGAAGTCACGTGGCCTTATGCAGACACCCTAGATATTCAAAGGAAAGATTTTTTCAATGCATCTTTTATTTTTTTAAAATCCTGCATCACAACCACCCAAGTGGAAATGTATTTCAAATTTTATACTGGCCTGCTATTGAAAAATGCTCATTGAATCAATTTCCTGGAGCCTTGTCACTGATAAATAGAGTACATCACACATCTGATATTCTTGAGTCAAAAATATAGAACATGAGTGTATTTTGCTGAGAGAAGATGGCTTGTAGGAAACTGTCTTAGCATTCAAGACAGCACAAAGTTTGGCCTTTCAGGCTAAAGCTGCTGAGTGATCAGTTGAAGAGGGCTACAGGATAGATCCTAATGGGCTTTCTCAGTCTCATTCTAGGCCTGGTTGCCTGGCACCACCAGGAAACCTCGGCTGGTCCTGTGCATGGATGGATGTATTCACACTATAGGAACATATACTTTACCACTTCCTACCGGTGGGCTTTTGGTCACTGACTTCCCCTCTCTAAGCCTAAATTTGTTCATCTATCACTATAGAATGAGTATCTACCTCCCAGCAGTTTTATGAAGATTCCATGAGATGATGAATGATGAGGATGTCACATGGTATGGGGTACATATTGTATGCCCAGTAAATGATAGTAGTTGTTGTTGGATTTGCTGTTCCAAGGAGGAGGAGGCTAAGAAGAGATCACCAACTGGATGCCCTGGAGAGGGACAGCTCCACTATTCCCACACAGCTCACACCCTCTGCCTGCAGATCAACAGAGATGCCCCTTTGCTGGGACAGGAACATGCTAATGGCTTGAAGGAGCACTTTATGCATGGGGGCACTGAGGATTTAAATCAGAAGACCCCAGTTAGCGTCCCCATAGCCATGGGCCATGTCAACTAATTCCTCAAAGCCAAATCTGTGTAGAGCTTTTTGTAAACTGAGCACATCAAAAGAAACTTACCCTTTATTTTCAAAGTGAAGATGCTTTGGGTGGCAAGTAACAACACTGTTGGTCAAAATGGCTCAAACTATAAAGATGGATGAGTGGCACTCCAGGCTGAGAACGTCCCAAGGCAGAGCAAGGAGCAGGGCAGCTCACGCTCTGCTCTTCCCTGCTGGGGCTCTCCTGGCACTGCCCTTCTCCATGCAGGGCCTTGATCATCACCAGTCTGCTGGCAAGATAGCTGCAGCAGCCGGCCTCCCATCTTCCCAGAACTGAGTCCAGGAAAGAGAGCAAGAGTTTGTTCCAGAAACTTTCAGAAGAGGAAAAATGGAAGCTTTTTATACAGAGGTTGACAATTAATTTATTTCACGATACTGGCCTCAATTTGTTCTCATGATTCTTCTGAATCAATTCCTGTGGCTTATTGAATGCCAGGTGATGGCTTCATCCTGGGTCCCAGGTCCACCCCTCAATCAATAGCGGGTGCAGTAGGGATGGAATAATCTAATTAGCTTGAACTAAAGAGAGTCTGTCTCTGGAACTCAAGTCAATACCCTAAACTTTAGGGCTGCCTTTGCAAGAAGGAAGGAGTGAGATGGATATTGGAAAGACAACCAGTGCCCACCACTCTGCTGATATTCAACTCACCATCTCCTTCAATTCAAGCAAACAATTACAAAACGTCTGCTATGTGCCAGGCATGGTGCAAGATGCCAGGAAATTGCAAGATGCACGGTGTTGTTGACAGGAATAAATGAGCCGACTTATGCAAAGTGCCTATTGCAGCACTCAGCCCCTAACACTTGCTCAGTATTATCTTCATTGAAATGAATAATGCATGAGTGATCCCTGCCATCCAGGAGGGAAAGACTCAAACTAATAAATTATAACAGTGTGCACAGAGTGACAAGAGTAAGCCTGCAGGTGGCACAAAGGATAGAGATCACAAGAGGAGGGCGCAAGAGGCCCAACCCCACAAGAAGCTATAGCCCAGTGGTTCTTAACCTTGACTTCACATTCGATTCACCTGAGAAGCTTTTAAAACTCCCCATACCAATTAAGTCAGAATCCCTTGGGGATGTGACCCAGCACCAGGCATCAGGTTGTCTTTTTTAAGGGTCTCCAAATGATTAAAATGTGTAGCCAAGTCTAAAAACCACCATATTTTAGGCTACTGAGGACATAAACACCTACATGCAAACCATTAGCTAACAATGCCAGGTTGTGAGGGGTATGTTAAAATGAACGTTCCAAGGCTCAGGGTGGGGAGGGGGCAGGCTCCAGGCAGGGACAGGGTATGCAGGGAAGGGGACTCAGGGATAAAGGGAGACACATGGTGGGCAGAGGGGGATCATGGAGGGTTTCCATGAGCATCAGGAAACAGGAGGCTTACGGGGTCTTGAAGACCTGTGAGATTTGCCTAATCTAAGCTATTTAGGGGTGGTGTCTCAGTGTAAAGAGGAATGGGTTTAAGCAAAGACATATGGGCAGACGTGGAAGGTTTATGGATCTAGATTCAAACAGGAGAGAGAGAACTGTAATTTCAACAGAAAAAAATCTTTTTAAAAATTATAAATATGGGGATTGGAGTAACATAGGATTAGTGGGTAAGAACTCTAAAGAGAACTCTAAAGAAAATAGGAATAAAATATGTAAGGAGCATCCAACTACCCTCAGGGCTGAAGTAGAGCACCCCAGAAAAAGCCAGCCCACTCCCAAGCTGAGGTCTAGACTTGGTTGGCACCACGTAACTTGAAGAATAGCAGAGAAGTTGCAGGGGTGTCGTGTGTTGGAAATCTGGCCTGTAGGGAGCCAGAGAAGACTTTCACAGAAGGTGTCTCACAGGAGCACACTCTGTTAGCAACTGCTGGCAGCAAAGAGGGCTGGGGAAGCTGCTGGCCAGGTGTTGCAAGAGCCAGGCATTGGGGAAGCTGAAGGAGCCGCCAAGAGAGCCCAGGAGAACCTGGAGGCAAAATCCAGAAGTGTGTCCTAGGAGTAAATAGAGGCCCAGAGAGCTTATGAAACCTTCCCAGGAAACTAGCAAAGTTAGATTTCAACCCAGGCCCATCTTTTCTCTGTGTTGTTCTTCTGTGAACAAATAGTAGTACAAGATCCAGGCTGGGAAGGTTGCTCAGAGATGGAAGGAGCCTGTGCTCAGTAAAGTCAGTGAGGAAGGTCTCCTAGGGGAGGCGAGGCTTCAAATGGACCTCAGAGATCCGATTTGGAAAAACAGGGAGAAAAGAGGAGGGAGTGGATTCCAAGCTGGCATTGCAACACAAGCACTTGGAACACTTGCCCACGGGTAAAAGCGGACCTGAGCTCCCACAGGACTCAGCACAACCAGGAGGGAGTATGACTGAAAACAGAAAGCAGGCAATGAGAAGAAAGCCAAAGACAGAAGCACAGGAATCAGGGAAGTCCTCTTATGTCAAAGGCCTTGAATTTAAGCACATGTGAAATCAACACATTGTGAGAAAGCCAGAGCTCATAAATGCAGCATTTCTAGTACTCTTCAGTCACATGCCAAGCTCTCAGTGGAATGTAGGGAAGCAAACGCCAGCTTTGAGTTCAGACCAGAACTAGAGCTCCAGCTCCAGTGTTTAGCTCTATGTCCTGGGGCAAGTACCTTAACGTTTTTGAGTCTCAGGGCTCTGCACCCGCCAGGTGAAAACAATGCCACCACATCCTTGCAGGCTTATTCAGATGAAGTCCCTGGCAGAGAGACTGGCACAAGGCAGACCTGGAGTTTAATCAATGACAGCTCCCTTCTCCCTATTTTCACTCACTAGAGCCCTCCAGTCTCCTAAGACAGTGTGCCCTTGAAAATAACCTTTAAAATTCAGAAATGCCAGGATTCCTAAATCTGATGCTGCCAGGGAATGCCAGGGTATTAGCAGCATATAACTTCTTACTGAGATTCTGGCTACTGTGTTCATCACTCAGAAGGAAAAGCTCAGGTTCAGGGAAGAGTCAAGGTGTCTTCGGCTGCGTGGCCAAGTGGTGCCTTGAGGTGCTATTTGCTGCCCAATCTCCACAGGGCAAATGACGCTGTTTGTTTTTTCAGGAGGAGAAGTCACCAAACCGCGGTTTGCTCAGTTCTTTCATGGAAGCCTGGCCAGTCTCACTATCCGCCCTGGCAAAATGGAAAGCCAGAAGGTGATCTCCTGCCTGCAGGCCTGCAAGGAAGGGCTGGATATTAATTCCTTGGAAAGCCTTGGCCAAGGAATAAAGGTAAGGCAGGAGCTGGCATCACCCCCAACAAGACAGTGATTCACGATGCGCAGCCTGCTCAGTGCCAGCATGCGCCGGGAAATGGAGCGCGTGCTGGAACGTTACACAGAAATGAGTCCATGGCAAAGGTGCGGCCACGAGATGGGGGGTCCGGGGGGAGATTTGTAACCATGACTTCCACAATGGACTTCCGCTGCCATCTTCTGAAACTCCTAGATCAAGCCCTTGTGTATAGTCAGTCCACTACACAAAAGCAGGCACATGTTCAATATCCACCTGGTTGTATTTCATTTGTGCATTAGTTGACTGCTCTGTTGTTTATTTGGCTAAAGGAACTGAAGGATGCAAGGAAGCATTTCAAAAGCCTAAAAAGTAAACAAAAACTTAGGACCTTGTAAAATACAAATTAAAAAGGAAAGTGAAAAGCTGGCTGGGGTAGAATTAGAAAGCAGGTATGGAGGTCATTCTGTCTTACATTGTTGCTTCAAGGCCCAAGAAACATGGGCCGGCGTGGTGGCTCATGGCTCACACCTGTAATCCCAGCACTTTGGGAGGCTGAGGCAGGTGGATCACAAAGTCAGGAGTTCGAGACCAGCCTGACCAACATGGTGAAACCTCATCTGTACTAAAAATACAAAAATTAGCCAGGCGTGGTGGCATGCACCTGTAATCCCAGGAGGTGGAGGTTGCAGTGAGCCAAGATTGCACCACTGCACTCGAGCCTGGGCAATAGAGCGAGACTCTGTCATTAAAAAAAAAGAAGAAAAAAAAAACATGAACAGTTCATGATTTGTATTGTTTATACAAAACAATTTTTTTGCATGATTTGTATTGTTTATGCAAAATAGAAATATTCAAGTGATCTCAGAGAAGCAAAGCTTCTTCTGACTAAAGCTTCTGTCATTCTCTCATTTGAGAGAAGCTCCTCCTGATGGGGGCAGGGAGGGATGTGACTGACTATGGCCTCAGCAAGCACCCCGACAGCCAGGGTCACTTTCTAACCTCACCTGGACTTTCAGAGCGAGCACATGTTGGTGCCGGCCCACGAGGTCCTGAATAAAGAGCAGAGCCAGTATCACTATAGCTCCCACTCAATCATAGTGGACCCCAGTGTGAAAAGACAGTCCCTTGGCCTCCTCTGGAAGTTGGAACAGACCAGCCCATGCCTCCTGGAGCACAGGACAGCCCCATGAAGCCCCAGCAGCTGTGAGGATTTCTGTCCTTGGTCATTTCTCCAGAGAATGTGACAAAAGCAGAGGTTTCTCAGCTGGCCTAACATCCCTGACCCAGCACTGCCCATGGGCAGCTCTGCCCTGCCCTGGGCCTGCCTCTCCTGGACAGGGAGTCACCACTCCAACAGAAATTTCCAGATCAGTAGCCTACTGCTAGTCACACTCTGGTGCTGGGTACCCTTGGAAAAGCTGGTGGTCTGAGAATATTCTTTAAATTGCAGCCACTTCCATAATCATTCCATGGACATGCTAGTATTCTGTTATAGGCTGGGTTCTGAGATGTGAAAAGAAATGGCCTGAGGAACTCTGTGACCCAAGCAGACATTTGTAATCCAGTCGATGACTACTACAATGATTATGAACACTAACATTTACTGAGGGTCTCCCAAGTGCCAGACACTATTTGTTCTAAACGTTTTATGGGTATTGATTCCCAGAACACTCTCATGACAAAGGTACCGTAAATACTCCCATTTTGTACATGAGGAATGAAAGACTGAAGGAGGTGGGAACTTGCGTAAGATCCCAGAGTTAGTGATGAGTAGATTCAGTCCCACTCCAGAGATCCAGAACCTTGGAGAATGGCAGTCCGGGAAGGCTCCTTGGATGAGGAAATGAGGCCTGAGTAGAATGTTTAAGAATAGGTAGGAACCAGCTAGCAAAAAGGCAGGGGTGGAGAGGGGATGGGAAAGAGGGAAGTCATTCCAGGCAGATCCAAAAGTGTGAGTGATGAGAGAGGGCTGAGGAATAGCACAGTATTCACTAGAACTTCAACAAAGCCAGTGTTATGAGTCCCAAACTGAAAGAAGAAAAAGGTGGAAGGTGCCAGAGAGGTAGGCAGAGGCCACATCAGAGGCCACCTATTAACCATGTTTAGGTGTTTATGTTTTTTTTGTTGTTGTTGTTGTTGTTTTCTGTCAACAATGGGGAGCCACTGAAGGCTCAGGCAAGGGAGCATGATCTCAGCATATGTGGGGTTTAGGATGGAGACTGGGGAAGATGGGAGGAGTAAAAAGTCATGGCAAGGCAAGATTGACTTTCCAGAACAACATTTAGCATGGATTAGATACACATAGTTGCTCTCAATAGCTAATCACTTGTCATTGGCACAAGCTCAAAAGACCATCTCATATGGGAAAGGCCAGTCTTGACGTACTGTTTGTGTTGCTTCCTTAGAGTTTTGTCAACCCAGTGACAAAAGACCATCTCATATGGGAAAGGCCAGTCTTGACGTACTGTTGGTGTTGCTTCCTTAGAGTTTTGTCAACCCAGTGATGCAAAAATCTATCCTCCTAGTGTCTTCTCTTTTTCTGATTCTAAATTTACTCTTTGCATCTGCGTAGATCTTCTCTGCTCTGAACTGTTCCAGGCAGGCACAGTTTCAGGGTACTGGGCACCGTAGAGCAAAAACACAAAGATGCTGGGCTCAAAAGTCATGCCTTTTTAAAATTATAAATTTAAGAACCATAGCAATTTCTACAGAGTTGTCATAGCCTATGAAAAGAAGAGGTGCTAAAATAAGTGGCACAAAAAACTGTGGGGACTGAGGAGGCTAATCTGACTTTTCAAGATACTCCCCGTTTATAACCAAGTCACTGCAAATGATCCTCTTCCATTCCTAGGGCGTGGCTGGTAAGAACTAGAGCACCGTTTGAGAAGTTAATAAGATGCCCAATTTACAGAGCACCCACTGGGGGCTATTTTATGTTCATTATCCCTACTTCTCACAACAAATTAAATACTATGACCCCATTTCAAAACTAAGGGGACTGGGGCTCAGGGATTTGTCCAAAATCAGTTCATGCTCTTTCCTCCATACCAGCAACTCAGATTAGAAGACATTCTTGCAAATCATTAAAACAAATGTCCTTCCTTTCCTGCCTCCCTTTACCCCTCATGTCATTTCTGAATAATGACTATTATTTTATTTGCCAGTTACTGCCCTCCTCCCACCTCTCTGGCTGGTCGAGGGAAGTGAGGCCCTTTTGTGATTAAGGAAATTCTCTGTCTGCTCACAGGGACCAGCCCATGTTTCTTGCTTTACCTGTCTTCTGAATCATACCTATTTATGAATATTTCTCCAGCATGTCTAGAGTCCTAAAATGGTTTAGTGGCTGCTGTATTGTATCCATACAAGATACTGTGGAATCACCACATTCCTGAGTAATACTCTGTTCTGATTTACATAGCACAACCCCTGCCAATTTGTCATCTCCATCATGTGGAAGAGTGGGAAAGAGCAAGAACTTCAGAACTAGACACTCCTAGGTTCAGATCACTGCAGGAGGAAAAAGGTTGAAGGTGCCAGAGAGTTAGGCAGAGGCCACATCAGAGGCTACCTAGTAATCATGTTTAAATGTTTATGTCTTTTTCTGTCAACTGATTATTTATTACCTGGGTTACCTTGGGCAAGACACGTTAATCCTTTAAGCCCAAATCTCTTGTGTATAAAATATTATTTATCTTGTAGTGATGTTGTAAGAATTTAATTATATATCTAAATATACATTTATCTATATATACTATATATTTTGTATATTTAAATATATATTATATATTTTAGTATATATATAATATATCCTAGCAAACCTAATAGACTCTTAACAAATCACAGTTCCCTTTTGTGACAGAAGAACTTCTAAAGTGGCAAATCTTCATCTGGCCCCACTCACAGAAATGGTTCAGCTGAATCTGTAAGTCAGAAAAATCAGAGTCCAAATTTTGACTCTGTTATTTACTTAATATGGACTATGGGCAGGCAGGTGTCAGAGGTAGCAGCAGGGTTCCTGTCAGGTCATAGCCAGCCTGCTGTCAAGGATCAGGCCAGAGCTTTGATCAGGGACTTCCCTGATGGTCCAGCCTGCTGGGGTGCTAGAGATGCCAGTCAAACCTCTAAGAAAAGCCCCTAATAAGAAGACCATTCTGTAAGGGCTGTCTAGCACCTTCTTGGCTCAGCGAAGGGCTATAGTCACTGCACAGATACCCAAGGGCGAGTGAGCAATGTCACCCTTTGCTGGGGCCCCTAGCACGCCACCATCTCCTGCCCTGGTACAGATGCAAGTACAAACAGGTCCCCTGTTCAATCAGACACCCACTCACAGAGCTGGGAATACCACAGTTAAAAAAAAAAAAAACACCCAAAACCTGCTCTGGAGGTTTTATTGACCCTGCAAGAACTATGCTGCTGGCTAGGCCAGTGCCCACCTTCATGATCTGTGGCAGATCTCCCAATGCTGTGGCACAGACCAAGGTATTAACTGGAGATCCAACACACTCTCTCTCCTGGTCTCTCTCCATGTGGCTGCAGAGGGATTGTGCCCTCTGCTGACTGCCACAGGATACTGTTTATCCGTCCCTCTAGAAGAACCTCTTGATTTTCCTATGCAGCCCTCATGTGAGGCTCAGAGGCCAGCCTCCACTGCAGACCTGTCATCTACCTCATGCTTTTCATGTGCTAGACCCTGCAGTGATGGTGAGGAAGTCAGTAGCCCCTGCCCTTGAGGTGCTCACCATCTGCTGGAGGATGCAGACAGATGGATACACAGATAGTAACAGCACAAGACTGCTACAGGAGGATGGTGCAGGGGACGAGGCTGGAGAAGAGGGGCAGAAAAACCTTTTAAAACATAGATGGCATTTGTAGAACAAGGACCTTGAGTCTTCTCAAATCTGAAACTGATGACTTGCGAATACTTCAGAACTAATCATGACTCACTAGCGTGAGGCAGCTCCAGGGATAAGCACTCTAAGCTGGTGAAGCCTTCCAGGCAAGAGAGATGCCAACTCAGACACTGACTATGGCATCAACCATGCATATGCCTGGGGGCTCCAGGATCTAGCACCAGAGAGCGGTGCTCATGGCCAGATGTCAGGCTCAGAGAGACAGCGCTCCGCAGGACTTGGAAGGACAGAAGAGAATTGTGTCATAAGGACACAAGAGCAGTGAAGGCTGGGGCACAAAGACTCAGTGCTGGCATAATTACAATAGTAAGAATGATCATCCAAACTATCATATATTTAAAATCTTGTAAGTGCTAGAAACTATATATATATATATATATATATATATAATTTCATTTAAGACCCACACAAGTAGATATTAATTTCACCATTATTTAAATGAGGAAATGAAGTCTCAGAGGGGAAAGGAAATACTCCAAAGTGGTACTTTGTACTAGAACTGGAATTTACAGTCCACAAAGTCCATGCTCTTTTAAAGATGCCTTATGACCTTGGGGAAGTGAGAATCAGGCCTGGGAAGTGCTAAATTTTCCCAAACAGGCTAAGCTGTTACAGTTGCATATGATCCCCAAACCTCAAGCCTCACTGGCTTAACATGACAAGTTTAGTTTTCTCGTATACTCAGCTAGGGAGGTGGGGTGGGGTTTCTGCATAGAATGCTGCAAGCCACTGAAGTGGAGGAAAAAAAGAGGCTCGAGCATCTTACAGGGTTTTTCACTGCCTCAGCTCAGAAGTGTGACACCTCACTTCCTCTCCTGCCCATTGGCCAGAGGTAGTCATGTGACTCTGGCCACCTGTGGCACAAGGTGGCTGAGAAGTGTAGCCTCCACAGTGCCCAGGAAGGAAAGGAGAACAGGGTTTGGTGAGTACTGATAATGACTCCCACAGAGCTTCACTAAAAAGACAAAAGAAAGAAGTCCCTTTGGGGAGTGACAGGAGATGACAGTGAGTACAATGTAGGCTGGAGACCCTTCACTCATTCATCTTACAGGGTCTTTTAGAACACTAAGGCTAAGTTCTGGGATTCAGGGATAAGAGGCTCATTCAGAGGTAAGAGGATACAATCTCTGTGCTCATGGGCTACTGTCCACTGTACTATATAGTGGTGTTACCATTTTGTAAGTGCTATAGGAGAAAGGCACCAAAGCCCAGTGGGAACCAAAATGAGAGAAGCTGGGAGGCCTTATGAGTAGGTAACAATGAAACACTCGTGATGATTGAAGGTGACAAAGATTGAGCTATCAATCCTATTGGCTAGGGGACACCATGCAAGGGATTTAGGTGGTTCAGTGTCACCAGTAGTGCTCATGAGACATCCAACTCCTGTTTGAGTCCAGACACAGAACAGAACACCCTTATAAAGACATTCAAGTCAGATCAGGGAAAAGTTAATATACATTTTTCCTTAAACCTATGAAAAGATATACTCAGCTCCTCATACCAAGAAAAATACACATTAAAACTACACTAAGATGGCATTTATCATTTATCAGATTGGTAAAAGTCCTGACATCTGATGGCATACTGTGTTGCTAAGGAACTGAGAGAAGCTGCATTCATTCCCTGGTGGAAGGAGTATGCATTGATATAATCTCTAGCAATGGAGAAGTTGGCAGCATTTATCCAAGTTAAAAGTGCATATACTCTTTGACCTAGCAATTTCACTTGTAGTGATGTATCCTACAGATGTGTTTGCACAAGATTATTTATTCTAACATTGTCAGTAAAAGTTTAGAAATAACCCAAATGTCCATATTAGGAAACTGGTTTTAAAGATTACAGTTTATCTATACAATGGAATACTTATACAGCTACTAAAAAAGAATAAGGAAGCTTGTCATGTATTGATACAGAAAAAGCTCCAAGATATGAGCCAAGTAAAAAAATAAAGTGTGATACATTATGTAATGAGATAGTTTTGATATAAGAAAGAAGAAAAATGGAAATCTATATTCACTGATTATATATTTATAAGAAGGAGTATAACTGTCAGGATAAGCTAAGTTATACTACAGTAACAAATTATTTAATACTAAGTGGCTTATACAACAACATTTTATTTATTGCTCATGCTTCATGTCCATTATAGATTGGCTGCAGCTCTGATCCATACCTCCCTCACTGTGAGATGCAAGCTGATGGACCAGCCCCTAATGGAATGTTGCCAGTTTCATGGCAGAGAGAAAGGGATGTTGAAAACCATGAACTGGTTATTAAATCTTCCATAGGGTATGAATCAAACAATATTTCTGCCCACATTTAGCTGACCAAGCAAGTAACATGACCACTGCTGAGTGCAACAGGGCAAAAATGTATATCCTGCAGGGAAGGGTACTATAAGTCATATGATCAAGCTTATTAACAATAGGGCAGACATGTATAAGTCTCTCATGGGAGGGGAAGCAACTAATTGTGAACAATAATGCAATTTACCACTAAGAAACTAACATAATAATGAGTACTTGTGGGATGTGACTGTGGAAACTGAGTGGATGGGAGATAGAAATAAGATAGCTACTTTTCACCTAGCACATGTGTACATTTGAATCATGTGAATATATTAACTATTCAAAAGAGTAAATAATTTTAAGTTAGGTAGCTACTTAAAAAAGATCCATGTCTCCCTTTCCTGTGCCATGAGCATTCAATATATAATCTGAATTCACAGATATGTTTCTGATATTTTATCGATAGCATTTCCTAATAATTCTTGCTCAGAAGTGTGTCAAAGTCAGTAATTCAGGGCAGTACAAAGGCAGTTTTCCCTGCCTCATTCCAAGAAGAGTAACTGCTGTGGGGACATGGAGAGGGCAAGAGTCTATGTCCAGCTTGAGTACCCACGTGACTCAGTGGGGAGAATCGCCACTACATGGCCTTTAGCAAGTGTGGCATACCAGGGACTTGGGATGAAATGGATAGATAACAGGGCTGCTGGCAGATGTGTAAGCAGCAGGTGAGTGCAACTCATGGGAAACCAGTGTGTAGCCCTCGAAAAGCAAGACAAAAAATTAGATCTGAGAGAGAAAGAAAACCATTAACTGAAAAATGAGCTTGAAGGTTGGAAGCTAAGAAGATAGGGCGTGGGTCAGAAAATGGAGTGCAAGATGAATTTGGGGAGCAGTTCAAGGCCAAAGACAAAGACAGCAAAAGGAGTCAACACGCAAGTTCTGAATGGTCCAGACCACCCGGTAGCACAGAGCATGGGCCACTGTTCACCAAGGGCTGGGCTGTGAGAGCACCATGGCTGGGTTTTCAATATTCAATCCTGTGGCTCAGACCGATAATACCAGGCACAGTTCCTGGAGAGACTTCATAGGAGAGGGCCACAAAGCCCACCAGAGAGTAGGAGGAACTGCTTGAGAGTTTAAACACTATCATTTGTACACACAAATGAGTCACTGGCAGATGCTCTAGAGGTGTTTATGGTGACCTTTGGTGCCCTGTGTGGACAGGAAGTGCTCCCATAAAACCATGTACATCCTGACCATTCTCTTCCATGATGCTCACTTTTGTCTTCCAGTATCACTTCAACCCCTCGCAGTCCATCCTGGTGATGGAAGGTGATGACATTGGGAACATTAACCGTGCTCTCCAGAAAGTCTCCTACATCAACTCCAGGCAGTTCCCGACAGCGGGTGTGCGGCGCCTCAAAGTCTCCTCCAAAGTCCAGTGAGTGGACACTGATCAGCCGGGGGCCAACTGAGGCAGCAGGGTTGGTCCCTTGGGAATGTTCCCTTGCAAAACAGGATTTGCCTTTCTTCAGCTGTCCTCAACTTCTGCTGTTCCTATGAGGATGCCTCAATGGATCTGTGTTCTTGTTTTCTTCTTAAGCAAGATGTTCTGTTGTTTTACCACCTTGAATCCACCTTTCTCTATTTTACCCTGTTTCTTATCTAATGCCTTACTGCTTTCTATAAATTCTCAGAGAGCTGGGAATTTGAAGTGATCTGGGTATGGGTTTGAAGTGTTCTGACTTAAGGGCACAGTGCCTGGTACATAGGAAGTGCTTGACAAATGTTTATTAAATTGAATTAAGTTAACCAACCCAGCTATGTAGAGTTCCTAAATCCCACAGGTATGCCAGAAAAACAGAAGGCATGGTTCTTGTTTCCAGAGATCAGAGTTAAATTAGAGGATTACTGAAGCCTTTGGATAACTCACTCACTGGCCTATCAAATCACTTCTCAGCCACAGTGGCTACCTTGGAGGGCTGCTAGGAGGGGGATCCCAGGAAAATTCCTGGAAGGTGGAGGTGCAGTCATGCGGCACCTAGAGTTGGGAGAAGGACTCAGAAAGAGAGGAACAAGGATGGGAAGGATGGGTCTGCTGACTGCCACATTGATGGAGCCTGAGACAGGTGCCAGAAAAAAGCCTGTAGATGGTGGTTACATTCGATAGTTCTGGAACAATGGAGGAGTGCTCCACCATTACAGGCTTAGGGGTAGGAAGCAGGTACCTCCAGGTCAGTGCCACATTAGAGTGAAGATGAGAGAACAAACTGGCCTATGTCCTGCTGAGACCAGCCTTCTGCAAACTGAAGAAAGGTGAGGAGTGCTGTGGGGCTGGCCTGGCACAAGCAGGAGAAAACTGGGAAGAGGAGGAGGCCACCACAGCTCCCACATTTCACCCACCCACAGAAGAGGATAGAGTAGCTCAGCATGGAATCCATCCAGACTATCCTTTCCTCGGGAACTGTCCCAAGGCATGGAAGGTGATGGCTGTCACCAGCTGAACCCCACCCCCAGAGCATCTGCCTGGCTCTGGGGTCCCCCATTTTAACCTACATCTAGATGACCAGGGGAGAGGGCTAATGACATAATGCCCCCATGAGGTCTGACGAGAGGTTCAAATCAACCACTGTTTACTGAGCTCAAACCATGATGCAAGCTCTGGTCAGCTTCTTTTCTATACATGTCTGCATTTAATCCTTTACTGTAGGACAAAATTATTGTTATCCCCATTGTATAGATGAAGAAACTGAGGTTCACAGGAGTTGAGTGCCTTGTCCACATTTACCCAGCCCAGAAGTGTCAGAACCAGGCCATGGATCCTTGTCTGTCTCAGACCTCACTCTTGTGGCCACACCATTTCTGCCTCCCAGATAATTGTGTGGCAGTGTATCAGGAGAAAGGAGGGTGAATATGATAGCACTTTGCTCTTACACCTAGAAAAGGCACACGTGTGTGATATCCACATAGAGTCATATCATATAAGCTGACGCAGGAGAGTTTAGCCCTGGGGTCTCAATTAGTAAGATGGCTGTAACCGACCAGGTAGACAACAATTTGCCTACCAAATACTAAAGCATGTAACAAGCAGTTGCTATCTAATTAATGTTGCCATTGATCACTTTGTTAAAGGATAATGAAAGGTTTCATGGTTATGTGTTGCGCGTATAGAAAATTCCCATTTCTCTCAGTAGCCAATTTTTCAAGTCCCTAGATCACTAGTGGTTTTGATTATAATGTGTCTTTAAATTTGAATGTCTGTTGACATCCTCAGAGACTCTTAGGCAGTCAGGATGCCTGGTTAAGAACTGGAGGTGGCAACCCCTTATTCCTGGCTGTATGACAGATGGTTTAATTGCTTGCTCGTCAGTGCCATGACCGAGGCTGTTTTCCCAGGTGCTTTGGGGAAGACGTATGCATCAGTATCCCCGAGGTAGACGCCTATGTGATGGTCCTGCAGGCCATCGAGCCCCGGATCACCCTCCGGGGCACAGACCACTTCTGGAGACCTGCTGCTCAGTTTGAAAGTGCCAGGGGAGTGACCCTCTTTCCCGATATCAAGATTGTGAGCACCTTCGCCAAAACTGAGGCCCCCGGGGATGTGAAAACCACAGGTACAGGTGCATTTGAGTTTGTGGGAAGGGTGGACCTTAATTTTTTTACAGCCATGAAAACATACTTCAGAACAACAGCATTGTTCATGTAATGTATACATGGCATAAATGTATACATGGCAGCATAATGTTCAGCAAAACAGGCAAAGAGCTATAAACAAACGAAAAGAATATGAGGGGAATGAATGGTTTAGCAATGAGGGATATGAGGTTGGAGGGAATGCATTTGTGCTAAATGGTAAGTGAACAAAATGCAAGACACAAAGTTACATAGTACTTACAGATAGAATGATCTCAACCATTTAAGAAAAAAAAAAATAGAAAAATGCCAAGAAGGACACACACCCTATGCTAACAGGGTTATTCAATGCTAACGGTTATTCTTTGAGAAGCATAGTGAGAGCCAATTTGTTTCTGCTTCCCTTCCCTTTCTGTAATTTCAAAAATGTTCTATAGTGGGCATATATTATTTTGATAATCAGAAGAAAAGCTAAAGACATATAAAGAAAAAATATAGCTGCATCTTTATATATACACCATAAAAGTTAGGTCTCATTCAGTAATATTACTGTAAGCTCTCAGAAAACTTTTAAGTTGTTATTTCCAACAACTTCGTTATTGGAAAGGTTTTTCAGTGAAAGAGGAGTAATTTGAATTATCTACCAAAGGGAAACAGTTACACTGAAAGCTATAGTATATGCTGCGGGAGGGGAGGAGAAGAGAAGGAAGGAAACCGGGAAAGGAGCAAGGGAGGGAGGGAAGAAAACTTCCCTTTTGTTACTCTGAGGGATGGGGGAAATATAAATTTAAGAAGTGTCCTTTGCTGCCTCTTCCAAGAGAGTATTTTCAACTCTCCCCTCCCCCTCCAAAAGCCACTGCTAATGATGTGCTGGTGCCTCTGGTCCTGAGTCCCCGAATAGCTGCTGCTCTAATAATCTTAACTACCTATTGACTTAAACCACCCTGGTCCCTAGTGAACGGGGTACTCAAGAGACAGCCCTTCTAGCTCATAAAAAATAGATGGTATTTTACCACCTGTCCGGGCAGGGCAGTTCCCTAGTCACAGGCCAACGTGCATTAGGTTGTGTGATCGTCCCTCTTCTCCTGTTCTCATTTGTGGCTAAAATCAAGACAGAAATAAAGAAGAGCCTCTGACTTCAGTGGTTGCGGGCCATGACCCAAGTGTCTGGATTTGCTACATCTGACACCAGCAAACAGGCAATGCAGGGAAGAGCAATTATCTGGGTTCACATTTCATCTTCTGTTTATGAGAGGTACAGGCAGAGCACATAGTCAAGTGTCCAAAGGCTATTATTAGTGCCTTTAAATTTTTACTCCTATTGTTGTTGGAATGGTCATTATTATGGATATCTTAAACAAGTAGGATAATGACATTTGCCACCAGGCCTCAGTGACTGGCTTCAGCATCATCTGCTGCCCCCATTGACACTCTTTATGCTGTCAATACCAAAGACAGGAGGTTCCCCCAACATGCACACACACACACACACACACCCGTCCCTCACGCTCTGTTAGTTCACACTTCTGCTCTGCTCTCCGGCTGGAAGGTCCCTTTCCTTCCCTATCCCTTGATTCCTGGCAAATAACTCTGCCTTCAGCACCTCCCCAAGTAGGCTCTCCCACCACCACCATTCTGACACTCCCAACTGCTGGTGCTTCCCTCAGCACACACTTTTTAGCCCTTGGTGATGATTTCCTGTTTATTAAACCAGACCAGGAGACCCCGAGGGCTCATCCATGGCCGATTTGCCTCTGGGTCCCTGAACCCAGCACACTCCCTTCTACACAGTGGGAATCCAGGAAACTGCAGGTGGAAGATAATACCCATGGTGAGAGAGCCATGAGAAAATGGCAGCCGTGACATACTCCCTACCTCAGGGAGCTCTCAGTCAGCCACAGTGGGAGGTAGGAACAAGGGCGATATGACCAGACCTGACAAGAAGTCAACAAAAAGCCTGGAAACTGTGAGAAGGCCATTTGAAATAAAGATGCACATACAGCATTGCTAATTATAGACCCTGTCTTAAGCGTATGTTATTGTGCTTTTAGATTTTGCTGATTATACATGAAACCATTGTGATTGACAAGTATTTAAAAATTAAGATAAAGAAATTATGTATAATAATATATAATATATACCTAGTGAGAGCAAAAATATTTTTGGTATCATTTAAAAACTTAAAAGATAATTATTTAAAATAATCCATCTTTAGTGAATTTTTAAAATTTCTATTTTAATAAATGTTTTATAACACACAAAGTATACTTAGTCCACTTTATACATAAATAAATATACTTATTTAAATTATCTCTCTTCACAAGTTTTTCAGTAAAGGAGTGCAAGATCAAAACCACTTGAAGACAAGTAGCCTATGATCAGTGAGATGGGGATAGTAATAGTACTCCCTTTAATGTCTATTAGGATTATATTTCCACATGCCTGGCACATGGCACATACTTCATAAATACCAATCACCTTCTTAAGATGGCATTTTAATTTAGGACTGCCAAACTCTGCCCGGCATTCAAACACTCACACATTTCTTTGGGAAATTTGGAGTCATACAATTAGGCAAGGACAACCTGACTGACCAACATGCTAATGTGCTCCAAGGGGAGCACATTAATTATATTAATTTATCAAATATTGATTATTGGTTATATCATATTGACTTGATTATTAATTAATGATTCAGCTCCATTTGAGCAAGGTTTAGTAATAACTACTCCATGCTCGTTCCTGGGTTAGACATTAAGGATTCAATCATAAAAAGATAGTGCTTCTGCCCTTCAGAATCTCAGGTGGTTGGGGAGACAGACACATTAGGACCACATGGAGAAAGCTATGAGAGCATGGTGGAAGGCCACTTATCTCTCCCCAAATGAGAGCTATTGCTTATTGAGCACCTACAATGTGCATTGGACACTGTTTTCAATCATCTCAAGACCCTTGCCTTCCTTACAGATGAGGAAACTGAGTGGTAGGCAGTTCCTCTAACACTATGCAGCTTCTCAGTGGCAGAGCTGGTATTCAAATCACATCTTTTGGCTACAGTATTCATGCTCTTCCCACTAATTCATGCTATGCAACCTCAGGGCCGCCTGGACATCTGAGCAGTCGATGTGGTATTTGGGATCACACAGACACTGCTCCTGACCCAGCCTTAACCTGGGGTGCAATAACAGAGGAGGAAGATGATTAGCAAGGACTGTTTTCTGAGCTGTCCTTCATGCCTGCGTTTCCATGTCTGTCTTCCTACAGCCCCCAAATCAGAAGTCTTAGAAGAAATGCTTCATAACTTAGATTTCTGTGATATTTTGGTGATTGGAGGGGACTTGGACCCAAGGCAGGAGTGCTTAGAGCTCAACCACAGTGAGCTCCACCAACGACACCTGGACGCCACTAATTCTACTGCAGGCTACTCCATCTACGGTAAGGCCACACTCAGCCCCCTTTGCCCCAAGGGTGTCCTCTTAGAATGTCCTTGTCCAGGGAGACATGAGTGAGACTGCACCTGTGAAGGAGCACTGTGAAGCTCCAGGGATCAGTTGGAGATCCTTGGCCTCAAGCATGGATTTCTAGACCCTCCTCTGGCAAGTTACTCAAGCATCTTGGGGACCAGTCCCACATTCCCACTCCTGGAGAATTCTTCTGTAGAAGCTGGGTGGATGCCTTCTCTTACAATGTTTGATTTCAGCAACTGTTACAGCAACATCTGGAAGATTGAGGCAGTCTGTATGGAAAGCTTGTGCATCAGTGTAATTTTGGCCCCTTAGAGTTTCTGCACATTGTCTGCCCAACATATCTTGAGCTCTTACCCTCAACAAATTACAAGACCCGCGAGGTCTTGTGCCACAAGCCCCAGCCTGTCTCCTCTCTTCTCTTCCTCCTCCTTTTCTGCCTTCTGATGACAAGTGTGGTCTCTTGGCACAGGTGTGGGCTCCATGAGCCGTTATGAGCAGGTGCTACATCACATCCGCTACCGCAACTGGCGTCCAGCTTCCCTTGAGGCCCGGCGTTTCCGGATTAAGTGCTCAGAACTCAATGGGCGCTACACTAGCAATGAGTTCAACTTGGAGGTGAGTGGGTCCTGCCATTGTTAGGGAAGCCAAGGCTCACCCATTCCTTCATCATTCATTCAGAACTGCTGTAACTGGCTCACCTGCCACTCCTGGGTCAATAGCACCTCTTCCCACTCTTCCCAGGTCAGCGTCCTTCATGAAGACAGAGTCTCAGATAAGGAGCATGTCAACCACCTGATTGTGCAGCCTCCCTTCCTCCAGTCTGTCCATCATCCTGAGTCCCGGAGTAGCATCCGGCGCAGTTCAGGTAGGGTGCCCAAGAGGAGGGACCCTCAGGACACAGGTGGTCATTGTGACTCAAGACTATCTACTCAACAGTTATGTTGCAGCAAACATAGGTGCCCATAACTGAGGGAGGGAACCCAGCAATGGAGAAAATGTGCCCTGGCTCTGAGACACTCACACCCTCAATAGGCAGTCAATAAGTAAACAAGAAGTTACACAACACACATAATAGCAGAGGTCACTACAAAGGGCTGGGACAAAATTTCAGGCCCAACTCAAAACTATGTCCGGTACGAAGCTTTCCATGAGCCCTTTACACACACACACACACACACACACACACACACACACACACACGTATGCACCATATTGCAAAGTCCTCTGCTTACATTTCTGTTTGAGCATTTGCCATATTGTGTTACCATCTGCTGGGCACTTGTATCTGTTTCTACTAAACTCTACAGTGCTTGGCTCTGTGGAAATTTGTTTATAATTTGAGGGGTAAAGCCAGGAATAAAAGGGAATTTGCATTTAATGAACACCTATACTGTGCCTATGTGGAAACTTACAGATTAATTTAATTTACACCTAACTATTACTCATAGGATAGGAATTATTATGTCCATTATAGAGGTGATGAAAATGAAGCCCAGACAGGGTAAGGTGCTGCTCTAGAGTTCTACAGCTGGAAAGTGGTAGGGCAGACTTTATCCTATGCATGGATGTTTCATTCATGCTCCCTCACAAGAATGAGCTAGGCCTTTGTTCGCCATGTCATGGGAGTTTCTTCCTTGTTCCAGTGGTCCCAAGCATTGCCACGGTGGTCATCATCATCTCCGTGTGCATGCTTGTGTTTGTCGTGGCCATGGGTGTGTACCGGGTCCGGATCGCCCACCAGCACTTCATCCAGGAAACTGAGGCTGCCAAGGAATCTGAGATGGACTGGGACGATTCTGCGCTGACTATCACAGTCAACCCCATGGAGGTGATCCCCATGCAGGGCTGGGAGTTCTGTGTGGGGCGCTTCTCCCTCCACCCAGCTCAACCCTTCCTATGCCTAAAGCCGCCCCATACCCCCGCCTTCTGGAAGCCCTGCCCCATCTAGTCCAGCTCCACTGGTTCTTCCTGCCTCTGAGCTCCTCTAGCCCTCTCAACCTGAACAGACCATACCTTCCCACCAACTACATTCTCTGATTTAAAATGTATTCATTGCTCTTACCCCACAAATAGAACCAGAAATTTTGTTAAGGCAAGCAAACACCACGAGGTGGCTATGCCTCGTTTCCCCCACAGTATTTAGCTCAAAGCTAACTAACCCTTAGGGACTCAGTACTGAAGTTTTGATTAACTAACAGTGCACATTAGATGGCTTTGCTCCATACTGCCTGAAGAGTTCACTCAAAGGCTTGGAACAGATTAAAAGAAAAATATAGCAGCAATGCCTGCCATTTATTGAGCCTCCATTATGCCAGATACTGTATAGAGTGCTCTATATACACCACCTCATTGAATCTTCCAAAATCCTATAAAATAGGAGTTATCATCTTCATTTACCAAGGTGAAAACC
The DNA here is from genome assembly GCF_043159975.1 of Macaca nemestrina. Lineage (NCBI taxonomy): Eukaryota > Metazoa > Chordata > Mammalia > Primates > Cercopithecidae > Macaca > Macaca nemestrina. The sequence continues at coordinate 43,138,732 of NC_092126.1, forward strand.
AACTAAGAAAAAAAGTAACATACTCAAATTAACACAGCCAATAGTCAAATTTAAGGATGTCTGATTCTAAAGTCCATATCTTTCCAATTAGCCAACAGCCCCCAGAATCTATCCATGAGTGTCAAGCGAATCCCTCTACATCATGCCCTTTGCCCATGGGTTCTGGGTGATGATAGACACAGGCTTAGAAAAGGTAGGGGAAGATGATTATCCCAGCCTGGTCCCAGTTTCCACCTCAGCTGGCCTCACACTCCAATTTCAAAGCCAGTGTGCTGATGTGGCTCAGTTTCTCCAAGCATGTGCTGTAGGTAAAGTGCTGAGCTCAGTGCTATACAGACTCCAGAATTTCCACCTTCAAAGAGTTGAGACTTGAGTCTAGAAAACAAGACCACTATACCTGGAATGGTCTGAGGACAAGGCAAGAGTGTGCCTAACAAGGGCCAACCTTGTGATGTCAAAAGTCAATGAGCTTGAGGAGGAAAAGCCTTCAGGACTGCAACAATTAGGGAAGATTCCTTGGAGGAGGTTGGCCTGGGGGAGGCCTTGAAGACTGGGTAGGATTTGGGGTAAGGTAGAAGGTAGGAGGTAAAAGACAATTCCCAAGAAGTGTCAGGGGAGGGGGGTGGGTAGCCAAGCAAGGAGAAACAACTTTTATGACCTGGTTCATCAACGCAGAACATAAATCCAGAAATAAAATTTTGCTGGAATTATCCAAAAGCTGGAGTGAGGGGGAATTGGACTGGAAAGGAAGGGGTACAGCCTGAGGACACAGTCAGGGGGTGAGCAGCAAGCATGGAAAGTGAGGACCAATAAATTTGTCCTTTCCAAAGGAATATTTTTGAGGGGAAGCATAACTGAGTCTTTGCTTAAAATGCCTTCTGCTCCCAGGGACATTGCATGCACACTTGGAAAAGAGACACAAGATCAAATGCCATCCTCTCACTGAGAAGCAAACACTAAGGCTTGGACAGCTCCATTTAAATAGGCTCCGGAAATGGCTGAAAACAAGCCTTGGCCTGAAAGGTTCGGTAAATGATGGATAGGATTGGCTTCAATGTCCAGCCCATCATTTATACCCAACAGTCTACCTTGAGTTCATGCCTTGGAATTTGCTGCTATTTCAGGCTTTTGCCTTGAATCTTCTAGCTTCCTTTTTATCAGAAGACTTCCCTTCCAGGAAGTCTGTGTCCAGGCTGAAGAGTTTGGCACGAAGAGGAGAAATTCCAAGGGGCCCTAAATGTTTCCTTAATGGATGGAGAAACATAAGCTCCAAAGTGGCCTCTGTTCAGTCCCTGATGAGCATTTCCTTTCTCCCCTTGATATCCAGAAGCATGAAGGACCAGGGCACGGGGAAGATGAGACTGAGGGAGAAGAGGAGGAAGAAGCAGAGGAAGACATGAGCTCCAGCAGTGGCTCTGATGACAGTGAAGAGGAGGAGGAGGAGGAAGGGACGGGCAGAGGCAGACATGGGCAGAATGGAGCCAGGCAAGCCCAGCTGGAGTGGGACGACTCCACCCTCCCCTACTAGTGCCCAGAGGTCTGCTGCCCGGCCCACATGTCCCTTTTGTAAACCCTGACCCAATGTATGCCTACGTCTATCATACCTCACCTCTGATGTCTGTGACACGTCTGGGAAGGCCTTCTCCAGCTTCCTGGAGCCCACGCTTTAAGCCTTGGGGACTCCCTGTGTCTCATCCATGGGGAAGTTCCAAGAAGCCCAGCATGGCCATCAGTGGGGACTTCAGGGTAGACTTTGTCCTGTAGCCCCCACTTCTGCCCTAAGCTCCCCAGCATCCTGTCTACCTGTCTGTGGAGTCCGCCTTTGCTTTTTCCTGCAGGGAAGAAGGTCCACCTTTGTGTCACTCACCTCCCCAGGCTCAGAGTCCCCAAGGCCCTGGGGTTCCAACTCACTGTGCGTCTCCTCCACACAGACCAGCAGGTCGTCCTATGCTGACTCCAGGTTGCTTCACACAGGGAAGGTGGTTGGAGCTTCACACACCTAAGGTCTTAGTGCTCAACAGTTTAAAGGAAAGTCCTTGTTGAGGCAGAACTAAGTTCACAGGGAAAGGTACACACATTCTCTCTCTCTCTCTCTCTGTCTATCTATCTAGTTCCCCAGCTTGGAGAGCCTTTCCCTTTGCTTCTTTCTGAGGCCACATAAGCTTAGAAGAAAAGTCCTAAACCAAGAATAGGTCCTTGGCCACAAACAGGGCCTGATCCCCCATCAGAGCTATCTGAGCCTGCCTGCCTGGGCACCTGCTGCAACCATGCAGCTACCCTGCCAGGGGCGCTCACCACACAGAACCGCAGGGCCCAGGAGGCATTCCACACAGGCACTGCCCCAGGCGATAGCCACAAGAAGCCTAGAGCCAGGAAGCAGAAGGAAATGCTGACGAGATCACACACAGGCTTCATGGTGGGTGCGGTGGGGGTGGCTGGGCTCTCCCAGGACAGAGGGGACTTTGAGGTTGGCAAGGCTCTCCCCACTCAACCTCATGGTCCCTTATCTCCTATTTTACACTATTTTCCCTCTTGAGAAAATACGTGCTTTCCGGATGTATTAGAAATGCATGAGCTCCACCGAGTCTACAATGAAAGTTTGAAATTTAACTGCAAGGAATTAGAAGCATATTTGCAATCATTGCAGCTTCTTCTTTCTTCTGCTCATAAAAGGAGGAACACTTAGATAGAGGGCAAATATATCTGAAAACCTAATTTCTTTCTTTTTTTGATAAGGAAATCTTTTCCATCTCCATCCTAACATGCACAACCCGTGAAGAGAATTGTTTCTATAGTAACTGGTCTGCGATCTTTTGTGGCCAAGAGAATAGCAGGCAAGAATTAGGGCCATGACAGAATTTCCACGAAGCTCTGAGAACATGTTTGTTTCGAATGTCTCAGGTTCCTCTTTGTCCTCATTGTGTACGATCTGTCCCCATCCTTCACTCCTCCCAAAGCTCACACCAATTGGTTTGGCACAGGCACGGAGCTGGTGCCTAGTTAAGTGGCATTTATGTTAACAAAAAAATAGTTCAGAATATCAGCCTTTTTCATTGTGTCATCAAAACAGCTTAAGAAGGGGACTACTGCCAATGTCCTCTAGTCTGACCTCCACCCAGGGAGGACCCATGGCAGGCCTTTTCAACTTTCTGATTCATGAGAATGACCTTGTGCAGCTTTTCCCACCTCCTAAAGTGTTTTCTGCATCTGTTCCTTCCTTTGGACCTCACAACAAATCCTGTGAAGTAACTGAGACATCTGTTGTTAGACACATTTTTGTGATGAGTAAACTGAGGCTTGGTGATTCTATGTCTTGTTCAGAGTCGTTAAAATGTATAGACAAGCCCAGACTCCCCAGTTCCACTCCTGGTCCAGGATTCTACTTAGGGGTCATAGGTATGCACCTAACAGACACTGCTGCAAACCTACTATGTGCTAAGCATTCTACCAACGGCTGTGAGAAAAAGAAAAGCTGAATAAGATAAGCTCCTCCCCAACAGAGGACTTTATATTTGCAGAGGGGAAATAAACAGGCCTAGAAATCACACAAGAGGCAAATGAAGGGAAAGAGGAGAAGTCACAGGAGAGGATGGATGTGGTCACAAAACTTAACCAGTGCTCTTGTTTTCCCCTTCTTAGGGAAAAATACCAGGAGAAGCTGGGGTTTTGTATTCATTGGATGGAAATAGATATTTCTCCTGGGAATTCTCCCAACCAAATAGCCCTTTTCTATTAGGCTGTGTCTGTACATCCACAAGAGGAAAGTCTGTAGGACTGATCAGTTTTCACGATCCCATTTAAATAAAAAAAAAAGATTCTTTAGTTGGGCATTTAGGAGCTACTGAATTCTCCCAAAATTGTGGCAGCAAAAAGAACACTTCATATGCTTAAAACCCATTCCTTTTGAATTAGATTTTGATTTTCAATATTTAAGTCTAGTGTTTGTGAGAACACTTTTCTCTTTGCTCAGTCTTTTCGGTCTGGTTGGGTAGGGAAGGTGCTCCTCATGCTCTCTGGGTGGCTGCCTTATTCATAGTTGAGAGAGCTGTTAGGTAAAATCTTTATATGTTTTGGGGTTTTTTGGTAGGGGGGTAGCAGGTAAAAGTGGCCCATGGCTAGGGCAGCAAAGATGAATAATTTGAGGAAGCATTTGGTTAGTGGACTCATTTGCAGGGAAACAGTGGCGACAAGAAATCAGAGCCATTTCCCTCAACTCTGGCTGTGTGAGGTCATTCTCTGCATGTCAGCTGCAAAGATCAGGCACTTGAATGAATCTGCTGGGTCAGCAGGCATTGGTCATCTTCGCAACACCCTCTTCCTCACCATGGGTGAGAACAAGACGGGGGTGGTTATATCCCAGTAACAGAAGCTTTGGGAGGTATCCAGGTGAGCAGGGCAATGTGGCTTGCCCTCCCACAGATATTCTGATCCCAAGGAAAAGGTGTCATTAATCAGTCTGGCATTTTCCACCCTCCATATGCTGGCATCCAGGAACCAAAACCCCTGAAGGCCTAGACACCCTGTGACCTCTCACTCAGATGTTGGCAGCCAGGCGGATACAGGCTCCTGTCCAGGAGGAACTGCTGACTGGTTTGGCCACAGCCCAGTTCATTGCCTGTCTTGCCAAGTGGACAACCAGATTCTGCCTTCCTGAGCTTGAAAATAGGCTACAACTCTCAGGTGATTCAGATGACATGGAGAAGTTGGAGGAAAAGATTGGAATGGTTAAATCCCAGTGTAGAATGAGTTGCTTCAGTGGAGTAAAGCAACCAGCTAGTTGGTAGCCTGCCTTGAAAAATACTAAACATATATCATACATTTGATCAAATGCTGTAAGCCTAGCCAAGGCCCAAATTCATCTAGATACCAAAAATGTGATTTCAGTGAAATCTCTTTTCATTACCACTTTCTTTTGTTATTGTTTGTTTGTTTTTTGAGCCGGAGTCTTGCTGCTCTGTCACCAGGCTAGAGTACAGTGGTGCAATCTCGGCTCACTGCAACCTCCGCCTCCCACGTTCAAGTGATTCTCCTGCCTCAGCCTCCCGAGTAGCTGGGATTACAGGCATCCACCATCATGCCCGGCTAATTTTTGTATTTTTAGCAGAGACAGGGCTTTGCCATGCTGGCCAGGCTGGTCTCAAACTCCTAATCTCAGGTGATCTTCCCACCTCAGCCTCCAAAGTAATGGGATTACAGGAGTGAGCCACTGCACCCACCCCTCATTACCACTTCCTTGAATTTACTCAATCATCCTATCAAGCAGGGTTTAGACCAACATCTTTGCATTTAATAAGGGGTATCCTTTGTACACATGGACCATCCAGTGAGAGGGCTGGGGGTGGTGGGAAGCAATGTCCCCCATTCTTATACGTCAGGTGTCAGCAAACTACCTGTAAAGAGGCAAATAGTAAATATTCTGGGCTTTGTGAGCCATTTGGTACCTGTCACAAGTATAGTCGGCCCTCCATATCTGAGGTTTCCAAATCCATGGATTCAACCAACCTTGAATCAAAAATATTTGGGAAAAAAATGTATAGTTGCAACTGACCTGAACATATTCTTTTTTTCATTATTATTCCTTGAACAATATAGTTTAACAGTATTTACATAGCATTTACACTGTATTAGGTATTATAAGTAACCTAGAGATGATTTGAAGAACACAGGAAGATGTGCATAGGCTATATGCAAATACTATGCATTTGATATAAAGGAATTGAGCATCTGTGGATTTTGGTATCTGAGGGGGTTCTGGAACCAATCTCCTACAGATACTGAGGGATGACTGTACTCAGCTCTGCTGTTGTAGCATGAAAACCGACAATATATACGCAAATGAAGGTTTCAACACAACTTTATCTAGGTTCCATAAAACAATTTAAAAACACTAAAAAAGCATGCTGTTTGAATTTATATAATTTTCATGTCTTTTTTTACCCTTTTGATTTACATTTTTAATAATTCAAAAATATAAAACCTTTCCTCAGCCCACGGGCCATATGAAAATTAGCAGCCAGTTAGATTTGGCCCAAGGTCATAGTTTGCCAACCCCTACCACAGACGCATGGAAGTTAGCCTCCCACTTCAGGAGAAAGCAAGCTGCTCTCCTAAGCCTCTCACCAACTACCCAGTAGTCTTTGCCTCCAAACTGAACAACAGGAAAAAGTGCCATCGTTTTTAATTAAGCTGTTTTACAAGTCCGTGTTCCGGGGGAAAACAAAAAAGAAACAAACCAAACACTTATTATTTGCTGAACTGACAAACTCTGACCGATATTCCATGAGAGTTGAAAGCCTTGGATCGAGGTGACTGCCTGGTTACTGAGTGCTAATTCCACTGAGGCAAGTGTTAGCCCCCCAGGCTCAGTGCCTTCCCAGCACAGCTCAGCCCATAATGATCTCTGAGCAGGAGTGTTCATTATCTCATACTGATTTTCATTTCAGCCCTGCTCTTGCCATTGCTCTAAAAATGATCCTAAAGACTTGTGACTGTCTGAATCAATAGCAACATCATCAGTAGAAAGCCCCACCGAGCACACTTCAAAATTAGCAATCTTCTTGGCTCTATGACTCAGTATCAGCAAGCAGAAAAAAAGAGGGCTTTTTTTTTTTTTAAATCATACCCACATTTAAATTAACCAAATAGTTTTTACGAGAAAGTAGGGAAGTGGGTTTGATTCTTTGAAAGAATTTGCTAGTGAAAAGTAGATGATTTTTAGGTAAGTTAAGGTTTAGGCCTCTGGGGGATCCCCAAAGCCTTCTGCAGTGTACTCTGGCAGGCTATGAATGATACAGGATTCTGTATCTATATCAGACATTTATTGAGGCTGACAAGCAAAAGCCCTTGGCACCATTTAATTTTCACATGACCACTTTCCATTGTCCAGCTGCAGGCAAAGGAAATGAGCAATGAAAGTTTTGAAGTCTACCCCAATACCCTCATTTCCTGTCTTTACTTCCTTTACTTTATAGATGTATTCTATACCTGCTCTGTAGATCATGCTCTAGTTTTCCTTTTAATGCCAACTGGAAAAGGAGAGTTGGCTTTCCAGGGGCTGTGGATTAAGAGCCAGGCTTCACTCCATCCCAGGGAGACAAAAAGAGACAGAAGAAATTACCTCCAGCAGCACCCCAGAAAGCTGACAGACATGCCCTGTGTGCAGGCAGTAAACAGATGGGAGTCTGTGTTTACAGCTATGTTCAGTGTAATTCAGCAGACCTTCACTGGGCACCTGTGATGGGCCAGGCCCTGTGCCAGCAACAGGGGAAGGGAGGATGAACAAGGCACGTTTCCCTGACCATGAGGAGCTCTTGGCCTGTCCCTTTGCAGTGTTGGGAGCTGTGCACAAGCAGTCAGGACTTTGGGGACAGAAGTTTAGTGTTAGGGAGGCAGGATAACTTGCTTTGACAGCTACCCACCCTAAGTCAGATGACAGGTGTAATTCTGGAGGCCCTGACAAGTATCAAGTATCACTGAGGCAGGCCGAGGAGCTCTCCAGGGAAGTGGGCAATGTTTCCCTGAATCTTCCTCACTTCTAATCAAGGCTGACTCAGTTCACTTACGGATGAAAGCCAGTCACCCTGCCCACTGGGCAGAAATAACATGGGTGACAGTCGAGATTCAGAGAAAATAAGACAGAAGCAGTCCTTAAATATAAACAGCAGCCAGGTGGACCTGGAAATTTAGGAAGGGTGATGCAGGTAGAGGGGCCAGCAGGAGCCAAGTCTCAAAAGGCACAAGTCAGACTGATGCAAGGGAGCCCTCCTGAGGCCCAGCATCAGAGCTGAAGATCTAAGGAGGGTCCACCTCCGTGAGACCTGCTGAGGGCTTACACTTGGTGCTGAGGAGCAGTGGTTCCCCAGGCCAGCTGCATCCCCTGGGAACATGTGAGAAATGCATATTCTTGGGCCCCACCCCAGATCTACTGAATGAGAAGCTCTGGAGGCAGGCAGTCTGTGATTTAATGAGCCTTCTAACACGCACTCAAGTTTGAGAACCACTGATGCAGAGGATAAGGAGATGACTTGAGCTGGCATTAGGAAGAACTGACTAAACAATGCAAAATCAGTGACTAGTGTAGTGAGGGTGCCAAAGCAGACTACCCCAGGCCCCCCATCCTGGGCCTTTTCAGCTCCAGTTTATACTCACTGAAGCAGTGGTTTCAAGGAATGTCGATCCTAGTCCCCATCCCTCACCTGCCCTTGGGCATGAGACAATTCCTGCCTGCCTGCCCCTTCTATCCTAGAGAGACAGACTGCCCAGGAGAGGCTGCCACGAGGTCACTCATCCCTGAGGCCACCTGCCAGGTTTCTGTAAGCTGAGCAGCCTCTTCGAGGGCCATATTTTGTGTAGAAACACTGAAACTGCAGCAGTGACCCTGGTCACTAGGAGAACTGCTTCCTACACAGCCCATATGCTGGTGGAAACACCCAGGGCCCAGCAGAGAGTGGAGGGAGTCATTTAAGGACGTTGCCAGGTTGCTGCAGCACTGCTCTGTGTGTAATAAGACTGGGGCCTGCAGCGTCACAATTCAAACACTGAATTGCTTGGGGAATGGATGGCCTTCCTTGGAAGGGCAGTGACTCATTCTGGATGTTACTAAAAGCAGAAACCAAAAATCCAAAAACAAACCTACAGCCTCATTTACAATTAGAATCTGTCTGGGCCTTCTAATTTCTAAAGTCTGTGAGGCTGCCAGGATTCACCAATTCCCCTTCCCCCGGAGGCCCAGCAACTATTGATTTATAGCTTAAACTCTGTGAAGGTCCACAGACCTTTGAAAGGAACTCGCTGGTACTTTGTCAGTCATTTACACCTAACTGACTCCTCCTATGAGGTACAGTCTCCTCCTACAAGGGTTTTTGAGATGGGGAGTCAGAGGGCCAGGGCCCTGGGCTTTGGGGTGGAAGGACAGAAGAGGAACAGTCTAGGAAAGGGACTAGATATGTGGCCTAGGAAAACTAGCCCCATCTGTTGAGTTCTGAAGAACCCAGATTGTCTTCTGCTCATAGCCTCAGCAGTCTTTTCAGAGTCCTCCTGAATGGCCCAAAGATACCCCCGTTTCTGGGGAGCAGAAAGGAGCTAGTACCTCTGGACCATGGAGGCAACACCTCCCCAGAGGCAGGACCCTGCCCCCATGAGAACACGCAGTTGAATGATGTGGTGTCTGGCCAGGACCTTGGAAAACGTGGCTGTGTGAGACTAGTATAGATCCCCAACTATTGCTGTCTCTGCTGATATGGCCACCTCCTCAACGCAAGCAGACTACCGACTTAGCTATTGTGGCACCACGGGGGCCTAGCTCCGCACCTGACCCATGACATGTGTACCACAAATGTTGAATTGAATTGAATCCCAGAGATCATTTGACCTCAGTGAAGGGACTAGGTTTGACGAATTAAGATCCCCCCAGTGGAGAAAGCCTCCTCCATCTTCCTTGGTTTGTGAGTTAAAGTCCTTTGTAACATCAGATCGACGAGTGGTGGAAGTGCAGCGAACAGAGGACAACATTTGTGATGCACATGGGAGAAAACAGGAGTGGGGTTGTTTGGGGACTACCCCTTCCTAGCTATAGTCAGTAAACGGAGCCCCTAAGCAAGGAGCAGGGGTAGATGTGCCTGGTGAGGCCTGCTTGCTCCACTGTCGAGGTCATGGGCAGCATCCCCACTAAGGAGAGAAAGTCCTCATTTGTTAATGACCCATCCCTGTGCCGCTCTCCAGTTCCTTTTATCAGATTTCCTGCAGAGGAGATTCATCAACATGAAGCTCAATTCCCAGTAGACTAATGAAAAGAGGGCAACAGACTCGAGAAGAGCCAAAATGCAGACAGTGTGTATTAATCACAGACAACAGAAACGTGTTAGCTTTAATGTCTGTTTGCTTTTATCTTGCAATGAAAATGCATCTCTGTTACCTGGACCCTTTTTACTGCCCATTTCAGAACAGAAATGGGACACCCACACACATATTGAGGGTCCTTTTCCCCAGCAGAAGGAGCAACCAGAGAAATGAGCCACAGTTTGTGTGCAGAGAGAGAGAAGCAACCTGCAGGTCTCAGCTGCAGACTCCAGAACCTCTGCAGGAAAGGCAGGCAAAGGGATGAGGAGGCAGCATCTGCCCTTCAGTAGGATTCCTAAGGGCCTCTGTGAGGAGGGCCTTGCTTGTGCCTGTGGGTCACGGATGTTAATATAAAGGCTCATCCACCCTTGGTGGCAAAAGTGCATCCATCCTGGCCAACACGGAACACCCACATCTGGAGCCCACGCCCACCCACCTCCAGCTCCCCTCCATGGCTGCAAGTGCACGGCTGATGTGTGGCATTCAGAAGAGGCCCGCTCATGTTCACTAGCCAAACTTCAGGTGGTGTGATATGGCAAAAAGCTTTTTTTGTTTTTCTGTTTTTGTTTTTGTTTTTTTTTGGCATGGGGGAGAAAGTCAGACTTGAAAATCAGGGCTGATCACTCAAAAAGTAAGATAGGAGATACTAAGGGAAAATGTGACTCCTAGTTGGAGAGGAAACAGGAGAGTTGGTATAAGTACAGCATCAGGAACAACCCCCTTCCCCAGAAGCCAAAGCATTGCTCTGTATTTAAAGATGCATCCAAGTTTGCAAAAAAATCATGGTTAAATCTGGCCATGTGACCAAAGAGGCAGTCAAAATCAATTGCTTCCAAAGTCAGAGCTGTTTGAAGGTGATCAGTTCTTAATTGAACTAGTCATGATGAATCAATCTAACTGATTGCATCCAGTCTCACTTCGGTGGTTTCCATAAAGCGTTGTTGATGCCTTGAGCTGGACAGGGTGGGCAGGAGGTTGAAGAAAACCAGTTGGTGAGTTTAGAAAAGAAATTGCATGTAGAAGTTGTTTGTTCTCAAAGAAATCTGTAGGCGTTAGAGCTGGGTTTGTTATGTTATTGTCAGGGACATTATAATGTTGGTAAGGAAGAGAGTCAGAATGATTTGGTAGGGGTATTTGGGAAATTTGAGTACAAAATATACATTATCAGAGACGAGTAGGCTATGGACAGCTGATTATATATATGTGTGTATGTGTGCATATGTGTGTACATATACACACACCCCAAAGCCATATACATAACTATAATACAGAAGTAAGAATAAAGTCAAAAGTCCCAACATATTTTAAATCCTTAGAAGCACTGGTTGGGATGTTACATGTTTTTTCATTGTTGTTGTTTACTGTTAGCTCTCAAAGTGCTTGGCACATAGTAGGAGTTTGGTAAACATTTGGAAATTGAAGACCCAGCTTGTCACTACTTCACAGAAACTCAGTGGTATGACTATACCCCAAATTGAATGAGCCACGGAGAAATGCATCAGCCACACTCCCTCTTAGCTGAGGAGAGCCTCTGTGAATCCACAGATTCCATGCAAGATTCAGCCAGCCACAGGCACAAGGTCTGGCTCCCTAGTAGTGAGAGTGAAGCATACTGCACACAGTGGGTTTGCATGTATCTAGACTGCATCTGCTGAACACCCAACAGCTGTTTCTACAAGCTAAAGTTGTAGCTTCTCTCTACCACTGTCTAAAGCTGTAGCTTGTCTCTACTATTGTCTCTCCACTGTTGCCCAAACACTTGGTATAATGCTATTGAATTTGTCACCTCCAGGCATGCTTTTGTAACCAAATGTAAAGGTTCTAGGTTCAGCCAGTTTAAAAAGTATAATAATTTATTCTCTCAGTCCTTCCCTTCTCCCTTGTCTGGAGCTGCCATCGCCATTTAGAAGGGTCTGACGCTGTTTATTCCCAGCTTCTCAACCTCAGTGTGTGTGGGAAAGGCCTGAGAGAGAGGGGTATGTTTTCTCTCCTCTGGAGTCTCTGGTGTTGACACAGCAGAGAGAGGAGGGGGAGCAGCCTCGTCTTGCAGAATCACCTTCAATCACTGCTACTGTCTGGGCCATTACTGCCCGTCTGGCTCGTGTCTCCCACAGTGGATGGCTTTGCCTCCAGCGGTGGACCAGAGTGTACCTGACATGTATCAGACTTCTGAGCTCTTCAAGCTGCCTCAAAGAATGAATCTTTTTAGTCTAGAAATAAGTTTATTTGATAAATATACTATTGTGTATGACTGTGAAACAATTCAAACTTTGGAGTATCTCATTAGAAGGACTGTATGAATTTACAGAAAATTGAATCTAATTTCAGAAGAGCGCATTGTCTTCTCAATCAGCAAGGTTGCCCAGCCACAGAGGGTCAGAGAAAATGCCCTTTTCCCTCCCCACTCCTTTTCTCAGAATCCTCTCAGGCCTAATTGAGCTGTCATATCCAATTTGGACTGACAAAGAATGAGGGGCTCTGAGAGTCTCTATGTATATAAAGATATAGGAAGAAAATAAGAACCATCACGGGAATCTGTTGGGCTTCTCCCCATGACTGTGATCTTACCCATGTTTGAAACACAAACTTTAAATTTATAACAATTATGATTCTTGCAGTTTTCAAGTAATTTGTTAAATGCCTATTCAACACAGACAGATTTTTATTTTCAGCCGTGGCTTGTAAATGCCTACAAACTGATTCATGTTGGTGGTCGTTACGACACTTTCTGTGAATTGGTGAATAAATATGATTTTAGAATTTCACAGTAAAGATGACCTCTGAGAGTTTTATTGTTCAGAGTGTTTGATAAGGTGAGACACCAAGAACTGCTCTGGCTGGGTCAATATTCTCTGGGGCTCTGTTCTAAATCCATGCCTGAGGAAGGGAGATGGGTGGGGATGTGAGGCTGGTGGCATGGCAAGTTGGCCCCTATCAGGCTTCAGTCAGGGAACTTTGTTATACCCAGAGCCAAATTTGGCAGCACAAGTTTTGGAGACCAATGCAAAGACGATCCTTATAACACTGGGCATTTATTCAGCACTTACAAAGTGCTGGAGATCTACATGCATGATCTTAACCCCCAAGGTAGGTTGTTCTTACTATTAACTGTGGAAAAGATGAGACTCCGAGGAGTCAGGGGCCCTGCACGAGGGCAGCAGAATTGGACACCTCCCTGTCTCTCTCCTACTGCTTCTTCTGCTCCCTCTTGCTCCTCTAGTAGACCTTCGTCCTGCTGACCTGCCCTAACATCCAGATGCCCCCCAGGGTCCCCTTTCCCCCAAAGCCCACTGAAGATGGGCTCCCTTTGCCATCCAGAGCTGGCAGAGATCCAGAGCGCTTCCCTAGGATTCTGCAAGTTGTGGTTACTGCAGCCTCTGTCCTGTTTTGTATTGGGCCAACCCAAGGGTTAAGCCCTATCTTTTGCTTGAGTTCCTCAGGGAAGCAGGGAAATTCAAACAAAGTATTCTTGAAGTGTTGGGGTCATGAAGATGAGTCACTTGCAAGGATATGGCAAACAGCTACATATCACAATTGACATTCTTGTTTTCAGACTCTTTTTGGCCAGCCTCCCCAGCCATGTGCCATCTTCCTGCTCTCTCCCCACTCCCTTCTCTCCCTGCTCTCATCTTTCTTCATCCTTCGCAGATGTAAAAAATAAGTTTCTTTCTTTTTTTTTTTTTTGCCCAAAGAGATGGAGTCTCACTCTGTCGCCTAGGCTAAAGTGTAGTGGCATGATCTCGGCTCACTGCCAATCTCTGCCACCTGGCTTCAAGCGATTATCTTGCTTTAGCCTCCCAAGTAGCTAGGACTACAGGCACGCACCACCATGTCCAGCTAATTTTTCTGAATTTTTAGTAGAGATGGGGTTTCACCATGTTGGCCAGGCTGTTCTGGAACATCTGACCTCAGGTAATCCACCCGCCTCGGTCTCCCTAAGTGCTGGGAATATAGACGTGAGCCACCACATCCAGCCCCCCCCCCTTTCTTTTTCTCTTTAAAGAGCGGCTTCATCATCTTTCCTTCATTGCCTGGTCTCCCGCCAAAAGCCATACTCCTCCTACTCTAAGCAGTTAATCAAGATTTGTTCCCAAATATAGAACATTCACACCCTAATAGGATTTTTTTTCTTCTAAATGTTAAGATAGGATTTTTTTTCTGCCCAATGTTTGTCAACTGGAAATATAATTTTTCTTTTACATTTCAGAGAGTCAACAAGGAACCTAAGAAGGCTTCATCTGTTTGGTAGTCCTTCCACACCATACCTTGGTAACTTCCACACATGCGCGCGTGCACGCACACACACATGCACCCACACACACACCCCTATTTTTGGGCTTCCCTGTTGCCCAATGTAGCAGCTCACTACCAATTCAGACAATTCTAACCACTCTTACTCTCCAAACAATTCTGGCCTGTGTTCTTGCTGTCTGATAGATTCGTCATTGCCTTTCTCTGTCTATTCCTTCTCATCTCTTTTAAAGGCATCCCCTCATCCCTTAGCCACCATAGCAGCCTCCTCCCTGGCTTCCATCTTTCAGCCTGTGTGCGTGCCATGGGGCTGACATTGCTGAAGTTGCACTGGGAGGTGCCCCCCAGATTGACGAGCCACAGAAACTTCCAGTAACTTATACTTTCCAAGTAAAGTCCCTGGTGCTCTAAGGATTCCCCGTCCCTAGGGGGCCAATAAACTATACTTTTTATCCTGAAAAAGTACTAGTTTATCTGGCTTGAATAAACCTGATAGAGGTTCACGGCAAAAACTTCAAAACAACAACAAAAACAAATGCGTAAACTATGGATAAAAGTCCTGGGAAGAGGTGTTACACAATCATATCTGGGTTCGTGCCCTAGTGGAGAGCTTGGGATATAGCAAGGGCTCAGAAATAATTTATTATATGGAATTAAATTAAACCTAAAATCCAAGGTTCTCAATGACCTGGCCTCAACCTAAGTTTTCATCCTTTTATTACCCACTTGCCCAGCACAAATCCCAAGTCTCGGCATTCTCAAAGCACAAGGCAGTCCCAAAGCACAGGGAGACTCCCATCTGCATGCTTTTGTTCCTGCTACTCCTGATACCTGGAATGTCATCCCTCCTTACATGTCTTACACAATGAAAATCTTATCCCTAACTGGAGGTCTCACTCCAGAGTTACAGAGCTATTTATCAGTGAGGCCATGCTTGATTTCCCCAGTGGAATGTAATCCTACCATTCTATGCAACCCCGGACCATGTCCTGTCTTATTAAGTTCCTTCTAGTGGAAGGTGGGGAGAACAAGATATAGGATATGTTGCTCTAAACCAAACTCAAACACCTGCAGAAGTAAGGCAGGTAGCATAAGTGAATACAGCTGCCTGAGTGGGACTAGGGTGAAAAGAAAAATGCATGGCAAGTGCAGAGGGCTTGCTGCACCTCAGCTTCCACCAACTGTCTCAGTACAAGGATGGTTGCCCATTATTGCCAGATCTTCTGATTTTTTTCTTTTAAGAGAAGTCAGAAACACAGGTTTTCCATGTGAAATCTACCAGATTTTAAATTGGGGCAGAAAATTCACTTTTTAAACAAATGTTATGGGGGCCAAGTAAAATAAGTTGTCAGGCTGAATGTAATACATGGGCAACTGAGTTTCAGCCTCTATTCTAAACTATATTAGCGTGGGCCAGGTGAGTCAGATTAACCAGAAAAAAAATTGTCCCAACACCCTCAATTTAGGTGATTGGGTCTTGTAGGTGATGGGTACTCATAAATGCCACTGCAAGGATGGCAGAAGGACAGAGATGGTAAAAGCAAAGATTAGCCATGTGAGCATATGGGCAGTGGTGTGCCGGTAAATGGTTAACAACCACCTTTGGGGTTGGGGCAGGTCTAATTTGTAACGTGTTGATTCCCATGGTGAAAGTACCACCATGGCTAGTTTTAAGCCATCAACATGATGCCACTGAGCTCAGAGTTGGTAAGAGATGCTACTATTGGCTTTTGGGAGCCAGCTCTAGCTCACATCACTGTTTAAAGATCAGATATCAAGAAAAACCCAAGAGCACTTTTAACCATGAACAAATAAAGCTGCCACCTTCCTAATGACTCAATCTAATATTGGGAAGCCTCATGACCTACATGAAAACCTCCTTCACACAACCAGGGTAAAATGCTGCCACTTTCATTTATGACTATAATCCCTGTTAATGGCCAAATGACTTGAGTGGGGGCTGCTGGTTACATTATGTAAGGCTTAGTCATTGAAGACTGAGTGTGTGGGGAGGAGGAACCAGAATGGAGAGACACGGTGCTGTAAACTGGCTGTGCTCCAGACAGAGGAGCCTGGAGGGCAGAAAGGACAAGTAACCCAGCTACCTTTCTTCCATCACAAACCATGTGGCCACCTCCTGACTTTTCATGACTGAGAAGTGAGACACAGCCAGGGTACAGGGAGCAGCAGGAGGAAAGGAAAAGAGCAACGCTGGTAGAGATGAAATGAGAGCTCGAATGGAGGAGAGTTGACAATATCATGTCCCCACCTAGGAGAACAGAGAATTTTCAAAAGAGGCCCAACCTCCAGTGCTCCTGTTTGCTCTCCTTTTGGAATTTTTAGTGAATTTTATGATCTTCTGTAGATTCAGTACTGCCCTATTTAAAGTCAAGCTAGAAATGTGGGCAGCTCAGTGAAGGGCGGGGCCCCTCTAGAAACTGCCTGTGTTCATCAGGATTCTTTTTGGTAGCAAATTGGACAAGTCTAAGCAAAAGGATGTGTATTTTTGGCTCTCATAACCCAAAAGTGAGAAGAGCTGAGGTGTGGCTGGACCTCACTGATGACAAGAAGCTTAGGACTTGCTAAGGTGATTAATATCTAAATCATTACATAAATCTAACTAATCATTGTATATAACTATATATAATTCCATTCTTACATATTATGTGCTTACATACAATTAGGGCTTGCTAAGGTTATTAAGAGATATATATACACACACACACACACACACCCCTATATTTTATGTAACTATAAAATTATATATGTTCAGTATTGTATATATTGTAACAATGCATTATAGAATTATATGCTTATAAATTATATATATAGTAACCTTAGCAAGACATAATCATTCTGTATTATATAAACATATAATTATATGCTATATATTAGATAACTGAATTACATATTATAGTATATAATTAAATTACATAATTTATCTATTAATTACATAATTATATTATATGCTATTTATGTGTTAATATCAACATTTTATGCCATATCATTGATTAGGCCCTAACTAGGTGCCCCTCATGTCTGCCCTTTTTTCATATTGGCAGGTTTTTTCTAACCAATTTTTATTACTAGGTGGGTTCTGTAGTAGATGGCAGCTCTCAAGCTCACATTTTGTCTGCTATAACTTCAGAAAGGAAAGTGCTCATCTCATCGGTACTGACTCAAAGTCTTGGTTAAGCACTGCTTTGACCCTCCCTGTGTCATGTACAGCCCCTGGGACTAGGGTCCATGTCTGACAGCCTCCCTGTCTCCTCACCACCAAGACAAATGGTTCAGGGGAGAAGGGAGGAGCATTCCTCAAAGAAGACACAGAGAACCTTCACTGGAAGAAGGAACAGGGCTGGGAAGACACAAGAAATAACTCTCCATTGACTGCTTCAGATCAAGAAGTCCTTGAGCCTGATTTTCCTAATATGCACTGCATGGAGCACATAGAATATTCTTCAATTGATGCTATTTTTAAGGCTCCCTGAAAAGTTCTGTTCTTGAAAATAATGAACAGGTTTTGTTTATTGTAAGAATTTTCAGGATGTTTACTGCAAATCATCTAAATAAATGGACAAGTGTTTCTCAGACCAATTTGACTATGGAACCCTTCACCTCCTTAAACAATTTTGGGACCAGTATTCACTCCAACATGCTTCAGGAACTGTGGCCTTAAGCCTGACATAAGGACCTGAAGCCAAGATGTAGGGTTCTTCCCCTTGTTAGTACCTCATTCCAGGGAACCATCCTGAATTAGACAATTAAGCATCCATTTAATATGACTTCTAGGATGAAGAACCTGCTCCATTTCCCTCAAGGCTTGTCTACTCTGACTACCCGTTTAATATGCCTTACCTCCCAGTTTTATCCTCTTGACCTCGCACAGGAGGGTCTGATCTCAGGTTCAATCAGCCTACTTCAAAAGCTGAGAAAAGTTATGGAGCCCAAGTATGCAGACACTGCAGCTGACTAGAGGATGCTGGTGCACAGGCATGACGGCAGCCATGACTGGTGCTGGCCACCTGAGTGTCAACACCACAGGCTGGAAGTGGCTGGTGTCTCCAACCCCACAATGCTCAGGCACCAAAGGGAAATGGCCAAAGACAAAGGACTCCACACTGTCCTCAAGGCCCAGTACCCCGAGTGGCACATGGCAGCCCTGAGAAATGCCTTCTCTCTTCCTCTTCACTAATTGGCCTCCACTGTGTTAACAGCCTGGCTTAAAGCTCACTCTGGGTCAGTCCCACTAAACTACGACCAGAATATGTTAGCAAAATAAACCAAGGTACAAACCTTCCAAAGAGCCTCTGTGTCTTGTTAGTGATCCTAAAACCAAATGGACTAAGGCTTAGAGATGGTTTTTCCTGTAACAAATTTTTCATGGGAATCATTATAAATATACGTACTTTATTAAACACTCACTAGGTGCCAGGAATTGTGCTGTGCCTTACGTACATTATTTCATCTTCACCTCACAAAAATTGTATTAGATAAGCACATTTATGTCTCCATCTATGAATGAGGAAATAAAACACATAGAGATAAATAATCCAAGGCTATGTGAGGCCAGGGTTCAGGGCCATGCAGGACTATCCTCATCCAACTTAAACTAGTGTTTTCAATCTACATGTCCACTCAAGACAGTCTGCTTCATGTCACTCAAAAACTGGGTGTCAATATTCTGTGTGTTTCCAGTGTTATTACAACTATAAAGCTACTTGGAAGCCCTTAAGAGGGAAAGCTGTGGATGCTGACATACATCACTTAAATCATTACATGCAAAGATATACCCACATGCCTGATGGTTTCATCCGTGCCCTAGGCGGCTACTGGCCTGCAGTCTCGGACCCTGGAATCTGTGAACACAGCCTTCTTGCCTTACTCAGAGGCTCAGAAAACTCTCCCAGGTCTCTCTTCTCTAAAGAACAAGAAGGTAGCCCCAAAAGCCCTCTGTCAATTGCCTTTGTATTCCCCTTCCCAAGGCTACCTTGTCAAACTATCATTCCTGTTCTACCCTTCACTTTATCTGCCTTTTACTCTTCCAAGTGCCACCAATATTTATAGTCACTCAATAACTGTACAATCATGTCACGGATGACTACTATTTTTGGGAGACTAAGATAAATACTATATACGTATGTATGAGTGTGATACATACATACATATACCCACAAATACATCTATGTACACAAATACATATCTGTGGCCTTCTATTTTCATGACACTTAGTAAAACCACTTACTAGTCATGGCACCACTGTTATGTGACAATTTCACTGAGGTTTTGTTTCCTCATTTGTAAAATGGTGACTATGGTAACTTTCTTAAAGGACTCTTATAATAATTAAATGAGATAATTTCTGTAAATTGCCTACCACAATGTCCAGCCTTTGGGCACTCACTAAATAATTACTGTTACCAGTACTATCCCAGCATCCTTTAATAATGGATCCTATGGCTCACATTATCATTCATTCAGATCTTCCTTTCTTCATTCATTGAGTTAATTCACTCATTCACTCAGAGGTTCTGGGGCCTAGCCTAGAAAAAATTCTCCATGGGTGACCTCCTCAGATTATTTTGAGAAAGAGGGGAAAGGGAAAGGGCACGGAGATGTATTATACAAAGATTTGCTGAGTTTTTACTTTGGATCAGGACTTCACTAGTATTTTCTATTTAATCCTTCCAGCAACCACATGTAGAAAGTATCTTCATCCTCATTTTATGAATGGAGAAACTGAGTTCCAGAGATATTAGGTCTCCTGTCCAAGGTCATACAGGTAGTGAGAGGCAGAGCCCAGATTCCATCACAGATGTCACATTCTGAATACTGTGGTTGTATCCCTGAGCCAAATATCTACCCAAACCACTAGGGAATAATCAGCCTTGAAGAGTAAAATGTTGATTTTAAGAAAGCAGAGTGTACAGTGCTACAACCCAGTGACAACTGCCATTTTCCTTTTTAGCACCTTGAGCTACAATCAGTTCCCAAACATACAACAGATAGGAACTGAAAAGCCCTGGTTATACAAGTACAGTTCCAAAAATTTTTTTAATAAAAAGCCAGAGAGAGACTAAAAAACAGCAGGAGTGCAAAGTATGTGGAAATACAGAGTTAGAAATAAGGGCAAATGAGTCTCCTCTCCCAGAGCAGTAACACCATCCTCAAGGTCTCTGACCATTTCCATGACCTGAAATCCACAAGGACCCTGGAAACGTCGAGCAACCTGAAGTCCTTATTCATTAACTATTCATTGCCAAAGGTGTTCCACAACTACTGTAACTCTGTTTCTCCTGTGAGTCATACCCTGTGCTAAGCACCAGAGATACCTACAGTACCAGGTTCTTGCCCTCACTGAATTTCTCCTCTAGTGGAAAGAAAGGATTATTAAATAATCCTATAAATAAGTATATAGTTGCACTTACAATAAGCACTATAAAGGAGAAACATCTGGAGCTGTGAGCCTCTATAATAGGGTGAACTGCCATAATCAGGAAAGCCTGATTACTTTAAATTTACATTACCCTAAAGAAGTGAGGAGTAAGTTGAGAGAGAGGGAGAAAGGGATGTGTATTGGTGAAAGTTCTTAGCTACAAACAAGAAAGTCATCTTTAGCTAGCTTAAGACAGCAGGCTTTTATGGAGGGATATTAGACAGCTCACAGGATCATGGAGAGAACAGAGAACCTGAGCTTCTAGAATCATCTTCTCCAGCAGAAATAAACTGAGGCATGGGTACCAATATAGGATGGTGATCTAGAAAGATCTCCAACTTGCTTCTCTCCATTTCTTCCCTTATGACTTTCACTTCAAACTCTCCCTGTGGTTTCACCTCTTGAAGCACCATGTCTCAGCTTGGATGAGCCACCTGAAAGACAACCAGTGAGTGTGTGTAGACTAGGCATGAGGATATTTCCAAATGGGCTCAGATTGTATCACTCAGGATATGCTGATCTCCTGCTCAAAATCTACTAAGAGTTTCATGACTTCAAGATAAAAGTGAAACCCACTGCATGGCTCCCAACCCTGTTAATGAGCTGGCTATAACCTACATACAACAGACACATCCACACCATTCCTTGCCTATGTGGAATTCTGCATTCCAGAGCTCGCCTATGCATCTAACAGACGTAGCTAAGCAGCGGGTAAGGCAGCTGGAAGGTGAGAAGTGACCACAATGAGCAGGCGGCCTTCTGAAAAATGTAGCTATTTATCTGCCTCACTAGTGATGAGCAGCCACAAGCTTCCTCTGACAAGACATTTAAGGAATGGGAAAACTGCATTGTATCCTTTCCTTCTGTTAATAAATGATAAAGTAATTTGCACTTTATAAAAATATGTTAACTCTGTCACTTGGTACGAGAGTACTTGGATTAAAAAGGCCCTCTGTGTACTCATCTCTCAACGGTAGCTAGAATTCTATGATTAAAGCCTGCTTCTAACAGATTTTGGCCCAAATACTAGAAGCTGGTTCTTCCACTATGAGGTGCCTCCAACAGAGAGACTGTTGGACAGAGAGGCCGTGGGACAGATGACTTGCTACTAGGAAACCCTGATGAAGGTTTCCACAAATGTGCAATCTGTATGTGTGTCCAGCATGCCTGAACAGGTTTGGCTGCCAGATTCAGGCAAGAAAAAAGTAAATATTGTGTCTAGACTCAAGGATAAAGGTGTTGATGAGTGTGTCTCCCCAGGTGCATTGAGGAATAGCCACTTCTCGTTGAAAGCAGAAATTTAAGGTAACAGTTTCAGAACTGTGTGCTGGCTTAGGCGGAACCTCCAGATTTTTCTGGGGGTGAGGGTGCATGCTCAGCCTGCACTGTAAGCCCATCATGAAGGCAAGCTGGGCTTCTGAAATAAGGACCCCTGGAGGATCTCGTCTGTACACAGTGAAATCTTAACACAAGACAGATTGATTTGAATGTATTCTTCCCCTGACATAAACATCTCCTGGGAGAGCTAAGGCAGACCAGCCTGGGGGTGTTCTTCTCCTGGGTGAGAGGCTAAGTATGAAGGGAGAGTCCAAGGACGCCCCCACCTCAACCAGGATAATGGTGCAGTTTGTGTGGACATCCTATGGCTATGCCTTTATGTTCTCTGGGATAAAAAGTATTTCCCTCAAATGGGACATTCTGCTTTAGGCAAAAGTGTACACCTTCAAAACATCCCCAAAATCATAGAGCTCCAAATTTCCAGGACTCTTATTTTGACTAATACACCAGAGAGTGACAGAGAGAGAAGGAAAGAGGGAAGGAGAAAGAGAGGAATGGATGGAGAGAGAGGGAGGGAGGGAGGCAGGTAGAAGAAAGAAAACTAGCCCTCCCACCTTCTTCAGTTTTTTTATAGGTTTAATTTACTATGAGAGTTCTAACCCAGAAACAGTAAAAAAAAAAAAAAAAAAAAAAAAAAAAAAAAAAAGAAAAAACTGTATGTTTTTGTACATTTAGATGTAAAAAGATTTATAGTAGGCATAAAGAAAACAGTGATAGTTTAAAACTAAATTAACTACTCCAAAGAAATCCTTAGTTAAAAACTAACTAGACAGATTGTTACATAATCAAAGTGATAATTTCTTCAAATTTACTTCATTATAAATAGCATTGTACATGTGTGTGTGAGAGATAGAATAAGGAGAAATGGTTAGTTAACACTTGAAATATTTTGAACAGAAATCCACACTTCAGAGCGAGCTGCTTAAACTCTAATTATAAAAATCTATATATGAGACTTGTTTATCAGCTAAAAAGAGATCAGAAATGTTTTTTTCAGAACCCAATAGAAAAATGGACAAATAAAATGAACAAACAATTAACAGAAGGGAAAACTCAAGATGCTAAAAAGCATATAAAGATTTCTCAAACTCATTAATTTTAGAAATGCAAATTTAAACCAAAATCCGGCATTATGGACCCATCAGATTAACAAAACTGGACACCTGGATAGCATCAAAGTTGGTGGAACTTGGAACCTCTGTGCACCGTTGGTGGGAACACAGACAGGGGCGGCCATGCTGGAAACCAAACCAGCACCATTAACCAGGACCCAGGAATTCCCTTCTGAACAACCCCCAGGGAAGTTTTCTCAGATGCACGTGGTAAATGGGCATGTTTGCTATAGCAGCATTTGCAGTACAAGGAATTGAGGAAATGGAGGATGAATGATGAGGTGGAAGGTACGTAGATCAACATGCAGCCTTGGAAGCCATGTGTCAAAGATGGCAGAGCCAGGAGATGGAACCAGTTGGAAAAGAGCTATGTGCCAATCAGGAACACTTGCTTTGGACTTTATAGGAGCAAGTTCATGCAAAGAAATTAAATTTTAAAAGGAATTAAAACATGTCATAGGACAAAACTAAGAGACATAACATTTCGTCATCTAGTACTCATTGTATATATTTGGGTTTGTGTGTTTAGGTTTCTGCATTTCCTTAATTAGATCTGTTACATCTGCCTGCGTACCTCAGGAATTAACCAAGAGTACTCCTCATTTTATTTCTTAAATAATCAAACATCATTTTAAAAAATAAGAAGAAATACCCAGGTGAGAAATACTCAAATGTGGCTCTCTTTATAGGGGTGAAAGCTAAAATGAGGCCAATTATGAATAAAAATCCAATATTTCTCATGTGCTGGTCAAATATATGCAGTTATATTAAGTTTTTAATTATACAAATGGCTTTATTTTAACTCACTTAAGTTCATGAGATAACCCTAATTGCCTATTTAGTATCCATTTCCACTTTCTTACTAACAAAACAGTTAAAACTATTCCGCCTCCCTGCTGCCCTTGCTGCTAGGCATAGTGATTTAATTCAGTATGGCAATAAGATGTAGGTGGCCCTGAGGAAGAAGTTTTGTCTGAAATATAAAAGAAAGCTTTGTTGAGAGGTAGCCTTTTGCTTTCCGCCTTCCTCCTTATTTCTGCCTGGACCATGGATGAGAGGTTTGAAGGGCAGCAGCCACCTCGTAACCACAAGGCACACCAAGACTGAGGCAGAAAGTCTGCACATTGAGGGTGACAACACAGAGGGATTTAAAGGAGCTGAATTCTGGTGGCTTTGCCGAGCCACAGGAACAGCCTGGACTCCCTGCTACCCGCCAACCCTACCCTACTTCTTATCTGTTAGTCATTGTTAGTTGGTTTTCTATTATTTGCAGACAAATGGATTCCTGATACCATGTTAATCTTTCTGCACAATTTCAAATACAAGGACTTCTGTTTTCTTTAAAAAGTGGGGGTGGTGGAGAAAGTCATGAACTTAGTGTTCTATAATTTATATAAATGTCTTGCAAAGTAATTTAAATTTATAGTTTTAAAATGATATTCAGAAATTAAGTTGAGGGGGAAAAAAGACTGTCTGATAAGTAAGAGTTTCTCCTGAATATCCAATATAAAATACGAAATCAAAAATCTAAAACTCTATTTATAAAAGTGTATTTTTAAAACTTCTTTTAAAAAGTCAGCTTCACAATGTGGTGATTCCTCAAAGAACTAAAAACAGAACTATCATTGACCCAGCAATTCCATTACTGGGTATGCACCCAAAGGAATAGAAATCATTCTAGCTTAAAGACACATGCACATGTATGTTCACTGCAACACTATTTACAATAGCAAAGGCATGGAATCACATAAATGCCCATCAATGACAGATTGGATAAAGAAAGTGGATCACCTGAGGTTAGCAGTTCGAGACCAGCCTGGCCAATGTGGTAAAACTCCGTCTCTACTAAAAATACAAAAATTAGCCAGGCCTGGTGGTGTGTGTCTGTAGTCCCAGCTACTTGGGAGGCTGAGGCAAGAGAATCGCTTGAACCTGGGAGGCGGAGGTTGCAGTGAGCTGAGATCGTGCCACTGCACTCCAGCCTGGGCAGCAAGAGGGAAAGTCTGCAAGAAAAAGAGAGAGAAAGAGAAAGAGAGAGAAAAAGAGAGGGAGAGAGGGAGGGAGGGAGGGAGGGAGGGCTTGGGACATATACACCATAGAATACTATGCAGTCATAAAAAAGGAAGAGATTGGGCTGGGTGTGGTGGCTCACACCTGTAATCCCAGCACTTTGGGAGGCTGAGGCAGGTGGATCACCTAAGGTCAGGTGTTCCAGACCAGCCTGGCCAACATGGCAAAACCCAGTCTCTACTGCAAATACAAAAAATTAGCCAGGTGTGGTGGAGGGTACCTGTAATTCCAGCTACTCAGGAGGGTGAGGCAGGAGAATCACTTGAACCTGGGAGGCAGAGGTTGCAGTGAGCAGAGATGACACCATTGCACTCCAGCCTGGGAGACAAGAGCAAGACTGTCTCAAAAAAAAAAAAAAAAAAAAAAAAAAAAAAAAAAGGAAGAGATTATGTCTTTTGCAGGAACTTGGATAGAGCTAAAGGCCATTATTCTTAGCAAACTAACACAGGAACAGAAAACCACATACTGCATGTTCTCACTTATAAGTGGGAGTTAAATGATGAGAACGCATGGACACAAAGGGGGGCTTGGAAGGAGGGAGAAGATCAGAAAAAAGTACCTATTGGGCACTGGGCTTAGTACCTGGGTGGCAAAATAATCTGTACAACAAACCCCCATGACAGAAGTTTACCTATATAAGAAACTTGCATGTGTAACTCTGAACCTCAAATAAAAGTTTAATTTTTTAAAAAAAGATGAAAACATTTTTTAAAAGTCTGCTTGAGAAATAAATATGTCCTAACCAGGAAAAAGTGCAATACATACAAGTGTTTGTAAACAGCTACAAGCTATAATTTTTATCAATTTCATGATAAATTCAAAATC
Organism: Macaca nemestrina; assembly: GCF_043159975.1. NCBI lineage: Eukaryota > Metazoa > Chordata > Mammalia > Primates > Cercopithecidae > Macaca > Macaca nemestrina. The sequence continues at coordinate 43,164,601 of NC_092126.1, forward strand.
AGGAAATAGAATGCTATTATAATCAAACTGGGCTTTAATTACAAATTTTATTTTTAAATATAATTTTTTAAAAAGAAAGTAATTAATATGCTATGAAACTGGCAACACTCTAAAATTATACTAAGGTATAAAAATAGAAACTTAAGATAAACATAAAATGACATTAGAAGTTCTTTCAAGGATAAAATTTCCACCATGAAGTTGTAGAATCTGAACCAAGAAATGAAAACAGAACGATTCCCTAACTTGTCTTTTAAGAAAACAAATCTTACACATGAGCTTTATTTTCTCTAAATGATTGGTAATTTCAAACTTGGGAACTTTTTATTGAATGCTTTAGTTCAAAAGAAATAAAAACATACTGTATAATAAAACTGGGAAATTTAACTTTTCATAGTCTAGCAATTTCCTTATAAATTGAAATGAGAAAAAAACATCTATTGGTAATCTTTTTGTTGAAATTCAATTCTTTGTAAGTGACTGTGTGATTTATCTCTCTAGCATTTGCGCAGTTTCTGCAGAAAGCAAAGATAGAACTATATCATGACATATTTTAATTATACCAAGATTAGGTTTTACAGCAGAGGCAAAGTAACTGAAACTTTTTATGACTGCAATTTTCTACATTTCTTATACTTATTTTCATATAAAAACAACAATAAAATATAGTCGAGTTACACTTAATTAAATTGATACTGGAAAATATATAAATGTAATGTTAATGCGGTATTACAATTAATATTACAAATAATATTTCAAAATCCAAATAACTGGGTTTTAAAAAATAAGTTGCTTCTAATGAAACTAGATATTGTAAAATTATATAGGTGCATACTTGGTTTAGATAATTTTTAAGAAAAGTATTTTGGTAACACTGTTAATACTAATTACAAGGTATCATTGATCTCCTTGTATTTTGCTGCCTTCTATCTTCTGGGGTCCTGGATTTATACAATTATCGAGTGTGGCAGAGAACTGTACCACCTGCCATGGAGGAATTGTGCTCCTCCATGCAATTAGATGAGACTGCATGCTTAGTCCTGGCCAATGTGCTGTGGATCAAAGTGGTATGTGCCCCTTCCCAGACAAAGCACAGTAGAGCCAGGATGTAATACAGCATCTCTCTCTTTACCCTGCTGAGGATGGTGCAGTTTTAAGATGGTGGACCTGGCCAGGTGCAATGGCTCACGCCTGTAATCCCAGAACTTTGGGAGGCTGAGGCGAGTGGATCACCTGAGGTCAGGAGTTTGAGACCAGCCTGGCCAACTTGGTGAAATCCCATCTCTACTAAAAATACTCCATCTCAAAAAAAAAAAAAAAAAAAAAAAGATGGTGGACCCATGTCAGAGTGGATCGCTGAGTGGATTCCTGAGTGACCATGTGGAGCATAACTCCAACTGACCCACAGTAAATATAAACCATGAATGGGAAAGAAATCTTTGATGTGTTAAACTATGTAGAATTATTTTGGCTAATTAACTGAGATAATTAGTATGTCTCTACTCATCTAAATAGAGTTCAACACAAAACTATCTAGAATAAGAGTTAAATAATGTCATTAATAAATACACATGCATATGCAAAATCTAGGTTTACATTTTAGTTCACAGAGATAATTTCAAGCAAAACTCAATATCTTCAATTTGTCTATGTTCTGTACTAATCGTATGGAATGTCTGCATCACATACTGGAAGTCCTATGGTTTTGTGTTTCTTCAAGTCTTTCTGAGAAAAAATAAAAAGCAAATGAAAGTAGTTTTTTTCTTCCAAATTATATACCATAACCAGATGATACCAAGAATGAAACTTACCTGGAACTCTAAAATGTAAAACACACTCGCCACTATTTGGTCTTCACCAACCACCAAGTGTTTCTTGAAAGCTCTGTCTGATCTATTCTGCACTAAAATTCATGCTCAAATTCAGGAACCCCCCACCCCTGGAGACCAATCTTCCTCCTACATTTTGACCACTTATTGTCTTCTCTGTATACTACTCCTCTTCTTTGCCTTCAGTGGAGTGGGTCTCAGGGTTTGGTTCTATGTTCCTAACCCTTTCACTCCACACTTTCTTCTTTGAAAAGCTCATCCTCATCTGTGGCTTCATTGACTTGCAAATCTCCCCCACTATGGCAGATCTCTCATCAGCAGTGTGGGCGCATGTGGTGCCCACAGGGCATCTCCACTTAGGTGTCTGGTAAGAACCTCAAGAAGTTCATCATTTCCCCCCAACAAGCCTGCTTCTCTTCCTCTGTCCCTTTCTCAACATTGTCATCAACCCACACATCTAGAATATTATCCTTGGAAATCCTCACTCATCAAGTTTCCTCCCACCCCCCACTCCTTAGTTTTCCCATTAAACTCGGGCCTTTTCTTTTCACACACAGCTATACTTACGCATATTTCTGCACCAGCTCCAGTCTTCCCCACTCCTATCCATTCAACACTGCTTCAAGTGAGCTTCCTAAATGCCAGTCTCACCTAAATCCTTCAATGCCTCCCCATCGCCCAGGATTGAGTCCCCTTAGCATAGTACTCCAGGTTTCCTGTGATCTCATGCCCTGTGATTACATTTTTGTAATGGAGCCTCTTTTCTCCCTACTCCTCTCCCTGGCATCTGAGTTCCAGCTGTACTGAACTCCCTGTGCATCCCTGGACCCTGCTTGCACCCTCATCTCTGGACCGTTGTTCATGCTATGCCCTGCATCTGAATGCCTTTCTCATCCAGTTCATCTAGCTAAGCACTAGTCATCATTCAGGTTTCAGCATGGCCACTACTTCCCTGAAGATGCCTTCTCTGCCCTCCAAGCTGACCCAGGCTTCTCCCCTCTGATGCTCCACTTCCCTGTGCTTCCCTAAAGTGGAACAATAGAATTACCCTGTCATTGCCTGTCTACTAGCCTATCTATCCTCCTCACTCCCAACTCTATGAGCTTTCTATGGGCAGGGACAGAGGTAGATTCTCCATGAATCTGAGGATGCTCGAGCTTCAGGCTCCTCACTCGCCCAGCTCCTTCCCAAGGCTCTTAGAGGAGCCATAACAATGTCCTCATTCAGTGAGAACACAATCCTCAACACTGTCTTCTCATGGTCATATGATTTGTCAAAAAGATTCAAACACAACCCATTAAAAATGTCATCTTTTTCTACCTGACTTCCCCTCTATGTCACTTCCTTTCATATGGGGGCACTGAAATGGTTGTGGGATAGGTTTAATTTGGGGTCAGTGGGGGTATTTTACAAAAGTGCTTCACGGTTAACTTCTGTGGAATATTCTTACTGTCTAATGCACAGACCCCCCCAGTATCATGTACAAAAGTGCAGGGCCAGAGATTGTGTTGTGATATGAACATGCTCTATAGCACCTGGAGGTGGAAGATAAGCAAAGTTTAAAACGCTCAGAGCTGGAAGCTTATCTGTGTAATATTCTTAAAATCACAGGAAGAATAAAATTACTAGCAAAGACTTCTATGTTCTTCCACATCTAGATTGAAAATGCCTCTCTTTTCAGGAATATATTCAATAATGTCACATACGGAATTATACATTTGGCACACATTTAAAAATTTTTTATGGGAATGCCACAAAATAAATTGTGTCATCATTCTTGTGCTATAGGGTACAAACCTGTAACAATGCTACAAACAGAGAACATGTTTATATGGGAAGTAGCATGTTTTAAACATCCCTATGGATCAGGACAGATCTTGGTGCATCTGAAACAATTTGTGTTCCCCAAACCTGAAAGATTCAGATAAAACAGCATACAAAATCATCACCAATGCAGGAAGATGATCTGAAGAAACCAGTCTGGCAAAATTGCTACACAATGTATGTAGTATAAAAGTAAGTTCACAGGGTACTATGTTAAACATGTATTTGAACTCTTTTGTGTGTGCCTTAATTTCAGATTAATATTGTATGTTTTTGGAATTAATTATCACCACAAAACTCAAATATAACAGAAAGGAAGCATCCTAGTGGAAGCCAAAAATATCAACTGAGAGACTAGCAAAGGCTTCACAATGTCCAAATCTCCTATATCACATGGTTTAAAAAGCTGATGGCACAGAGGAAGATAAGGAAAGAATCATGATATCCATAAAACAGAAATAGATAGATTAAAAAAAAACAGAAGGGATAAAAAGGTTATAAGAATCAACACACTATCAAACAAGAAATAAAAGAGCAGAAGAGATGCAGTGCAGAATTCATATATCCAAAGTAGAGGTTTTCTCCTAATTCACAACAATCCTCACTCTTACAAGACATTACCATAATGATGCCTGAGGATAAAAGAAACTTTCCCCAACTCTCAATAACATAAAGCAATTTTTGATGATAAACTATACAAGAGAAAGGATTGAATTGTCTTTTGGTCCTCCTTGGAAAAGAACATTACAAAATCATTGTCATATGAAGAGATGATCAAAGACCATGCTATCAAAATATAATAGCAAATATAGATATGTGTCAGTTAATTCAAGTAGAGGATTGTTTTTCTGAACTTTTCAGCTTTTAAAAATGTAAAATTTGATGTAATTTCTTATGCTAAATAAATATTCACATTTTAGCTATATTCATGATCTTGTATTATTTTCACTAAAAGGATACATAGTAGCGAGATCTACTCCCAGGTGGGTGGGGACTCTGTTTTTCATATTTCTACCTCCTATCTCAGCCCTGTGCTGTCACCTTGGACTTGCTCAGTAAAGGAAAGGGATGAGTTAGTGAGCTGGCTGTGTTACTATCACCCTGCCTCTGTGACTCCCAAAGTCACTCCACCCTCTAGGCCTCTGATTATTCCTCTATGTATGAAGAGTCCTTTCTTTCCCAAGGGTTTGGACATCCCTAGGGCTGAGGGATCTGCCTCAGAGTCTGCCAGGTCAGTCAGCAAAACTGCAGAACAGCCTGTACTCCACAGATGAGCAAATGTCCTGGGAACTTTGTTTGGCTTTTTGTGTGTTCAAGGACTTCAACTTTTTAGAGCAGTTTGAGGTTCACAGAAAAACTGAATGGAAGGTAGAGAGATTTCCCACATACCCTCTCCCAGACACATCTAGAGCCTCCCCCATCATCAACATCCCCACCAGAGTGGTACGTTTGTTACATCAGCACATCATTTCCACCCATAGTTTATACCAAGATGTCGTACATCCTATGGGTTTTAACAAATGTACAGTAACATGTATCCATCATTATAGTGTCATAAGAGTAGTAGTTTTGCTGCCCCCCAAAAATCTTCTGTGCTTTGCTTATTCATCATTTTTTCTCCCAAACCATTTACCTTTTTACTGTCTTCATAGTTTTGCCTTTTTAGAATGTCATATAGTTAAAATTACACAGTATGTTGCCTTTTAAAATTAGCTTCACTTAGTAATATACATTTAAGTTTCTTGCATGTCTTTTCATGGCTTAACAGTACACTAATTTTTAGTGCTGAGTAATATTCCATCATCTGGATGTACCAGTTTATTTATCCACTCATCTACTAAGGAAATCTTGGTTGCTTCCCAATTTTGGCAATTAAGAATAAAGCTACTATAAAGATCTATGTGCAGGTTTTTGTGTGGACATAAGTTTACAATTCCTTTGGGCAAATACCAAGGAGCATGATTGGAAGATAATACAGTACAAGTATGTTTAATTTTGTAAGAAATCATAGAAACTTTGTTTTTGATGCACATGGCCCAGCAAAGAGTCCCTCTGTAACTGGCCCATTGTAGTTAGTTAAGGCAACACAGAAGTGATGAATCACCTGAAATCGAATCCTATGTTGCACATTCCTGCCCTGTGGACAGTCTATAGGCTTGTTGAATTGCACATGAAATGGAAGGTGTCTCACCATTCTCTAAAGCAATGGAAAATTCTCTCATCCTCTGCCATGGCTGATTCTTTGCACAGGTCACAGGTAAGGGGCAGTGAGGATGCTCAGGCTCATATTGATTTAGCATAGTCAGGCCTTCACTGTGTGTATTCTCCTGTTGGCTGCCCAAGTTCAAGGCAAGGCTGTTATTAATGCTCCTGCTTCAGGATGTTAGTAGATGGTTGAAGTTATTTTTTTTCCTGGGCACATTTAAATGGACCTAGAACATTGTAATTGCCACAAATGGACTCCCTTCCAAAGGCAAGCTGCACAACTTGGTAATTTCTTTGAAGGCTCACATTCTGCTGCTGTCTCCTTCTACCCAAGTGCTGAGCAGAAGCCATGTGTGGAGCCAGGCCTCTACCACGCAGATCCACCCACAGTCCAGTGCAGAAAAGGACATTCATGCTGAATGTGCAACTGTCAGAATAAGCTACCGGCTGTGCACTGAAGGAGACTCAGTTTTTCTTGCTGTAATAAATACTATAGAACACTTCTAGTAAAAATAACTATAGGGCACAAGCCCTGCCCAAGAGCTTTATTTTTATAGTTAATCCTCTCAACAAGGGCAAGCAGTCGGTAATATCCAAACAGACACAAGTCCCTGTGTTTAACACTGTTTTCTTAATTGTAAAATAGCAGTGATGACAGAAACCACAACTGATCGCACACCTACCTGGGGCCAGACCCTGTCCTAGGCAATGGGAGTGAAAGATGAGAAAAACACATTTTCTTCTCACAGCATTTAAGGAGCTCCTGGGGTCGGGGTGGAGATAAACATTTAAACAGGGGATTTACAACAAAGCAAATCACAAACGACACAATGTTTAAAGGGAAGTTTGAGCAAGTCAGAGACATTTTTGCTAATGCAGGTCTAAAAGAAAGCTATTTAGCTTCCCAAAATAATTTTCTATGAAAATCCTTCCAGACTGTATTTAAAATATAATTGGGTTTAGAGAAGGACAGGAAAACAGAGAGATGCAGATCCAACATCCAATCTTTATTGCTATGCATCTTTCCCCCATTAATCTTCACAATAACTCCCATTATGTTATCACCACTTGATTACCTTTGTTTCTCAGATAAAAAAACCTGAGGCTCAGAGAGGTTAAGAGACCAAAGCCAGGTCACAGAGCAGCACGAAATCTGAATGCAAGTGTGTACAATTGTCAAGCCCATGTGTTCTCCAGCACTCAGCAACCTTTTCCGGAATGCAGACATAGTATGAATAAGGGACCCCCTTGTATTACAGAACCTGGAACTTGAGAAAACCCCAGGCTGAGTTGGAGGTTTTGAGTCCTGTTTCTTCATTCATTTTCCCCCTTTCTCCTGCTAAACACAGCTGCTTCACCTTACCAGGCCCAAGATTCATTGCTGCTGGTGTTCAGGCCTGAGCTCAGCTCTCTGGGGACCATGTTTGAGGAGCTTGGTGACTCAGACCCTCCACTCTAAATTCCTATTAAGCACTCTAGATTTAATAGCTGCTATTAATACAAATTATGCTTCATTAAGCATGAAGCTAAGGAGAATGCAGCTCAGAGGCTCCGGTTCAATACAGGACTGAAGGACAAACAGCACGGCTATTTTTAATCCTGGCAATGTCAGTGGGGAGAGAACAGCCCAATGCTGCATGTGCCTGTCCCTACTTCTGCAAATTGAATTTTCATATTTTCAAATAAACATCCCTTGTTTTTAGCTTGTGGTGTGTGACAGAAGTAAACATTTCTAATCCTTGAGAGATGGTAGTACCAAGAACATTTTTCCCTTCACAAAACTTTTTTTCTACAAAACCTAAGAAGGTACAGGGAGGGAGAAGCTATCAGCAGGTCCCCTAGCAGGGGTTTCCATTAGAAATCTTCCTGGAGACTCTAACTCCACACCTCAGTGAAGGCTCATGGGCTGGGGGTTAGCAAATCTTGCCATGACATCCTATTAACCTCGCTGGTTTTATAGACTGTGTTCTATCCAGAGGCAGCTCAAAAGTAGGCAAAAATTACAACTGTGGAGTTCTTCTAGATTGGGGATCAGTAAGCATTTTCTGTAAAAGGCGAGAAAACCAACATTTTAGGCTTTGTAAGACCTATAATCTCTGCCATTGCAGCATAAAAACCACTACAGACTACACATAAAGGCATGTGCATGACCGTGTTCCAATAAAACTTTATCTGCAAAAATCAGATGTAGGCCAGATTTGGACCACAGACCATAGCACCCTACATTCTATCTGCTTCAAACTGTCACATCATAGATTTTGTTGTAATGGGTATAACCTTAGTTTCGTAAGACTATGTCATGACAACTTTATCTGTTTACCTACAAAATTGTGACAGTTGATAGCCATTTAAAAAGAAATTCTCTGTGTGATACCAGTACAGGCTTATGGCATTACCATGTTTGGATGGCTCGAATTTAGTTGTTAGTTCCACTGTGTTCAACTAAGTCTGTAGTATCACATTGACGGGGGTGCAATTTGCAATCAGCACTTTGGCTGAGAAGTCAATTTGGATACTTTTGTATTTTATATAGTACATGATCATTTTTGTTATAAGAATCTGACAATGAGTACACTACCCTTTCTTCCAATGAAATGTTCTAGTTTATCCACTATAGTAGGTAAGATATATGTTTTGGCTAATATTCATTCCTACCTTCTTTTGAGAAGTTCCTTGCCCTTCAATTTGATGTTATTGCTTTGGCCAATGAGATATTAGGGCACAGAAAGGGAGGAGAAGCTTGAAATGACAGGTCTGAGCATGCTTTCCACCATAAGTGATGCCAATAAGGTGACAGAGCTGCTTCCAAGAATTTATGAGGAACAGGGTAGCCCTTGAATAAGATTGCTAGGGGAAAAAGAAAACAAAATTTAAAAAAAAAAACAAACAGATTACTAGGCCAGATGCAAACCTAGTGACTGTCTTACAGGGCAGTAAAACCACAACTGAGAGGTGGCAGGGGAGGGGTTATTTTCTGTAAAACAGATTAAAAATTGGCATATAACTTTACAATGTCTGGACCAAATAGTGAATAGCAAGGTCAGACACAGGTACATTCTCATAGATACTAAAAAATCAATCTTCAGTTGAACCTGTTAACCATTAGAAGGATATCTGCCTACATTTCCGCCTTATTCTCAAGCTTTAAGCAATTCTTCTTCATAATGTTGAAGGCTACATAACGATCCCAAAGAATGATCTTTGAGTTGTAAAGGAAATTCAGTGCCTAAGCAACAGCACTCAGGAATTTCCTAGGTGCAGCAGATCTGTTGACTCATGCAATGTGGCCATTCAGTGTAAATAAACCATAGGCTTTGTGTACCCTGTTGCCTCAGCTGTTCCACCAGCTGAGGTGTCAGAGGCAGAATGGCTAGAAACCCTGTGATAAAGGAAGGCACAGGTCATTCTTCCCATGCAGTGGCTTTTGTGGATTGGCTTAGACTGAGAACAATTGCAGCATCAGTAGCTCCACTTGAAGCTCCACTTCAATTTCTTTTACCTTTCCCTGACATTGAGACCACCTTTAAGAAGGTTCGGACTCATCCAAATGGGTTAAAATGAATAGTCATCTGATTTTATTGGCCTCACTGTATCTATGTAAAGCAAATATGTCAAGACTCCAAAACTGTCGTGGTAATAACAGTATGCCTGAAGCTGAGACAGCTTCTGCAACTATTAAGGAAAGGGAGAAAGGCTGAGCTTGAGTCCTGACATTGTTGGACCACTCAGTGAACCCTGGAATACCCAGCCTTACTTATCCTAAAGTAAATCATAAATGTCCTTATGGTTTAGCCAATGTTGATTGGGTTTCCTCTTACATGAGACCAAATGCACCCTAACTAAAACTGTGTGTGTGTGTGTGTGTGTGTGTGTGTGTGTGTGTGTGTGTGTGAAGATAAGGAGGTGAGGCAAGATCTCTCTCTTGAAATAAGCCTATAGACCCAAATTCAAAATACATGTGGAAATCAAATGCAATGGAAGACAAAATAAACAGTAAAATATGAATTCATTCCAGATGAGAGTAAAATTATAGACACTTCGATAATGACTTTAAATAAATATGTCTAGGATCCTTATGAGAAGAATTATAAGTAAAAGTGACAGAAATTATGAGACAAAATAATGCATAAATTAAAATCACACTCAGCTATTGAAATATATTTAATTTTCAAGATTTCTGATTCTGTTCATTATATTTTTATATTTTTTCTATTTTAAGCATTTTAAAGATGCTTTGGCCAGTTCTCCTAAGGATGTATCAATTTGACTTGACTAAAAGTCCCAGAAATATTAAAGATGACAAGATAGAAAAAGATGCCTCAAAGAATGCAGAAATTATATAAAGAACTAAACTGTCTAATTTTATGTTTAACAGTTTCCCAAATGTGACAATTCTAAAAATTTACATGACATTTATGGAAATAGAGTGTACAACTGAAAAACAATTTCCAAAACTATTGATGACAAAAAGCAAATTTGGATGAACCACACCAGAGGAAAGACTGATTTACCATTTAACTCTCTCTATAAACAACGACATTACCAAATTATTGACATATGAAAAGGCAATCCAAAGAAGGAGCCAAAAATGTACTGAGATGAGCTAATCCAGGAAACTCTATTTATTAGATGACGCTGAAGGCCAGTGTCATAACTCCACATCCCGGCACCTAAGGGATGCGTCTCCAGCCCCTCATCACAGGTGCTGTCTCTGATCTGGCAGAGCACCTGACTGCAGTACTCAGGGACACAGCACAGGTTCTGAGCACTAGTGGTAGGATGCAAGCAAGCACTGTGACTTGCACCTCTTCACCCTCTGCCTCTCTAGACAGCCCATCTTCCCAATTGAACCCTGAACTAATAAATGAGGTTGAGGTTTCTCTAGCTTATGATATACAAATCAAGGCTTTCTGTCCTTTGACAAGCATTACCAATAGACCTATAACCAGGTAAAATCTTCATTCACTGAATCAGAAACTTTAGCCTTCAATTTCTTTAGCTTTTTGACTTTGAGCCCTGAGGCCAGTACTCATTAATGAAGTTGTTGCAAACAGTGGCAAATAACCCTACTGCTGTCTTTCCCTCAAAAGCTATTTTATTCGGGCTGCAGAGTCTGGAAGGCAGGCCGCTGCCCCCATTTCCAGTTCCCTGTGGGTTTTGTTGTGCTGTATTTGAGACAACTTACATGGAACACAATCTTCCAATGTGAGACAGGTGATCATAGCCCACATAACCACTGCTCTAGACCCCAAAAGCAGCCCTGCCCCATCTGTCATTACTTAATCTTATCCACATAACTGACCAAGATGGTTTAAAATAGTCTGTCATCTGAAAATGCAATACAATATGCCAGATCTTTGAATTTAGCCATGGCAATTTTTTTTCTGGTTCTTAGTCTTCCACCAAAAAAATTTACGTAGACCAGATGTTGCAAACTAAACGCACAATGTGTTCAGTTAGGCCTACACAAAATTTTTACTAATATGAAACTATTTAACAACAAAAATCAGGATACTACACTGTTAGATCCACTTTTAAATTCAAATTTCTGCTTCTCTGGGAATATTACAGGCAATAGCCACACGGAGCTGGCACTCCTGCTTGGCACCGCATGTGTGGCTGGAGAGGGAGCAGCTCACTTCTTCAAACAGGGCATGTTCTCTGCCCCTCAGTTCCCCCCAGTCTCTACTTGTCTAATGGTTGGCTCTGCAGCTCCCTCCCTCTTTTACATTACCTACCTAGATTCTGCAGGGGTTTGGATTTGTGGTCCTTCATAACATCACAAGCACAGCAAAACCAGCATAAGTCTAACTAAGAGGGGGAAAAAAATGACCTGGAATCCTGCCTTTCTAACTGCCTTCCACTAAAGTCAGTCTTCACTGGCTGGGTGACTCTTGACACGTTCTATAACTTTTAGGAGTCTTGTTTTTCTCCAGGGTAAAATGAGGCTAATGGTACGGATCCTGTATGATGTTTATGAGGATTAAATAGTATAGTATTTGCACAGCACCTGGTAGCTATTATTATGATTAGTTTATTCAGTCATAAGCCATACTCCATTTCTTAAAGATGGGCCTAAAGCCAGCTACGGCCTCAGAGATCTGAAACATGCTGTGAATGCTGTTTCATATGCAACTTATACAACATATAGCTTGAAAATGCATTTTTAAATATTTCATTAATTCCTCACAATGATTTTGGGAGGTTGCTATTGTTATTACCTATATTTAATATGTGAAGTTGTTGAGGCTTAACAGAGTCCCAGCCCCTGTAATATCCTGAATACATCTTCGTATCACAGCACTTGCCAATTACATTATAATAGTTATCTATGCCTATGTCTGCTTTTCTTCCCAGGCTGTGAGATCTTTGAAATTAGGGACAAATTGAAGTCACCACTGCAACTCTGGTGGATCACAGAGGGTCAGGCCCAGGAAGAGTGCTCAGCCAGCTCTGGCTAAATCAATCAGTCTATGGCCAAAGGAAAAGCCCCAAGGTCGGAGAACCAGTGAGTAACTGTGAGTCAGGTGCAGCCCTAGATCCACTTCCAGTCCACTGTTCTCCCCTTTCCTCAGTAGCGCTGATATTTTTCCTTCACTTCCTCAAACTTCTGAGCCTACAGCTTCTTCACCAGGCAGAAGCTGGGAATTTCACCTGTGCAGTCAAATGTGGAACCCAGGCTGCTGATGGGGGCTCCAGTAGAAAGAAACATGACGTCACTCCTTAGGTACTAGAGGGAGAGGTTGTCTTCTGTAAAGCTGCCGATGCTTTGCAGCCCAGGCTGCCCCGCTTTCCTCACAGTACTCCGCCATGCACCCTAAACCAGGTCTCAAGCACTCCAACACCTCACCCACTGTGCAATAACATGGAAACCTTGTAACCAGCAAAACAAAACACACTATAATAAGCTTTAAAATGAGAGTTATTGAAGCTTAACTTATGTACCAAAAGTCAGCCATTTTAAGGGTACAATTTGATTAGTTTCGACAAACTGAATATAATCTTTTAACTACCACCACAGTCAAGATATCGAATATCTGCATTAGCCCCAAAACATTCCCTTTGGCTTCTATCCCAACTTTCTTTCTTCAGGCAACCACTGCTCTGCATCCCATCACTGCATTTTGGCTTTTTCTAGAATATCACACAATGGAAGAATAAAGTATATGGTCTTTTAGGTCTGGCTTTTTCACTCAACATGATGCTTTTAGGATTTATCTGTGTTGTTCCACATATCATTAGGTTTAGCCTTTTTATTGCTTAGAATTCCATTGTATGAATGTATCAAAATTTACTTATCCATTTACCCGTTAGTAGACATGTAAGTTGTTTCGAGTTTTTGTCTATGTTGAATAAAGTTGCCATGAACGTTTGCATACAAATGTTTATGTAGAATATGTTTTCATTTCTCTAAGATAAATACACAGTAGTAGAATGGCTGGGAGATAAGGTAAATATATGTTTAACTTTATAAGACAACACCAAATTATTACCTAAAGAGCCTATCCTGCTTTACTCTTCCATCAGTAATTTACAAAAGTTCCAGTTGTTTCCACATTCCGTTTGACATTTGTATGATTAGTCTTTTTATATCTGGCCATGTTAATGTGTATGTAGTAGTATTTCATTGAGGTACCATTAATTTGGAGTTCCCCTGTGACAAATAATGTTAAGCATCTTTTTATATGCTTATTTGCCATTCATATATCTTCTGTGGTAAAGAGCCTGATCAAATCTTTTGCCTTTTTAAAAATTTCAATGTTTTGATTCTTAATACTGAATTCTGAGAGTTCTTTATATACTCTGGATATAAGTCCTTTATTCAATATACAGTTGGCAAAAATTTTGTCCCAGTCTGAGGCTTGTATTTTCATTTTCTTTTTTTTTTTTTTAACTGTTATTTTAGGTTCAGGAGTACATGCGAAAGGTTATATAGGTAAATTCATGTCACAAGAGTTTGGCATACAGATTATTTCATTACCCAGGTACTAAGCATGGTACCCGATAGTTATTTTTCCCAATCGTCCTTCAGGTAGGCCCCATTTTCTTAAGATAGTCTTTAAAAGGGCAAAAGATTGGATTTTCATGAAGTTCAATTTATCAAATATTTTCTTTCACAGTTTCTGCTTTCTGTGTTTTATCTAAGAAATCTTTACTTAAGCCAAGGTCACAAAGACTTTCCTCTATGTTTTCTTATGGAAATTTTATGGTTTTAGCTTTTATATGAAAGTATGATCTATTTAGGGTTAATTTTTATATGTATTGTATAAGGTCAAGATCAAGGTTCAGGGCAGAGAAGAACCAGGCTGTGTGGATACATTCTGTTATAAGTTTCTGAAGTGGGAGCTGGAAGAGAGCTCTCCTGGGACACCATTGCTCCAGGTCCTGCCTTTACTGCTCTATGTCCACTGCTCTTGGAGTCCCAGGTGACTCTCCCACAGCCTCTGTGACTCTATGATCTGCAGGTATTGGGAGACACGTAACTAAGATGCCAGGAACCCCAGAAGCCACAAAAACAGTGTTGCTCTCTCTCAGCCAGACCTGATCACCTGTCTTGAGCAAAGGAAAGATCCTGGAATGTGAAGAGATGCAAAACAGTAGCCAAACACCTAGATGTTAGAAGATTTCTTGCTTTTTTAAAACTGAGAAAGCCAAGATGGCAAACTAGACACAGCCAGGAAGAGCTTCTGTCACTGACAGACCAGACCATTAAGAAGACCAGCACATTCCAATCAGATCTTCCAGAGGAAGGCATTGAGAGCAGACAGAGGGAGGACACGGACCCTGGGCTGAAGTGAGAGGAATCTGGGAACCCTGCACAGGGTTGCTGAGCACCAGGACTTGTTCCTGGCCCCAAGCAGCTCCTGGGGAAAGAGTTAAACAGGCATGGAGTGAGCCACACTTGCCATGGCCTCTGGAAATCCTAGATGCAAGAGACCCCACAACCCACAATGACATTTGAATTGGCATGGAGAGCTATTTAAAAAGTTGGCAGGAGCAGGGATCCAGCCTGTGTAGAGCCCAAAGGGTTTAGTGCAGCAGTGGGGGCAGTGGAGCATGGGCAAGGATGCTCATCCACCAAGACTTGCCATATTCCTCTAGCTGGCTTTGTCCTTTGTTGACTGTCAGACCTGGACAGAACAGGGATATCTTGCCTATGGGAAGGGGGCAGTCTGATCTGAGCACCGCCCTGTATGCCAGCCTCTCCCAGGGCCCTTGCCTGGTCACACCTGCTTACAACACAGCCTTGGTTGCCCAATCAGGGCACTTCTCAGCAGCTACCATCATAACTCTCTCACTGGCAGATTCCGCCTAACTATCAGAAAGCTTTTGCAGATGGGCCCTGTCAGCTCATACCCACTCACAGCCTCCCCCCGCTGCATTGCTGGCAAAAGCAAGCAATGTGGACCCTACCACCTCACCGCCACTGGCATACATGTGCAAGCACAAATACCACTACCACTGCCCTGACAAAGTGCTTTTTCTGGTACCCCCATCAGAGTATTGTTGCCAGTGGACCAGGAAGACCTCAGCCCCTCCAGCAGAGCAGATGCTTAACCTTCAGGGGCCAGAGAATAAAGCCACTGGCCTTGTCCCAGCCACTCAGGGTTAGAGCACTCAGCCAAGGAGTGCTGAACTGAGCCTTGGCACCTTTAAATCATCCAGAAGCAAAGCCAGTTGACTAAACCCAACCTATACCACAGTCAAATCCTCAAGGGCATCAAAGACTATAAAAGCAGGAAGCCCCATCTAAAGGACAGCAACTTCAAAAATTAAAGGACTATTAGCCCACAGAGATGAGAATGAAACAATGCAAGAACTCTGACAATGCTAAAAGCAAGAGTGTCTCCCACCTCCAAATGACTGCACTAGCTCTCCAGCAATGGTGCTTAACCAGACTGAAATGGTTAAAATGACAGACACAGAATTCAAAATCTGGATGGCAATAAAGATCACCAAATTAAGAAGAAAGCTGGAACCCAATCCAAAGCTTCTAAGAAATCCGGTAAAATGATTAAAGGGCTGAAAGACAAAATAGCCATTTTAAGAAAGAACCAAATTGATCTGATAGAGCTGAAAAACTCACAACAACAATTTCATAATACAATCAAAAATATTAACAGCAGAATAAATTAAACTGAGTGAAGACTCTCAGAGTTCAAAGACTAATTCCTTGATCAACTCAGTTTGACAAAAATACAGAAAAAAGAATTTTAAACAATAAGCAGAACCTCCAAGAAATATGAGATTATGTAGAGATGAAACCTATGACTCACTGGCATCCCTGACAGGGAGAAAGACAGAAAAATCAACTTGGAAAACATATTCAAGGATACTGTCCATGAAAATTTCCCCAACTTCACTAAAGAGGTTGACATTCAAATTCAGGAAATTCAGAGAACCCCTGCAAGATACTATATAAGATGACCATCACTGAGACACATAGTCATCAGATTCTCCAAGGTAAACACAGAAGAGAAAATATTAAAGACAGCTAGAGAGAAGAGGCAGCTCACCTACAAAGAGAACCCCATAAGGCTACCAGTGGACCTTTCCACAGAAACCCCATAAGCCCAAGGAGATTGGGGGCCTATATTCAGCATTAAGGGAACCCCATAAGGCCACCAGTGGACCTTTCCACAGAAATCCCATAAGCCCAAGGAGATTGGGGGCCTATATTCAGCATTAAGGGAACCCCATAAGGCCACCAGTGGACTCTACAAGCCCAAGGAGATTGAGGGCCTATATTTATCATCCTTAAAGAAAAGAAATTCCAAACAAGAATTTTATATCCAGCCAAACTAAGCTTCATAAGCGAAAGAAAAACAAAATCCTTTTAAGACAACCAAATGCTAAGGGAATTTGTTACCACCAAACCTGCATTACAAGAAGTCTTTATGGGAGCACTAAACATGGAAACAAAAGACCATTATAGGCCACCACAAAATGAATTTAAGTACTATATACCCAAAACAAATTTGGACTATATACACTATAAAGCAACTGCACTATCAAGTCTACATTAAAAACCAGCTAACAACATGACAGGACCAATCCACACATATGAATATTAACCTTGAACATACACAGGCTAAACATCCCACTTAAAAGGCACAGAGTGGCAAGTTGGATAACGAAGCAACACCCAACAATATGCTATCATCAAGACACCCACCTTATGTGTAATACGCACATAGGCTAAAAGTAAAAGCATGAATAAAGATCTGTCAAACAAATGGAAAACAAAAAAACAGCAGGGATTGCTATTATTATTTTGGACAAAATAGACTTTAAACCAACAACAATCCAAAAGGGCATTCCATCATGATAAAGGGTTCAATTCAACAAGGTGGCTTAACTATCCTAAATACACACGCACTCAACCTGGAGCACCCAGATTCATAAAATAAGTTCTTGGAAACCTACATAGAAACTTAAATCACCACTCGAAGACTTCAACACCCCACTGACAGTATTAGAAAAACCACTGAGACAGAAAACTAACAAATATATTTGGGACCTAAACTCAACTCTTGACCAATTGGACTTTACAGATATCTACAGAACACTCCACCCAAAAACAACAGAATAAACATTCTTTTCATCAACATGTTGCACATATTCTAAAATCAATGACATGCTTGGCCATAAAACAATTCCCAAAATATTCAATAAAACCAAAATCACACCAATCACACTCTCAGACTACAGCACAAAAAAGAAATTAACACCAAGAAGATCTCTCAAAACCATACAATTACATGGACATTAAAATATCTGCTCATGCAGGACTTTTGGGTAAACAATGAAATTGAGGCAGAAATCAAGAAATTTTTTGAAACTAATGAAAACAAAGAAACAACATTTCAGAATCTCTGGGACACTGCTAAAGCAGTGTAAAGAGTCAAGTTTATAGTGCTTAACACCCACATCAAAGAGTTTGAATGGTCTCAAATTAACCACTTGACATCACACCTAGAGAAACTAGTAAAACAAGAGCAAACCAACCCCAAAGCTAGCAGAAGAAAATAAATAACCAAAATCAGAGCTTAACAAAATGAAACAGACACATGAAAAATTATACAAAAGATCAGCAAAACCAAAAGTTGCTCCCTTGAAAGAATAAATAAGATTGAGAGACAACTAGGTAGGCTAATAAAAAAAAAGATAGAAATAAACACAGCCAGAAATGGCAAAGGGAACATTAGCACCAACCCCACTAAATTTTTTTAAAACCCTCAGAGACTATAATGAACACTTCTATGCACACAAACTAGAAAACCTAGAGTAAATAAATAAATTCCTGGAAACATACAACCTCCCAAGGTTGAACAAGGAAGAAACTGAAAACCTGAACAGACCAATAACAAGTTCCAAAATTAAATCAGTAATAAAAAACATACCAACTCCAAAGAGCCCTGGACCAGATGGGTCCACAACTGATTTCTACCAATGTGTAAAGAAGAAGTGATACCAATCCTACTGAAACTATTCAAAAAAATTGAGAAGGAAGGACTCCTCCCTAACTCATTCTATGAGGCTAGCATTATTCTGATGTCAAAATCTGACAGAAACACAATGAAAAAAGAAAACTTCAGGCCAATATCTCCCATGAATATAGATTTTAAAATCCTCAACAAAATATTAGCAAGCGAAATTCAGCAGCACATCAAAAAAGTCAACTCACCACAAATAAGTAGGCTTTATTCCTGGGATGCAAGATTGGTTCAACATATGCAAATCAATAAATGTGATTCATCACATAAACAGAACTAAAAACAAAAATCATGTGATCATCTCAAAAGACGAAAAAGACTTTCAATAAAATTCAACATCCTTTCATGTTAAAAACGCTCAACAAGCTAGGCATTGAAGAAACGTAAGTCAAAACAATAATACTTATCTATGACAAACCCATAGTCAACATCATATTGAACAGGCAAAAGCTAGAAGCATTCTCCTAAGAACCAGAACAAGACAAGATGCCCATTCTCACCACTCCTATTCAACATAGTTCTGGAAGTCATTCTCACCACTCCCATTCAACATAGTTCTGGAAGTTCTAACCAGAGCAATCAGGCAAGAGAAAAAAAAATAAAAGGCATCTAAATAGGAAGAGAGGAAATCAAACTCTCTCTCTTCACAGATGATATGACTGTACACCTAGAAAACCCCATAGTGTCTGCCCAAAGGCTCCTAGAACTGATAAACAACTTCAGCAAAGTTTCAGGATTAAAAAAAAGTACAAAAATCACTAACATTTCTATATATCAATAATGTCCAAGCTGAGAGCCATATCAAGAATCCAATCCCATTCACAATAGCCACAAAAAGAATAAAATACCTAGGAATACAGCCATCCAGTGAGGTTAAAGATCTCTACAACAAGAATTATAAAACACTGCTGAAAAAAAATCAGACACAACACAAATGGAAAAACACTCTATGTTCATGGATAAAAAGAATAAAAAGAATCAATTTTATTAAAATGATAATATTACCCGAAGTATTTTACAGATTCATTGTGGTTCCTATCAAGCTATCAATGACATTTTTCACTGAATTAGGAAAAAAAAATTGTAAAATTCATATGGAACCAAAAAAGAGCCCAAATAGCCACAGCAATCCTAAGCAAAAAGAACTAAGACTGAGGCATCACATTATCTGACTTCAAACTACACCTCAAGGCTATGGTAACCAAAAAATCATGGTATTGGCACAAAAACAGACACACAGACCCATAGAATTTGCCTTATCTATCAATTTATCTGCCACCTACCCACCAGCCAGCTAGCTATCCATCCATCCATCTATACATCAATCTATCAACCTATTTCTTTGGCAAAGCTATGGAAATGTCATAGAGAAGATGACCCTCTAATCATTGCCTTTGCTCCCAATGGTATATTTTGGGTAAACAAGAAAAAATATTTCTGCTGCAATGCTATACCCATTCCAGGTATGGCCCCAGATCTGTATTATTGTAGTAAACATGTTTTTTTCCTCTTCCACATATTCACCATAGCATGGATACACTTGTCCATTGCTCTGATGACTCTGGAGAGGACATTGCTGGCTGCCCTCTCCCTCCAACATCTATCTCTTACCATCCATTGTGTAGGCACAGGGTCTGAGTGAGATTGACCTACCAACCCCATTCCTCGCATTGGCCCCAAAAGTCCTACAGCATATCCTCCTCCTCAACAGAGTAATTGGTTTAATTAAAATAAAATTCAGGACTTTTGATGGTTTGGAAAAGAGAATCTCTCTTTCTCTGAATGGAATGGTGTATGAATGTGAAGCCCAGGACTGCTTCAACCATTGAACTCCAAGGCAAGCCAGTCTGGGAATGCAACTGATTCAAAATGGCAAAGCAGAAAGAATACCAGAGAAATAGAGCCAGAGCCCTGGTCAGAATGTGCCTAAAGACTGCACTCTCTACCTCTAGACATTTTAGTCATGTGAGTCATTATTTGTTTTAACCAGTTTGCCGCCTTCTTTTCCATTACAGGTTTTGGGAACTAAATGCATCATTACCATGCCAACCCCAAAGAGTTAAGGGCAATCGAGGAGTGGGAGGTGGAGATTGTTTTGTGAAAATCCTTACTCATTTACTAATCCAGCATGTTGCCCAGCTTCCGGAGTTTTCTTTGCTCATTTGTGATTAGATCAGCTCATAAGGAACCACTTTTTCTTTCTAAGCCCGCCTTTCTCTACTTCCAGAATCTCTCTCACACTTGTGACTCAATCTAAAGGCCTTAATCTGGCCAAAATTTAGCTGTGGGAACTCTGAGCCATCCACCAATATCCTTTGTACTCTTAACTTCTGCCAACTGACAGTGCTGAGTGAGGGGGACTGGGAGCTGCACCTCTTCGGTCATAGGCCCGCAGGCCCCTGAGACAGAGGAAATGCCAACAGACTGACGAATTGGATTAGAAATGCAATTCCAATGCAAAAATGGAATTGGAGCCGATGGATTGGTGTGTCTATGAAAGAGTTCAGGAAAATCAGTCACTGCTGACCACAGGAGCCACAAGGCTCCTGCCCCTAACAGTCTGCTGCCACCATGTCCATGTCTGCTCAGACTCCCCAGACTACTCCATCCACCTTCCAAAGACAGGGTCCTTTCCTCATCTTGATTTCTCCACTATCACTTTTCCATTATCACTACATCTAGAGTCCCCATTCCCAGCACCAGAGGTCTCAATTACTCTACCATCACCACCACATTCCATCCTTAGTAACCCAGTGCTTTCTCGTCCTTATGCCTTTCATTGTTCTTTTGCCCTCTCTTGGGTCCTCTTGCCCCACCCCTCTGTCTTTCTAAATTCTACCTGTCCTCCATGACACTGCTTCTGAGTAGAAAATGTTTCAAAGAAAAGGCACGAGATTTGAAATCAGATTGATCTAAGTTTAAATTCTACCTAGGATGACTGTGAGTGATAGAAACAGGCTAAATGTGTCTGGATCAAAGATACCAAAATTTAGAATCCACTTCTGCACAGTCACCTGTTCCATTTCCCTTTCCTCCTCTATAGTGTCATATATGACAGGAACAACATCCTGAAGAGATCCCCTATGTGTTACCATGAAGAAAACTGTGGCCTCAATTCCACTGTAGCCCCCAGTAACCTAGGATAAATCACGTAGAGGACTTCTTTTACCTAAGAGGCAGCTATAACCAAAGTCATCTATAAGTCTTCCTTTCTAAAGTTCACCTCTTCAAAGAGTAGGAAAGGTAATTCCAAGGAAAAGCATTCAAAACATAAAAGGAAATGATTTTGAACACCAAAAACAGAGCTTCTCTTTTCTACCTACCACTCAGGCATTTTTTGGTTGAGGCAGTTTTGGGGCAAAAGTTGTCTTGAACTTTGTGTATAAGCACATAGGACAGGAGAAAGGGGGAAAAGAAAGACGAAACTCAATTGGTTCATTGGTCCTTACAGCTTTGGATCAGAAAGACCACTAGCCTCTTCTGCTTCTTATTTCATCCTTGTCCATTTAAGTCCCTCCTCAAGCTTGTCCCTTAGGAGACCTCAGGACCATCAAAATAACCACCAGTCTTTTGGCATATAATCCTTCCAAAGAGTAATACATCATGTTAATTTAACTTATGTAAGCAAAATAAATAGCAAAAACCTTTCAGCCCAGTGATTTTACCACCCAAATCTCCAAGGGACAAGCCATCTCAGAGTTTACAGGTCTATCTCTATCCTCTGGCAGCTTACCATGGTTTTATCCTTAATGAATTTACTCAAATACTTTTATTAGCAGTGAGACTCTGCATTCACTGGAATAGAAGTTTCCCTGGAAGCTCTTGAATTCTATGGCTTCTACTTATCTATAACCGTTTCTCCACTGCCTTGACTTCTAATCTATGCAGTATGGCTGTGTCTCCTAACACTATCAGACCACTGTCCTGGCACAACTTTACTGTTCTGTATTTGCCATAAAATATGTCTACTAATAATAATGAATATTTCATGATTAATAATTTTGTTTGCTTTCCTGAAAATTTTAAGCGCTTTTTGAGGAATCATTTGGATAACCTAAGTCTGTTAGTAAACATTGCTCAAAGAAATTTGTGCTGAGGTCTCTTTTTCATTCTGTAAGTTTTGTTCTACAAGCGAAGGCATTCCAATGTCTTTGAAGCTATGGGTGTTTCCCGCAGAGTTACGGTGATAAAGGTAGAATCCCTCCCTCTAAAACTATTAGGAAAGTGCTTACTCAGTATTTCATTCCTTCATTTCCTCTTACCTCCTTCCTCAG
Organism: Macaca nemestrina; assembly: GCF_043159975.1. NCBI lineage: Eukaryota > Metazoa > Chordata > Mammalia > Primates > Cercopithecidae > Macaca > Macaca nemestrina. Next base: position 43,187,230 of record NC_092126.1, read on the forward strand.
GTCAGCTGCTCAGATTCAGATGGAACATAAGCAATAATGTTTTTCTGAGGTTTCTCTTCCTTTCTGTCAGTGGACTGACTTAACATTTTGTTGGCAGCCTTCAGAGCACTTCATACGTCCCTGCAAGATGTTAAAAGCAATTTAGAGGTACTCAGCACATATAATAAATAAGTTTTCAAAACAATGTCTCTCAAAATTGTCAACAGTATCCAGAACTGGGTAAAACACTTCTCTGTTGGTTTTTCCTGGGAGATGTTACCAAATAATTTTTAAAACTATCAAGACTGAGATAGCAGTTCTGTGACCATAAATCACTGACTTTCTGTGACAAACTTACATTGCCCAAAAAATATGTTCCAGAAATGACAATACACTGGCATTATATTACTTCTTCCAATCTGGCTTTATGTCCAGAAGTTCAAAAATTCTTGATCAGAGTAGGTGTGGTGGATATCTGTAGCTCTGGCCTCCCATCATCCCTTTGCCATTATGCTGGTGTCTTATCCCAGTCTTTCTCTGGGGAACCACTCCGTCTCATATTCAATCCATGTAATCTGAATGAGTTAAACCCATGCCCAGCTGTAAGGGTAAACATGTAATTTGAGTCTAAGCCAATCAGCACGCTGCATTTTTCTAGCCTCAGTGATTGGCTTAAAGATGCTCACATGACTCAACCAACCAGAGCCAATAAGATATTGCTGAGACTTCTGGGAGAGAGACAGGTTCATCATTTCTGGATTTAAACCTTAAGGACAAAGTGTGAGTCTGTTGCCGCTATTATGTTACCACATAGAACCTGATACTGCAGTCAAGATAGTAATGATGAGAACTGAGTCTTGAGACTATTTGAATCCTTAGAACCAGTTGAACCTGAAACCATCTATGCTCTTGGATTTTCAGTTAAATGAGCCAAAAACTCCTTTTTCCCCCCTGCTTAAGCAAGTCTTCATTAGGTATTCTTTTAATTCAAAACAAAAAATCACGAATGCCCACTGTATACCCTGATTTTGGTTTGAAAAATAAATTCAGCAAAGGCAAAAGTATAAACTGAATGATGTAATAAAGAACCTCTATTTTTACATTTCTTAAAGTAGCTAACACACCCTGGGCACACTCCAGATTTCCAAGATGGCATGTATGTGTTTGACTGAATAAATGAATACAGATGGAAAGTTAAGAATAATTCATGCCAAGTGTTAGGGAGTCCCTGAGTTTCAAAGCAATACTCATTAGAATTGGAATCTCTAGGGTGGATATGAAACTGCTGATCAATGTTGAATGAGCAGAGCTCACTAAATACTGAGCCACAGAATAAAATGCCTGTGAGCAAGATAGCTCTCACTGACCAGGCTCTTGGCAAGACCACCTATCTTCCTGAAACAGGGAATAGACAAAGCCTAAGGGAAAGCCCTTGCTTCCCAGCCCCAGCTGCAAATGTATTCCAGAGGACTGAACAATCAGATTCAGGGCCTCAGAGAGCTCCCACCACAAAGTGGTGTAAAGATGTAGGCTGACAGGGCAGTGCGAATTCCAAAAAGAACACCCAGAGCCCAAGGTCCATCGCAGCCTCTTCCTGACACTAGTAAGTTAAGCATGCCCACAACTCTGACAATATTTTTAGACAGGGCCGGCCCAGAACCCCAAGAAAAAGGGTCCTCACAAGAATTAGAAATGACAGAGGAACCAGGACATAAGCAAGAGTGGCTTTAGAAAAGTGTAAATGGTGAAAAATTTTGTTCTCATCCACTGCAAGCACCTTCCTCCAAGAGGGCCAAGTCTTCCATCACTTCAGACATAAAGGAAATGGGTTGGAGATTCCTTCCTTGTACAAAGAATTTGGGAATTAGTGCGAGTAAAGGGACACCAAGAATATAAATCCAAAGAAAAACAGGGATGCTCAGAACAAGGCCAGATTTTAACTCAGACTCACAACTTTCAGCTCAAGTGGTGAAACTTACCAGACACTGACAAGGCAACTCTGAAATCTCCCTCTCTGAACAAAGAATGGAATTCCATTGCTGTCATTGTATTCTTTCAGCTTCTAACTTACATCATTAAAATACAAATCTCTTTGCAGAGAAAGTAGCTTAGACTATTGTCAGTCATTTGCTCCTCTGTATAAAAGTTTTGTCACCAGAGGAGAGTGTGATAGCTAGACATATAAATACATAAAGAGGGTGAGGAAATGGAATGGGACTGAAAGGAAAATGAATTTGGGCAAGTGACACACTAGACAGAAGAACACAGACTTTAGGTTTAGAAAGACCTGGATTCAAGTATGACCCCACCACCTATTAACTCTTATCTTGGGCTAAGTACATCACTTCTTTGAAACTCAACTACTTTCTCTGCGAAGAGTGAATATTAATACCAGTCTCCATGACTCTGATTATATTATCCTGTCTGTCTTGTATACCACATATTCCTTGTCATTTGCTAGGCTAACTCCTATTCAGGCCATAGACCACCTCATGTTTCCTCCTCAGGAAGACCGAATTGGGGAGGTGTTCCTTGTCTTAAGTCCCACAGCATCTATCTACATAGAGCAGAATTTGCATCACTTGTAACTCTTATTTTTCTGTACTGTGACTTTATACTCTGATTGTCTCCAATAAAGCAAGAGGACTTTAAGACTCAGTGTCTGTATTTTATTCATGAGTGCATCCCCAGTGCTTAGAAAACTTGAAAAGATAAAGAAGAGGGATCTCAAGGGCTCACCTAGGAGAGAGAGAAACATCGGGCTTAGGAGGGCCAGGAAGAAGCAAGTGAACTCTGCAGGAGGCTGTTCTTCCACTACAAGAGGAAATAATGCAGGCAGGGCTGAGAGAGAGATGGGCAGCTACATCACTTCTATTCTCCCCAAACCAACTTTCTAACCTGGAGCAGAAATCTGAATGGAGATAAGATAGGAGTTGTGACATTGTTATTAGACAAAGTTGAATTCAAGGTCAAAAGCACTGCATAGGGACAGAAGCAGTCACTTAGTAATGATGAAGTCTGCAGTCCATGGAGATGATACTGTCATGAACCATTAGGAATCAAATAACAAAGCATCAACATTTGTAAAGGAAAATCATAGGAAAATAAAAGAGAAACTGACAAAAATATAAAAGTAATAAAAAGGTTCAAGTGTACCTGTTTCAGTCTCTGACAGATAAAGTGTATGAATATAAATAAGGATATAAAATATGTGAATAATTAAAATTATCTCTTTCTAGGTTGCTATAGTACATTTATAAAAATTAACATCTTTCAGGAATAAATTCCAAGAAGCTATTATAATACAAACCACATTCTAAGATGGCAATACAATAAAACAGCAAATGTAGAAACAGAAAAACCAAACACTGGAAAATCAGGAGAAAAACATTTCAGTTAACTATTGGGCCAAAGATAACAGATTTAACTGCAATTGTTAACTATCTTTTAAAAATAACATTACAAATTAGAACTAGAAAAACTTCAAAATTGTACCCAGAGGATAGTTCATATCCTTGGACACATATCTCTAAACACACAAGAATGAAAATAAATAAATATTCATCATCACAGATTAAAAGAGAAAGAAAAAATAATTTTTAAAAAGTTCAAGAAAAATATAAACAAAAAAATAAATTGGTTGTAAACAAATAGTAGAATTAAATATTTTAAGAGCAGATTCTTCAGAGAAAAAATTCAATACAGCTAAAATATCATTTGTCAGTTTAGTCAAGAATAAAATGTAGAAAGTACAAAATTATAAAATAGGAATGAAAAGAGAAAACACAAATGCAAGGAAATCCAAAGATACACAAAAGAACACTTCATTCAACAATGTGTTAGTAACTTTGAAGATATGAATGAAATGTGTGATTTTCAAAGGAAAATAAAAATTACCCAAACCAAAAAAAAAAAAAATAGGAGAGGGAAAACTGTGATAGAAACTAAGTAATATGTCAAAAAAGACCTGGGGAAAATGACAAATAGGAGGCAAGACTAACGGGGAGCTCCGACAGAGCAGCATGTGGAGACCCACATCATGAACTTTTGCTCCAAGACTTACCACAGGAACATACCAGGAAAGATGAGATAATCTACAGACCCTTTGAAGGAAGTGGATTGCCACTTCAGGCTCTGTGGGACAGCTGAGGAACTACAAAGGACGTAATGTCTCAAGAGTTCTATGGCCCTGCCCACCACCTGAGAAACCTCAATACTTATCCCAAGGTGACCCTAGGGCAAGCTTGTATCCCGCAGCTGAGGCCCTCTTGAAAGCACCACATCCTGGCTGGAGGCCAACCAACACAAAACCAGTGTACTCAACAAAAATAGAACTGAGGACCTTCACACAGTCTACCTTACTCCCCTGCTACCCTTGAGTCCCAGATCTTCCCTCTGACATAGTCTATCTAAACGAGAAGGAACCAGAAAAACAATTCTAGTAATACAACAAAACAAGGTTCTTTAGTACCACCAAAAGATCACACTAGCTCACCAGCAATGGATCCAAACCAAGAAGAAATCTCTGAATTGCCAGAAAAAGAATTCAGAAGGGTGATTATTAAGCTATTCAAGGAGGCAACAGAGAAAAGTGAAATCCAACTTAAAGAAATTAAAAAAAAAAAAGATACAGGATATAAATGGAAAAACTCCAGTGAAATATATAGCATTAATAAAAAAAAACAATCACAACTTCTGGAAATGAAGAACACACTTAGAGAAACGCAAAATTCGCCAGAAAGTCTGAGCAATAGAATCAAACAAGTAGAAGAAAGAATGTCAGAGCTCAAAGACAAGGCTTTAAAATGAATCCAATCTGACAAAGACTAAGAAAAAAACATTTTCTATTTTTTTTTTTTAAATGAACAAAGCCTACAAGGAGTTTGGGATCATGTTAAATGACCAAACCTAAGAAGAGAAATCTAAGTTTGGAAAACATATTTGAGAGAATAATTGAGGAAAAGTTCCCCAGCCTTGCTAGAGATCTAGACATCCAAATACAAGAAGCTCAAAGAATGCTTTAAAGCCATAGTTTTATAATTTATAAATATGGCTTTATAATACTATAAAACCATAGTTACCAAAACAGCATGGTACTGGTATAAAAACAGGCATATAGACCAATGAAACAGAATAGAGAATCTAGAAATAAAGCTAAATACTTACAGGCAACTGATCTTCAACAAAGGAAACAAAAACAAAGTGGGGAAAGGATACCCTATTCAACAAATGGTGCTGGGACAATTGGCAAGCCACATGTAGAAGAATGAAGGTGAATCCTCATCTCTCACTTTATATAAAAATCAACTCAAGATGAATCAAAGACTTAAATCTAAGACCTGAAGCCATAACAATTCTAGAAGATAGCATCAGAAAAACCCTTCTAGACACTGGCTTAGGCAAAGACTTCATGACCAAGAACCCAAAAACAAATGCAACAAAAATAAATATAAATAGATGGGACTTAATTAAACTAAAAAGTTTCTGCACAGCAAAAGAAATAATCAGCACAGTAAAGAGACAACCCATAGAGTGGGAGAAAATCTTCACAATCTATACTTCTGACAAAGAACTAATATCCAGAATCAATAAGGAATTCAAATCAGCAAGAAAAAAAATAAGGAATCCCATCAAAAAGTGAGCTAAGGACATGAATAGACAATACTCAAAAGAAGATATACAAATGGCCAACAAACATATGAAAAAATGCTCAACATCAGTAATGATCAGAGAAATGCAAATCAAAACCACAATGTGACACCACTTTACTCTTGCAAGAATGGCCATAATCAAAAAATTTTAAAAAATACTATAGATGTTGGTATGAATGTGGTGAAAAGGGGAATACTTTTACACTGTTGCTGGGAATGTAAACTATAATAGTACAACCACTATGGAAAACAGTGTGAAGATTGCAGATGACATGATTGTATATTTAGAAAACCCCATTGTCTCAGCCCAAAATCTCCTTAAGCTGATAAGCAACTTCAGCAAAGCCTCAGGATACAAAATTAATGTGCAAAAATCACAAGCATTCTTATATACCAGTAACAGACAGAGAGCCAAATCATGAATGAACTTCCATTCACAATTGCTTCAAAGAGAATAAAATACCTAGGAATCCAACTTACAAGGGATGTAAAGGACCTCTTCAAGGAGAACTACAAACCACTGCTCAGTGAAATCAAAGAGGACACAAATAAATGGAAGAACATACCATGCTCATGGATAGGAAGAATCAATATCGTGAAAATGGCCATACTGCCCAAGGTTATTTATAGATTCAATGCCATCCCCATCAAGCTACCAAAGACTTTCTTCACAGAATTGGAAAAAACTGCTTTAAAGTTCATATGGAACCAAAAAAGAGCCCGCATCGCCAAGACAATCCTAAGTCAAAAGAACAAAGCTGGAGGCATCACGCTACCTGACTTCAAACTATACTACAAGGCTACAGTAACCAAAACAGCATGGTACTGGTACCAAAACAGAGATATAGACCAACGGAACAGAACAGAGTCCTCAGAAATAATACCACACATCTACAGCCATCTGATCTTTGACAAACCTGAGAGAAACAAGAAATGGGGAAAGGATTCCCTATTTAATAAATGGTGCTGGGAAAATTGGCTAGCCATAAGTAGAAAGCTGAAACTGGATCCTTTCCTTACTCCTTATACGAAAATTAATTCAAGATGGATTAGAGACTTAAATGTTAGACCTAATACCATAAAAACCCAGAGGAAAACCTAGGTAGTACCATTCAGGACATAGGCATGGGCAAAGACTTCATGTCTAAAACACCAAAAGCAACGGCAGCAAAAGCCACAATTGACAAATGGGATCTCATTAAACTAAAGAGCTTCTGCACAGCAAAAGAAACTACCATCAGAGTGAACAGGCAACCTACAGAATGGGAGAAAATTTTTGCAATCTACTCATCTGACAAAGGGCTAATATCCAGAACCTACAAAGAACTCAAACAAATTTACAAGAAAAAAACAAACAACCCCATCAAAAAGTGGGCAAAGGATATGAACAGACATTTCTCAAAAGAAGACATTCATACAGCCAACAGACACATGAAAAAATGCTCATCATCACTGGCCATCAGAGAAATGCAAATCAAAACCACAATGAGATACCATCTCACACCAGTTAGAATGGCGTTCATTAAAAAGTCAGGAAACAACAGGTGCTGGAGAGGATGTGGAGAAATAGGAACACTTTTACACTGTTGGTGGGATTGTAAACTAGTTCAACCATTATGGAAAACAGTATGGCGATTCCTCAAGGATCTAGAACTAGATGTACCATATGACCCAGCCATCCCATTACTGGGGATATACCCAAAGGATTATAAATCATGCTGCTATAAAGACACATGCACACGTATGTTTATTGCAGCACTATTCACAATAGCAAAGACTTGGAATCAACCCAAATGTCCATCAGTGACAGATTGGATTAAGAAAATGTGGCACATATACACCATGGAATACTATGCAGCCATAAAAAAGGGTGAGTTTGTGTCCTTTGTAGGGACATGGATGCAGCTGGAAACCATCATTCTTAGCAAACTATCACAAGAACAGAAAACCAAACACCGCATGTTTTCACTCATAGGTGGGAACTGAACAATGAGATCACTTGGACTCAGGAAGGGGAACATCACACACCAGGGCCTATCATGGGGAGGGGGTGGGGGAAGGGATTGCATCGGGAGTTATACCTGATGTAAATGACGAGTTGATGGGTGCTGACGAGTTGATGGGTGCAGCACACCAACATGGCACAAGTATACATATGTAACAAACCTGCACGTTATGCACATGTACCCTAGAACTTAAAGTATAATAATAATAAAAAATAAAGTTAAAAAAAAAGAAAAAGAAAAAAAAAAAGAACTAAAAGTAGATCTACCATTTGATCTAGCAATCCTACTCCTGGATATCTACCCAGAGGAAAAGAAGGCATTATATGAAAGAGACACTTGCACACGCATGTTTATAGCAGCACAATTTGCAATTGCAAAAATATGGAACCAGCCCAAATGCCCATGTATCAACGAGTGATTTTTTTAAAAATGTGTATATATACACCATGGAATACTACTCAGCCACAAAAAGGAATAAGACAATGGCATTTGCAACAATCTGGATGGAATTGGAGACCATTATTCTAAGTGAAGTAACTCGGGAATGGAAAACCAAACGTTGTATGTTCTCATTCATAAGTGGGAAATAAGCTATAGGACACAAAGGCATAAGAATGATACAATGGACTTCGGGACCTTGGGGAAAGGGTGTGAGGGGTGTGAGAGAGAAAAGACTACGCATTGGGTATGAAGTACACTGCTTGGGTCATGTGTGCACCAAAATCTCTGAAATCACCCTAAAGAACTTATTCATGTACCCAAACACCACCTGTTCCCCAAAAACTTATTGAAATAAAAAAAATTGTGAGGTCAATCAGTTAAATACACAGCCTTGAAAATAAATAACCTAACATGTACAAGCCTATGGATTACTTCTACAAATATAATATTGACTGAAATCTGCTTTTAATAGTGTTTGAAACATTTACATCTTACCATCTTTTCTTCATTATCTATAGAAAGCAGATTGGAATTTCTAGAAGCACAGGCCATCAGATTGTCTTCCCAAGTTCTTTTTTTCTTACCAGTGTAATAATAACTGTTGGAATATGTAATCCACTCCTCTGGACAATGGCCACATTGATATGCTAAATAAAGATATGAATTCCTATCCAGAAAACAAATATGTCAAACAGCTACTCTCTCAACATCTCCCATTCATCCAAACTTCTATAGACAGATGATTTCACAAATGAATTCTAGCAAATATTCAAAATGCAGGTAATCCTCATATTACCAAAAAGAAAAAAAAAGCTGTCTCAAATTACTCAAAGTAGACCCAAAGGAAAGAGACAAACTCCCTACCACTACGATAAAAGAAGTCACAGGTTCATATCTTAAGAAGAACATATGGAATGGGAAATACTGTGTGGCCATAACTGAAAAATACAATCTGTCTCATTCTCATACTCCCAACTATGGTCTCCTTCTCTAACATGTGAGCTGTCATTCAAACGACTACAAAATAACTCTTGAATGTTAGGAGAACATCAGGAAAGACATACCTGATACTGTCTTGATATCTTGCTGCGTTTACTGTACTATACCTTTCTGCTGGAAGCTGAAGCCAAGTGTGGCCTCACTATTGTAGTTAGGTAATTACAGGTATAATTATCAGGTTGAGCCTAGGAGCATGACAATGAGCTTTGTACTTCGCAAATGTCTTTAAGCTCTTGTTCTACTTTCGAAGAACTCCAAATTGGAAATTGTGAAAATACATAATCAGAAAGGTACATACTCAAAGAAAATGCCATGGCCCCACATCAAAAACTTGGTAAGTTGGTGTACAAGTATATATTTTACGTTTAAAAGTTTAGGGTAAGGTAATTCTATTTCAGTAACAAAAGAGTAACTTCTATCACAAACTCTCTCATAGATAACAATTATAAACTCTGGACAAAATTGGGAAAGGAGTAATCTAGTAGAAAACAGTAAAGAGCAGTGAAAAGCAGGCAGAAATCAGAGGGGCATGATAAAGGGGACAACACTGGATATTGGTTCGTGCAGATTTCCTCCTGCAGGCATTCCCATATTCATACCATGGAGGTGTAAGTTAAGCAAATATTCACAGTCCTGCAGCCTGAGAACTCAGAGGCTGGAGTTCAGAGTTTCCAGGTGGCTGAAAGGTAAGGAAGCTATAAAGGTGAAGTTCCACAATGTGCATGTAAAGCCAAATCCTCAGGTGATCAACGAAATATACATGCATGGGAGAAAACTTCAAAAACTGTGGCAAAAAGCAGTAAGTGGAGGACAGAAAAAGTTGAATTCAACTGTTGCCTACCATAGGAGAGACAGAATTTGGAGTTGAGTCCTATGAAGAAACTGCCTCCTGATATAAACATCAACACTTTCCAGAGGAAGATAAGAGAATTCAGCGTTTCAATCATGTGTCATGCACAATATCCAATATACAATTACATCTTACTAGACAATGTGAAGAAACAGGAAAATATGAGTTATAGTCATGAGAAAAAAATCAGTCAATATCAACTGACTCTGAGATAAGTCAGACATTGGAATTATTAGGTAAGGACTTTAAAGCAGCTATCATTAATAGTTTCAAGCACTTAAAGAAGCACATGGATGTTTAAATAAAAAAAATATAGGAGAAAAATGGATGAATAGAGGAGGATCCTCTGCAGAGAAGTGAAAACTATGTGAAAGAAACAAATAGAAAAATCAAAAACTAAAAAGTACAATTGTTGACATAAATATTTGCTGGATGGGTTTTGGGTTTTTTTGTTTGTTTGTTTGTTTTGGTTTGGTTTGGTTTGGTTTTCTTTTTGAGATGGAGTGTCACTCTGCCACCAGACTGGAGTGCAGTTTATGATCTTGGCTCACTGCAACCTCTGCCTCCTGGGTCCAAGTGATTCTCTTGCCTCAGCCTCCTAAGTAGCTGGGACTACAGGTGCATGCCACCATGCCCAGCTAATTTTTGTATTATTATTATTATTTTTAGTAGAGATGGAGTTTCACCATGTTGGCCAGGATGGTCTTGATCTCTTGATCTTGTGATCTGCCCACCTCAGCCTCTCAAAGTGCTGGGATTACAGGGGTGAGCCACCATGCCTGGCCTGCTGGACAGGTTTTATAGTGAATTGGGAATGGCAGAAGAAAGAGTCATTGAACTCAAACAGATCAATATAGGTCTTCCAACGTGAAGGGCAGGGAAAACAGAAAACTTTTTTAAAAATGAAAGGGCCACAGTAACATGTGGACCCATATTAAGCAATCTAACATACATGCAGCTGAAAACCCAAAAGAGAAAACAGACAATGGAAAATAAAAACATATTTGAAGAAATCATAGGTGAAATTTTCTCAAATTTGGTTAATATCAGTTTATAGAACCAAGAAGTTCAGAGAACCCCAAGCAAATAAATACTAGGAAAATCAGGGCTAGGCATGCATGATCAAACTGCTAAAAACCAAAGATAGAGTAAAAATGTTAAAAGCAGCCAGAAAAAGAGCAACACATAATGTAAAAAAGAAATAAATGGATAGTAGTTCCTCTTTAAAGATAATGAAGGTCAGAAGACAATAAAATGATACCTCTAAAGTGCTAAAAAAAAATTCCGGAATTCTGTATCTTGCCAAAAATAGTATCCAAAAGATAAAAGTGAGAAAAGATGTTTTTAGATAAAACAAGATTGAAGTATTTGTTGTCATGAGAATACTACTTGAAGAAATGCTAAATAAAGTTCTAAAGACTGAAGGGAACTTAGATGGAAACTCAAATCTACACACACACACTGAAGAGAACTGGAAAGATCTCTTACCTGTAAAGATACATGTAAATACAAAATATTATAGAATTCTTAATTCCTTTAAAGGACAACTAAAGCAAAAATTATAACACTATATTACACACTTTATAACACACAGAGATATGTATCACAAGAATAGCACAAATGATGGGGAGTGGTGTAAAATTAAACTATATTTTTACAAAAAATCTTAGAGGCTAAAGTATATGAAAAAAATATTTATCTTGATAAAAGGTAAGAAAGGGAGAACAAAGGATCAAAACAACAGAGAGGACAAATAGAAAAAAATAAAAGATGGTCAAACTAAATTCAACATCAATAATTGCATTAAATGGAAATGGACTAAATACTATAATTAAAAGTCAGAGATTGTCAAATGGAGTAAAAATGCAAAGTCTGAATATATGCTGCCAACATGAGCTGTACTTTAAATATTAAGGCAAAAATCAGTTGAAAGCAAAAGAAGGGAAAAATATACTCCATAAAACACTAAACATTAAAAATCATGGTTAATTAATATAATGCAAACAAGTACTTTTAAACAAACATCTATTAACAGAGATAAAAAGGGCTATCATTATGATAAAAGATATTGGAAATTCATTTCAAATTCATTAGGAACTCATAACCATCATATATGTGTATATGTCTAATAACTGAGCTTCTAAACACATGAAGCAAAATCTGACAGAACTAAAGAAATATTTAAAACCAAATCATAGTTGGAAATTTTAAAAACCACTCTCTTAGCAATTAATAGAACAACTAGTTAAAAAAAAATCAGTAAAGATATGGATGATATCAATACTATCAAGCACCTTGGACTAATTAACATTTATAGAACAATGGAAAAACATACATTCTTTACAATGCACATGTGATGTTATTCAATCCAGACCTATGTTAGGCCATAAAAGGATTAACCATTTTAAAAAATTTAAATCTTACAAAGTTATGGGACCATAATATAACTAAATGTTACTAACCATATGTCTAGAAAACCTTAAATATTATAAATTAAATAATACTAATAACTCTTGGGTCAAAAAAGAAATCATTAGAAAAATCAGAAATATTAAAAACTGAATAATAATAAAATATGACATATCAACATTAATGGGACACAGCTAAAGAAGTGATTATCAGGAAATGTATAACTTTAAATGTTCACATTAGAAATGAAGAAAGTTTCAACATGAATAAGCTTCCACCTCAAGAAGCGAGAAAAAGATGAACATACTAAGCCAAAGTAAGAAGGAAAAATACAATAAAAATGAAAATTATAGCAATAAAACAGAAAATACGTAATAAAGAAATAAAACCAAGAGTTGCTTTTTGAAAACATTAGTAAATTGAAAAAAACCCTAGTAATACTTAAAAGGAAAACAAAAAGAGAAATACGAATTTCCAATATTGGAAATTAAAGTAGAAATATTATTACAGATCTTTTAAACATTAAAAGAGAATATTAAGAATATGTCAATATATTTGACAAGTTAGAAAAATATGCATTCCCTTAAAAACACACCCTACCAAAACTGATGAGATTTAATATAAAATATGAATAACCCTATCACTATTTGAAACATTGAATTTGTAATAAAAACAAATTTCTTGCAAAAGAAGCTTATGGACAAATGATTTAATTGGTGAATTAAGAAAATAAAGAAGAAATATTTTATTATTTCAATAGAAGCAGAAATTTGACAAAATATAACATTCATTCATACTTTTAAAACTAGATACAGAGAAAACTTATAAAACTTTTAGGGAAAACAGGACAAGGATGTCTTCTATCACTACCTCTATTCAACATTGTACTAGAAGTTCTAGCCAGTGCAATAAAGAATATATGTGCTCATAAAAATTGAAAAGGGAGTAAAATTTTTATGCATAGAAGACATAATTGTGCAGAGAATCACAGGATTAAGAAGTGAATTTAGCGAGAACATAGCACACAAGTTCAACATAGAAACATCAAGTATAGAAGCAAACAATTAGAAAATGAAACAAAAATATTAATTACAGTCAACAAACACACCTTAGGAATAAAATCAGCATAGGATATGCAATACTATTACCATTTTAATGTCTCCATTATTTTAATGAAAAATCAAAATAAAATAATAGGATCCAGAAGTAGGAGAAACCACATTGTAGAACACTATAACCAGAAACAAGGTTGATGTAATTAACATAGTAGGGAACTGAGATGAAGTAGCTATCATAATGTTGTGATTCTAAGGAACTTTTTTTTTTTTTTTTTGGAGGAGTTTCATTCTTGTCAAACAAGCTGGAGTGCAATTGAGCAACATTGGCTCCCTGCAACCTCTGCCTTCCAGGGTCAAGCGATTCTCACGCCTCAGTCTCCTGAGTAGCTGGGACTGCAGGCGCCTGTCAGCACAACCAGCTAATTTTTGTATTTTTAGTAGAGACAGGGTTTCACCATGTTGGCCAGACCGGTCTCAAACTCCTGACCTCAGGTGATCCACCCGCCTTGGCCTCCCAAAGTGCAGGGATTACAGGCGTGAGCCACCGCTCCCAGCCTCTGTGGAACTTTTGACAATGGCTAATTGACCACAGCATTCCTAAGAATAAAATAGGTTGACAGTTTACTAAATAATTACCGTACCTATATAACCAGAAATATTCTAAATCTAGCAGTAAGAAGCTTGATGAATGGCCTTACAGAAAGTTAGAGCTTCTTGGCCGGGCACGGTGGCTCACGCCTGTAATCCCAGCACTTTGAGAAGCTGAGGCAGGCGGATCACGAGGTCAGGAGATCCAGACCACCCTGGCTAACACGATGAAACCCCATCTCTACTAAAAATACAAAAAATTAGCCAGGCATGGTGGCGGGCGCCTGTAATCGCAACTACTTGGGAGGCTGAGGCAGGAGAATGGCGTGAACCCAGGAGGTGGAGTTGCAGTGAGCCGAGATTGGGCCACTGCATTCCAGCCTGGGCGACAGAGCGAGACTCTGTATCAAAAAAAAACAAAAACAAACAAACAAACAAACAAAACACAAAAGAAAGAACTTCTTCTTGCAAGTTCTGAGAAAGCTGCCTGAAGGTAAAATTGAGCCCTTCTGAGGAGGTCCCCTGTATTACATCCACAGGTAAAAAATTTAAATCTTTCTACAAACCTTACCCAGAAAGACTTGTGGTCATTTTATGATGGTTGCTTTGCACTGTGAAACCTATAGAATTTCTAAATATGGGCTAAGTTGAAGCTAATATCTCAATGTTGCATTGTAGTATAATATTTAATATTGAGGCTTATGGAGATCAGATAATAAGTAGTTTTGGCCAGAGAACATCTCACAGTAAGTCCAGTGGATCAACACTCTTACCCTGTGATCACTCCCAATTTCCAGAATGTATAATCAGAACAGACACACTGAGCAACACGTAGAATTCCTATACTGACCCCTTGAACTATAGAGTGATGACTATTATGGCAGAAAGAAGCAAGTGGAGCCCCTGGAACTTCCTCTTTCTACCAGAACAATTAATGCAAAAGAAACACCACATCCCACTGGGAATCACAGAGATCAGTAACACAAGACATGATTAATACAGGAGTGGTAATTCCTATCGCACACCATTTAACTCACTTGTTGGCCTATAAAGAAGAATGACAATGAATTATTGCAAACTTGATCAGGTGGTGTTCCAAATATAGTACCTTTTTAATGAAACAAATCAATACAATCCTTGGCACCTGGTAGGCAGTTATTAATCTCTCCCTCTTTCTCATCTGGGCCTTCAGAATTCATTTCATTTATGTTTGGGGCAGCATGGGACAGCAATACACCTTCCTTCCCTCTCTTGCCTTAAGGCTATGTTAATTATCTTGTTTTCTGTTATAATGTAGCCACAGAGACTTAGTCATTTTGACATTCTACAAAACATTACACAAATCTATTACAAATGACATTCATGCTGATTGGATGTGGTGAAAAGTATAAAACACCTACCAATACATACACTACTAAAAGATTGGAGATAAACTCCATTAAAGTTAGAAACCAACCAACTTGGTGCATTTTCTGGAGGCTTAATGGTCTGAAAATTTGTTAGGACATTCCTTCCAAAATAAAAGTTGTTTCTGCTCCCTGCATTGCCTACCACTAAGAAACAGATCCAATCGTTGATAAGTCTCTTGAATTTTAAAAGCAGTGTATAACACATCTGAGTGTGCTGCTCTGACCTATTTACCGAGTAGCTCACATGACCCCAGTTTTGTGTGGTTGGTGGAACAAAGCAAATGAAGGCTTTTGGGCAGGTTTGGTGAAGTGCAAGCCATTTTGCTTTTAGATCACATGACCCAAAACACACACTAGTACTTGAGATATCTAAGGCAAGAAAAATGCTATATGAAACCTCTGGAATTCTCCTAAAAGAGAATAACAGCACGAGATCCTAGGGTTTTGAAGCAAGGCCATGATCACTTTATGTAGCTAACTGTTACAACTGTTGAGAGAATTTTTGGCTTATATCCCAGGAGAGAATGAATACCTGTCTGTGAAACATCAAATGACCAGATATGAGCTGTTCTTTGTCCATTTGGTAAAGCCATAAGATTAGGTATGTAAAGCAGCTCCATCATGTAAAATAGTATATACAAGATCTATTTCGAACAGGTCCTTTGGGAACAAGTAAATTGCATGAGCAAGTAGCTGAGACTCTTACTTTACCTCTCTCTCATCTCAAACCTTCAGCATCATAGAAAATCTATATGACCATTTGACAAATAATAAAAACTTAGGTCTGATTTACAGACATTACTGCACAATATGCTGGTACAAATTGAAAGTGGCAGCTGCAGAAGTTCAACCCCAATCAGGAGTATCTAAAAAAATGGTAGTCAAAGCAGATCCTCCTAAACCATTGAGCAGTACATTTTGTCATCTACTGTGGCTGGATAAGATTATCAGGAACTCAGGTCTACAATGATTCACAGGCAGTGGCTAATGGTTTTGCTACGAGGGTGGTGTTTGAAAAGAAAAAGAGGAAAAGAAAAAGAAAAATATGTCTTTCCCCAGGGAGATCTGCAGGGAGAGTATGTGAATATACCCCTAAAAATGGGCATGAGTTGTGAACATTTTTGTCCTATGTGATTGCTCACTCATCCCACTCAGGAATGGAGGCTATGTATGAACGCAAAAAGGGCCTCTACCCATCAATCCTAATCTGCCTACCACCTCTGCTGAGTAGTAACTTGCCAGCAGCAGGGATCATGCTGAAAGCCCAATGTGGTGCCATTTTCTGGAAAACCATCTAGTCACATGGTAGCACATTAATTACAGTGGATTCCTTCCATCATAGAGGAGCAACAATTTCTCTCCACTATTAAACAGGCCTTTCTACAGAATGCATATCAGCCTACTCTGCCCTTTGCCATCTGTGGATGTATGAAATGCTTATTCACATTTCTCACAACATTGCTTCTGACAAAATAACTCATTTTCACAGCAAGAGAAATATAACAGTGACTCATGCTCATGGAATTCCAACTGGTCTTACCACATTCCCCATCACTAGCTTGATAGAATCATAGAATAGCTTGCTGAAGACTCATTACAGAGCCAGTTGGGAAACAATACCTTGCAAGATTGGGGTACTATCCTAAAAGATGCTGTTGAATCAATGCACAACATGTGGTACTGTTTCCCCCAAAACTAGTGTACATGGGTCTAGGAATCAAAAGGTGGAAGTAGGAATAGCCTCTTTCAACTTGAAGAATTGATACTTCCCATCCCTATACTTTGGGGCTCTGCTATTTTAAAAAGTCTTAGATCCCAAGAGAGAAATATTGTCACTGGGTGACACACAATGGTTTCATTGAGTTGGAAGTCAAGATTGAGACCTGGTCATGTTGGATTCTGCATGCTAGGGTTGCAACAGGCAAAGAAGTAGATTATTCTTCTGCCTGAGATGATTAATCTTAACTATCAAGGGGAAATTGGGTTGCTGCCACAAGTGTCCATGTCTAGAACCCAACTAGTGGAACCCCTTCTACCCAATAAAGGCAAGTCATGCAGTACTGACAAGGACTTGGATTGTTCAAGTTAATCACATTGACCAAGTATTGTTAAGCAAACTCAGGAATGTCACAGAACGAGCATTAATAATAATAAGGCTGATGCTCCTTCTCATACAATTAGCACAAGGAAAACCTGAGAGTTTGCATTTAGCTAAGAGCTAATACAAAGTAAATATGTTGTTGACTTAATTCAATTAAGAAATTGCTTATTTTCCTTTGGAATTTAAAAATATTTTATTGTAAATTAAACATGGGACTGTGTCCTAGAAAGAAATGTGGCTCACCATCATGGGAGGATAAATGTCCCCCAAAATTGGTCAATAAAAATCAATTAAAATGATTTCATTAAAAGAAAGCAACACTTCAAAGAACCTGGGTACCAATACTGGGATATTGTTCCCAAGTGACTGTGTTTCCTTGAGCTTTACCACATATTCACTCAACTTAAGAGCTTCCCAAAAGAGAGATCTCCCAAGTGGGAAGTGAAATGAGCTTCCCCAGTCAGAAGAAAGAAGCTCTCCATCACCAGAGTACAAGGAGAAGCTGGGAAGCATGAGTCAGAGATGTTGGGGGAAGGCTTCTGTATCAACTTAGCTCATTGAACTCTCACAACCATCCATTGAGGTAGATATTACTATAATTCCCATTTTACTGAGAGAAAACTGAGGCATAGTGAGCATAGAAGAGCTTGCCCATAGAAAGCTAGATCTAAGAGGCAGAGGCAGGATTTGCATCCAGATCTGGCCAATACCCAGAGTGTTTTCCTTTTACCTTCACCAAGTTGCTCCAATCTTTCTGTCCCTAAAAGATCTGCCAGGTTTGCTTACAGTGCAGTAATTCATGGATTAAGGAATGAAACATTCCCCAAGAAAATTAGAAGGTCACAGTCAATAGTGACTATGGAAGAAATATGGCTGCAAACTGCAGTGCAATCCTGTGCTTTTGGCAATTCTCTCAAGAAAAGATGCATTATGTTTGTTTATCATTTAAAATAAATTCTCAACAAGCTGTTTACCTGTCAGTCTGTATCTGTGGGGACTATTTGTGTAACATCAGATAAATGAGCAATTAGAGAGTTTAAAGGGCTCTTAAATGTGGTGGAGCTTGTAAACCTGAACTCCCAGGGATAGTAAATGTCACATCAAATGTCTTCAGTACATACTCCCTGTCTACCTTTTGTTTCAACAGCTGGAACATAACACTCCCCATCCCAGTCTAAGGACACCTGCCTCCCAGCAGCATATAATGGGAAAACTGGTGACCTGAGACACAAGTCACTTGGATTCTAGATTCAGCTGTTCTTGGGTAACCTTGACCAAGTCAACATTTCTCTGTTATTTTGTTAATAAATTGAGAGGGTGAAATGAGAATTTTTTAAAGGGTACTCCAACCTCCAACTTTCTATGCCCGTATGGATCTATGACTTTATGTGTAGCTTCATTCTTCACAATTTCCTAGGCAGGATTCTAAACAAGAACAAGTTTAGCCCTCAACAAATATTGGTGATCATCACCATCATTATTATTTGATAAAGTAGAAAAATCTATATGAAAAACACTAGTAAAACTAGCAGAACCAGGATCTAAAATTTGACCATTAAAGACTCATTTATTTGGTTTTTAAAAAGATACAGCCCTGTACAAACCACAGATATAAGGTGTTTCTGTATGAAGTGAGGATTGGGCAGGGACAGCTCAAGATCCCTCCAGTTAGCCATTCTTTGACCCCCACTTGGGCCCCATGGCACTGTCTCAAATACCTAGGATTCCTCAGAGGACAATTTAAAATGTACTGCTTTAAGCCAACAACCATTTACACCCTTTAAGGATTAAAGAGCCAGCAAAGATTAAGATGAGTGATTGGGAATGGAAAAGTGTAGAGTCAGACACACTTAAGAATACAAGGGAAAGAAAAGCAACTGACCTTCATTGAGGGCCTTCTGTCCACCAGATATTTTGCTATATTCTTTAAATTTGCAGTAATTGGAAAGTATTGAAATTCTATATTTTTTCAGAGGCCCAGTTCCATGCCATGGCTTTTTAAAGCCAATCCCTCTATTTGTACAGCAAATCCCATCTCTACTACTCTGCTCAAGACATTGCCCTGGAAATTCTCACCTCTTTCTCTCTTCTGTCTCAGTCATCTCTCGTCTGGATCACAGTCCTAGCTTCCTAATGGCTTCCCCACCCGTTCACAATGTATTCTAAAACTCACCACCAAAGTGACCCCTCTCAAGACACAAACCAGATCATACCTCTACTCTGTCTAGTGTCTGCAAATAATTCCCCATTATGCTCAGAGTAAAAGCCAAAGTTCTTCACAGGTCTCCAAGGGCCACATGATCTCAATCAGGTCCCCGCCTTCCCATCTTCCCTCACTTTCACTCTGCTACAGCCACACTGGTTCCCTGCTGTTCCTGGAACATCCCAAGCTTGCTCCAGCTTGGTGCCTTTGCATTGGCTATTCCCTCTGCTTGGCACATGGCCCACTCCCTACTTCCTTCAGGCCTTCATTCACTTCAGTGTCCCCTTCTCAATGAGGCTCCCTTGAATTCCCTGTTTAAGGTTGCAGCCCACCCACCCACTTGAGCTTTTCAATGTCCTTTCCTTTTATGTAAATTTATATGTTGAAGTCCTAACCCCCAATACCTCAGAATGAGATCTTATTCGGGAACAGGGTAATTGACGATGTAACCAGGAAAGATAAAGTCATAGTGGAGTAGCGTGGCCTAATCCAATATGACTGGTATGCTTATGAAAAGGGGAAATTTGGACACAGAGATGGACATGCATACAAGGAGAAAAATTGGGCTGCCACAAACCAAGAACTATCAGAAGTAGGAGAGGGGCCTGGAACAGATCATTCCAAGTGCCTTCAGAGGAAGCACCGCCCTACCCACATTTTGATCTCAATTTCTGGTCTCCAGAACTGTGAGAAAATAAGTTTGTATAACATAGTAAACATTAAATTAATATTGTCAAATTAATAAATGAAAAAATTCACCTCTTCTCCTCTGTGTTCTCAAGAAATAATCATAAAATTCTACCTTACTTTTTTATGCCTTAGCTCTCAGACTTTTCTCTGACTCTCCCCCAACCCCACCCCACCTTACCTATTTCAACTACCCATCTTCCTACCCCTGGAGACAATAATAGCATGTTTGGTCCTAATAGTGAGAGGAGTGTGATCCAAGAAGGTATAGCTACATTCATGTTGCACATATTTAATTTTCATAGTACCTCTGTGAAGCAGATATTGTAACACCATTTTACAAATGGGGAAACTGAGGCTTATAAAATTAAGTGATATTCCCGTAGCATCCTGTGCTTAAAATGTTGACCTTAGCACAGCAGGTTCTCAGAAGGAGTGGCATCTTCATCTGTGTATTGTGAGCTCCCAGGCCAGGCAGGGCACGCAGTAGGTGCTCTGTGAACACTGCTAACCTCTCCATTGTGTCACCCCTGGCAAATGGCAAAGCCGGACTGAAACATAGCCTGACATGACAGCTCGCACTCTGGCCATACCCAGAGAACATGGCCCACAGAACACGGGCCACACTACAGCTTCCTTTAATTTTTACTAAAGTTTTTCAGCAGCTTCACCTCCCCACTATCTACCCAAAACATTTCCCCACCCATGTTAATAACCCTCTGGGCACCCTCACATAAACAAATGTGCAAATGTAGGGTTTTTGTCTTTATTTTTTTAATAGGATCTCATACATACATATGTGCATCTTGCTTTTCTCATTTAGCAATCTTCCTGAAAACTCCTTCAGGTAAGCTTGTTTGGCTCTAAATTATTCTTTTTGTTGACTACATGGTATGAATGCATCATCATTTATTCAACCTTATGCCATTGTTGGGTGTTTATTTCCTGAGATTATTGGTCATCTTTTTGTTAGTGTTGCTACATAAAACATTTTTATTGAGGTGATATCTATAAATACATTCCCTGGAGTGAGATTATCATATTAAAAATTAAATGTATATATGCTTTTAGTTGTTATAATGAAAATGTTCAAACATGTAATGAACTCTATTGCCCAGTTTCACCAGTTATCAACTTATGTCCAATCTGGTTACCTCTAATCTCTTATCCATTTCCCTACAGTGCAAATTATTTTGGAAGGGAAACAAACAGATTACTTTATTGCTTTATCTGTAAATATTTCTGTCTGTATCTCTAAAAGTTGAAGACTTTAGTTTTCTTTTTTACCTCATGAACTAAGACAGAGGACTCTTAAATAACATAATCAATATCATAATCACATCTAAAAAAAACTAATAATTTCTTCCTAATCATCCTGAGGTGGCCGAGGTGTCTCTATCACTAGAATGCTTAGGGATGGCCAGGAGTCTCTCCTACTAAAATGCCTGGGGTTGGCCAGGAGTCTCTCCTGTTAGAACGCCTGGGGTTGGCCAGGAGTCTGTCCTGTTAGAATGCCTGGGGTTGGCCAGGAGTCTCTCCTGCTAAAATACCTGGGGTTGGCCAGGAGTCTCTCCTGTTAGAATGCCTGGGGTTGGCCAGGAGTCTTCCTGTTAGAATGCCTGGGGTTGGCCAGGAGTCTTCCTGTTAGAATGCCTGGGGTTGGCCAGGAGTCTTCCTGTTAGAATGCCTGGGGTCGGCCAGGTGTCTCTCCTTAGAATGCCTGAGGTTGCCCAGA
This sequence comes from Macaca nemestrina, assembly GCF_043159975.1. NCBI lineage: Eukaryota > Metazoa > Chordata > Mammalia > Primates > Cercopithecidae > Macaca > Macaca nemestrina. The sequence goes on from NC_092126.1 coordinate 43,209,346, forward strand.
TGTCTCTATCATTAGAATGCCTAAGGTCTTCAATGTTTAATTTTGCTCAACTGAATCACAAATTTACACATCGTTCAAATCAACATATATATGTTTTATGCATTATAATTGCTTAATATGCCTCTTGTCTCTCAGGGCTCTTATCTATATATTCCCTTCTTCGTGTATCCATGTCTCTCTGTCCTTCTGTTGGTCCCTGCCCCCCTCCCCTTCTCTCTCTCTTTCTCTCCAACCCCCCACGTCAATAACTTTGTTGTAGAAACCAGGCCATTTGTCCTGTAAAGATTTCCATAACCTGGAATTTGAAAATTGCATCACCACAATATTACTTAGTTTATTCCTCTGTTCCCAACAATTGGTACTTAGATCTAGAAGCTTGCTAAGATTCAGGTTAGACATTTTTGCAAGAATACTTATAGGTGTACTTCCATCAGGGGGCACATAATGTCTGATTGTCTCCTCTTAGGGCTATTAGCAGTCACTGATGATCTTGGTCTAGATTCTTCCTTTCAGTAGAAGCTGCAAAGGGGAGATACTTTATAATTCTGACCTTCATTTATTAGCTGGCATACTTCTATCAAGAGGAAATTCTCTTTACCAATTCATTCATTATCCTGAGCTGCAGTTCATATAAGAAAATCGATATAAATTATTCTTTATTTACCAGGTTTAAAAATAATGAATTAGTTGGTCAAGCATGGTGGCTGACATCTGTAATCTCAGCAATTTGGGAGGTTAAGGCGAGAGGATCACTTGAACCCAAGTTCAAGACGAGCCTGACCAATATAGGGAGCCCTCATCTCTACAGAAAGTTTAAAAATTAACCCGGCATGTTGACATGTGCCCATAGTTATTTGGAGGGCTGAGGTGGGAGGATCGCTTGAGCCTGGTAGGCAGAGATTGCAGTGAGTAGAGATCATGTCACTGAGCTCCAGCCTGGTCAACAGAGTAAGACCCTCTCTCTTAAATAATAACAGAATTAGTTTTCTAGTATCCTCTAAGTGAGAGTTGTTGGGATCTTTGTTTGACTTATCTTTATGAACTCATGGGTTTTAAATGTGAATAGAGGGTTAACAAAACTCGTGTTCTTTCTCTATGGAAAAATGACCTTGATTTAACTTTCTATATCTGTTTCCCTGGAAACCTAGTAAAGGTGGAATGTCAGCTATGTTACCAAGCAACACTTCTTATGGTAAAAATGACTTCTAATTATTAAGCTATACCTGCTCTGGGGGGACTGTCAATGAATTATAAATACCTGGTGGGAATTCATAGTTTGAACTTCTCTAAATGCAATGCATTCTTGATACTGGGATGCACCTTGCTAGGACCCCTGGAAGCTATTCCTACGAGATGAAAAACAGATATTACCTTATATGGAGAATAAGGCTGTTAAGCCAGATGACTCCCATACTCATTCGCTTAGGCCAAGTTCTGCAAGAAACAGACTATGAGAGAGAGATTTGCACCAAGGTTTACTGGGGAGTGCTTTTGGGAAATGAGGCCAACAGGACTGGACAGATTACTGGGGAGTGCTCTTGGGGAATGTGCCGAACAGGACTGGGCCTAGGAAAAAGCTAAACTGTGAAATAGTTACAACTGTAAACCTCAGCCAATTCCTCAAGGACCTCCTCACTAGCATGGACAGCACTTAAAGTTGTCCCAATTTAGACAGGGCTGCTCCCTGAATAGGGGAGTAACCCTGGGCAAGGCAGCTTCCCTCCTCTGATAGCAATTCCCAGAGAAAGATTCAGCTGTGAACTGTGAGCAGCCAACACTCTAAGCAATTAGAGGATGAGTGCCTCAATCCTACAAAGGTAACTGTGCAGCACACCACAGCATCACTATACCCACTCATTTGGCTTCATTTCTTTACACCTGACCCTGCCCTGCTGGTGTGCTGTTTTTCCTGTTCTACCATTTATCTTACATTTCCTGTCCAGATCTGGAATCACTCCTTTCTCTAAAACGCCCTACTTCCTTTTAGTGATACTCATAGACTACTCTGGGGGAAAAAAACGAGACCCATTACTACCGGGTAAGTCATGGTCTCTAGGCCTTTTCTGTGGCCAGTGTTAGAATTTTTTTTTTTCCAGATAAAATACATCATGGGTTCATATTGATATTTCACACTCAAATTCAGGACCACAAGGTTTTTTGACATCAGGAGTTGCCCATCGGTCTGTCCTTTCTCCTATGTCAAAAATACTGATTCACATTGACATCAACATAATTCATCATTTGTTTTACTGTATAATACATGCACAACACTTTCATAATAACACTACCCCTAACAATGTGATCACTGAAAGAATTTTTAAATTATCTTTGTTTGATTGCTTTTAGGGATAAACCCCACTGGAGATGTACAGTAAAATTACTGTGCTTTAACTTGAAATAATTCCCCACCAACTTAGTTTATAGTTACACTCATTTGTTTTGCTTTTTTACAATTGCTCTTTTTACTTTTATTTATAATTATGTAAAATGTTTTGATGATTTTAAAACCAGTTCTTTAAGTTGAGATATACAGCCCCTTCCACTCTGTTTCCGCCTTTGATCATAAATCTAAGCTCTTGGTTTATCTTTCCATATCATATGAATATATAAAACAGAGACCGAAGACCTTTTCTGAGATGAATGGTAGCATATTATATATACATTTCTACACCTTGCTTTTTTCACTCAATAATATATCTTTCAAAAACAGTTTAGGATGCTAGACAGGGGTTTTTCTTGTTATAATAGCTGCAGTAGACACCACTGTGTGCCTGTACCTTAGTTTATATAACCAGTTCCTATTGATGCATATTCAGATTGTCTCTAGTTTTGGGCACAAATAGTGCCATAATTAATCATCCAATAAATGAATTTTTAAAAATTTTTATCAGTGTATCTTTGGGCAAGATCCTCAGAAATAGTATTGTTAAGTCAACAGGTAAATAATTTAGAGAGTTATGTCAAATTCCCTTCTATAGGGTTTGTGTCATATAACATTCTCACCAGTAATGTACAGGAACGCCTGTTCCCCAAGTTTCGCTACGGAGTGTGTTCACAGTTTTTTGGAATTTTGGTAATCTGATTGGCAAAAAATGTTATCTTAGCCTAGTTTTATTTTGCATGTCTATTATGAGCAGAAGTGAGCAAATTTACCTATGGTTACAGGCCATTTATGTTTTTTCTGTAAACTTCATATTCTTAGCTCATTTTTCCATAGGACTCTTGATCTTTCTCATTCAAAATTTTGAGAAGCTTTCTAGATGTTAAGGAAATCAAATCCTTGCCTATGATATAGGGCACTAATTTTTTCCCTTTTTTTTATTGGTCTTTCTATTTTGTTAGTGGGGATGGTATTCTTGTGGGTGTTTTTTTTCTTTTTGCTGACTCTGTCCTTTAAAAGATTGTTGTTGTAATTATCAGTTTTTCATTATCAATACTTTTTTCTTTATTGTGTTTGTATTTTCTGTCATAATTAGAAAGGGTTTCCCCAATCACAGGTTATAAAGCAATTAACACAAGCTTTCTTCTATTACTTATAAGATTTTTTAAAACCACATTTAAATCTCTGATTCTTTCTGAATTTTCCCTGGTGGATAGTATGAGAAATGGATCCAATTTTGTTTTTATACATAAGGCTATCCAGTCCTCCTAACCCCATATATTAAATACTCCCTTTCCATCACTGATTTGAAAAGATATCATTATTAGATATTAAATTTCCACTTGCAATTTGGTCTATTTGAATTTTTTATTCTCTTCTAGCAGTCAATTATTCCATCAATACCAGTACTGTTCGACATAAAAAGTTACTGTTTTAACATTTATTATTACGTTGTAATATTTAGTACAGTATTTATTGCACATGGGCTTCTTGAATCTTTAAAGATTTATCAGAATTCCCTGTCAAAAAATATTTGGTCCTGGCGCCCATTTGTGGGAGAGCTCATTTGGTATTTTCTCTACTGATCCTATCACAGTTGGTCTGTTTAGACTTTCTACTACTGCTGGGATCAATCTGGCAAGTTGCATTTTTCTTAAAAAATGTCCATTTCATTTAGGTTTTACAATTAATTTGTTTGCATAGTTGTACACAATAGTCCAGTATAGTCGTCTAGAATTTCTGTTTTGATTATTACATGTCATTTTTATTTTGTGCATTTGCACTTTCTCCATTTATTTTTCTGCTAGATATGTGGGTGTTTGGACAATGTGGTTCATTTATTTTTCAAAGAATAAACTTTTTAGTTTATTTGTCATTTATTTGTCAACAGAAGTTTTCTGATTCATTAATTTCTGCTTTTATCTTTATTAATTTCTTCCTTCTGTTTTTTGTTTACCTTGTTCTTTTACAGGTTCTTTGAATTGGGTGTTAACTCACTTCTACTTTTTATTTTATTGATAGTTAATGCTATAAATTTTTCTTTGAAAACTGCTTTATATATAATAGGTTATAATATGTCATGCTTTTATTTTATCCGTAATAAATTATGCAATTTTATTTGCATTTTTGCTTTGATCTAAATGTTACTTAATATATTTTTTAAGTTCCTGGGAAGAAGAACCTTTGGATATTTCCTTTCTGGCATTAATTTCATTAATTTTTTTCATTGTGACCAGAAAATATTATTCCTACTCCTTGGAATGTATGGAGGTTTTCTCTGACTGCTAAAATATGGCTAATTTTCATGAATGACTCATGTGCATTTGTTTTTGCTTTTTAAGTTTGGGGGTACATGTGAAGGTTTGGTACATAGATAAACGTATGTCATGGGGGTTTGTTGTACATATTCTTTCATCAGCCAGTTATTAAGACCAGTACCCAATAGTTACCTTTTCTGCTCTTTTCCCTCCTCCCACTCTCCCCCCTCAAGTAAACCCCAGTATCTCTTCTTTCCTTCTTTGTGTTCATAAGTTCTCATCATTTAGCTCCCACTTTTAAGTGAGAACATGTGGTATTTGGTTTTCTGTTCCTGTATTAGTTTGCTAAGGATAATAACCTCCAGCTTCATCCATGTTCCCACAAAAGACATGTGCTTTTTCTTTTTAATGGTGGAACAGTATTCCATGGTGTATGTGTACCACATTTTCTTTATTCAATGTGTCATTGGTGGGCATTTAGGTTGGTTTCGAGTCTTTGCTGTTCTGAATAGTGCTGCAATGAACATTCATGTGCATGTGTCTTTATGGTAGAATGATTTATACACCTTCAGGTACATACCCAGTAATGAGATTGCTGAGTTGAATGGCAGTTCTGCTTTTAGCTCTGTGGGGAATCACCATACTGCTTTCCACAGTGGTTGAACTAATTTACACTCCTACCAACAGTGTATAAGTATTTCCGTTTCTCTGCAATCTCACTAGCATCTATTATTGTTTTACTTTTTAATCATAGCCATTCTGACAGGTGTGAGATGGTATCTCATTCTGGTTTTGATTTGCATTTGTCTGATGATCAGTGATATTGAGCTTTTCTTCATATGCTTTTTGGCGGCATATATGTCTTCTTTTAAAATGTGTCTGTTCACGACCTTTACCCACTTTTTAATGGGGTTGATTTTTCTTGTAAATTTGTTTAAGTTCCTTATAGGTGCTGGCTATTAGACCTTTGTCAGATGCATAGTTTCCAAATATTTTCTCCCATTCTGTAGGTTGTCTGTTTACTCTGTTGACAGTTTCTTTTGCCGTGCAGAAGCTCTACAGTTTAATTAGATCTCATTTGTCAAGTTTTGCTTTTGTTGCAATTGCTTTCAGTGTCTTTGTCATGAAATAGTTGCCCATTCCTATGTCCAGGATGATATTGCCTCGGTTGTCTTACAGGTTTTTTTTTTTATATAGCTTTGGGTTTTACACTTAAGTCTTTAGTCTATCTTAATTTTTGTATACAGTGTAAGGAAGGGGTCCAGCTTCAATCTTCTGCATATGGCTAACCAGTTACTCCAGAACCATTTATTGAATAGGGAGTCTTTTCCCCACTGCTCATTTTTGTCAGCTTTGTCACAGATCAGATGGTCATAGAAGTGTGGCCTCATTTCTGGGCTCTCCATTCTGTTTTATTGGTCTATGTGCCTGTTTTTGTACCAGTACTGTGCTGTTTTGATCACTATAGCTCTGTAGTATAAAGTTGAGTAACATCATGCCTCTGGCTTCATTCTTTTTGCTTAGGATTGCTGTGGCAATTTGGGTTCTTTTTTGGTTCTATATGAAATTTAAAATAAATTTCTCTCGCTCTGTAAAGAATGTCATTAGTAGCTTGATAGGAATAGCATTGAATCTGTAAATTGCTTTGGACAGTATAGCCATTTTAATGACACTGACTCTTCCCATCCATGAGTATGGGATGTTTCTCTATTTGTTTGTGTTTTCTCTGATTTTTTTGAGCAATATTATGTAATTCTCATTGCAGAGACCTTTCACCTCCCTGGTTAGCTGTATTCCTAGGTATTTTATTCTTTCTGTGGCAGTTGTGAATGGGATTGCCTTTCTGACTTTGCTTTCCATTTGAATGTTGTTGGCGTATAGGAATGCTAGTGATTTTTCTACATTGATTTTGTACCCTTCAACTTTGTTGAAGTTGTTTATCAGCTGGAGGAACTTTTGGGCCAAGACTATGGAATTTTCTAGACATAGAATCATGTCATCTGTAAACAGAGATAGTTTGACTTCCTCTCTTCATATTTGGATGTCTTTTATTTCTTTCTCTTGCCTGATATTCTGGCTAGCACTTCCAATACTATGTTGAATAGAAGTGGTGAGAGAGGGCATACTTGTGCTAGTTTTCAAGGGGAATGTTTCCAGGTTTTGCCCATTCAGTATAATGTTGGCTGTGGGTTTGTCATACATGGCTCTTATTATTTTGAGGTATGTTCCTTCAACACCTAGTTTATTGAGAGTTTTTAACATTAATGAATGTTGAATTTTGTGAAAAGCCTTTTCTGCATCTATTGAGATAATCATGTGGTTTTTGTCTTTTTGTGTGATGAATCACATTTATTGATTTGGGTATGTTGAACCAACCTTGCATCCTGGGATGAAGCCCATTTGATCACAGCAGATTCATTTTTTGATGTGCTGTTGGATTCCGTTTGCAAGTATTTTGTTAAGAATTTTTGCATCAATGTTCATTAAGAATATTGGCCTGAAGTTTTTTTGCTGTTGTAGTGTCTCTGCCAGGTTTTGGTATCAAGATGATGATGATCTCATAGAATTAGTTGGGGAGGAGTTCCTCCTCCTCATTTATTTGGAATTGTTTCGGTAGGAATGGTACCAGCTCTTTTTTGTACATCTGGTAGAATTTGGCTGTGAATCTATCAGATCCCAGGCTTTTTTTGGTTGACAGGCTATTTAGTACTCATTCAATTTTGGGACTTGTTATTAGTCTGTTCAGGGAATCACTTTTTCCTCACTCAGTCTTGAGTGGGTATATGTGTCCAGGAATTTATCCATCTCTTTTCTAATTTGTGTGTGTAGAGGTGTTTGTAGAAGCTTCTGATGGTTGTTTTTATTTCTGTGGGGTCAGTAGTAACATTCCCTTGATCATTTCTAATTGTGTTTATTGGGATTTTTTTTATTAATCTAGCTAATGGCCTATATTATTTTTTTCAAAAACTCAACCCTTGAATTCATTGATCTTTATTATGATACTTTAAGTTCTGGGGTATGTGTGCAGAGCATGCAGGTTTGTTACATAGGTATACGCATGCTATGGTGGTTTGCTGCACCCATTAATCCATCATCTACATTAGGCATTTCTCCTAATGCTGTATCTCCCTTAGCCCCCCAAACCCTGACAGGCTGGTATGTGATGTTCCCCTCCCTGTGTCCATGTGTTCTCATTGTTCAACTCCCATTTATGAGTGAGAACATGCAGTGTTTTGTTTTCCATAGTTGTGATACTTTGCTGAGAATGATGGTTTCCAGCTTCATATGTCCCTGCAAAGGACATGAACTCATCTTTTTTTATTGCTGCATAGTATTCCATGGTGTATATGTGCCACATTTTCTTTATCCAGTCTATCATTGATGGGCTTTTGGGTTGATTCCAAGTCTTTGCTATTGTGAACAGTGCCACAATAAGCATACATGTGCATGTGTCTTTATAGTAGCACGATTTATAATCCTTTGGGTATATACCCAGTAATGGGATTTTGATCCTTGAGGAATCACCACACCATCTTCCACAATGGTTGAACTAATTTACATTCCCACCAACAGCGTAAATGCGTTTCTATTTCTCCACATCCTCTCCAGCATCTGTTGTTTCCTGACTTTTTAATGATCACCATTCAAATTGGTATGAGATGGTATCTCATTGTGGTTTTGATTTGCATTTCTCTAATGACCAGTGATGAGCATTTTTTCATATGTTTGTTTGCAGCATAAATGACTTCTTTTGAGAAGTGCCTCTTCATATCCTTTGCCCACTTTTTGATGGGGTTGTTTGGTTTTTTTCTTATAAATTTGTTTAAGTTCTTTGTAGATTCTGGATATTAGCCTTTTGTCAGATGGATAGATTGCAAAAACTTTCTCCCATTCTGTAAGTGGCCTTTTCACTCTGATAGTTTCTTTCACTGTGTAGAAGCTCTTTAGTTTAATTAGATCCCACTTGTCAGTTTTGGCATTTGTTGCCATTGATTTTGGTGTTTTAGACATGAAGTCTTTGCTGATGTCTATTTCCTGAATGGTATTGCCTAGGTTTTCTTCTAGGATTTTTATGGTTTTAGGTCTTACATTTAAGTCTTTAATCCATCTTGAGTTGATTTTTGTATAAAGTATAAGGAAGGGGTCCAGTTTCAGTTTTCTGCATATAGCTAGCCAGTTTCCCCAACATAATTTATTAAATAGGGAATCTTTTCCCCATTGCTTGTTTGTCAAAGATCAGATGGTTGTAGGTGTGTGTGGTGTCGCCAATCTTTTGAATGGTTTTTTCTGTCTCAATTTTCTTCAGTTCAGCTCTAATTTTTATTATTTCTCATTTTCTGCTAACTTTGTGATTTATTTGTTCTTGCTTCTCTAATTCTTTCAGTTGTGAAGTTAAGTTGTTAATTTGATATCTTTAGAACTTTTTGATAGGGACATTTAGTGCTATGAGTTCTCCTATTAACACTGCCTTAGCTGTGTCCCAGAAATTCTGGTATGTTGTATTTTTGTTTTCATTATTTGCAAAGAACTTCTTGATTTCTACCTTAATTTCATTATTTACCCAAATGTCATTCAGGAACATGTTGTTTAACTTTCATGTAATTACATGATTTTGAGCAATTTTCACAGTATTGACTTCTATTTTTATTATGCTGTAGTCCAAGAGTATGTTTGGTATCATTTTGATTCTTTTACATTTGTTGAGATTGTTTTATATCCAATTATGTGGTCAGTTTTAGAGTATGTGCCATGTGATGATGAGAAGAATGTATATTCTATTGTTTTGGGGTGGAGAGTTCTGTAGATATCTATCAGATCCATTTAACCCAATGTTAAGTTTATGGTCCTGAATATCTTTAATTTTCTGCCTCAGTGATCTGTCCAATACTGTCAGTGGAGTGTTGCAGTCTCCCACTATTATTTTGTGGGACCGTATGTCTCTTTGTAGGTCTCCAATAACTGCTTTGTGACTCTGGGTGCATATGAATCTGTGTTGGGTGCATGTATATTTATGATAGTTAGGTCTTGTTGAATTGAACCATCTATGATTATCTAATCTCCTTTTTTCTTTGTTGGTTTGAAATCTGTTTTGTCTGAAATTAGGATTACAATACCACTTTTTTCTGTTTTCCATTTGCTTGGTAGATTTTCCTCCATTCCTTCATTTTGAGCCTAGGAGTGTCATTATATGTGAAATGGGTCTCTTGAAGACAGCATACAATTGGCTCTTGCTTTTTTATCCATCTTGCTACTCTGTACCTTTTAAGTGGGGCATTTAACCCGTTTACATTCAAGGTTAGTATTGGTATGTGTGGCTTTGATTCTGTCATGTGCTGTTAGCTGGTTATTACGTTGGTTTGTTTGTGTGGTTGCTTTACAGTGTCACTAGTCTGTGTGTTTAAGTGTGTTTTTATATCAGCTGATAGAGGTCTTTTCTTTCTATATTTAGTGCTCCTTTCAAGATCTCTTGTAGGGCAGGTCTGGTGGTAATTAATTCCCTCAACATTTACCTGTCTGAAAAGGATCTTATTTTTCCTTCATTTAGGAAGCTTAGTTTGGCTGAATATGTAATTCTTGAAGATGTTTTCATTTTTAAGAATGTTGAATATAGGCCCTCAATTTCTTCTGGCTTGTAGGGTTTCAGCTGAAAGGTAAGCTGTTATCCGGATGAAGTTCCCTTTGTATGTGACCAGTCCTTTCTCTCTAGTTGCCTGTAACATATTTTTTCATTTTGATCTTGGAAAATCTGATAATTATGTGTCTGGGGGATGATCTTGTGTAGAATCTTGCAGGAGTTCTCTGTATTTCCTGAATTTGACTCTTGGCCTCTCTATCAAGGCTGAAGACATTTTCATGGATGATATTCTGAAATATGTTTTCCAAGTTGTTTGCTTTCTCCTCCTCCCTTTCAGGGATGCCAGTGATTCATAGATTTGGCCTCTTTACATAATCCCATACTTCTTGGAAGTTTTGCTTATTCTTTTTTTCTTTATTTTTGTCTGACTGTCTTATTTCAGACAATCAGTCTTCAAGTTCTGAGATTCTTTCCTCAGCTTAGTTTTTTCTACTGTTAATACTTGTGAATGCATTGTGAAATTCTGGTATTGTGTTATTCAGCTCTGTCAGATCTCTTAGGTTCTGTTTAATACTGACTACTTCATTCTTCAGCTCCTGTATTGCTTTATTTTGATTCTTATTTTCCTTGAATTGGGTTTTCCTATCCTCCTGAATCCTGATGATCTTAGTTGTTATTTATATTCTGAATTCTATTTCTGTCATTCTAGCCAGTTCAGCTTGGTTAAGAACTCCTGTTGGAGAATTGGCACAATTATTTGGAGGACAAATGATACTCTGGCCATCTGAGTTACCAGAGTTCTTGCATTGGTTCTTTCTCATCTCTGCATGTGGCTGTTTTTTTTTTTTTTAACGGCAGTGTAAATTGACTACAGTCAATACACTTATTTTCTGGATGTTTTCACTGGGCCAAGACTTTGTGCAGGATCTTTATTCAAAGCTGACTTCTGTCTGTGGTTTCAGAGGCAGGTATGTTAGTGAGGTATTTTTGGTGTTGAAGGTTTAGGGTGTGATTCAGCAGGTGGAACTTAGGCTTATTGGTCAGTTGGTAGACTCTTACTTGGTTGTGCAGTTCCCTTATGTTCTGTCACAGCTGCAACCATGTTCCCTGCCAAAGCTTTGAAAGTGTGGGTTCCTCTCCCCCTTGAGTGATGGCTGTAGATCATAACTTGGCATTCCTGGGCTGTCAACTGCAGTTCTGAGATGATCTCAGTGTTTGTGTCCCTTCCCCATCTTGGAGGTAGTAGAGAAAGGGATCTTAGTAGTGGCTGTGGCCAAGGGCCATTTGCTTGTCTCCTGGGGGCTCTACCCCAGAGAGATGCAGGTCAGCAATCACTCAGTGCAATCAGCCTAGGATGGAGGGTCTGTTCTGTGGGCCCAAGCCAGGGGTTTCCTGTCTTGTGATGAGCAGTAGGGGGCAGGGGGAACCCTTGGGAGAGAGACTGGACACTTCTCCTTGGGCTGACTGCAGCTTGTTGGAGATATGGATAAGGCACTTAGGGTCTTTGGTCCTTCATTAGTACAAGGGTGGCAAGGGCAGTTCCACTGCCAAGGCAGTGGCAGAGAGGCTTTCAGTTGCCCCTGGAGGCTGTCCAGGGAGTTGCTGAGTTGCTACTGGCTCAATAGCTCTGGTGAGGGGTGGATGGAGGCCCAGGCCTGGAAGACCTGCCTTGTGAAGAGATACAGGAATGAGCCCCCATGTAACAATCTGGCCACTTTTCCATAGAGCTGCTGTAGTATGCTTGGGGCCCATTCCATTCCCTGTCACTACAGAGGCAAGTTAATGTTTTCTTTGTAATTAGACTATATCTGATATCTGTATAATATCTTCAGTTCTTCTTTACCAAGGGTCTTACTCTGTTCTGAAACATGGCATCTCAGGCAGCTCCAGCACCACTGGACACAGGAAACTCCTGGGTCTCTGACTCTAGCTCTCCTCAACCCCTTCTCTCATGTGCATTTGAAAAGATGGTCTATTGTCTGTTACTAGGATTCAGAAGTATTCATTATATTGTTTAGATTTACAATCTTACAAATGTTTGTACAATTGATCTGTCTTTGATTGAAGAGCTGTATTAAAGTCTTTAATTTTTTATAGGTGAGTTAAGCCTATTTATGTAGTTTGATTTGAGCAGTATTGTTGGCTTTACTTCTAACATATTATTTTATGTTGTACTTTTATTTTTACTATATATACAAAGACTATATTTAAGCTATATGCTCTATTTATGTTGTCCATTTTAGATATTTTTCCATTTAAAAATTATTTATTTAATGGTTACTATACCAAATTCAAGACAGTGAAAAAAAATTCTACTCTTATATTGAGAAATAAAAGTCTATAAAGGCCAATTCTCTACCTTAAATCTTGTCTGGCTTTAGTAACTGCTTGATCAATAGAATGCAGCAGAAATAGTGTTGTAAGACATCAATATTAGGTCATAAGATGCCTAGTAGCTGTCACACAGATCCCTTAAAATATTTTCCCTGAGAGCCTCAGCTGCCATATAAGAAGTTTGATTACATGAGGCCACCAAACTAAAGAAACCATGGCAGTCTTTGCTGAACCCAGTCTTTGAATGAACCCTGCCAAAGTGTCATACATGTGAGCAAAGCCAACTTGAATGTTTCAGAGTAGAAGAGTTCTTAGTTCCAAGTCATTAAAAAAAAATCTGTGTCCAATCATTAGCTGACCATTAAGTTAACAGAATAGAGATTTCAGTGACTACACATAAAAAGGAATACAGACCTTACAGAATTTGTTCGGAAAGTTACTTAGCAAACCACAACTATAAGCAGCAACAACAACCAACCCTGGGGAAGGCAGAGTCTGAATTCCAGAATTCAGATTGTTGTCTTTGAAATGTCTGGTTTATTACTCTGTTCTTGTATTACTCTAAATAAATACCTGAGACTGGGTAATTCATGAAAAAGAAAAAGAAAAGAAAAAAAGAAAATTTGCTCATGGTTCTGCAGGCTGTACAAGAAATATAGTGACTTCTGCTTCTGAGGAGGCCTCAGGAAACTTATAATCCTGGGGTAAGGTGAAGGCGGACCCAGCATTTCACATGGCCAGAGCAGGAGGAAGAGAGAGTAGGGGGAGGTGCTAAATACTTTTAAACAACCAGATTTCATGAGAACTCACTCACTGTCACAAGAACCGCACCAAAGAGGATGCTGTTAAGCCATTCCTGAGAAACTGCTCCCATGATCCAATCACATCCCACCAGGTCCCACCTGCAACATTGGGGATTACAGTTCAACATGAGATTTGGCTGGGTACACAGAACCAAACCATATCATCTCGTTATAAACAAAAAATTACAAGACATACAAAACAAGATAAAAAAGAGAGAAAGTATAGCCCATTCATGCAAGAAAAATAAGCAGTCAATATATATTATCCCTGAAGTGCAGACATTGGTTTTCTAGGAAAGGACTTAGAATTCGCTATTTTAAAAAAAGTTGAAGAACTAAAGGAATTTGTGTCTGCAGAACTAAAGGAAAGTCTAAGAACAAAAATAAAGACTATGAGTAAAGAGAAACATTAAAAAAATAGAAATTCAGCAGTCCATTAAAAAACTAGAAATTTAGGATGATGTAAGACATCATTGCTGGACATGGTGCCTCACGTCCGTAATTCCAGCACTTTGGGAGGCCCAGGTGGGCAGATCATGAGGTCAGGAGATCGAGACCATCCTGGATAACATGGTGAAACCCTGCCCCTACTAAATATAGAAAAAATTAGCTGGGCATGGTGGCATGCACCTGTAGTCCCAGCTACTTGGGAAGCTGAGGCAGGATAATCACTTGAACCCGGGAGATGGAGGTTGCAGTGAACTGAGATCCCACCACTGCACTATAGCCTGGATGACAGAGCAAGACTCCATCTCAAAAAAAAAAAAAAAAAAGACATCATCAAGAATACCAGCATAGGCTGGTATATGGTAATTATAGAAGTACAAAAGAGAGAGAATGAGGAAGAAAGAAAATTGAAGAAATAATGGCTAAAAACTTCCCAAAGTTGATGAAAAACACTAAGTAACATATCAAAAATCTCCACAAATTAGAAACATAATAATAAACTCAAAGAGATTCACCCTGGACACATCATAATCAAACTATTCAGATAGAAACTTGAAAAAGACAAGAGAAAAACAATGAATTTACTTATCTCACATGAGAAGTAATTCACACGCAATCTTCAGTAAGACTAACAGTAGATTTCTCCTCAGGAATAATGGAAGCCAAGACTACAGGGAGGCAGAGCAACATGGCTGAAGAGAAATTTCCATCAATCATCCCCTGCATGGGAACACCAAATTGAACCACTATTCACACACAAAAAAACCACTTTCATAAAAACCAAAACTCAGGTGAGCAATCACAGTACCTGTTTTTAACATCATAGTGAGAAAAGAGGCACTGAAGGGGGTAGAAAATATAGTCTTGAATCACCTGCAGCACACCCCTCTCTCATTCCCTGGCAGCAGCTGTGTGGCACACAGAAAGAATGTATGTGCTTGGGGGAGGGAAAGCAAAGTGATTGTGGGACTTTGCATTAGAACTCAGTGCTGCCCTTTCACAGCAGAAAGCAACACAGGGCAGAACTCAGTGGCACCCACGGAGGGATCATTTAGACAAACCATAGCCAGAGGCAGATTGTCTATCCCAGCAGTTGAAACCTGAGTACTCACAAGCCCCTGTACTGTGGGATGAGGTTCTCTGGGGTCCTAACTAAACTTGAAAGGAAATCTAGGCCACAAGGTCTGCAATTCCTGGGCAAGTCCTGGTGCTGTGCTGGGATTAAAGCCATTGGACTTGGGGCACACATGACCTAGTGAGACACCAGCTAGGGTGACCAAGGGCTTGTGTCACCCCTCCCCAATCCTAGACAGCTCAGCTCACATCTCTGGGAGAAACCCCTTTCTTCTGCTTGAGGTGAAGAGAAAAGAGAGTAAAGAGAACTTTGTCTTGCAGTGTGAATACCAGCTCAAGCACAGTAGAGCAGGGCACCAGGCAGAGTTGGGAGGCCACTATTCCAGGTGCTAGCTTCCAGAGGACATTTCCAGACACAACTTGGGCCAGAAGGGACCCACCGCCTTGAAGTTAAGAACGCAGTCCTGGAAGGATTCATCACCTGCTAGCTCAAGTACCCTTGGGCCCTAAATAATCAACAATGGTAGACAGGTAGTACTCACCTTGATGAGTACCGGGTCTCACCTTTAGTCAGAGTCAGTGCCATGCTGGCTTTAGTTGTGATCTACCATATTCCCAGCTGTGATGTTAGGGTGAGAGGCTTCTTATGCTTGAGGAAAGGAGAGAAAAGATTGAAGGAGACTTTGCCTTGCAGCATAACATCAGCTAAGCTACAATGGAGTAAAGCACCAAGTGGGATCCTGCAGTCCTTGAATCTATGCCTTGGATCCTGGACAGTATTTCTGAACCTGCCCTGGGCCAGAGGGGAGACCAGTTCCCTGAAGGGAGAGACACAGGCCTGGCTGCATTCATCACAAGCCAACTAAAGAGCCTCTGGGCTGTGAGTGAACATCAGCAGTAGCCAGGCAGTGCTCACCATAGACCTGTGGTAGTGGCGGCCATGCAGAGAGACTTCTCTGCTTGAGGAAAAGGGAGGAAAGAATGGGAAGAACTTGGTCTTGCAGCTTGGGTGCCAGCCCAGTAATAGCAGAATAGAGTACCAGCTAGATTCCTAAGGTTCCTGACTCCAGGTCCTAGCTCCTGAACAGCATCTATGGATCTACCTGGGGCCAGGGAAACTTACGTCTTGAAGGGAAAGACACAAGCCTGGCTGGATTTGCCATCTGCTTACTGTAGAGCCCATGGACATTAAATGAACATAAGTGGTAGTCATGCAGTGGTCACTATAAGTTTTGGATGAGCCCCAGTGCTGTGCTGCCTTTGGGTCTAACCTGGCATGGTCCAAGTGGTGGTGGCCACAGGGGTGTTTGTATCACCCCACAACCAAGTCCATGAAGCTCATCACGGAGAGAGAGATTTTGTTTGGGAGAAAGTAAGAGAAGAGAACAAGAGTCTCTCTCCCTTGTAATTGAGGGATTTCTACTGGATCTTACCCAAGACCACCAAGGTGGTACCTATATGAAATTGCAAGAGCCATACTGTTAATGGGCTTGGAGCATCCCCTAATGCAGATACGGCTGTAGTAAACAAAGACTTAGATCACAACACCCAAATCATTTTGAATACTTAGAAAGCTTTCTCAAGAAGGATGGGTACAAACAAGCCCAGAATGCAAAGATTATAGTAACTAACTCTTCAATGCCCAGACACCAATGAACATGCACAAACATCAAAACCATCTGGAAAAACATGACCTCGCCAAATGAACTAAATAAAGCACTAGTGAATAATTTCAGAGAAACAGATATGTGACCTCAGACAGAGAATTCAGAATAGCTGTTTTGAGGAAACTCAATGAAATCCAAGATAACACAGAGAAGAAATTCAGAATCCTATCAGATAACTTTAACAAAGAGATTGAAATAATTTAAAAGAATCAAGCAGAAATTCTGGAGCTGAAAAATGCAATTGACATATAGAAGAATACGTCAGAATCTCTTAACAGCAGAATTGATCAAGAAAAAGAAATGATTCATGACCTTAAAGACAGGCTATTTGAAAATACACAATTGGAGGAGACAAAAGGAGAAAGAATAAGAAAAATGAAGGATGCCTACAAGATCTAGAAAATAGTCTGAAAAGGGCAAATCTAAGAATTATTGGCCTTAAAAAGAAGGTAGAGGGAGAAATCAGAGTAGAAAGGTTTTTCAAAATAATAACAAAAGAGAACTTTCTGAACATAAAAAAAGATATCAATATTTAAGTACAAGATTATAAAACATCAAGCAGATTTAACCCAAATAAGGTGACCCAAAGACATTGAATAATCAAACTCCCAAAAGTCAAAGGTAAAGAAACGATCCTAAAAGCAGCAAGAGAAATCAAACAAATGATATACAAAGGAGCTTCAATATGTCTAGCAGCAAACTTCTCAGTGGAAAACTTACAGGCTAGTAGAGAGTGGCATGACATATTTCAAGTGCTGAAGGAAAAATATTTTATTCTAGAATAGTATATCTGGCAAAAATATCCTTCAAACATGAAGGAGAAATAAAAACAAAAGGTCTGGGTGCGGTGGCTCATGCCTGTAATCCCAGCACTTTGGGGGGCCGAGGTGGACAGATTACGAGGTCAGGAGATCAAGACCATCCTGTCCAACATGATGAAACCCCACCTCTACTAAAAATACAAAAATTAGCTGGGTATGGTGGCGTGTGCCTGTAATCCCAGCTACTTAGGAGGCTGAGGCATGAGAATCGCTTGAACCCAGCAGGCGTTGCAGTGAGCCGAGATCGTGCCACTGCACTCCAGCCTGGCGACAGAGTGAGACTCTATCTCAAACAAACAAACAAACAAAAAACAAACAAAAGCTGAGAGATTTCATCAACACCAGACCCATTCTACAAAAAAAGCAAAAGGGAGTTCTTCAATCTGAAAGAAAAGGACATTAATGAGCAACAAGAAATCATCTAAAGGTACAAAACTCACTAAATATATAGAAAAATAGAATATAAAACATAACTGTGATGTGTAAGATACTCATATCTTGAGTAGTAAGACTAAAAGATGAACCAATAAAAAATAATAACTACAATGACTTTAAGAAATAGTACAATAAAATATAATTAGAAACAACAGTGGAATGAATTTAAAGAATTGTATTAGTTTTCTCCTTGGTTTTCTTATGCATTCATTATTAATTGGTCATCAGTTTAAAATCTGGGATTGGAGGGGCCAAGATGATCAATCAACTAGAAGCAGCTGCAATCTGTGGCACTCACAGACAGGAATGAAAACACAAGTGAATTCAGGATCTTCAACTGAAATATCCAGGTTCTCACACTAGAACTGACTAGCAAACAACTCAAAGAAACTAGGGTGGGGTGATGGCGCACCCAGGAGTGACACAGAGCCAAAGAAACTCCCACCCCTAGCCAAGGGAAACAGTGAGTGATTGTGCAACCCGGCCCAGGAAACCACACTTCTCCACAGATCTTTGCAACCCACTGATCAGGAGATCCCCTCGAGCCCACACCACTAGGGCCTTGGGTCTACTACACAGGGCTCTGTGAAGTCTTGGCAGAGCAGCCACTCAGGCACACACAGAGACCCAGGAGTTTTACATACTCCATCCCCAGGATCTCCAGCAAGGGGGAAGATTTGTCCATACATATCGCTAGGAAGGGGACTGAATCCAGGGAGCCAAGCAGCACTGTTCTGTGGGCCCCATTTCCACAGCACCTCACAAGATGAGAACCATTGGCTTGCAATTCCAGCTAGCCAATGGCAATAGGCTGAAGTCTGCCTGAGAGGGGACTGAGTTTCCAGAGAAAGGGGTGGTCACCATCTCTGAAGTTTGGTAGACTCAGCCATTCCGGCCTGCCAGTGTTGGAGAACCCAAATGGCCTGGACGAGGAAATGTCCCCCAAAACGCAGCACAGTTGCCTTGTCAGATTGAGATCAGACTGCTTCCTTAAGGGGGAACCCAATCCATTCCTCCTCACTGGGGAGGACTTCTCTGTGGGGGCTTCAGCCAATATAGCCATGGATAGAGCTCTGATCTCTCCCTGTGACAGAGCTCCCAGTGGGGAGGGGCAGCTGCCATCTCTATGGTTCAACAGATGCAGCCATTCCAGGCTTTGGAGAACCCAAATGGTCTAAACAAGGAAGGGTCCCCCCAACAACACAGGACACCTGCTCTACAAAGAAGCAGACAGACTGCTTCTTTAAGCAGGTTCCCTGATCCCATTTCTTGTGACTCAGTTAGAACTCCTAACAGGGGTCTTCTGTCACCTCTTACAGGCATGCTCGGGCTGGCAACAGGTCAGTACCCGCCTGGAACAAAGCTTCCAGATGAACGATCAGGCTGCCCTCTTTGCTGTTTCCCAGGCTTCACTGGTGACATCTCCAGGTATGGGAAAAACTAAGGCAACTAGGGTCTGAAGTGGACCCCCAGAAAACCAAAGTAGTCCTTTGGAAGAGTGACCTTTTAACACAAACAAACAAACAGAAAACAAAAACAACATCAACAAAAAAATACTCCACAAAAACCTTATTCAAAGGTCAGCAACCTCAAAAACAGAAGGTAGATAAGCCCACAAAGATGAGAAAGAATCAATGCAAAAATGCTGAAAACTCAGAAATCAAGAGTGCCTCTTCTCCTCCAAATGACCAAAATGCCTCTCCAGCAAGGGCATAGAACTGAGCAGAGGCTGAGGTGGCTTAATTGACAGAAGTAGACTTCAGAAGATGGGTAATAATGAGCTGAGCTAAAGGATCATGTCATAACCCAATGCAAAGCTAAGAATCATGATAAAGCAATACAGGAGCTGATGACCAGAACAGCCAGTTTAGAAGGAAACATAACTGACCTGATGGTGCTGAAAAATACAACATGAGAATTTCACAGTGCAATTACAAGTAACAACAGTTTACAAGCCAGATTAGACCAAGCAGAGGAAAGAATATCAGAGCTTTGAAGACTATCTTTCTGAAATAAGACAAGCAGACAAGAATGGATAAAAAAATAAAAAGGAATGAACAAAATCTCTGAGAAATATGGGATTATGTAAAGGGACCAAACCTACAACTGATTGGAGTACCTGAAAGAGACAGGGAGAATGGAACAAAGTTGGAAACATACTTTAGGATATCATCTAGGATAACTTCCTCAACATAGCAAGACAGGTCAACATTCAAACTGAGGAACTGCAGAGAACCCCAGTAAGATACCTCAAGAGAAGATCAACCCCAAAACACATAATTATCAGATCCTCCAAGGTGGAAATGAGAGAAAAATAATGTTAAGGGCAGCCCGAGAGAAAGGCCAGGTCACCTACAAAGGGAAGCCCATCAGACTAACAGCAGACTTCTCAGCAGAAACCCTACAAGCCAGAAGAGATTGGGGACCAATATTCAACATTCTTAAAGATAAGAATTTCCAATCCAGAATTTCATATCCAGTCACACCTAAGCTTCATAAGCGAAGGAGAAATAAGTTCCTATTCAGACAAGCAAATGCTGAGAGAATTCATCACCACCAGGCCAGGCTTGTAAGAGCTCCTGAAAGAAACACTAAATAAGAAAGGAAAAACTGTTACCACCCACTACAAAAACAGACTTAAGTACACAGACCAGTGACACTATGAAGCAACCAAATAAACAAGTCTGCAAAATAACTGGCCACCATCACAATGATGGATCAAATTCACACATCACAATACTAATCTTAAATGTAAATGGGCTAAATGCCCCAATTTAAAGACACAGAATGGCAAGCTGGATAAAGAGCCAAGAGCCATCAGTATGCTGTCTTTAAGAGACCCATCTAACTTACAAAGATGCACATAGGTTCAAAATAAAGGGATGAAGGAAAATTTACCAAGAAAATGGAAAATGGAAAAAAGCATGGGGTATAATCCTAGTTTCTGACAAAACAGAATTTAGACCAACAAAGGTCAAAAAAAGACAAAGAAGGGCGTTACATAATGGTAAAGGGCTCAATTCAACAAGAAGAGCTATCTCAAATATATATATGCACCCAATACAGGAGCTCCCACATTCATAAAGCAAATTCTTAGAGACCTTCACAGAGACGTAGAGTCCCACACAATAAAATAATACTGGAAGAGTTTAACACTCCACTGGCAATATTAGATAGATCATTGAGATAAAAAATTAAGATACTCAAGACCTGAACTCAGCTCTGGCTCAAGTGGACTTGATAGATATCTACAGGACTTTCCACCCAAAACAACAGAATATACATTCTTCTCATTGCCACATGGCGCTTACTCCAAATTCATCACACAATTGGAAGTAAAACACTCCTCACCAAATGCAAAGTACTGAAATTATAACAAACAGTCTCTCAGACCACAGCACAAATTAGAACTCAAGATTAAGAATTTACTCAACGCAACTACATGGAAATTGCCTGCTCCTGAATGACTCCTGGGTAGATAATGAAATTAAGCCAGAAATCAAGAAGTTCTTTAAAACTACTAATAACAAAGAGACAATATTCCATAATCTCTGGGACACAGTTAAAGCAGTGTTAAGTGGGACATTTATAGCATTAATGCCCATATCAAAAAGCTAGAAAGATCTCAAATTGATATCCTAACATCACAACTAAAAGAACTAGGGAACCAAAAGCAAACAAACCCCAAAGCTACCAGGACACAAGAAATAACCAAGATCAGAGCTGAACTAAACTGAAGGAGATAAAGACAAAAAAATACTTTCAAGAAAAATTAATGAATCAATCCAGGAGCCAGTGTTTTGAAAAAATTAATAAAATAGATAGATGGCTAGCTAGACTAATAAAGAGGAAAAGGGGAAAAAAAGCAGTTCCAAGATGGCTGAAGAGAAACAGCTCCAGCCTCCAGCTCCCAGCGTGAGTGACACGGAAGATGGGTGATTTCTGCATTTCCAACTGAGGTACTGGGTTCATCTCACTGGGGCGTGTCAGACAGTGGGTGCAGGACAGTGGGTGCAGCCCACCGTGTGAGAGCTAAAGCAGGGTGAGGCATTGCCTCACCTGGGAAGTGCAAGGGGGAAGGGAATTCCCTTTCCTAGCCAAGGGAAACCATGACACACAACACCTGGAAAATCGGGTCACTCCCACCCTAATACTGTGCTTTACCAAGGGTCTTAGCAAACAGCACACCAGGAAATTATATCCCACGCCTGGCTCAGAGGGTCCCACACCCATGGAGCCTCCTCATTGCTAGCACAGCAGTCTGAGATCTAACTGCAAGGTGGCAGCAAGGCTGGGGGAGGGGCGCCTGCCATTGCTGAGGCTTGAGTAGGTAAACAAAGTGGCCTGGAAGCTTGAACTGAGTGGAGCTCACTGCAGCTCAAGGAGACCTGCCTGTCTCTGTAGACTCCACCTCTGGGGACAGGGCATAACCAAACAAAAGGCAGCAGAAACCTCTGCAGATTTAAATGTCCCTGTCTGACAGCTTTGAAGAGAGTAGTGGTTCTCCCAGCACAGTGTCTGAGATCTGAGAACGGACAGACTGTCAGCTCAAGTGGGTCCCTGACCCCTGAGTAGCCTAACTGGGAGACACCCCCCACTAGGGGCAAACTGACACCTCACACCTCACATGGCCAGGTACCCCTCTGAGATGAAGCTTCCAGAGGAACGATCAGGCAGCAACATTTGCTGTTCAGCAATATTCACTCTTCTGCAGCCTCTGCTGCTGATACCCAGGCAAACAGAGTTTGGAGTGGACCTCCAGCAAATTCCAACAGACCTGCAGCTGAGAGTCCTGACTGTTACAAGGAAAACTAACAAACAGAAAGGACATCCACACCAAAACCCTATCTGTACGTCACCATCATCAAAGACCAAAGGTAGATAAAACCACAAAATGGGGAAAAGCAGTGCAGAAAAGCTGAAAATTCTAAAAATCAGAGCGCCTCTCCTCCTCCAAAGGAACACAGCTCCTTACCACAACGGAACAAAGCTGGATGGAGAATGACTTTGACGAGCTGAGAGAAGAAGGCTTCAGACAATCAAACTTCTCCAAGCTAAAGGAGGAAGTTCGAACCCATCACAAAGAAGCTAAAAACCTTGAAAAAAGATTTGACGAAAGGCTAACTAGAATAACCAATGTAGAGAAGTCCTTAAATGACGTGATAGAGCTGAAAACCATGACACGAGAACTATGTGACAAATGCACAAGCTTCAGTAACCGACTTGATCAACTGGAAGAAAGGGTATCAGTGATTGAAGATCAAATGAATGAAGTGAAGTGAGAAGAGAAGTTTAGAGAAAAAAGAGTAAAAAGAAATGAACAAAACCTCCAAGAAATATGGGACTATGTGAAAAGACCAAATCTATGTCTGATTGGTGTAACTGAAAGTGACGGGGAGAATGGAACCAAGTTGGAAAACACTGCAGGATATTATCCAGGAGAACTTCCCCAACCTAGCAAGGCAGGCCACCATTCAAATTCAGGAAATACAGAGAACACCTCAAAGATACTCCTCGAGAAGAGCAACTCCAAGACACATAATTGCCAGATTCACCAAAGTTGAAATGAAGGAAAAAATGTTAAGGGCAGCCAGAAAGGTCAGGTTACACACAAAGGGAAGCCCATTAGACTAACAGTGGATCTCTTGGCAGAAACTCTGCAAGCCAGAAGAGAGTGGGGGCCAATATTCAACATTCTTAAAGGAAAGAATTTTCAATCCAGAATTTCATATCCAGTCAAACTAAGTTTCATAAGTGAAGGAGAAATAAAATCCTTTACAGACAAGCAAATGCTTAGAGATTTTGTCACCACCAGGCCTGCCCTACAAGAGCTCCTGAAGGAAGCACTAAACATGGAAAGGAACAACCAGTAACAGCCACTGCAAAAACATGCCAAAACGCAAAGACCATCGATGCTAGGAAGAAACTGCATCAACTAACGAGAAAAATAACCAGCTAATATCATAATGAAAGGATCAAGTTCACACATAACAATATTGATCTTAAATGTAAATGGGCTAAATGCTCCAATTAAAAGACACAGACTGGCAAACTGGATAGAGTCAAGACCCACCAGTTTGCTGTATTCAAGGGACCCATCTCACGTGCAGAACACACAAAGGCTCAAAATAAAGGGATGGAGGAAGATCTATCAAGCAAATGGAAAACAAAAAAAGTCAGGGGTTGCAATCCTAGTCTCTCATAAAACAGACTTTAAACCAACAAAGATCAAAAGAGACAAAGAAGGCCAGTACATAATGGTAAAGGGATCAATTCAACAAGAGCAGCTAACTATCCTAAATATATATGCACCCAGTACAGGAGCACCCAGATTCATAAAGCAAGCCCTTAGAGACTTACAAAGAGACTTAGACTCCTACACAATAATAATGGGAGACTTTAACACCCCATTGTCAACATTAGACAGATCAATGAGACAGAAAGTTAACAAGGATATCCAGGAATTGAACTCAACTCTGCACCAAGTGGACCTAATAGACATCTACAGAACTCTCCACCCCAAATCAACAGAATATACATTCTTGTCAGCACCACATTGCACTTATTCCAAAACTGACCACATAGTTGGAAGTAAAGCTCTCCTCAGCAAATGTAAAATAATAGAAATTAGAACAAACTGTCTCTCAGACCACAGTGCAATCAAACTAGAACTCAGGATCAAGAAACTCACTCAAAACCACTCAACTACATGGAAACTGAACAACCTGCTCCTGAGTGACTACTAGGAACATAATGAAATGAAGGCAGAAATAAAGATGTTCTTTGAAACTAATGAGAACAAAGATACAACATATCAGAATTTCTGGGACACAATTAAAGCAATGTGTAGAGGGAAATTTATAGCACTAAATGCCCACAAGAGAAAGCTGGAAAGATCTAAAATTGACACCCTAACATCACAATTAAAAGAACTAGAGAAGCAAGAGCAAACACATTCAAAAGCCAGCAGAAGGCAAGAAATAACTAAGATCAGAACAGAACTGAAAGAGATAGAGACACAAAAAACCCTTCAAAAAAATCAATGAATCCAGGAGCTGGTTTTTTGAAAAGATCAACAAAATTGATAGACCACTAGCAAGACTAATAAAGAAGAAAACAGGGAAGAATCAAATAGATGCAATAAAAAATGGTCAAGGGGATATCACCACCGACCCCACAGAAATACAAACTACCATCAGAGAATACTATAAACACCTCTACGCAAATAAACTGGAAAACCTAGAAGAAATGGATAAATTCCTGGACACATACACTCTTCCAAGATTAAACCAGGAAGAAGTTGAATCCCTGAATAGACCAATAACAGGCTCTTAAATTAAGGCAATAATTAATAGCCTACCAACCAAAAAAAGTCCAGGACCAGATGGATTCACAGCTGAATTCTACCAGAGGTACAAGGAGGAGCTGGTACCATTCCTTCTGAAACTATTCCAATCAATAGAAAAAGAGGGAATCCTCCCTAATTCATTTTATGAGGCCAACATCATCCTGATACCAAAGCCTGGCAGAGACACAACAAAAGAAAAGAGAACTTTAGACCAATATCCTTGATGAACATCAATGCAAAAATCCTCAATAAAATACTGGCAAACCAAATCCAGCAGCACATCAAAAAGCTTATCCACCATGATCAAGTCGGCTTCATTCCTGGGATGCAAGGCTGGTTCAACATATGCAAATCAATGAACGTAATCCAGCATATAAACAGAACCAAAGACAAAAACCACATGATTATCTCAATAGATGCAGAAAAGGCCTTTGACAAAATTCAACAGCGCTTCATGCTAAAAAACTCTCAATAAATTTAGTACTGATGGAACGTATCTCAAAATAATAAGAGCTATTTATGACAAACCCACAGCCAATATCATACTGAATGAGCAAAAACTGGAAGCATTCCCCTTGAAAACTGGCACAAGACAGGGATGCCCTCTCTCACCACTCCTATGCAACGTAGTGTTGGAAGTTCTGGCCAGGGCAATCAGGCAAGAGAAAGAAAGAAAGGGTATTCAATTAGGAAAAGAGGAAGTCAAATTGTCCCTGTTTGCAGATGACATGATTGTATATTTAGAAAACCCCATCATCTCAGCCCAAAATCTCCTTAAGCTGATAAGCAACTTCAGCAAAGTCTCAGGATACAAAATCAATGTGCAAAAACACGATCATTCTTATAAACCAATAACAGACAATGAGAGAGTCAAATCATGAGTGAACTCCCATTCACAATTGCTTCAAAGAGAATAAAATACCTAGGAATACAACTTACAAGGGATGTGAAGGATCTCTTCAAGGAGAACTACAAACCACTGCTCAATGAAATAAAAGAGGACACAAACAAATGGAAGAACATTCCATGCTCATGGATAGGAAGAATCAATATCGTGAAAATGACCATACTGCCCAAGGTTATTTATAGATTCAATGCCATCCCCATTAAGCTACCAATGACTTTCTTCACAGAATTGGAAAAACTACTTTAAAGTTCATATGGAACCAAAAAAGAACCTGCATTGCCAAGACAATCCTAAGCCAAAAGAACAAAGCTGGAGGCATCATGCTACCTGACTTCAAACTGTACTGCAAGGTTACAGTAACCAAAACAGCATGATACTGGTACCAAAACAGAGATATAGACCAATGGAACAGAACAGAGTCCTCAGAAATAATACCACACATCTACAGCCATCTGATCTTTGACAAACCTGAGAGAAACAAGAAATGGGGAAAGGATTCCCTATTTAATAAATGGTGCTGGGAAAATTGGCTAGCCATAAGTAGAAAGCTGAAACTGGATCCTTTCCTTACTCCTTATACGAAAATTAATTCAAGATGGATTAGAGACTTAAATGTTAGACCTAATACCATAAAAACCCTAGAAGAAAACCTAGGTAGTACCATTCAGGACATAGGCATGGGCAAAGACTTCATGTCTAAAACACCAAAAGCAACGGCAGCAAAAGCCAAAATTGACAAATGGGATCTAATTAAACTAAAGAGCTTCTGCACAGCAAAAGAAACTACCATCAGAGTGAACAGGCAACCTACAGAATGGGAGAAAATTTTTGCAATCTACTCATCTAACAAAGGGCTAATATCCAGAACCTACAAAGAACCCAAACAAATTTACGAGAAAAAAACAAACAACCCATCAAAAAGAGGGCAACGGATATGAACAGACACTTCTCAAAAGAAGACATGCATATAGCCAACAGATACGTGAAAAAATGCTCATCATCACTGGCCATCAGAGAAATGCAAATCAAAACCACAATGAGATACCATCTCACACCAGTTAGAATGGCAATCATTAAAAAGCCAGGAAACAACAGGTGCTGGAGAGGATGTGGAGAAATAGGAACACTTTTATACTGCTGGTGGGACTGTAAACTAGTTCAACCATTGTGGAAGACAGTGTGGAGATTCCTCAAGGATCTAGAACTAGAAATACCATTTGACTCAGTCATCCCATTACTGGGGATATACCCGAAGGATTATAAATCATGCTGCTATAAAGACACATGCACATGTATGTTTATTGCAGCACTATTCACAATAGCAAAGACTTGGAACCAACCCAAATGTCCATCAGTGACAGACTGGATTAAGAAAATGTGGCACATATACACCATGGAATACTACACAGCCATGAAAAAGGATGAGTTAATGTCCTTTGTAGGGACATGGATGCAGCTGGAAACCATCATTCTAAGCAAACTGTTGCTAGAACAGAAAACCAAACACTGCATGCTCTCACTCATAGGTGGGAATTGAACAATAAGAACACTTGGACACAGGAAGGGGAACATCACACACCAGGGCCTGTTGTGGGGTGGGGGGAAGGGGGAGGGATAGCATTAGGAGATATATCTAATGTAAATGACAAGTTAATGGGTACAGCACACCAACATGGCACATGTATACATATGTAACAAACCTGCATGCTATGCACATGTACCCTAGAACATAAAGTATAAAAAAAAAAAGAGGAAAAGAGAGAAGAATCAAATAAACACTATCAGAAATGATAAGGTGGATATCACCACTGATGCCACAGGAATACGAACAACCATCAGAGAATATTATAAACACCTCTATGCATATGAACTAGAAAATCTAGAAGAAATGGGTACGTTTCTGGACACATACATCCTCCCAAAACTGAAATGGAAAGAAAATGAATCCCTGAATAGACCAATAATGAGTTCCAAAATTTAGAGAGTAATAAATAGCCTACCAATCAATAAATGCCTAGGACCAGAGAACTATACAGCTACATTCTACCAGAGGTACAAAGAAGAGCTGAAGCCATTTCTACCAAAACTATTCCAAAAAAATTGAAGAAAAGGGACTCTTCCTTAACTCATTCTGTGAGACCAGCATTATCCTGAGACTGACATCTGGCAGAGACACAACAAAAAAAGGAAACTTCAAGCCAATATCCTTGATAAACATCAATGCAAAGATTATCAACAAAATATTGGCAAACCAAATCCAGCAGCACATCAAAAAGCTTAGCCACCACGACCAAGTTGCCTTCATCCCTGTGATGCAAGGATGGTTCAGCATATGCATATTAATAAATATGGTTCTTTACAAAAACAAAACCAAAGACAAAACATGATTATCTCAATAGATATAGAATAGGCCTTTGATAAAATTCAACATCCCTTTACATTAAAAACTCTCAAACTAGGTATTGAAGAAACATACTTCAAAATAGTAACAGCCATCTATGACAAACCCATAGCCAATATCATACTGAATGGGCAAAAGCTGGACGTATTCCACTTGAAAACCAGCACAAGACAAGGATGCCCACTTTCACCACTCCTATTCAACATAGTATTAGAAATTCTGGCCAGGCAAATCAGGCACGAGAAAGAAAGGGTATTCAAATAGGCAGGAAGGAAGTCAGATTATCTTTGTTTTTTGAAGATGGCCTAATCCCCTATCTAGAAAACCCCCCACTGTCTCAGCCCCTCAGCCCAAATGCTCCTTAAACTGATAAGCAACTTCAGCAAAGTCTCAGGATACAAAATCAATGTGCAAAAATTTCTAGTATTCCTATGCACCAAAAATAGGCAAAGAGCCAAATCATGAATGAACTCCCATTCACAACTGCCACAAAAAACTAAAATACCTAGAAATACAGCTAACAAGGGATGTGAAGGACCTCTTTAAAGGGATCCACAAACCACTGCTCAAAGAAATCAGAGGACACAAATAAATGGACAAACATTCCATGCTCATGGATAGGAAGAATCACTATCATGAAGATTGCAATACTGTCTAAAGCAATTTATAGGTTCAATGCTATTTCCACTAAACTACCATTGACACTCTTCACAGAATTAGAAAAAAAACTATTTTAAACTTCATATGAAACTGAAAAAAGAGAACAAATAGCCAAGGCAATCCTAAGCAAAAAGAACAAAGCTAGAAGTATCATGCTACCTGACTTCAAACTATACTACAAGGCTACAGTAACCAAAACAGCATGGTGCTGGTACAACAACAGACACATAGACCAATGGAACAGAATAGAGGACTCAGAAATAAGACCACACACCTACAACCATCTGATCTTTGACAAACCTGACAAAAACAAGCAATGAGGAAAGGAGTCTCTGTTCAATAAATGGTGCTGAGAGAACTGGCTAGCTATATGCAGAAAATTGAAACCGAACCCCTTTCTTACACCATATACAAAAATTAACTCAACATGAATTAAAGACTTATATGTAAAACCCAAAACTATAAAAACTCCAGAAGAAAATCTAAGCAAAACAATTTAGGACATAGGCAATACCATTTAGGACACAGGCATGGGCAAATATTTCATGAGGAAAATGCCAAAAACAATTGCAATAAAAGCAAAAACTAGCAAATGGAATCTAATTAAACTAAAGAGCTTCTGCAGAGCAAAAGAAACTATCATCAGAGTGAACAAACAACCTATAGAATGGGAGAAAAATTTTGTAATCTACCCATTTGACAAAGGCCTAATATCCAGAGTCTACAAGGACCTTAAATTGACAAGAAAAAAAAACAAACAACCCCATTAAAAAGTGGG
This sequence comes from Macaca nemestrina, assembly GCF_043159975.1. Taxonomy (NCBI): domain Eukaryota; kingdom Metazoa; phylum Chordata; class Mammalia; order Primates; family Cercopithecidae; genus Macaca; species Macaca nemestrina. Next base: position 43,239,234 of record NC_092126.1, read on the forward strand.
CAACAGACATGAACATACACCTCTCAAAAGAAGATATACATGTGGCCAAAAATCATATGAAAAAAAAGCTCAATATCACTGATCATTAGAGAAATGCAAATCAAAACCACAATGAGATACCATCTTATGCAATTCAGAATAGCTATTAAAAAGTCAAAACACAACAGATGCTGATGAGGTTGCAGAGAAAAGGGAATGCTTTTGCACTGTTTGTGTGAGTGGAAATTAGTTCGACCATTGTGGAAGAGTGTGGGGATTTCCCAAGGACCTATAAGCAGAAATACCATTTGACCTAGCAATTTTATTACTGGGTATATATCCAAAGGAATATAAATCATTCTGTAATAAAGATATATGCATCCATATGTTCTTTGCAGCACTATTCACAAAAGCAAAGACATGGAATTAACCTAAATACCCACCAATGACAGACTGGATATAGAAAATATGATACATATACACCATGGAATACTATGCAGCCATAAAAAGAATGAGATCATGTGCTCTGTAGGGACATGGATGGAGCTGGAAGACATTATCCTCAGCAAACTAACTCAGGAACAGAAAACCAAATACTACATGTTCTCATTTATAAGTGGGAGATGAATGATGAAAACACTTGGACACAAGGGGTAACACCACCAACTGGGTCCTGTCAGGGATGGAGATCCTCAGGAAGAATAGCTAACGGATGCTGGGCTTAATACCTAGGTGATGGGATGCTCTGTGTAGCAGACCACCACGGTACATGTTTACCTATGTAACAAACATGCACATACTGCAAATGTATCCCTGAACTTAAAAGTTGAGGGGAAACAATTGGGTTATAAGGTATTATTTGGAAGCATCAGAGTAACTTATAGTCAAAAGACATACAACAGATACATGGAAAATGAAAAGCAAGAAATTAAAACAGGCCATCAGAGAAAATCACCTTCACTAAAAAGAAGACAGGAAGAAAGGAAAGAAGGAAGAAAAGACCACAAAACATCCAGAAAACAAATAACAAAGTGGTAGAAGTAAGTTCCTACTTACCAATAAGAGCACTGAAGGTAAATGGACTAAACTCTCCAATCAAAAGACAAAGTGCCTGAATGGATTCTTTTAAAAGCAAGACCTAACAATCTGTTGCCTACAAGAAACACATTTTACCCATAAAGACACACATAGAGTAAAATATAAAGGGATGGAAAAAGATATTTCATGCCAATTGAAACCAAAACAGAACAGAAATAGCTATACTTCTATCAGAGAAAATAGATTTCAGGACAAAAATTGTAAAAAGTGACAAAGAAGGTTATAATATAATGATAAAGAGGTCAATTTAGCAAGATGACATAACAATTATAACTATATATGAATCCAACACTAAAGCACCCAGACATATAAAGCAAGTATTATTTGAGCTAAAGAGAGAGAGAGAGACCCCAGTACAATAGTAGCTGGAGATTTCAACACCCCACTTTCAGCATTGGACAGATCATCAAGACAGAAAATCAACAAAGAAACATCAGACTTAATTTGCATTATAGACCAAAGAGACCTAATAGATAGTTACAGAATGTTTCATCCATTACCACAGAATACACATACTTTTCCTCAGAACATGAGTCATTTTCAAGGATAGACCATATGTTAAGCCACAAAACACGTCTTTAAAAATTCAAAAAAAAAAAAAAAAGAAATTATATCAAATACCTTCTTTTTTTATTAATTTATTTATTATTATTATCATACTTTAAGTTCTAGGGTACATGTGCATAACATGCAGGTTTGTTACATATGTATACTTGTGCCATGTTGGTGTGCTGCACCCATCAACTCGTCAGCACCCATCAGCTCGTCATTTACATCAGGTATAACTCCCAATGCAATCCCTCCCCCCTCCCCATGATAGGCCCCAGTGTATGATGTTCCCCTTCCCGTGTCCAAGTGATCTCATTGTTCAGTTCCCACCTATGAGTGAGAACATGCAGTGTTTGGTTTTCTGTTCTTGTGATAGTTTGCTGAGAATGATGGTTTCCAGCTGCATCCATGTCCCTACAAAGGACACAAACTCATCCTTTTTGATGGCTGCATAGTATTCCATGGTGTATATGTGCCACATTTTCTTAATCCAATCTGTCACTGATGGACATTTGGGTTGATTCCAAGTCTTTGCTATTGTGAATAGTGCCGCAATAAACATACGTGTGCATGTGTCTTTATAGCAGCATGATTTATAATCCTTTGGGTATATACCCAGTAATGGGATGGCTGGGTCATATGGTACATCTAGTTCTAGATCCTTGAGGAATCGCCATACTGTTTTCCATAATGGTTGAACTAGTTTACAATCCCACCAACAGTATAAAAGTGTTCCTATTTCTCCACATCCTCTCCAGCACCTGTTGTTTCCTGGCTTTTTAATGATTGCCATTCTAACTGGTGTGAGATGGTATCTCATTGTGGTTTTGATTTGCATTTCTCTGATGGCCAGTGATGATGAGCATTTTTTCATGTGTCTGTTGGCTGTATGAATGTCTTCTTTTGAGAAATGTCTGTTCATATCCTTTGCCCACTTTTTGATGGGGTTGTTTGCTTTTTTCTTGTAAATTTGTTTGAGTTCTTTGTAGGTTCTGGATATTAGCCCTTTGTTAGATGAGTAGATTGCAAAAATTTTCTCCCATTCTGTAGGTTGCCTGTTCACTCTGATGGTAGTTTCTTTTGCTGTGCAGAAGCTCTTTAGTTTAATTAGATCCCATTTGTCAATTTTGGCTTTTGCTGACGTTGCTTTTGGTGTTTTAGACATGAAGTCTTTGCCCATGCCTATGTCCTGAATGGTACTATCTAGGTTTTCTTCTAGGGTTTTTATGGTATTAGGTCTAACATTTAAATCTCTAATCCATCTTGAATTAATTTTCGTATAAGGAGTAAGGAAAGGATCCAGTTTCAGCTTTCTACTTATGGCTAGCCAATTTTCCCAGCACCATTTATTAAATAGGGAATCCTTTCCCCATTTCTTGTTTTTGTCAGGTTTGTCAAAGATCAGATGGCTGTAGATGTGTAGTATTATTTCTGAGGACTCTGTTCTGTTCCATTGGTCTATATCTCTGTTTTGGTACCAGTACCATGCTGTTTTGGTATTAAATACTTTCTTTAACCACAATGGAATGAAACTAAAAATCAATAACAACGAATTTTGGAAGCTATATACTGCATATTAAACAATATGCTCCTGGATGACCAGTGGTTAACGAAGAAATTGAAAATAAAATTTAAAAATTTTCTTGAAACAAATGAAAATGGAAGCACAACATAGCAAAACCTATGAGATACAGTGAAAGCAGTACTAAGAGAGCAGTTTATAGCAGTAAGTGCCTGTATCAAAAAAGTAGAAAAAACTCCAATAAACAACTACAAATCATAACAAAGACTAAAAAAGTGAGCAAACCTAACTTAAAATTAGTAGGAAAAAAAGAAATAAATATCAGAGCAAAAATAAATGAAATTGGAATCTTTAGAAAATACAACAGATCAAAGAAACAAAAAATTGTTTTTTTAAAAAGATAAACAAAATTGACAAACCATTATCCAGACTAATATAAAAAGACTCAATCAAATAAAATCAGAGATGAAAAAGGAGACATTACAACCAATACTGCAAAAATTCAAAGGCTCATTAGAGATTACTATAAGCAGCCTCTAATGCTCATAATATATTACAATTATTATAGTGCAATATATTGGAAAACCTAGAATAAATGGATAAATTCCTAGACACATACAACCTACCAAGATTGAACCAGGAAGAAATTCAAAACGTGAACAGACCAATAACAAGTAATGAGATCAAAGCCATACTAAAATGTTCTGCAGCAAAGAAAAGCTCAGGAATTGATGGCTTCACTGTTGAATTTTGCTGAAGTTTAAAAAACAACTAATACCAATTCTACTCATACGATTCTGAAAAAAATAGAGGAGAGAATACTTCCAAACTCATTCTACAAAACCAGTATTATCCTGATACCAAAACCAAAATAAGACACACCAAAAAGAGAAAACTACAGGCCAATATCCCTAATGAACTTTGATGCAAACATCTTCAACAAAATACCAGCAAACCAAAAAACAATACATTAAAAGTTAATTCAACATGACCAACTAGAATTTATCCCAGAGATGCAAGGACAGTTCAACATAGACAAGTCAATCAATGTGATACATCACATCAACAGAATGAAGCACAAAGACCATATGAGCACTTGATAAAATTCAACATCCTCTTGTCATGATAAAAATACTTTTAAAAACTGGGTATAGAAGGAATATACCTCAACACAATAAAAGTCATATACAACAGACCTATAACTAGTATCATACTGAATGAGGAAAAACCGAAAGACTTTCTTCTAAGATCTAGAGCAAGACAACGATGCCCACCTTCACCTCTGTTATTCAACACAGACTAAAAGTCTTAGCTGGAGCAATCAGACAAGAGAAAGAAAAAAAGAGCATCCAAATTGAAAAGGAAGAAGTAAAATTATCCTTGTTTGTAGATGATATAATCTTATATTTGAAAAAACCTAAAGACTCCACAAGAAAACTGTTAGATTTCATATACAAATTTAGTAAAATTTTAGGATATAAAATCAATACATAAAAATCTGCAACATTTCTATATGCCAACATCAAACAATCTGAAAAAGAAATCAAGAAAGTAATTCCATTTACAATAGCTATAAACGAAATTAAATACCTAGAAAGTAACTTAACCAAAGAAGTAGAAGATCTCGATAATGAAAACTACAAAACGTTTATTGAAGAAAGTGAAGAGGAGACAAAAAATGGAAAGGTATTCCATACTAATGAACTGAGTCAATATATTGTTAAAATGTCCATACTCCCCAAAGCAATGTACAGATCTAATGTAACCCTTATCCAGATACCAATAACATTTTTCACAGAAATAGAAAAAGAATCATCCAAAAATTTATATGAAACAAAAAAAAACCCAGAATAGCCAAAACTGGCCTGAGCAAAATGAACAGAACTAGAAAAATCACATTGCCTGATTTGAAATTGTAACACAGAGCTATAGTAACCAAAACAGCATGGTACTGACATAAAACAGACACATAGACGAATGAAACAGAAAATAATCCACATACTTACAGTGAACTCACTTTCAAAAAAGGTGCCAAGAATGTACACTGGAGAAAAGACAGTCTTTTTAATAAATGGTGCAGGAAACCTGAATGTCTTTATGCAGAAAAATGAAACTAGACCGCTATCTCTCACCATATACAAAAATCAAATTAAAATCAATTAGAGACTTAAATCTACGACATCAAACTATGAAACTCCTACAAGACAACATTGGGGAAGTTCTCCAGGACACTGTTCTGGGCAAAAATTTCTTAAGGAATACCCCACAAGCACAGGAAACCAAGGGAAAAATGAACAAATGGGATCACATCGAGTTATAAAGCTTCTGCACACCAAAGGAAACAATTTAGAAAGTGAAGAGATAACACACAGAATAAGAGAAAATATTTGCAAATTATTTATCTTATAAGGGATTAATAACCAGAATATATAAGGAGCTCATACAACATCTGTAGGAAAACATCTAATACTGCAATTTAAAAATGGGCAAAAGTGGATCATGGCAGATGGGAAGCAAAACTAAATTGTAGCTCCACTCAGATGAAGAGAGCAGCATGTGGAGTCTCACATTGTGAACTCTTACTCCAGAACTACTGCACGAGTAAATCAGGAAAGCTGAGAGAACCCACATATCCACTGAAGGAAGCAGATTGATCCTGCAGGACCCAGGAGACACACCAAACGCTATGCTGGTATCCATGGCTGAGAGACCCACAGATGGTCCACATCACAGGACTCTGTGCAGACAACCGCCAGTACCAACCTGGAGCCTGTTAAACCTGCTGGGTGGCTAGATTTAGAAGAGAGATAACAATCACTACAGCTTGGCTCTCAGGAAGCCACATCCCTAGGAAAATGGGCAGAGTACTACATCAAGAGAACACCGTGTGGGACAAAAGAATTTGAACAACAGCCTTGAACCCTAAACATTCCCTCTGACAGAGCCCACCCAAATAAGAAGGAACCAGAAAACCAACTCTGGTAATGTGACAAAACAAGGTTCATTAACACCTCCCAAAAAAAATCACACTAGCTCATTGGCAATGGATCCAAACCAAGAAAAAAAAATCCCTGATTTACCTGAAAAAGAATTGGGAAGGGCAATTATTAAGCTAATCAAGGAGGCACCAGAGAAAGACAAAGCCCAATTTAAGGAAGTAGAAAAAAATGATACAAGAAATGAAGGTAGAAATCTTCAATGAAATAAATAACATAGATAAAAAACAATCAGGCCGGGCGCGGTGGTTCAAGCCTGTAATCCCAGCACTTTGGGAGGCCGAGACGGGTGGATCATGAGGTCAGGAGATCGAGACCATCCTGGCGAACATGGTGAAAACCCGTCTCTACTAAAAAAAATACAAAAAACTAGCCGGGTGAGTTGGCGGGCACCTGTAATCCCAGTTACTCGGGAGGCTGAGGCAGGAGAATGTTGTAAACCCAGGAGGCGGAGCTTACAGTGAGCTGAGATCCGGCCACTGCACTCCAGCCCGGGCAACAGAGCGAGACTCCGTCTCAAAAAAAAAAAAAAAAAAAAATCAAAACTTCAGGAAAAAAAATGGATGCACTTATTGAATGCAAAATGCTCTGGAAAGCCTCAGCAATAGAATCAAACAAGCAGAAGAAACAACTTCAGAACTCAAAAACAAAGTTTTCAAATTAACCCAATCCAACAAAGACGAAGGAAAAAAATAAGAAAATACCAACAAAGCCTCCAAGAAATCTAACGTTATGTTAAATGACCAAACCTAAGAATAATCATTGCTCTTCCTGAGGAAGAAGAGAAATCAAAAAGTTTGGAAAGCATATTTGGGGAAATAATGAAGAAAAACTTCCCTGGCCTTGCTAGAGATCTAGACATCCAACTACAAGAAGCTCAAAGAACACCTGGAAAATTCATCACAAAAAGATCATTGCCTGGGCACATTGTCACTGGGTTATCTAAAGTTAAGACAAAGGAAAGAATCTTAAGAGCTGTGAGGCAAAAGCACACAGCTTTGGAAAACCTATCAGATTAAAAGCAGATTTCTCAGCAGAAATCCTATAAGCCAGAAAGGAATGGGACACTTTCATCAGCCTTCTTAAGCAACTATCAGCCAAGAATTTTGTATCCAGCAACACTAAGCTTCATTAATGAAGAAAAGATATAGTCTTTTTCAGACAAATGCTGAAAGAATTCACCACTACCAAGCCAGCACTACAAGAACTGCTAAAAGGAGCTCTAAATCTTGAAACAAATGCTGGAAACACATCAAAATAGAACCTCTTTAAAGCATAAATCTCACAGAAACCATTAAAAAATACAATAAATGTATTCCAAGGAATGGAACAGTACCTTACATCTCAATACTAACGTTGAATGTAAATGGCCTAAATGCTCCACTTAAAAAATACAGAATTGCAGAATGGATAAGAATTCACCAACCAAATATCTATTGCCTTCAAGAGACTCACCTAACACAAAAGGACTCACATGAACTTAAGGTAAAGGGGTGGAAAAAGATATTCCATGCAAATGGACATAAAAAATGAACAGGAGTAGTTATTCTTATATCAGACAAAACAAACTTTAAAGCAACAGCAGTTAAAGACAAAGAGGGACATTATGTAATGGTAAAAGGCCTTGTTCAACAGCAAAATATCACAATCCTAAATATATATGCACCTAACACTGGAGCTCCAAAATTTATAAAACCATTACTACTAGACCTAAGAAATGAGATAGACAGCAACACAATAATAGTGGGGGACTTCAATACTCCACTGACAGCACTAGACAGGTCATCAAGACAGAAAGTCAGAAAAGAAACAATGGACTTAAACTATACCCTAGAACAAAAGGACTTAACAGATATTTACACAACATTCTAACCAAAAACCACAGAATATACATTCTATTCATCAGTACATGGAACTTTCTCCAAGATAGACCATATGATAGGCCACAAAATGAGCCTCAATAAATTTAAGAAAATTAAAATTATATCCAGCACTCTCTCAGATCACAGTGGAAGAAAACTGCAAATCAACTCCAAAAGGAACCTTCAAAACCATGCAAATACATTGAAATTAAATAAACTGCTCCTGAATGATCATTGGATCAAAAATGAAATCAAGATGGAAATTCAAAAATTCTTCTATCTGACTGAATGACAATAGTAACACAACCTATCAAAACCTCTGGGATACAGCAAAGGCGGTGCTAAGAGGAAAGTTCGTAGCTCTAAACGCCTTCAAGAGACTCAAAAAGTCTGAAAGAGCACAAATAGACAATCTAAGGTTACACCTCAAGGAACTAGAGAAACAAGAACAAATCAAACCCAAACCCAGCAGAAGAAAGGAAATAACACAGATCAGAGCAGAACTAAATGAAATTGAAACAAAAAAATTACAAAAGATAAATAAAACAAAAAGCTGGTGCTTGGAAAAGATAAATAAAATTGATGGGCCATTAGCAAGATTAACCAAGAAAAGAAGAGAGAAACTCCAAATAAGCTCAATAAGAAATGAAACAGGAGATATTACAACTGACACTACTGAAGTACAAAAAATCATTCAACGTTACTATGAACACCTTTACAGACATAAACTAGAAAACCTAAAGGAGATGGATAAATTCCTGGAAAGATACAACCCTCTTAGCTTAAATCAGGAAGAATTAGAAACTCTGAACAGACCAATAACAAGCAGGGAGATTGAAATGGTAATTTTAAAAATACCAACAAAAAAAGCCCAGAACCAGACAGACGCACAGCTGAATTCTATCAGACATTCAAAGAAGAATTGGCACAAATCCTATTGACACTATTCCATAAGATAAAGAGGGAATCCTCCCTAAATCATTCTATGAAGCCAGTATTATGCCAATACCAAAATCAGGAAAGGACTTAACCAAAAAAAAGAAAACTATAGGCCAATATCCCTGATGAACATAGATGCAAAGATCCTTAACAAAATACTAGCTAATGGAATCCAACAACATATCAAAAAGATAATCCACCATGATCAAATGGGTTCCATACCAGGGATGCAGAGATGGTTTAACATATGCAAGCTAATAAATGTAATATACTACATAAGCAGAATTAAAAACAAAAATCACATGAATATTGCAGTAAGTGCAGAAAAAGCATTCAACAAAATCCACCACCCTTTTATGATTAAAACTCAGCAAAATCAGCATATAAGGGACATATCTCATGTAATAAAAGCCATCTATGACAAACCCACAGCTAACATAATACCGAATGGGAAAAAGTTGAAAGCATTCCCTCTGGGAACTGGAATAGGACAAGGATGCCCACTCTCACCACTTCTATTCAACATAGTATTGGAAGTCCTAGCCAGAGCCATCAGACAAGAGAAAGGGCATCCAAATTGATAAAGAGGAAGTCAAACTGTCACTGTTTGCTGATGATATGATTGTATACCTAGAAACCCCAAAGACTCCTCCAAAAAGCTCCTAGAGCTGATTAAAAAAAAATTCAGTGAAGTTTTTGGCTACAAAATTAGCACGCACAAATTAGTAGCTCTCCTATACACAAACGGCGATCAGGTGGAGAATGAAATCAAGAACTCAACGCCTTTTATAATGGTTGCAAAAAATAAAACAAAATACTTAGGAATATATATAAACTAGGGGGTGAAAGCCCTCTACAAGGAAAACTACAAAACACTGCTGAAAGAAATCATAGATGACACAAACAAATGTAAACACATTCCATTCTCATGGATGGGTAGAATCAATATTGTGAAAATGACTATACTGCCAAAAGCAATCCACAAATTCAACACAATTCCCACCAAAATACCACCATCATTCTTCACAGAACTAGAAAAAAAATCCCAAAATTCATGTAGAACCAAAAAAGAGCCTGCATCATCAAAGCAAGACTAAGCAAAAAGAACAAATCTGGAGGCATCACATTACCCAACTTCAAACTATACTATAAGGCCAAAGTCACCAAAACAGAATGGTACTGGTATAAAAATAGGCACATAGACCAATGGAACAGAATGGAGAATGCAGAAACAAAGTCAAACACTTACAGCCAACTGATATTTGACAAAGCAAACAAAAACAAAGTGGGGAAAGAACACCTTATTCTACAAATGGTGCTGGGATAATTGGCAAGCCACATGTAGAAGAATGAAACTGGATCATCTCTCACCTTTTGCAAAAATCAACTCAAGATGGATCACAGACTTAAATCTAAGACATAAAACTATAAAAATTTTAGAAGATAACATCAGAAAAACCCTTCTAGACATTGGCTTAGGCAAGGATTTCATGACCAAGATCCCAAAAGCAAACACAATAAAAACAAACATAAATAGCTGGGACTTAATTAAACGAAAGAACTTTTGCATGGCAAAAGGAACCATCAGCAGAGTAACAGACAACTCACAGATGGGCAGAAAATCTTCACAATCTATACATCCAACAAAGGACTAATATCCAGAATCTACAATGAACTCAAATCAGCAAGAAAAAAAACAATATCATCAAAAAGTGGGCTAAGGACATGAATAGACAATTCTCAAAAGAAGATTTACAAACGACAAACAAACATATGATAAAACGCTCAATATCACTAATGATCAGGGAAATGCAAATCAAAACCACAGTGCAATACCACCTTAGTCTTGCAAGAATGGCCATAATAAAATAATAATAGATGTTGGCTTGGATGCAGTCAACAGGAAACACTTCTACATTGCTGGTGGGAATGTAAACTAGTACAATCACTATGGAAAACAGTGTGGAGATTCCTTAAAGAACTAAAAGTAGAACTACCATTTGATTTAGCAATCCCACTACTGGGTATCTACTCAGAGGAAAATAAGTCATTATACAAAAAAGATACTTGCATATGCATGTTTACAGCAGCACAATTCACAATTGCAAAAATGTGAAACCAACCAAAACGCCCATCAATCAATGAGTGGATAAAGAAACTATGGTGTATGTATGTGTGTGTGTGTGTGTGTGTGTGTGTGTGTGTATGATGAAACACCACTCAGTCATAAAAGGAATGAATTAATGGCATTACAGCAACCTGGATGAGATTGGAGAATATTATTCTAAGTGAAGTGACTCAGAAATGGAAAACCAAACATTGTATGTTCTCACTGATAAATGGGAGCTAAACTATGAGGATGCAAAGGCATAAAAATGACACAATGGACTTTGGGGACTCAGAGGAAAAAGGTGGGAAGGGGACAAGGGATAAAAGATTACAAATTGCATGCAGTGTATTCTTTTTGGGTGATGGGTGAACCAAAATCTCACAAATTACCACTAAAGAACATACTCATGTAACCAAACACCACCTGTTCCCCAATAACCTATGAAAATTAAATAAAATTAACAAAATATAAAAAAATAAACAAAATGGGCAAAAGATCTGAATAGACATTTCTCAAATGACATACAAATGGCAAACAGTATATGGAAAGGTGCTCAACATCGCTGATCATAAGAGAAATGCAAATGAAAAGCACAATGATATGTCATCTCACCTCAAGTAAAAATGCTTTTATTCAAGAGACAGACAATAACAAATGCTGACGAGGATGTGAAGAAAAGGGAACCCTTATACATTGTTGGCAGAAATGTAAATTAATACAACCACTATGAAGAACAGTTGAGAGATTCCTCAAAAAACTAAAAATAGAGCTACCATATAATCCAGCAATCCCACTGCTAGGTGTATACCCCAAAGGAAGGAAATCAGTGTATTTAAGAGATATCTCACTCTCATGTTTGTTGCAGCACTATTCACAATAGCTAAGATTTAGAAACAAACTAAGTGTCCATCAACAGATGAAGGGATATAGAAAATGAGGTACATATACAAAATGGAGTACTATTCAGCCATAAAAATAATGAGATCCCATCTTTTGCAACAATATGGATGGTACTGGAGGACAATATGTTAAGTGAAATTTGCCAAGCACAGAAAGACAAATTTCTCATTTTCTCACTTATTCAAAGGAGCTAAAAATTAAAAATAATTGACTCATGGAGAGAGAGAGTAGAAAGATGGTTGCCAGGGTCTGGGAGGGGTAGTGGAGTGGGGAGAAATGCGGATGATTAATGGACACAAAAATATAGATAGGTACAATGAATAATATCTACTCTTTGATAGCATAATAGGGTGACCACAGTCCATAATTTATTGTACATTTAAAAATAATTTTAAAAGTATGATTGGATTCCTTGCTTGTAACACAAAGAAAAGATAAATGCTTGAGGTGATGGATACTCCACTTATCCTATTATTACTATGCACTGTAAGCCTCTATCAAAATATCTCATGTACCCCATGAATATATACATCTATTACGTACCCACAAAAATTAAAGACAAAAAATAAATAAAAAGAAATAATGGAAGCCAGGGGGCAATGAAATGACATATGCAGAGTGCTGGAAAAAAAAAAAACAACTGTCAACCAATAATTTCATGTCCATCAAAACTTTCCTTCAAAAATGAAGGAAAATTAAGACATTTCAAAATAAGCAAAACCGGAATTTACTGTAAGCAGATCAACCATAAAAAAAATACTAAAGGGAATTCTTCAGGCTGATAATAAAGGATACCAAACAGTAACTTAAATCCAAATATTTAAAGAAAAATTAACACCAATCCTTCACAAACCCTTCAAAAAAATAAAAGGAAGAGAAACATTTGATAACTCATTTATGAGGTCAGCATTATCTTGATACCAAAGATATCACAAGAAAATAAAACTGCAGACCAATAACCTTTATGAATATAAATATAAAATTTCTCAACAGACTCAGTCCAAAAAATTCCTTAAGCTGATAACTTCAGCAAAGTCTCAGGATACAAAATCAATGGGCAAAAATCACAAGCATTCCTATATACCAATAATAGAAAAGCAGAGAGTTAACTCATGAGTTATCTCCCAATCACTATTGCTACAAAGAAAATAAAACACCTAGGAATACAACTTACAAGGGACGTGAAGGACCTCTTCAAGAGAACTACAAACCACTGCTCAAGGAAATAAGAGAGGACAAAAACAAATGAAAAAACATTCCATGCTCATGGATAGGAAGAATATTGTGAAAATGGCCATATCCCCAAAGTAATTTATAGATTCAATGCTATCCCCATCAAGCTACCATTGACTTTCTTCACACAACTAGAAAAAAATGAACTACTTTAAATTTCATGTGGAACCAAAACAAGAGCCCATATAGTAAAGACAATCCTAAGCAAAAATAACAAATCTGGAGGCATCACACTACCTGACTTCAAGCTATACTACAAGGCTACAGAAACCAAAACAGCATGGTACTGGTAGTAAAACAGATATATAGACCAAAGGAACAGAACAGAGACCTCAGAAATAACACCACACATCTACAACCACCTGATCTTCAACAAATCTGACAAAAACAAGCAATGGGGAAAAGATTCCCTATTTAACAAATGATGCTGGGAAAATTGGCTTGCCATATGTGGGAAACAGAAACTGGACCCCTTCCGTACACCTTATACAAAAATTAACATGAGATGGACTAAAGACTTAAACATAAAACCTAAAACCATAAAAACCCTAGAAGAAAACCTAGGTAGTACCATTCAGGACATAGGCATAGGCAAAGACTCATGACTAAACCACCAAAAGCAATTGCAAGAGAAGCCAAAATTGACAAATGGGATCTAATTAAACTAAAGAGTTTCTGCTCAGCAAAAGAAACGATCATCAGAGTGAAAAGGCAATCTACAGAATGGGAACTACAAGGAACTTAAATAAATTTACAAGAAGAAAACAACCCCATCAAAAAGGAGGCAAAGGATATGAACAGACACTCCCCAAAAGGAGACTTTTATGTGGCCAACAAACATATGAAAAAAAGGTCATTATCACTGGTCATTAGAGAAATGTAAATCAAGACCATAATGAGATACCATCTCATACCAGTTAGAATGGTGATCCTTAAAAAGTCTGGAAACAACAGATCCTGGTGAGGATATAGAGAAATAGGAGCACTTTTACACTGTTGGTAGGAGTGTAAATTACTTCAACCACTGTGGAAGACAGTGTGGCAATTCCTCAAGGATCTAGAATCAGAAATAGCATTTGACCCAGCAATCCCGTTATTAGGTATATACCCAAAGGATTATAAATCATTCTACTATAAAATCACATGCACACATATGTTTATTGCAGCACTATTTACAATAGCAAAGATTTGGAGCCAACCCAAATGCCCATCAATGACAGACTGCATAAAGAAAATGTGGCACATATACAACATGAAATGGTATGCAGCCATTAAAAAGAAGGAGTTCATGTGCTTTGCAGGGACATGGATGAACCTGGGAAGCCACCATCCTCAGTAAACTAACACAGGAACGGAAAACCAAATACCGCATGTTCTCACTCATAAGTGGGAGTTGAACACAGGGAAGAGAACATCACACCCCAGAGCCTATAGTGGGGTGAGGGGAAAGGGGAAGGAGAGCATTAGGACAAATACCTAATGCATACAGGGCTTAAAACCTAGATGATGGGTTGATAGGTGCAGCAAACCACCATGGCACTTACCTATGTAACAAACCTGCACATTCAGCACATGTATCCCAGAACTTAAAGTAAAATTTTGTTTAAAAAAAAGAGAAACCAATTTTTCTACAAATTAATTTGAGTGCCATTTTGTTCCTACCAGGAGCTTGATGGGAATCAGAGGTTCCTGTATATTTATAAACCGTATATTTACTTTAGAATAATAAATCATATTGTATTAGTCTGTTAAAAAATTTCTCAACAGAATACTAGCAATCCAAATCCAACAAAATATAAAATTACATCATTATGAAATGGGATTTATGTCAGGAACAGAAAACTGACCCAACATATGAAAATCAAATAATTAATTTGATTATTAAATTGACTCAACATATTAAAATCAAATAATATACCTGAATCTGATAAAAGGACATCTATAAATAACCGACAGCAAATGCCATAGTTAGTGTTGAAAAACTAAAATTGTTTCTTAAGATTAGGAACAACACAAGGATGTCCACTCTTGCCAATTCTGTTCAACATTTTACTTGAAGATCTAATCAGGGAAATCAGGCAAGGAAAATAAAAAAGGGCCATCTAAATTAGAAAGGAAAAACTGAAAATATCTTTATGCACAGATAACACAAAGTTATATATATAAACCCTTTAAAATAAATTTTAAAAATAGAGCTAATAGTAATTTCAGCAAGGTTGCAAGATACACATAGAAGTCAATATAAATGGCCCTATTAAAAATCAGTTGTATTTCTACACTAACAATGAACAATCCAAATATAAAGAAAATCAATTTTATTTACAGTAGCATCAAAAGAATACTTAGGAATAAATTTAACCATATAAGAGCAAGACCTGTACAATGGAAACTACAAAATATTGTTAAAAGAAATTAAAGATGACCTAAATAAATAATAAAATATTCTATGTTCATGGATCAGGAAACTTAATATGGCAATTCTCCCCAAATTTATCCACAGACTTAATGCAATAGCTATCAAAATTCTAGTGAACTTTTGCACAAAAAATAGTAGTGCTGATCCTAAAATTTATATGAAAATATAAGGTAATGTTAAAAGAGAAACAAAAGAGAAACTTTCCAATTTCAAAACATACTAAAGAGCTGCAATAATCAAGACGGTGTGACTAGCACAAGGATAGACATATAGATCAAAGGAATAGAATTCAGAGTCCAGTAATAAATCATACATGTATGGTGAGTTGATTTTCAACAAGGGTTTTAAGACTACTCAATGGGAAACAATAGTCTTTTCAACAAATGTTGCTATGGCAATTGGATATTCACATGCAACAGAATGAAACTGGGCCCCTAACTCCCACCAAATACAAAAGCAATTCAAAATAATTCAAATACCTCAGTGTAAGACCTCAAACTATAAAGCTATTATAGGATTACATAGGTGTAAATCTTCATGGCCTTGGATTAGGCAGTGGTTTCTTAAATGACACCAAATGGGCAAGCTACAAAAAAATATAGAGATAAATTTGACTTCATCGAAATTAAAATCTTTTGTGCTTCAAAGGACACCATTTAAAAATGTAAAGACAACCACAGAATGGAGAAAATAGATGCAAATCATACCTGGTTAGGGTCTAGTATCTAGCTAATACAAAGAGCTCTGACAACTCAACAATGAAAGGATATTAACTCCATTTTAGAATGGGCAAAAGATTTAAAGAGACATTTCTCTAAAGAAGGCATACAAATGGCCTATAAGGACATGAAAAGATTCTCAACATCACTAGCCATCAGGGAAATCCAAATGTAAATCACAATGAGATCCCACTTTATAAGTACTATAATAGCTATAATCAGAAGAAAAAAAAAAGACAAGAAGTTTGGGAAAAGATGTGGAGAAATGGTAATTCTCATACATTGCTGGTGGGAATGTAAAATTGTGCAGTCACTTTGAAAACAGCTTGGCATTTCCTCAAAAAGTTAAACATAGGGTTACCATAGGATTCCACACCTAGGAACCTACCCAAAAGAACTGGAAACATATTTCTACAAAAATGTATACAGAAATGCTCACAGAAACATTCAAACATTTAACAGCTAAACAGTGAAAACAATCTAAATGTCCATTAACCGACAATGAATACAATGTGGTATATCCACACGAAATTATTCAGCCATAAAAAACTAAATACTGATACATGCTATAACACGGATAAACCTTGAAAACATTATGCTAAATTAAAGCCAGACACAAAAGCCACATGTTATATGATAGCATTTATATGAAATTTCCAGAATAGACAAATCCATAAATACAGAAAAGTAGAGTATTTGCTAAGGGCTGGGGGAAAGGAGAAACATGGAGACACTGCTAATGAGTGTTTTACGGGGGTGATGAAAAGATTTTGGAATTAGATAATGGTGAGAGTTGCACAATTTTATGAATATACTGAAAACCATTTATGTGTTTACTCTAAAATGGTGAATTTAATGGTGAGCGAATTACATATTAATAAGTTTTTAATAAGACCTTACAGAAGGCAATCGTGAAAATGTATCATAAATCTGGGAATGAAACTCTAACCTGTGTGCCTGGAGAACGGAGAGAGATATTGATAAAACTGAGTTTTGGCAAACATGTGGGGAAAAGGTGTTTCACTGTTTTGAATGTCTTATATTCCTTGCTGGTATTAACTGGCACATTTGAGTAAGAAACTGAGCGTTTTGCATTAAAAAAAGACAGATAAAGCACATACCCTATGATCCAGGATTTTCACTTGTAGAAATCTAGTATCGATGTGTGGCTGGCATAGTTGGCACTCAGTGATTTTCTCTCCTATTATAAAGGTGATAACCATAGGGAGAGATAATAAATTATGCAGTAAATTCCTGCAGCCAAACTCAGCTCTCACTTCTGCTTTTTATAAAAATAAGACAGTATTCATACTCTAATGTACCATGACCATGAAATTTCTGTTCTTTTAATCTTTGCAAGTTGCATAAATGGGAAAGCGAAATTCTTCCCTAAAATATAGGGTCTTTTTTCTAGGGATACTGAGCGTATACTAGCAGAACAGTTAAAGATTTCACGTAGAGTTCCAGCCTCTTTTTGGAGTGGGAGTAGGATGGGAAAAGACAGAAAGCCTGAACCTCACCCAAACACCATGAAGCTACAAAAAAGCAAAGAAATATTCAGAGTGACTTATGTATAAAGCTTCATGAAAATGAGCAGTGACTATGCATTGATAAAAATCAATTACTACTGAAAGAAGTTCCTAAGTGAACCTGTATATATTTTTTCTTTAACTCTCTCTCTGAATGGTGATATCTCTTTAAACATGGCATTGGTAATATTTGTAAACACTGTCCTTCGTTCAAATAGAATTCTATCAATTCCGCTAACGTGGAAAAACATGTGAATCTACTTTTCTAATTAACCATACCCAAGTCTTTCAGTCTATGAAGACATAATCTGAAGTCCACTTGCCCAAATCGCAGGCAGAACACCAAACAAGGAGAAATAACTTCAGAAATCTACTCCATTATCCAAAAGGTGACAAATGACAACTAAACTTCCAGGATGCTCATTGCATCACCACTCCTCTACAGCTGGTTCCATAGAAGCATGGAGTGTCCACCAACATACCTGCTACCACCCACAAGGCCGCATCCTCCTACCCACCCAGCATGGTAGAGACACAGGGATTGTGACATAAGCAAATACCCTCAGACTGATATATGTAAATGCCAGCCTACGAGCTTCCTGGTAGGGACACCAGCTGTGAAGGCCTCATAACAGCCAACTTCTTGCAACTCTCAAGCTGACGGCCTCACGCAGGGGAGGAAGGACTCCTCCACTGGAGAACTGATAGCAGTATTCTGGTAGAGGAGGCATCAAGAGCCCTAGGAGGCCAGCGGTAATCATGTAGGCGCCATGGAAACTGCTATGTGCGTTTGCTGTCCATGTTGTACATGGCAGAGATGCTGTCCTCAGTTATGCTCCTGTCTGTGCTGCAAGTTCATCTTCACCTCAGAGCGGAACTGCACCTGCTTCCCCTGCCCTTACAAAGATGAGCGGAACTGCCAGTTCTGCCACTGCACCTGTTCTGAGAGCCCCAACTGCCATTGGTGTTGCTGCTCTTGGGCCAATGATCCCAACTGTAAGTGCTGCTGCACAGCCAGCAGCAATGTTAGGTGCTACTACTATGAGAGTCGCTGCTGCCGCAATACCATCGTCACTTTCCGCAAGGGCCGCCTCAGGAGCGTCCATATCTCGTAAGTGTCAGACACTGGATGTGGGGCCACATTGGCTCATGAAAACTAGGGACCACTTGCCAGCTGTGAAGTCCACAGGGCAGGCCAGTGCGCCTCTGAGTTCATTTCTTTATCTAAAAGAAGGAGCTAAGAATTTTGTAGCAATTAACTGTATCCTAAATGGTCACTATGTATGTAGACCATGAGTTCCAAATCTAAGCACCATTAACTATGAAAATGAGCACTTCACTCCTCTGAACCCCAACTCTCTCATCTGTACAAAATAGTAATAGCTAATAGTTAGTGCTTAGGCAACTTGCCAGGAACTTCATGCATGACCCCAGCTAACCCCTCACCCTAAGTCCACTGTTTCCATAAGGAAACTGAGCCTTTGAGAAGTAAAGTTGTCCCAGGATCACACAGCTGGAAAGATGCAGTCAGGATTGGAACCTAAAATTTGGGATCTTAACTTTAAAATGCTATATTGCAAAATGGAGACAATACCCCCTTCCCATGATATTGTAGATATAAGGATTAATGTACATGTTTTGTAATCTGTATGTGATATAAAAATATAAACTGCTCTTTCTCTTCCTATGAACTCTTAATACCTGCAACATTTAATGGAAAAGTAAGAATTTCTACAGGGCACTTTTGACCCTGAGGATCATATAAATACCCCATACATCCATGAACTCCTACTACCTTGTTTTTCCCATCCAGAAGTCATAGTACTCAGGGTCTCAATTACGCATTTGGAGTACTAACCCTCCATATTAGGTCCTACATTATCCTCACCTGCTCTACCAAACCAGTCTTTTTACGTCACAGATGAGGGGAGTCTGAAGTAGTAAGAGCACACTTCTTAGAAGGGGAAAGATGACATCACCATAAGATGACAGGATTAGAAGAGGCAGAAAAATAGAAGGCAGTTAGAAGGCTTTCAAGCCTGGAAAAGCAATTCTGTAAGCAAAGGTTTGGTGAATTCAGGGGAAAGATATTATCCATCTTGCAATTAAACATTAAGTAGATGCTTAACAAACATAACTCTCCACCCATGACCCTCTCATAGTGTTTGCATAAATAGGAAATCCAGGGATTCTCGATGCAAGTCTAGAAATCCTAAAGCATGGAAAATAGTGTCCACACTCCTCTCTTAACTACCTCATTTTCTGTGCAGCAGCAGCTGAACCTCTGAGCCCATTTCAACAGGAAAGGGATAAAATTGGTGCTTTAGGAAAATGCCTTAGGCTCAGTAGCTCCCCAACGTTATTGTGCATTGAAGTCACCTGGGGATCTTTTAAAATTACTGATGCCTGATCCCCACCCCCAAAACATTGATTTTATTGGTCTGGGGTACCACCTGAGCATCTGAATTAATTAGAATCAACCCCCGCCTTCAGGTGATTCTAATGTGTAGAATGGCCTGCAGGGGGCTAGGAGGGAAGCCAGGAGATTTGACAGGTGATCCAGCAAGAATCCAGGTGCAAGAACAGGCCTGATTTTGGGAGAGAGGGGGCTGTGCAGAGGAGCAGAGACAGGATATCTCAGCAAGAAGATAAAAGCGCTGGGCTTGATGACTGTTTTGAAATGGAACCATGGCCACTGAATGCCCCATCCGAGCCTAAGGCTTTTGGAGGATGGGCAGGGATGCTACCACAAGTGTTAGGAGGTCAGCTGTGGGTGCTTTTCTTCAATCTAGCCTCTCTCCTGGCTTCTGACCCTCTGCCTCCCCTGTTTCTCATCACCACTTTCTGTTCAGCACCTTGCTTGTCCTGCCTCACTCTGGTCTCATGCATCCCTCTCCATCTTAGTCTTTTTCCCACTTCCTTTTTCACCTCTAACACAGCTACCTAGGCCATTAATACCTGTCTCTTAGCCCTGAGACCTCTTTCTCGTCCTCCAACACCTCCCTCCCCCCTTCTTCTTTCTTTTTTGTGAAAATGCTAGCTCATGAGCTTCCTAGTAGAGATACCTGCTGTGAAGGCCTCATAACAGTCTCTCTTTATATTATACCTCCAGTCCTTACTTTTTTAGCAAACTAAAGTCCATCTGGGCACTACATGGACAATTGACCTGTACCTCCAGGTGATCCCTTAAGGACCCATGCAGGAATCTGGGAAAGCAGAGAGGAAACAGAGCTGAGAACATCGAGGCCAGCATGCCTGGAGTTCCCAGATCCCTAAGGGACAAATTTTCCAGGTGCCTTAATCCACACAGGAAGCATTCTCTGTCACCACAGGGCCACTCCATTCCAATATACTTGGGAAGCACCTGTGACTGTCTAGACTCAGACATAGGGAGTGGGGAAGACAGGGACACATAAGGAATGCAAGAAGACAAAAGTAGAAAGAAACACAGCCACAACGTCAAGATTAGTATCCAAATACTATTATGCAAACAGAGGAGAGAGCAATAGCGGCAAATTGTGTGCCTATTTACACCTCCATTCCCACAGCTAATTCATTTATTTTTATACACTGCATTTGCTGATTGTAAGTTCTTAGAACAGGCACTTGAATTTTACAAGTATGCTTTTACTCCATAGTTCTTACGATTAAATGTATGAAATCAGCCTCAGGCATTAGACAAATGGAGAGCTTTAACACACACAAATGAAACAGTAGAAGCACATACTTTTCACAGACTTGGCCACTATTTTCCTTTACTGTGATTTCTCTCTACTGCAGACATTAGCTGGCTAGTAGCAAAGGGATGTAATTACAGTGGCCACATTTACTGAATGCTTACTATGTACCAGCAGTTAAGCACTTACATGGATTATCTCATTTAGACTTTATAAAAACCTCACAAAGCAAGTAGTATGGTGAGGTTTGATTTATAGTTAAGAAAACTGAACATGAGAGAGGTTTAAAAAAACATCTCAGAAGGTACAACTGTAAAGTGGTGCATTTTTATCACACACGCTCTGCCTCTAAAGCTCAGATCCATTACCATTACCTATTGGTCTGGTTGGCAGACCACACAGGTTCTAGGCTTGGCTCAGGTACAGACTTGCTCTGTGTTCCATCTATGTACAATAAATAATGTCAATGTCCTCCAGGGGGAAAAAAAAAAAAGCCCTAAGAACACACCTGTAGTTGGACAAGATTGTATTTATTGACTCATTGCAACAAGTGAGAATATAAAGCATGGGAAAGTGTAAAGTACCTTGAAAAGTTATTACAGGATTTGAGCTCATGTTAGGTGAGGACACGGGAGTAAATCTATTGAATATTTTAATAAATCTTATCTAGAAGGTGGGAAGAACAGAGTGACCCAAAAGCTGCTGGAAAAAAAAGAAAAAAGAAAAAAAAAAACAAAACAGTTTTTTGGTTTAAAAAAATCAACCAGGATAGGGGGATGTTGGGTCATTTTCGTGATTTAGACAACGTTCTTGTCCGAGTCCAAACATTATAAAGTGGCCTTGTTTCTGCTTTGATCCAAAGTCACAGAGTAGCCTTGTCTGATACTGTGTTCTTTGATATTACCGATGTCCAACGGAACACCAAGACCTAGCTGACAACGCCTGACCAGTCTCTGCGGCTTTTCCCTTGCTTAATAACAGCAAGCAGTTGCAGCACACTGACTGTGTACCATGGACTGCTCTTAGTCCGTACAAGCATTAAACTCAATTTTAATCTTCTCAAGAAACTCTGACATGGGTACTAATTTTATAACAAGGAAATAGGCCGAGAGGTTAACTGGCTTACCTGAGGTCACCCCGCTGAAAAATGGTGGAGACAGGTTGAGAACGCAGGCACCTTGTCACTCAGCTGAGGCTCCTCACCACCACCCTAGACTGCCCCTCAGAAACCAAGAGTTCTTTCAGAGGTAGAGAGGCAGAGCAAGCTCTTGAGCCTGCCTCCTGAAACCCTGCCTTTGCTTCTCCTTTCAGCTCCAAGACTGCCCTGCGCATTGGGAGCAGCGATACCCAGCTGGATGAAGTGAAATCAGTACCAGCCAAAAGCCACCTGGTGAACCACCTCAATTGCCCCATGTGCAGCCGGCTGCGCCTGCACTCATTCATGCTGCCCTGCAACCACAGCCTGTGTGAGAAGTGCCTGCGGCAGCTGCAGAAGCACGCCGAGGTCACCGAGAATTTCTTCATCCTCATCTGCCCAGTGTGCGACCGCTCGCACTGCATGCCCTACAGCCACAAGATGCAGCTGCCGGAGAACTACCTGCGCGGGCGCCTCACCAAGCGCTACATGCAGCAGCACGGCTACCTCAAGTGGCGCTTTGACCGTTCCTCCGGGCCCATCCTCTGCCAGGTCTGCCGCAATAGGCGCATAGCGTACAAGCGCTGCATCACCTGCCGCCTCAACCTGTGCAACGACTGCCTCAAGGCCTTCCACTCGGATGTGGCCATGCAAGACCACGTCTTTGTGGACACCAGCGCCGAGGAACAGGACGAGAAGATCTGCATCCACCATCCATCCAGCCGCATCATCGAGTACTGCCGCAATGACAACGAATTGCTCTGCACCTTCTGCAAGTTCTCTTTCCACAATGGCCACGACACCATCAGCCTCATCGACGCCTGCTCCGAGAGGGCCGCCTCACTCTTCAGCGCCATCGCCAAGTTCAAAGCAGGTCCTCCCCTTCTCCACTCCTTCAGCCTAACTTCTAGTTCAGGAACACATGGGGAAGATGGCGTGGGGCAATGTGCTAAGTGAGTGCCTTAACAGATTCCACCTAGTGGAGCAATCAAGGCACCAGGAAACACTGTGCTATCCTGCAAGTCACTATCCTGGTGTCCGCTCCTGGTAACCACTACCAGTCACTTAACTTCTCCGTGCCTTGCTTTTCTCACCTATGAAATAGGGGAATAGTAGTGACCCCCTCACTGGATTGCCATGAGGATTAAGTGAGTTACTCTATGTAAAGAATGCAAAAAGTCATATGACAAGTGCATAAAGATTCTATAATCTTGATTATAATCTGCATGTCCTCAGGTCTCATTTTCTCTTTTGGAAAATGAAGACTTTGATCCTATAGTATACTGACGTTCTGTGACGTTCTAAGGTGTTCTGTCACTGTTGGATCGCTTTGGTTTTCCTAAATGTGCAGGGGGAAAGAATTAAGTCAGTGCTGAGAATTATCTCAATGTTAAATTTCCCTCCATGAATTTTTTCCAAAACTTGCAGATGCCAAAGTAAATAAACTGGCAGCAAACATATAACAACAGGGACAATTCATAACTAGCCAATGGTATTCTAGTCAACAGCTTGTTTTTCCTCTGCATTCTTGTTCGTGGTGATTTGGTTGTTTTATATTGTTACATATAATATTGCTTTAAGTGAAATAATATTTCAGTGATGGTTTCAGTGATGGAAACAAGCATAATAATATTTCACAGGATTCAGCAAAGAGCCCATAATTTCTTGTTTCAGTGACAAAACCAAGTATAATCATATTTCACAGGATTCAACAAAGAGCCGCATAATTTCTGGGTATGTCTCTACCTGGTCAGACATTAGAATCCAAAAGATTCCTTTAGTGCCCTTTACCCTCAGGAATAGTTCCTTGTATAAAGGCCAACTTTACTCAGGCCTGTGGAGCACATTTTGTCTAATCTCAATAGTGCTACAGTACAGGCATTAAAATGTCCTCCATGGATAAGCCAACTGTGGTTCAAAAAAATAATTAGGACAGGCAGCTAATAAGTGGCAGATGCAGTCTATTTGACTCCAGTGTCCACCATTAATTCCACAACATTTATTTGACAATCTACTCTGTGCTAAGCAGCGACCAGAATCTGAAGATGAAGAGATTGAAGGGGAGGAAGGGGGAACCACCACCACCATCCATGGTCTGTTTCATTAAGGAGTGGCCTACAGTCAGTTACCAAAGTGCACCAGATCAACCCAGGCCTTTCCCATTGTCAGATCTGTTAGTCTCCAACATTCAGATAGGCCTATACATTGGGAGGGAGGCAGCTTTTCCTTGAGCTGCACAGAAAGGTCCCACTGGATATAAAGGTGGGTCCAAAACAGGCTTTGCTAATGACCACATCACCCCTGACTTCTCAGCAGCTTCAGGAATACCTCGAGTTTTCTCAATTGCCACATACCTGGAAACATTGCTTGTCAATTGACATTTATTTAATTCTGGAACCACCACCAGGGAATACTTCATATTAAAGGAACCCTGCAGGAGCCACATATTATCAAGAAAATGGTAGAACTGTTGGTTCCAAAAGGGTTTTCTGAAGGTGGGACTCACTGCTTCCCTAGGCCAGGGCTTGTCTGAATTCTTTGGCCAAGCATGGCAAGGGTGCTGCTCTCTACAGCCTACTGTGCCTTCCATCCCTCTGTAGGGAACCTTGTCCTTAATACATGTGAAACTTACGATAGTTTTCTGAGTCCAGGGCACCTAAAAGTCAGACAACAAAGCTCAATTCTAGGTGGGGGGAAAATGCCTGTCCAAATTCCAAGGAACCCAGCAGTTGGAAAGGGAAAAAGGGATAATAGGTAAATTAGATATTAGCTATAAGTAAATAATTTAACCTTTCATCCTTGACGAAGAAAGAAACAGACACACATTTTTTTAACCAGGGCTCAAACTTGTTCGTGAGCACTTGATTCACTTTTCTGGGAGGTACCATAAATTGGCATTCTAAACAGATCTCCGGGTTATTCAAAAGCAAGTGATCTGGGAATACACACTGAGAAACTTGGGGACCTAGAGAGAAGATCCATTTTAGAAGCTTTACTAAAAACTGATGCCCCTGTCCCATCCACACAGAGGTGCAGGCTCAGCAAGACGGACTTTTAAAAAACTCCTCATGTGATTCTATGGTTCAGGCAAGGTTGAGAACCACTGGAATAACGGGAGCTCAAAAGTTTAGGTCCCTGCCACTCAAAGTGTGGTTCGAGGACCAGTAGCACTGGCATCACCTGAGAGCTTGTTAGCAATGCAGAATCTCAGGACCCACCCCAGGCCTAGTGCACCAGAATCTGCATCTTTAACATGATCCCAGGAGATTCTCTGGGTTAGATTCTAAACCTCACTGCACACTGCCTCGCCTGGCTTCCTGAGCCCCAATACAGGCCCGTTGATTCAGAATCTTAGTAGATGAGTCCAAGGGAAGAGGTTTTTTTTTAACACTCTCTCAGGTTAATCTGGTACTCACAGAGGGCTGAGAGCCACAGCTGAAGCAATTAAGAACCTAGTTTGGAGCTAGACAAATAGAATTAGGGACAGAGCCAAGTTTCTCCCATTTACCTGATGTGTAACACTGTGCAGTCACTTCACTTCCCTGGGCCTCAAGCTTTTTCATCTATAAGTGGAAACAATATCTTCCTTGTAAGAAGATATATGTGATATATAATAACATATGGATCTGGTCCATAAAAAGTGTTTAATAAATAACAACTAGTTTTAAGTGTATTACCTAAAAAGAGAGTTTGATTTGACTTCGTTTAAAATCAGCTCTTGCAGAGCTTTCATATTTGTAGAAGTTTGGGATGGGACATTTCTGGCTTCCTCTGTCTTTTTTCTCCTCCTGGAGATGCCTTTTTCCCCTCATCTAAGAAATTTTTATCCTGCTTCTCAGGACTTTGCCCTACATAAGCCTAATTAATCCCTCATACAGCAAGAAATTTCCTATCCAAGTATCTTTAACAGTAGGCAACTATTGAATAGTCAAAGAAAATAAAGCACAAAGTAGAATTCTGGCTGCCATAGTCACAGTGCATTGGGGAGGGCAAGAAGCACTTCTCAGCACTGAAATCGCACCCTAGTAGTTTCCCTTTCAGTCTCACCTGCATCACCTCATCTTTTCTGAGCCACTGTGAGAAAGGAGATGGCAAGAAAACAGTGGGGCTTCAGGGAGTTAGCCAGAGAGTGACACTGCTGGCATTCACCAATGAGATGTTAGAAGACAGGAAAGAATGGCTTTTACTCAACAAATACATTTGCTCACCTCTACACACCATAGTCATAGTGGTAATGTGGTCTCTGTTCGCATGATCTGACAGAACTCTAGGGTTTCCCATACTCAAGTGCACACCCTTGTTATAATGACCACCACTCACAGAAGGCCAGCTTCCTATGAACCAGGATAGTGTTATGAACCAAGTCCAAAAATAGCTAGTCATCCCTACTTCTGAGTAAAATTTGGTGAGGATTATTGCCCATCAATTCACTGAAGAGTTTACCTTCATGAGAAGAATCTTATCTGTAGAAGATTGACATTCTTCTAACGGCCACAGAAGGTTGATATTCTTCAAATTGCTCCTTAATGCCTCAAATCCTCTAAAGTTAACAAAGGTATTCATTTCACCTTTCACATAAAGCCCATTTCACAGATAGAGATGTGCCACATGCTCACCCTGCTATAGCATCCTTCAATTATAGTATCTTTGGATTTATTCATAACTTGAGCACAGATGCCCTCTCATAATCACATCCATATCCTTAGTGCCTAAAAGATACATGGCATGTAACAGGACTCCAGTAAATGTTTGTTGAATGACTGAGTGAACTTAAAATCCAAATACCATATGAGGGGCACAAGATAAATTGGTTTTCCTTGAAGTGTGACAGCAGACTCTTTTTTGAAAGCAGTGGGGGAAAGGCAAAGAGAAGTGACATAGCTGAACCACAAGACAAACAAAGGGGGGAAAGGGCATGTAAGAGAGCCACCTCAATGAAGGGAAGCTTTGCTAATTTCCCACTGTTGTATAGGGCTGGAGGCTTAGTGAATGATGCAAGACAACCTTTAGAAGTAGTCAGCAGAAACTTAGTTCTTCCTCTCACCATTGCAAAAGCTTAGGTTTCCGACAGGGAAAAGCAGGCACCAGTCACTTTGTGACTTCACCTCTTCTCAAGTCCAACTTGCAGACAATTGAAATCTGGTAAAAACCAATATCAAGGGTGGGCTTGAACTTCCAGTCTCAGACCCAAGGCCATAGGGATTACTGTTACAAGATAGAAATATCCCAGGGAAGGATCAGAGGGAGAAGAAGGGGAAGGTGTACTAAGGAGGCCAAATTCATTTCATAAACCTATTCTAGCCTGTTTCAGCCCAACTACAAGTGCCTTCCCTCCCTCTTCATTCACCTCCTTGGAGCCTAGGGTAATTTGTTCTAGCTTGCTACTGGCTTTGACACCTGGGGAGATGAAAATTTTAAAAGTAACTAACTTGGCATTTTTGCAGTCCGATATGAAATTGATAATGACCTAATGGAATTCAACATCTTAAAAAACAGCTTTAAAGCTGACAAGGAGGCAAAGCGAAAAGAGATCAGAAATGGCTTTCTCAAGTTGCGCAGCATTCTTCAGGAGAAAGAGAAGATCATCATGGAGCAGATAGAGAATCTAGAAGTGTCCAGGCAGAAGGAAATTGAAAAATATGTGTATGTTACAACCATGAAAGTGAACGAGATGGATGGTCTGATCGCCTACTCCAAGGAAGCCCTGAAGGAGACTGGCCAGGTGGCATTCCTGCAGTCGGCCAAGATCCTGGTGGACCAGATTGAGGATGGCATCCAGACCACCTACAGGCCTGACCCACAGCTCCGGCTACACTCAATAAACTGCATGCCCTTGGACTTTGTTGAACTTTCCAGTGCCATCCATGAGCTCTTCCCCACAGGGCCCAAGAAGGTATGCTCCTCAGGGGACTCACTGCCCTCCCCCTACCCCGTGCACTCAGAAACAATGATTGCCAGGAAGGTCACTTTCAGCACCCACAGCCTCGGCAACCAGCAGATATACCAGCGAAGCTCCTCCATCTTATCCTTCAGCAACACTGAGGAGAAGGCCAAGGTGGGTCTGGAGGCCTGTGGGAGAGCCCAGTCAGCCACCCCTGCCAAACCCACAGATGGTCTCTACACCTACTGGTGTGCTGCAGCAGACAGCCAGTCTGTACAGAACAGCAGCAGCTTCCACAACTGGTACTCATTCAACGATGGCTCTGTGAAGACCCCGGGCCCAATTGTTATCTACCAGACTCTGGTGTACCCAAGAGCTGCCAAGGTAAGAAAAGTTCTGGGCCCAGTGGGGAAGGTGGGAGGGTTTGGGGTACAGAGTAGAAGTCAGTAGTCAGGAAAAGTTGCACTTATCTCTTTGACCTCTAGGATCTGGTCACTCAAATCTGCTCCTCTAGACTCTTTGTGGTCATCCCATTCAAAAGGGATAAGTTCCGGGAATCTTAAGTAACCCAAGATTAGCTTAAACCAAACAGTCAATATATTTAACTTATAGTCGTAAATATATCTGAAAGCCCTACCTCCACTGCAAAGGCAACTTCTCAACTGAAAGAGAACCCTATTTGGGAACCAAAGTAATTTGAAGACACTACTTGGCAGTGTAATGTTTCCCAAAGGAAAGCCTGTAATAGAGACAGCACAGAAATTGGAGTTACAAATGCAGGCTCCATTACCTACCAGCTGTTTCCTCTAAATTGCTACCTTTCCTAAAGCAAATATCCAGACTCTCTATGATTTGGAAAAATTGGGAGGATCATCCCCAATGAAATTTCAACTCTTCTGAGATTCAACCCGCCTTGAAGGCAGAGAGTGAAGAGTGGGGTCTCTCACAGATCTCTATAAGCGCCATTGCCTGGCTTCAAGGAACATGACTTCCCTTTGACCCTCTTGACCTAACATGAACAACATGAACAAATGACCTTTTCTTTAACATACCTTTCAAATCTAGTTGAACCCACATTGAATTGTTTGTAGAACACTTTATTAAGGTTTATGGAGGAAAAAAATTAACGTGCAATGAAATATTCTATTTGAGTTCCTCTTTCCTCCTCTTGGATTTTTTTCTAGAGTCAGCCCATGTCCTGCTCCCACGTGGCAGAGTTCATCTTTTGTCTCTCATAATCTGAGAACACTCCCAAAGACTTTTAGATCCTTGAGTTCTAAACTAGCAGTTTTCAAACATCGATGTGCACCTGGGGATCTTGTTAAAATGCAGATTCTATTTTAATAGGTTTCAATGGGGCCTGAGATTCAGGTTATCACAAACTTCCAGGTGCTGCCAATGCTGCTGTCTACAGCCCACACTTTATTATTAAGGATCTAAAAAATGAAGGCCAGACACAGACCAAGCTCTACTTTTCCATTCTCCTGACACATCATAATCTATGTTTTGTTGTCTATAACTGACACAAAGAACAACCCATACTTTGCAAGATAGAACATTCCATGGGCTATTGACATAATGAAGTGTTTCTGCCCTTCACATAAGCAATGCCCATAACTGAGCAGCTGAACTACATTTCCAAATGATACTAGATCAGCAAGGCCTATAGTGTATGCTTATTACCTCAGGGATAGCACTGGGTCTCATCTCCTGACCAACTCAGACCTCTTGAGAAGTTGGCAGGCTCTTGCTATGGAGCCAGAGAATTGGTAGTATCTGCTCTATACCTGGGCATGGAAAACAGTCACCCCATGCCACCTATTAGTCACCCCTGATGAGCTCAAAAAAGGGACCTATGCAAAACAACTCAGTCAAGTCATTTGCTGTCAAAAGAGGACACCTAAACCTATTTCCAGATAGTGATATTTGATTTTAAAATATCATTGATTCATATTTTAGGATAATGGAATGGACTTCATACAGGAATCATAGTGCTTAGCAATGCAGAAGATTAAGTCTATGTTAACATCACTCTCAAATCTTTAGGATTTTAGCATGGAAAATATTCTAAAACTTAAAGTTGTAACTTTTCAATATGTACAGTTAATATCCTAGAGATTTTTTAAACTCAATTTTAGTTCTAGGAATCTCTTCCAAGAAAATTCTTAAAAATTCAGACAAATATTTATGCCCAACAGTATTTATTACAGCATTTATTTATTAGAGTATAAAATTAGAAACAACCTAAATGTTCAACCATAGAAGGATTAAATTATTTCGGGAGAAATTTTAAAGATGGTAGTTTACTGAATTTTTAATGATTTAGGAAAACATACAACATAAGTAAAAGAAAATAGAAATCAAAGCAACATAATCCAAGTTATATACATACATGTTTGTGTGTGTGTGTGTTCTGAAATTGCAAAGAAATAATAATGAATTAACTGAATTGTGAGATTACGAGTGATGTTTATTTTCTTCCCCTCTATTTTTCAGTATTTTTCAAGCAGGAGGACAATTGTCACCTCCACGTTGGCTGACAGTAACAGTCACAAACCTTCTGTTTGTGAAACTCATCACAAGCATCATGCCAGGCCTCATCACACAGCCTTTCAAGACTTATGCATAGTCTAATTAAAAGTCTTCGGCAGCTACAGGGGATAGGGTCAGCTTAAACTCACCCCACAGATAGTCAACATCACAAATCTTTAATGGAAAGAAAACTGAATGATGTATACTAGTACCACACCAGTATGTTCATTTCTTCCATAGGTTTACTGGACATGTCCAACAGAAGACGTGGACTCTTTTGAGATGGAATTCTATGAAGTCATTACTTCCCCTCCTAACAACGTACAAATGGAGCTCTGCGGACAAATTCGGGACATAATGCAGCAGAATCTGGAGCTGCACAACCTGACCCCCAACACAGAATACGTGTTTAAAGTTAGAGCCATCAATGATAATGGTCCTGGGCAATGGAGTGATATCTGCAAGGTACTGTGTACATTATTTCTCCGATTTTTTTTTCTATGATAGGTTCTGGATGAGACCCTGTTAAGATGATCATGAGATTATAGAACTCACCATGGGACTCTTCCTCTAAGCACAGAACATTTGTTAACTTGAGGCCAAAGAGAGGGCTGCTGGCCTCAACCAGACTTCGCAGATGAAGCCTGAGAATTGTTCTATTTGATTCAAAAACATTTGTTCTAGGCATTGTGTAGAGATGTAGAGATTCAGAGGAAAATAAACATAATCCCTGCCTTCAAGGTGCTCAGGGTCCATAAAAAAATAAGTGTTGTGTGAGAAGGATATGAAATGATTGTGGTATGAGAAAGATAAAAATGAGGTGCTATTCTCAGGCAAGGATGGGGTGCCAGATTTAACAAATAAAAATATAGGATGCCCAATTAAATTTGAATTTCTGGCACACGATAATTTTTATAAAATATGTCCAGTGCAATATTTAGGACCTATTTATACTAAAAAC
Organism: Macaca nemestrina; assembly: GCF_043159975.1. NCBI lineage: Eukaryota > Metazoa > Chordata > Mammalia > Primates > Cercopithecidae > Macaca > Macaca nemestrina. The sequence continues at coordinate 43,271,272 of NC_092126.1, forward strand.
AATTGTTCATCTGAAAGTTGAGAAACTGCCACTAAGCAGGTCAGTGTGGGTTCCAAAAAAGAAAAGACAAAATTATTCCTATCTTCTTTGTGATCCAAGACTGATTCTTCTTTATATCTCCAGGGAATACACATTCATGAATATAATTTTACTGATATTAAAAGGAGAAAGAGAATAAAAATACCAAGACTGCCCAGAGCTGCTCTCTTACCATATAACCATAAGGATGTTCTTTGGAATCAGGGTCGATTATGTCTTAATCAAGAATTCTTTAGAAGCAAAAAAAAAAATCCATTCATTTCAGCTTTTGAAAAGATAAATTTATGACAAAGATAGAGACCACTCCTAGGATATGCATCTGATCTGATACCCAAGGGAACTAGAGAGTTGTCAGTTTCTCTCCCTCTCTCTCTCTCTCTTCTCTTCGTCTCTCCCTGCTTCCTTCTCTCTCTCACTCTCTCATTCTCTTTGCTTCTCTCTGGATCTGCACCATTTTTGGCTAGCCCTTAGTTTCTGCTCCCTAAAATTCAGCTTGTATATGGTTTTGAATTGTCATGGCCCAACCTCTGTGTGACCTTAAAGCTCCAATGCCCAACAGCATCTGACCAACCATACTGTCTTTGTTTCCTTAGTCAAATGTTCAAGGAAAAGAATCCAACTGGTTGCTACCTCTAGTAATAAAGGCAAAGCAGGAGTAAGGGTGGTCAGTATACCAATATCAAATCTCCTAGGGTGGGACTACTCATCCTGGTTGCCAGCCCCCGGGGGGGCATGCTCTGCCTCAGAGTCCAGCACCCATGGACACACACACACACACAAAGAGAGAGAGAGAGAGAGAGAGAGAGAGAGAGAGAGAGACAGGTCAAACCTGGCACAGGAAGGGCGTGGGATGGGGAAGTCTGCTAGTCACTCCTCCTGCCAGCCTCCAGCCAATTACACTGCTGCTCAGTTGCCCCAAAGTCCTTCTCATTCTTGATACCCTTCTCTTCAGAGCATGGAATGGGAATGCCCATGGCTGCCCCACATCCGCATGTCTTCTTGACTATGGATTTTTCCTTCCTTCTAATCCCATCTGCCTTCTCAGTTTTTAGGAATTCCTCAAAATTGTCTTGCCCATGAAGGGCACTCAGTGCTGTTGCTAAATACATATATATATAATTTTCAGATGCCAGGGAAGGAACAGGTGGAGATACCAAAGTATGTCATCAGTCACCACCTCAGTCCCTCTTGGCTTTTCTTAGGTAGAGGTTTTTGTCGCCCTCTGAAACTATGGACTCCTTGAGAACAAAATTCACATCTAATTCATGGTTCTTTCTCCCACAGTGCTTACCAGAGCACTTTGCATATAGCAGGTTCTTAATGGTTATTGAATGAGTATATGAGTGAAAATGTGACCAAATAAATGAACATATAAATAATGTCTAAATTAAAGAGCGAAGAAATAAATTGATAAATAAAATTAATAATTACAAAGTACCATAAGATGCCTGAAAGCTGTTAAGTGTTTTATACAATCAGTCAAGAAATAGCATTCCCCTTGAAACTGTGTTTATGTGATTAATTTGCCCTCCCTGTAACAGAAGGAAATGCATTCCAGTCCCTTTCTTTTTTACACAATATCTAAATGAGCAGAGCCCTAATTAATGAGGTTTTCTGAAAGCTTCATTTTTATCTGACTTGAGGAGCTGCAATATAGATTTTTCCTTCAGAAGCAATTCTTCCTCCCTTCTTTGTGATTATATTAGCATTCCAGAGGAAAGACTGGTTTCCTTAACATTTGTCATGATTTGCATAAGTAAAGCCTTCAATACCAAATGAAAATAAGATGTGTGTTTGAATAACATTTATAAAGTTTCATAAAAGTAATGACTTCATTTCTTTCCTATAAAATCAAAATTTTTTCCTTGGCATCAGTTCTATGCAGGTATTCCTGAAAGGTTTCACTTAAAATGTTGCAATGAGGCAGCAGAATCATTTCTTATTCAAAATATAATATTCCTATCACATGTATTTTTGTTTTAAAAAGTGAAATAACACCTTTTATGTTTTATTTGCATAATCTAGGACTTGGTTTTTAAGAGATGTATTTGGTGTATAATACATGCAGCAAGAAAACTAACTTTAATCATTTTGAAAGCTCCCTTTTGAAAGTCATCTTTATGTCAGATGGGGTATATTCACTATCACTAATCATCCCAGCCACTGGGAAAGGAGGGAGTGATTGCTTCCATTTTACAGATAAGAAAAATGAGGCTGTAAGAAGCAAAGTGGCCTCATGGAAGGAAGCAAAGTGTCAGGCCTCATGGAAGGACGAGGCGAGTGGACACCTTGGTCCGCATCCAAGCCCACAGCCCTTTCTTCCCCCATACCACAATCAGATGGAACTAAGTCTGGAACAGGGTAGGCTCAGCCCTGGGGACATAGTACTTTACTCTGGGAGAATGATGTCAAAGCCAACAGCAGGGAGGGCTGAACTTTTATTTTTTGAAAGTCAACATTATGCATTGAAAAGAGCATTGTATTTGGTCTTGTGTGCCTGGATTCAAGTCCCAACTCCACTAGCTGCAAGTCCATGAGGATAGGTGTTGGTCTTACACACCCTTCTGTGCCCATTGTCCCTAACTGAAAGCTTCTAACGTCAAAGAGCCTAACTAGTATTTTTGAAGGGTAGAGAAATGTGTTTTTAGGTAAGTCATGTACGTGTTGACCTCAGTTTCTTCTCCTGCTCTTCCTCTGGTCCTCAATATATCTGTTGACCATCATTCCCATTTCTGAAAACAGTCTCCTTAGTTTGACTCACTGTCCTCCTCTGACTTTATATCTCAGCTGACTTCCATGAAAGCTTCCCACAACAAATCTAACTGCCCATCTGTGTTTTAGTTTCCTATTGTTGTTGTAACAAATTAGTAGTTTAAATAATACAAATTATTTATTTCCTTACAATTCTGAAGAAGTCCAAATGTGTTTCACTGGGTAAAATCTGTGTCTGCCGTATTGTGTTCCTTCTGGAGGACCTGAGGGAGAATACATTTCCTTGCTTTTTTCCAGTTTCTAGAAGCCACCCGCATTCCTTTCATGCCCCTTCCTGAATCTTCAAAGCCAGCAATATTGGGCTGAGTCCTCACACTAGCATCTCTCTGGTTCTCTTCCACCTCCATCTTCTACCTTGAAGGTCCCTTGTGATTGCATTGAGCCCACCTGATAATTCAGGCTAGTCTCCCTACCTGAAGACCAGCTGGGCCAGGTGCAGTGGCTCACACTTGTAATCCTAGCACTTTGGGAGGCTGAGGGAGGAGAATCTCTTGAAGCCAGGAGTTTGAGACCAGACTGGGCAACATGGCAAAATCCTGTCTCTACTAAAAAAAAAAAAAAAAAGTCAGCCGGGTGTGGTGGTGTGTGCCTGTCATCCCAGCTACTCGGGAGGTTGAGGCACGAGACTCACTTAAGTCTGGGAGGCAGAGGTTGCAGTGGGCGAAGATCATGCCACTGCACTCCAGCCTGGATGACAGAGTGAGACTCCAAGTAAAAAAGTAAAAAAGACCAGTTGACTAGCAACCTTAATTCCTCTTTGCTCTGTGTGTAACATAACATATTCAAAGATTCTGGGATTGGGACATGGACATCTCTGGGGTCCATTATTCTGTCTACCACAGTGCGTAAATTGGATGTCCTTGGTGTCTGATGTAGCTCAGGAAGTAGTCCTGCCAGCTGCCCTGAGTCTCTGCAGTGCTGCTGTCTTCCTACTCAGCCTGTGCTCCTGCTGAAACCCCAGCCACACAGCAGGACTGCCTGTCCATCATGAAATTCCCTTCCTGATTTTTCCTCTTCCTGCTGCAGACTCTCAGGGTGAGCCACACACCTTCAAAGATTAGGGTTGGAGGTCATTCAATCTGAATGACCACCAATATTTCACACTCAGAATAACTACCCCAAGCCTACCCGCACAGCCACCCACACACTCATAGTGGCTCTGTGCCCTAAAAGGAAACCAAGATGGTTTGCATTCTTTCTCTTCTTAGAATTTATTCTTTTCCAAAGAGCTCCTGACCTTTCATGTAAGTAGAACCCTGTTGGTCCTTCCTTTACTTGCCCTGCAGATAGGCTTGAATCCTGGAACAAGTATAATTTAGGATCATGCTGGACCTGATTTCTTTTTAACCTCATGTACAGAGGTCTGAATTAATTATACACCTCAGTTATGGTCCATCGTTAGCACTGATCTATACAAAGATCTATTCTTATTTATATATTCCCTTTTGTGACATTCATTCTGTTTTATGTGTTCTTCCATGATTTGCATTGTTGTTTTCAATGTGTCATTAATTTACACAATTAGCATTGTGTTACATATCTTACTTTGTCTCTTACCTGTTCTTCTTAAATGTTGTGTTTTTATGTTCCATCCATGTTGTTATGGGCATTTTGTCTTTTATTCCTTATAATACATGATCTTTCAGAATGTGCATTTGTTCACCACATGTTACCTCTCTATTTCAGGCAGGATGGACACCCAGGTGACCTCCAATAATGCTGTGGTGAACAGCCTTATATATGACACCTTATGGACACGATAGGGGTGTAAGGGTTCTCTGAGTTATTGATCAGTTTGCTAAGGCTTCCATAAGAAAATGCCACAGACTAGGTGGCTTAAACAAAAATTAGTTTTTGCACAGTTCTCGAGGCCGGAAGTCCAAGATCAAAATGTTGGCAGGGTTGGTTTCTCCTGAGACCTCTCTCCTTGGTTCACAGATGGTCACCTTCTCACTGTGTTCTCACATAGTCCTTCCTCTGTGCACATGCACTGTGATATCTGTGTTTAAATTTCCTTCTCTTATAAAGACAAAAGTTAGGTTGGATTAGGGTCCACTTTAATGGCCTCATTTTAATTAAATCACCTCTTTAAAGGCCCTATCTCCAAATACAGTCACACTCTAAGTACTGGGGGTTAGGGCTTCAACATATAAATTTGGGGTCAGGTGCAATTCACCCCATATTAGATACATATTATGAGTGAAATTTCTAGGCCACTGACATGTGGATACTTAATTTGACCACATCCATGTACACTTCCATAAGGAGTAGATTACAGCTACTATACCCTAGGCCCCACCTACATTTAGCAAGATCCAACTTTCTATTATTTTGCTAGCCCAATAGGTATAAAATGATATGTCCTTATTATTTTAAATTTAATTTTATATTTTTGTTAGTTTTCAGGATTTTCTTTTCTGTAAGGACCTGTTGATATCCTTCGCCCAATTTTCTATTGCATTTTTCTTTTTCTAAGTGATTTATAGGATGTCCTTATATATTCTAGGTAGTGGTTTTAGACATTGCTATTATCTTCTCTTCTGACATTTGCCTATCAGCTTTGTTCATAATGTACTTCATAAAATAGCAGAAATATTTAATTTTGGTATAATCAAAATCATCAATTATTTTTTCCTTATGGCTTAACCTTTGGAAGTTTTATTTAAAAAGTCCTTTCTTAGGATTAGATCACAAAGATAACCTTCTATATATTCTTTTATTAAATTTACAGTTTCACCTTTCAAATTTAGCTATTTAATCCGTTCAGACTCTGCCTTTGTATGTATCAAATGTATGTATGTACTCTGCCTATGTAGTCTTAGGTAGGGATGTTCTTTTCCACCAAGTAGTGAACCAGTTTTCCCAATACCATCTACCAAGCAATGTCTATTCTTCATATTTATACAATGGCAATGCCACTTTTATATTCAGTTTCGATATATTTAGGGATATGTCTCTGAGCACTCTATTACATGCCACGGGTCTATATTCCTGCTCTTATATCAATACCATACTTGCTTTATTATTTTTGAACCTCAGCTTTCTGCCATGTCTATATGAACTGCTAAGGTAAGTATGCACATTACCCTTCTTTCTTTTTTAGAAATTATTTAGGTAGTCATAGAAATATATTTCTTCATATACATTTTGGAGTAACTTGAATTCTTAGAAAACATTCAGATAGAATTTATTCAGAAGGCATTGTGTTTCTAAATTAATTTGGAAACAAATGGTATTTTTATAATAAGTTTGAACATTTACTCAAACCATAGTCTATGTTCTTTACTGGGGTGTTTAAGTTTTCCTACATACGTACATGTATTCCTGGTTAAACTAGATTGTTTAGAGATCTAACATGCAGCATGAGGACTACAATTAGTAATATTGTATTGATAGAAAATTTGTTAAGATTTTAGGTACTCTTTTCACACACACACAAAAAGGTAACTATGTGAGATGATGGGCATGCTAATTTGCTTGCCTGTAGTAATTATTTTACTTTGTATACATATGTCAAAACATCATGTTGTATACCATAAATAAATAAACCAAATAGTTTACAGACTGTTGATATTATGAATATTATTTTATTATATTTTCTAATAGATTACCAGTTTAGAATAAAGACTATTTCTGTTTGTAGGGTAATCTTGATTCCAGCAGTCTCAAAAACTCTCTTACTATTCTGAGAGCCAATCTGCTATTTCTGCTTTTTTTTCCAGGCATATGATCCTATCTCCTATAAAGAATGATGGTTTTATCTGTTTACTTATAATTCTTGCAACTCTATTTCTTTTTCTTTCCTTATGACTTTGGCCAGAACCTTGAGTCATACATAAAATTGTGGCAGTGTTAGTAGATATCCTTGTCTTATTCCTGATATTAACATTTCTCCATTGAGTTATTTTTATTTAGTTTGTATGGTATATAATCCTTATTAAGTTAAGGAAAATTACTTCTACTTCTAAGTTTCTGAGAAATAGGTACTTATTAAGTTTTTTGCATTATTTGAGGTAATTACATGATTTTTCTCCTTCAGGCCATTATTCATGAAGTGAATTACATTGATTGATTTTTCTGATACTAAATTCCACTTCCATTCATGGAATAAATTCTGTGTGTTCATGATGTATTACTTTTTAATACAGTTGACTTCGGTTAGCTCATATTTTATTTTGGATTATTGCATCTATAATTATAAGGGAATTAGACTCAATTTTTCCTTATATTGTTTTTATCTGGTTCTGGAATCAATATATCACAAGCTTCATAAAAAGAGCTGAGAAACTTTTGCTCTTCTAGTTTCTAGAATACCAAACTCTTCTTAAGAGTTTGGTAGAATTCATCTGAAAAGCAATATGAGCCTGGGACATTTGGGGCAGGGAAGAGATGTCAACTATCATTTCAATTTCTTTAATATTCCAAGTTTTGTTTTTCTGTTTCTTCTGTCCTCCTTTCTACCTGATTCCCTTGTTCATAGACACACCTCAATTCTCACTGCTCCATTCACATCACATACAGTCTTTATCTTTGAAGATTCTGACTATACTTTAAAGCAAAACCTCAATCTCCTATTTATGAGTTAATTCCTAGCCCCTCATAACACCATTCCATCTTCCTCATGCCCTCTGATAATTCTGTGTGTATCTTAGACATTATTTATACTACTTTTATCAGGATTATCTCTATGCATTATTTCCATTTCTATTCAGCAATGGATAATCTAATATCATGTATATAATATGACCTTTGCCTTGCATGCAGCCCTGTTTTCTCTAAAACCAAAAATTTTGTAAAAGTAGACAGCATAATGCTAATAAGGGTCTGGCTTCTTTGTTTTTGCCCTTTCCCTTTATATACAAATATAGAAGGTTAAAAGCTTTGTACATAGAGACTTGTGCCCTGTATAAACATTCCTCTTCACTATCCAAACCTCACCCCCATTCTATCTCAAGTCCTCATTCACCTCAGTAGAACCCATTGATCCAGTGGACTGTCTCATCTCTGGGTCTCAACCTCACTCCATAAATGTTTGGGGGGAAGGAATGGGAATGCTGCCAGACCAGACTAGTGAAGAAACCCAGTATCTTCAAGGTAAGACATGGAGGGCAACATCTAAGCTAACTTGGTGAGATTTCTAGGAGGGTTCTTCTTACCCCTCGTGCCCAGTACAGTCTTTCTTTTTCAGGTAGCACTGACCATTCACTGTGATTAAAGATAGTATGAAATGTTTCTGCTAGCATCAAAGGAAAACAATTCGCAGATTTACAAATTATAGTTCTATTCACTGTTCATCTACTTCTCTAAGAATCTTCTCTTTTCCATAACTAGTGTTGGGACTACAGAGATGAAATACTGTCATTTCCCCCACACCCCAATCAAGGTGCTCATGTTCTGGTAAGAAAATCAGACACATTAGCTGAAACTTAACAACTGATAAGAGCTGTGACAGAACCAAGTTCTAATGACTGAGGAAGGATACGGGGGATCCTCTATGGTGAAGCTCACCTGCGGTCCAGCCCCCTCACTGTCATCAGCACTCAGTCACATGAGCTACCCTAAAAGGAAGTAGGATCTGACCTGTGGAATCACAATCCCAGCACACTGTAGCTGTGGGGCTTTGGGAAAGCTGCCTGGTCCTTCTGAGCCTCAGCTTCTTCGTCTATAAAGTGGTGCCAACAGCACTGGCCTCATGTGGTTGTCATGAGGAGTTAATGAAATGATGTGTGTAGTGTCTGGCATGCAGAAAGGCCCAGGCTACTGGGAGCTTTTGTCTATTGGGTGCCATGACTCTTTGCTTCTGATTGCAGGTGGTAACACCAGATGGACATGGGAGGAACCGAGCTAAGTGGGGCTTGCTGAAGAATATCCAGTCTGCCCTCCAGAAGCACTTCTGAGCCCCTTCAGAGCAGGAAGCAACCTCAGACTCATCACAAAGTAGACATATATACACACACATATGTATGTATATTTTTCTCACCACATTCTTCAAGGAGGTTGTAGACAAATGTTTCCGTGACCTCTCAGCTTTCCAACAGTAATCTTGTAAGAGCTAATAAAAGGAAATACCTGACATGGCTTGCTGTTTGTTCAGTGACAGCTATTCGTTATGATGGCAGTAATAAGCAAGACAGTCAGTAAGTCTGTATGTTTCCATCTGCTCAGGTCTAGTCCTAGGCTCAGAATTCTGTGGTGTTTTGTAGGAGCACCACCCAGCTTCTGGATGGTAAAAAGAGCACTGTATTTTGCAGTCAGGACCCCCTCGGTGTGCATTCTAATGCAGGCCTAACTAGCTTTGAGTGTTTGGGCAAGTCGCTGATTGCCGCGGAATTCATTACCTCACCAGGTAGTCTATTTTAAGTAGCCAACATTAAAATGTTTTTCCTAATTATTGAACTTGAATTTGCCTTTTCACAACTTTCAGCCCATGGTCTGAGGTCTACTCTAAGTCATAAGGAATGAGAGCCCTCCCTCTTCTCCTTCTGGACATAGCAAAGGAAGAACGGTAGAATGCCCGGTTAGAGGATCCGCTATGGTCATTTGAAACAAGGCATGGAAGAATGACAAAATCATGTATCAGCTCCAACCTCGCTGAACTGAACTTGGCCTTTCAGACAATATGAAGTCCCTAGAATTTCTTGTCATACAAGGCCCTATCTGCCAGAAATGACCCTCTACTGAACCCCACGCCATTTCTTCCCAGAAAGGACCACCTGTCTTTCAAGACTCAGCTCCACCACTTTCCCCAGTGATCCTCCAAATGAGGATGACACCTTTCTCCCCTGGGTCCCCACTAAGCACAGGGCCCTCCTGTCTCACCCCTATTCCCCATAGAGACACCCATTCCAGCCCTATGATACTTAGGAGCCCTTATTTGCCCTGAGTCTTAGAGCAGAGATGGTGTCTCATTCATCTTCAATCCTCAGTGCTTGGGACAGTGAGGCACACATTACATGTTAGTACCAGGAGGGACACACCACAGCTGAAAGGCTGACACATAGAATGACTCTCCTCTGAACATCCCCAGGTGCCAGTTTGCACATGAAGGTTTACACACAGAACTGGGACTGCCCATGAAAAGGACCAGGCAGTAACTGGTCTCCATTTCCTCTAACGCCATCCTTTTCAGGAGCTGTGCAACGGGCAGATGTGGTCAGCCCATCTAGCTTCACCAGTAAGACTTCAGCTCTGCAACCCTTTATTTTTCATCACTGCCAGAAAAGGGCTATTCCACTTAGATCACTATGGATCTAAGAGATCCATAGTGAGGATCTTCTGATAATGTGAGAAAATGAAGCCAAGTAGATTCCTGCTCTACCCCCCAGCAATATTACAACAAGGCATACCCCAGGGAGCTTCATTATGATCCTATTACTGTAAATGATGGCTGGAATCCACCATCAGATTTGATATTACCATATAATCATTTCTATAAAAGGCTTCAAAATCATTATTAGCACAGAGAACGAATTAAATGACACGCCAGCAGGGATTTTACTACTAACGAACTAAAATGAAATTAAACTAAAAAAAAAATAGAACTCTATGAATATTACATTGCAGTGATCACACCTACTCATGGTGCCAACAAGAACTAGGCTAGAATTAAATAAACCACAGCACCCTGATCTTGTGTCTCTAGAAAACATCGAAACTTGCATTCAGTGACCAAGACAGCTAGCTAGATTCTTTAAGAAGCCCACTTAACCAGTAGCTGACCCATTCTACCAAATGCAATGTGGGTTTCTTAATGGCACAGAAACTGCACATTGTTTGGTCCCTGAGGTTATGGTTTACATCGCTTCCCTCCTCCCAGGCCCATGTCTGAGGTGCAAACATATATACGTGTGTGTGTGTGTGTGTGTGTGTGTGTGTGTGTGTGTGTGTCTCAAATATAATCAAGAGATTTGTAAGTATATGTTTATTAAAAATTCCACTATTTGAGCATATTCTCTCTGTATACAGCTACACATTTTAACATCCCTAACAGCCTTTCTTTAGAGAAGTGCCTATGGCCCTAATTAGAGATAATTAGTGGCAGTGTCTACTTGAGAACATCTTGCAGCCTGTTAGAACAGTTGCTAGCTAAATTTGTAGAAGTTTTTCTTGCCCCCCCCCTTTTTTTTTTATAATCATTCTAGATTCATTCTTTCTGTTAGCACATCTGTAATGAGACCAGGGGACTGTGGGGATACAGTGGTGAATTAGAGAGAAACAGTCCCCACGCCATAGATGTTATAGTCTAATGAGTAAGATAAAATAAATGAAGATATAAGCATGTAGATGACTGGAAATGAGAAGTACTAGGAAGGAAAGAGGCATGGAGCTAAGAGGTACCAACTCTAAAGAGGATGCCAGTGAAAGTCTTCTCAAAGAGATGAATTACAAGCTGTTTCCTCAAGAATGAGCAGGAGCCAGCCATGTGCGAGCGGAGGAGAAAAGCATTTCTGGACAGAGGGGCAGTAGGTACCACAGCCCTGGGGCAGGAAAAGGCTTGGCATGTTCTGGTAACGAATACAGCTAGAGGCTGGAGTTCAGGGAACAAGGAGGGGAGAAAAGCAGGTAAATGGCCCTGGCAGAACTTGTGGGCCATGACAGAGAGTAAGTGTCTCAGGAAGCTGGTGAAGGATGTGAAGCAAAATAACATCACACTTGTATTTCCAGCTTAGTAGCATTACTTTCAGTTCCATGTGAAAATGAGTTGTGGAGGGCCAAAGGAAAAGGCAGGAAGACTGTTAATAAATCAACGGTCACCTGGGCTGGGAGGTGGGCTCCAGAAGGAGTCAGCAGCCCTCTCTGACCAATGAGGTACATGTGAGTGAGTGGGAGAGAGCAATGCTTATGAAGGATGAGGCCTGTGATTCTGGATTAAGCACTGGGTGATGGTAGATCCAGACAGGATAGGATGACAAGTTTCTGGAAAATATCAGAGTTCTGCCTTGGGTGAGTGAAGTGTGAGCTGCTTGAGGAACAGCCAAGCAGAATCAAATAGCAGCAGCTGGATATTGTAACAGTTCAACTGAGTCAGGAAAACAGAGACCACACCAGTTATTTTAAACAGAGAGAACTGAAGATGGGGACTTGGTTAAACAGGTATTATAGGACTTTGAATAGAAATGGGACACTGGGATAACACAGAGATGGCAGCTGCAGGGAGCTGCTATCACCCCTTGGGCTGGTGGAATGAAAGAAACAGCCTCTTAGATGGGATCCACATCTCTGAGAAGGGGTCACTGCCTGGCTGTTGCAAGTGTATCTGAGAGGCTTTCATGAGGCTGGTTCTAGGAGTGTGGGAAAAAGTTGGAAACTGACAGCAACTGCCATACTGCCAATGCCCAGGAGAGACAATTGCAGTGATGGTGTCCAGAATAGTGAACAAACAGAAAGAAGCTCTTTCCTTCTCCCCCCTTCCAGGCTTGCAGTCTTCCTGTATTCCTCTTGTGTCCCCTCATTGCAGAGCCTAGTGGAGCTAGTTGGCCAAGGAAAAAATGTCATCTGCAAGAGCCCCAGCTCCAGCATTGCAGACTAAGTCCAAAAAATGTTTCAGGGTTAAGAGGAAACAGCTTCATAATTAGCACAATTATGCAAGGCTAGAGTCCAAAGGATAAGCCTGGGATGGGGATACAAACTCAGAAATTATCAATGGATGTACTCTGATTTTCTAGAGTTCTCATGACATTGAGTGTCCTGACCTCAGCTAGGGTCTGCAGGGTAAACCAAAAACCACAAAACTAGTTCTTGTCTTCAGGTGGCTTTCCATATTAGTCCAGTTTGCCTTGCTGTATAGAAGTACCTGAGGCTGGATAATTTATAAAGAAAAGAAGTCTATTTGGCTTACACTTCTGTAGGTTGAACATGAAGTAGAGTGCTGGCATCTGCACAGGAGAGGGCCTCAGGAATTTTCCAGTCATGGCAGAAGGCCACAGCAAGAGAGGGAGCAAGAGAGAGAGAGAGAGAGAGAGGCAAAGGTGCCAGGCTCTTTTAAACAGCTGGAACTCACATGAACTGCAGTGGGGGCACCAAGCCATTCATGCAGGATCCACCCCCATAACTCAAACATCTTCTACCAGGCCCCACTTTCAGCAGTGGTGATTACATTTCAACATGAGATTTGGAGGGGACAAACATCCAAACTATATATCATTCTGCCTTTTGCCCCCTCCCCCTGCTGCAAATCTCATTTCCTTCTCACATTGCAAAATACAACCATCCCTTCATAATAGTCCCTTGAAGTCTTAACTCATTCCAGCATTAATTCAAAAGTCCAGTCTCATTTGAGACTCTAGGTAAGCTCCTTCTACCAATGAGACTGTAAAATCAAAAACAAGTTTATTTACTTCCAAGATATAATAGTGGTATAGGCATTTGGCAAATATTCCTGTTCCAAAAAAGAGAAATAAGCCAAAAGAAAGGGGCCACAGGCTCTATACAAGTCCAAAACCCAGCAAGGCAGACATTATACCTTGAAGCTTCAAAATAATCCCCTTTGACACCATGTTTCACATCCAGGGCACAGTGGTGCAAGGAGTGGGTCTCCAAGGCCTGGGGCATCCCTGCCCTTGTGGCTTTGCAGGTTGCAAAACCCCTGGCTGCTCTCATAAGTTATAGTTGAGTGCCTGTGATTTTTTTCCAGCTGAGGGTGCGAGCTGCCAGAGGCTCTACCATTCTCAGGTGTCAGGGGTGTTGGCCCTATTTACACAGCTCCACTAAGCAACGCCCCAGTAAGGATTCTGTGTGAGGACTCCAACCCCACATTTCTCCTTTGCACTGACCTAGTAGAGTCTCTCTGTGAGGGCTCCACCCCTGTGGCTGGCTTCTGCCACATCCTTGTTTTCAATACATCCTCTGAAATCCAGGTAGAAACTGCCAAGTTTCCTTCACTCTTGCATTCTGCATGCCTGCAGGGTTAGCACCATGTGGAAGACCCCAAGGCTTACAGCCTGCACCTTCCAAAGCAGCAGTCTGAACTGTACCTAGGGCCTTCTGAGCCACAGCTGGAGCTGGAGCAGCCAGAATGTGGGGAGCAGTGTCCTGAGTCTGAGTAGGCCAGCAGTGCCCTGTGCCTGGCCCCTGCAACCATTTTTTCCTCCTAGGCCCCTGGGCCTGTGATGGGAGGGGAGGCCTGGAAGATTTCTGAAATGCCTTTGAGGCCTTTTTTCCACTATCTTGGATATTAGCACTTGGCTCCCTTTTATTCATGCTAATTGAGCTAGCAAGTGGTTACTCCACAGCCTGCTTGTATTCCCCTCCTGAAAACACTATTTCCTTCTCTATTACATGTCCAGGCTGCAGATTTTCCAAACTGTTATACTCAGCTTCCTTTATATTATAAGTTTCATTTTTAAACCATTCCTTTGCCCCCGTGTCTGATCATAGGTTGTCAGAGGCAGCCATGTCAACTCCAACTCTTGAATGCTTAGAAATTTCTTCCATGACGTATCCTAGGTCATCATTCTTACATTCCAACTTCCAACAAATCCCTAGGGCATGGACACAATGCAGCCAAGTTCTTTGCTAAGGCCTAACAAGAGTGGCCTTTGCTCTACTTCCCAACATATTCTTCATTTCCATCTGAAACCTCATCAGACTGGCCTTCACTGTGCATATTTCTATCAGCATTTTGGTCACAACAACTTAACGAGTCTCTAAGAAATTCCAAACTTTCCCTTGTCCTCTTGCCTTCTTCTGAGCCCTCTAAACTCTTCCAACCTCTGTCCATTACCCAGATCCAAAGCCACTTTCACATCCTTGGTTATCTTTGTAGCAATGCCCCACTTCTCAGTACTAATATTCTGTATTAGTCTATTTTGCATTGATATAAAGAAGTATGTGAAGCTGGGTAATTGATTAAAAAAAGAAGTTTATTTGGCTCATGGTTCAGCAGGTTATACATGAAGCATAGTGCTGGTATCTGCACTAGTGAGGATTTCAGGACAGCAGAAAGTAAAGAGGAACCAGCATGTCACATGGCAAGAGAAGGAGCAAGAGAGGCAGAGGTTCCAGGCTTTTTTAAACAACCAGATCTCACATGAACTAATTACCATGGTGGCGGGCTGGGGGTAGGGTGGGGGGAGGGGTGGGTATTGGGCGTGGCGGGCACCAAGCTATTCGTGAGGAATCTGTTCCCATGATCTAAACACCTCCCACCAGGCCTCATCTCCAATACTGGAGATTACATTTCAACATGAGATTTAGAGGGGACCAACATCCAAACTACATCACTTTCTAACCACAAGAAAACCCCAAGGACAACTAGAAAGCAATTAGGCAGTTGCATATGTGGTTTTGCCTCTGGAGCAATGTGTCTCAAACCCAGATGAGCATCAGAATCACCTGTGGAGCTTTTAAAAATGTGGATTCCTGGGTTCCACACCAGACCCCAAGATCAAATTCTGCAGGGTAGGGCACAGGACATCTGTATTTTCCAAAAGTCTCTGGGCAATTCTGGTTAACAGCCCTTTCCCAACCCAACAAGCATTGGGAAACACTAGCTGGTGACCTGAATTGTTGGAAGATGGTTTTTAGCTGTAGGGCCAGAGTTAGGTTTTAAAGACCAGGCAGAAATTGGATGAGGTGAGAGCCAGAAGAAAGACTGCAATGAAGAGTGGATATCATGCAAAAGAGCAGAGAGGAAGCAATGAAGGGGAAAATGAGCACCCAGAAAATGCTCATTTATTTCCAACATTAAACTCTCAGAGTTTACTATGTGCCACATCTCCCTTTTCTTGTTTTGAGAATGCCATGGTTTGAATGTGTCCCCCAAACAGCATATGTTGGAAACTTAATCCTCAGTGCAACAGTATTGAGAAGTGGGATCTTTTGGAGGTGATTATGCCACGAGGACTCTGCCCTCATGAGTGAACTGATGTTGTTATTATGGGAGTGGGTTCCTTACAAAAGGACAAGTTTAGGTGTCCCCCACCCCCTACCCCTTGCTCGCTCTCTTTCTCTCAGTCTCTCACCCTTTCTTTGCCCTTCTGCCATGTGATGTCTTCCATCATGTCATGATGTAGCAAGAAAGCCCTCAACAGACGCCAGCCCCTGGATCTTGGACTTCCTAGCCTCTAGAAATGTGAATCAATAAATTTCTGTTCATTATAAATTACTTAGTCTGTGGCATTCTGTTAAAGCAGCACAAAAGGGATTAAGACAGAAAGGTAATGAGAAACATGGCTTGTGGGGAAACGTTGATGTCATTTAAACTGTAGATATCATTTCCACATTGCCCAACTCTAACACAAATAAATAAATCCCAGATTCCACTCAATGTATGTCTAATTAATAATATAATAAGTGCCTGAATTTAATATGGGAGCATTAGGAAAAAAGCACGAAGAGCTTCAGTGACAAGGCAGGGAATATACACAGGGAACAAAAAGATAACCTGAGTCCCAAGGTGGTGGGAGCACTGCTGCCTCTGAGTCTCCCCACTGCTGTCCATAGCCATGTCTTCCTGGGAAAAGTATTACCAGCACACAACCCCCCTTCCCCAGTGGTGAACACATATGTTCAGGCTCACACAAGCACATATGCATGCATGCACAAACATACACAGACACACACTCATATACACACAAACACACACACATCTGCAGTCACTGCTTCTGAACCACATCATCCATTCTGAGGTCAGTGAGAACTTATGAAACAATGCAGACCTACCTTGAGACTTAAAGGACTAGAAGATGGAGGAGATGTGGTTCTAAGAGAAGACTTTGATATCTGTAGCAAGAGAGAGGATGAGGAGGAAGGAAGGGCTGGCATAATGAAGAGACTGGAGTGAGGCACTTTCCTGCTACCCTGGTTTTCAAATGATCTGTGAGGCCATTTTCATTTGAAATCAAGGAGCCTCTCTGCCAGAAAATGACCAGAAAAATCAGGTTGTGTAGAAGTTCCCAGAAAAGCTAATACATTCCAAGGCAGATAATTGACTAAATCTAGGAAAACATGCAATTTGGAGAAAAGCCCACGGGGCACATGTTATTGCAAACGTGAACAGGGCCCAGAAGCCTGAATTGTTTATACCAAGTTGTAGAAGTTAGCAAAATAGGGTTCAAAAACTAGTTCTTCAGATGCTGTGAATTTGTGCATGACTTCATTTCCATTCCTTCAATTCCACCAGGAGCTATCTAATTTCTAAATTTTCTTTCAGGAAAAAATCATTTATTTCAGAAATAATGCTTTCTATATAAAACAGTGGCTGTTTCAGGGATTATTTCTTTGATTTTTTTTCTTCCAAGAAAACCATTTAAAAAAAAAAGTCTTTCATCTTAAAGCCAGACATGGGAAGTTTCTCTCTGAGCACCAAAGCAGACAGCAAATTCACTCAATACAAACTGACTGAATGCTACATCAGCCTGACCCCAGGCATGAGGAGCAAATAAAGTTCCATGGGCTTACACACATGAAACAGCAGGAAAAAAGTCCAGTCTCACCCCATGGTGGCTTCAGTGTCCAGGCCAAGTTTTGTGGAAGGAGTGGAACATCCCAGACATCATGAAAATGTAAGAGAATTAGAGCAGCAGAGAAAGAGATGTAGGCATGCCAGGTAGGGGAACACCCTGAAGAAAGGTAAAGGGGCTGGACTAGTATGTTAGATGGATGAATGACAAGAGGGATCTGTGGCCAGATTGTAGAGGCCATTGAAAAACAGAATGCGAGTTTATCCTGTAGCTATTGAGAAGCATATACAGGTGGTTGAGTTGAAAATTAATAATAATAAGATGGCCGAATAGGAACAGCTCCAGTCTCCAACTCCCAGCACGAGCGACACAGAAGACCGGTGATTTCTGCATTTTCAACTGAGGTACTGGGTTCATCTCACTGGGGAGTGCCAGACGATCGGTGCTGGTCAGCTGCTGCAGCCCGACCAGTGAGAGCTGAAGCAGGGCGAGGCATTGCCTCACCTGGGAAGCGCAAGGGGGAAGGGAATCCCTTTTCCTAGCCAGGGGAACTGAGACACACAACACCTGGAAAATCGGGTAACTCCCACCCCAATACTGCACTTTAAGCAAACAGGCACACCAGGAGATCATATCCCACACCTGGCCGGGAGGGTCCCACACCCACGGAGCCTCCCTCATTGCTAGCACAGCAGTCTGTGATCTACCCGCAAGGCAGCAGCAAGGCTGGGGGAGGGGCGCCCACCATTGCTGAGGCTTAAGTAGGTAAACAAAGCTGCTGGGAAGCTTGAACTGGGTGGAGCTCACAGCAGCTCAAGGAAACCTGCCTGTCTCTGTAGACTCCACCTCTGGGGACAGGGCAATAACAAACGCAGCCGAAACCTCTGCAGACGCAAACGACTCTGTCTGACAGCTTTGAAGAGAGCAGTGGATCTCCCAACATGGAGGTTGAGATCTCAGAAGGGACAGACTCCCTGCTCAAGTGGGTCCCTGACCCCTGAGTAGCCTAACTGGGAGACATCCCCCACTAGGGGCAGTCTGACACCCCACACCTCACAGGGTGGAGTACACCCCTGAGAGGAAGCTTCCAAAGCAAGAATCAGACAGGTACACTCGCTGTTCAGAAATATTCTATCTTCTGCAGCCTCTGCTGCTGATACCCAGGCAAACAGGGTCTGGAGTGGACCTCAAGCAATCTCCAACAGACCTACAGCTGAGGGTCCTGACTGTTAGAAGGAAAACTATCAAACAGGAAGGACACCTACACCAAAACCCCATCAGTACGTCACCATCATCAAAGACCAGAGGCAGATAAAACCACAAAGATGGGGAAAAAGCAGGGCAGAAAAGCTGGAAATTCAAAAAATAAGAGCGCATCTCCCCCGGCAAAGGAGCGCAGCTCATCGCCAGCAACGGATCAAAGCTAGACGGAGAATGACTTCGACGAGATGAGAGAAGAAGGCTTCAGTCCATCAAATTTCTCAGAGCTAAAGGAGGAATTACGTACCCAGTGCAAAGAAACTAAAAATCTTGAAAAAAAAGTGGAAGAATTGATGGCTAGAGTAATTAATGCAGAGAAGGTCATAAACGAAATGAAAGAGATGAAAACCATGACACGAGAAATACGTGACAAATGCACAAGCTTCAGTAACCGACTCGATCAACTGGAAGAAAGAATATCTGCGATTGAGGATCAAATGAATGAAATGAAGCGATAAGAGAAACCAAAAGAAAAAGAAGAAAAAGAAATGAACAAAGCCTGCAAGAAGTATGGATTATGTAAAAAGAACAAATCTACGTCTGATTGGGGTGCCTGAAAGTGAGGGGGAAAATGGAACCAAGTTGGAAAACACTCTTCAGGATATCATCCAGGAGAACTTCCCCAACCTAGTAGGGCAGGCCAACATTCAAATCCAGGAAATACAGAGAACGCCACAAAGATACTCCTCGAGAAGAGCAACTCCAAGACACATAATTGCCAGATTCACCAAAGTTGAAATGAAGGAAAAAATCTTAAGGGCAGCCAGAGAGAAAGGTCAGGTTACCCACAAAGGGAAGCCCATCAGACTAACAGCAGATCTCTCGGCAGAAACTCTACAAGCCAGAAGAGAGTGGGGGCCAATATTCAACATTCTTAAAGAAAAGAATTTTAAACCCAGAATTTCATATCCAGCCAAACTAAGTTTCATAAGTGAAGGAGAAATAAAATCCTTTACAGATAAGCAAATGCTTAGAGATTTTGTCACCACTAGGCCTGCCTTACAAGAGACCCTGAAGGAAGCACTCAACATGGAAAGGAACAACCGGTACCAGCCATTGCAAAAACATGCCAAAATGTAAAGACCATCGAGGCTAGGAAGAAACTGCATCAACTAACGAGCAAAATAACCAGTTAATATCATAATGGCAGGATCAAGTTCACACATAACAATCTTAACCTTAAATGTAAATGGTCTAAATGCTCCAATTAAAAGACACAGACTGGCAAACTGGATAAAGAGTCAAGACCCATCAGTCTGCTGTATTCAGGAGACCCATCTCACACGCAGAGACATACATAGGCTCAAACTAAAGGGATGGAGGAAGATTTACCAAGCAAATGGAGAACAAAAAAAAGCGGGGGTTGCAATACTAGTCTCTGATAAAACAGACTTTAAACCATCAAAGATCAAAAGAGACAAAGAAGGCCATTACATAATGGTAAAGGGATCAATTCAACAGGAAGAGCTAACTATCCTAAATATATATGCACCCAATACAGGAGCACCCAGATTCATCAAGCAAGTCCTTAGAGACTTACAAAGAGACTTAGACTCCCATACAATAATAATGGGAGACTTCAACACTCCACTGTCAACATTAGACAGATCAACGAGACAGAAAGTTAACAAGGATATCCAGGAATTGAACTCATCTCTGCAGCAAGCAGACCTAATAGACATCTATAGAACTCTCCACCCCAAATCAACAGAATATACATTCTTCTCAGCACCACATTGTACTTACTCCAAAATCGACCACGTAATTGGAAGTAAAGCACTCCTCAGCAAATGTACAAGAACAGAAATTATAACAAACTGTCTCTCAGACCACAGTGCAATCAAACTAGAACCCAGGACTAAGAAACTCAATCAAAACGGCTCAACTACATGGAAACTGAACAACCTGCTCCTGAATGACTACTGGGTACATAACGAAATGAAGGCAGAAATAAAGATGTTCTTTGAACCAATGAGAACAAAGATACAACATACCAGAATCTCTGGGACACATTTAAAGCAGTGTGTAGAGGGAAATTTATAGCACTAAATGCCCACAAGAGAAAGCAGGAAAGATCTAAAATTGACACTCTAACATTGCAATTAAAAGAACTAGAGAAGCAAGAGCAAACACATTCGAAAGCTAGCAGAAGGCAAGAAATAACTAAGATCAGAGCAGAACTAAAGGAGATAGAGACACAAAAAACTCTCCAAAAAATCAATGAATCCAGGAGTTGGTTTTTTGAAAAGATCAACAAAATTGACAACCACTAGCAAGACTATTAAGAAGAAAAGAGAGAAGAATCAAATCGACGCAATTAAAAATGATAAAGGGGATATCACCACCGACCCCACAGAAATACAAACTACCATCAGAGAATACTATAAACACCTCTATGCAAATAAACTGGAAAATCTAGAAGAAATGGATAATTTCCTGGACACTTACACTCTTCCAAGACTAAACCAGGAAGAAGTTGAATCCCTGAATAGACCAATAGCAGGCTCTGAAATTGAGGCAATAATTAATAGCCTACCAACCAAAAAAAGTCCAGGACCAGATGGATTCACAGCTGAATTCTACCAGAGGTACAAGGAGGAGCTGGTACCATTCCTTCTGAAACTATTCCAATCAATAGAAAAAGAGGGAATCCTCCCTAACTCATTTTATGAGGCCAACATCATCCTGATACCAAAGCCTGGCAGAGACACAACAAAAAAAGAGAATTTTAGACCAATATCTCTGATGAACATCGATGCAAAAATCCTCAATAAAATACTGGCAAACCGGATTCAGCAACACATCAAAAAGCTTATCCACCATGATCAAGTTGGCTTCATCCCTGGGATGCAAGGCTGGTTCAACATTCACAAATCAATAAACATAATCCAGCATATAAACAGAACCAAAGACAAGAACCACATGATTATCTCAATAGATGCAGAAAAGGCTTTTGACAAAATTCAACAGCCCTTCATGCTAAAAACGCTCAATAAATTCGGTATTGATGGAACGTACCTCAAAATAATAAGAGCTATTTATGACAAAACCCACAGCCAATATCATACTGAATGGGCAAAAACTGGAAAAATTCCCTTTGAAAACTGGCACAAGACAGGGATGCCCTCTCTCACCACTCCTATTCAACATAGTGTTGGAAGTTCTGGCTAGGGCAATTAGGCAAGAGAAAGAAATCAAGGGTATTCAGTTAGGAAAAGAAGAAGTCAAATTGTCCCTGTTTGCAGATGACATGATTGTATATTTAGAAAACCCCATTGTCTCAGCCCAAAATCTCCTTAAGCTGATAAGCAACTTCAGCAAAGTCTCAGGATACAAAATTAATGTGCAAAAATCACAAGCATTCTTATACACCAGTAACAGACAAACAGAGAGCCAAATCAGGAATGAACTTCCATTCACAATTGCTTCAAAGAGAATCAAATACCTAGGAATCCAACTGACAAGGGATGTAAAGGACCTCTTCAAGGAGAACTACAAACCACTGCTCAGTGAAATAAAAGAGGACACAAACAAATGGAAGAACATACCATGCTCATGGATAGGAAGAATCAATATCGTGAAAATGGCCATACTGCCCAAGGTAATTTATAGATTCAATGCCATCCCCATCAAGCTACCAATGAGTTTCTTCACAGAATTGGAAAAAACTGCTTTAAAGTTCATATGGAACCAAAAAAGAGCCCGCATCTCCAAGACAATCCTAAGTCAAAAGAACAAAGCTGGAGGCATCACGCTACCTGACTTCAAACTATACTACAAGGCTACAGTAACCAAAACAGCATGGTACTGGTACCAAAACAGAGATATAGACCAATGGAACAGAACAGAGTCTTCAGAAATAATACCACACATCTACAGCCATCTGATCTTTGACAAACCTGAGAGAAACAAGAAATGGGGAAAGGATTCCCTATTTAATAAATGGTGCTGGGAAAATTGGCTAGCCATAAGTAGAAAGCTGAAACTGGATCCTTTCCTTACTCCTTATACGAAAATTAATTCAAGATGGATTAGAGACTTAAATGTTAGACCTAATACCATAAAAATCCTAGAGGAAAACCTAGGTAGTACCATTCAGGACATAGGCATGGGCAAAGACTTCATGTCTAAAACACCAAAAGCAACGGCAGCAAAAGCCAAAATTGACAAATGGGATCTCATTAAACTAAAGAGCTTCTGCACAGCAAAAGAAGCTACCATCAGAGTGAACAGGCAACCTACAGAATGGGAGAAAATTTTTGCAATCTACTCATCTGACAAAGGGCTAATATCCAGAACCTACAAAGAACTCAAACAAATTTACAAGAAAAAAACAAACAACCCCATCAAAAAGTGGGCAAAGGATATGAACAGACATTTCTCAAAAGAAGACATTCATACAGCCAACAGACACATGAAAAAATGCTCATCATCACTGGCCATCAGAGAAATGCAAATCAAAACCACAATGAGATACCATCTCACACCAGTTAGAATGGCGATCATTAAAAAGTCAGGAAACAACAGGTGCTGGAGAGGATGTGGAGAAATAGGAACACTTTTACACTGTTGGTGGGATTGTAAACTAGTTCAACCATTATGGAAAACAGTATGGCGATTCCTCAAGGATCTAGAACTTGATGTACCATATGACCCAGCCATCCCATTACTGGGTATATACCCAAAGGATTATAAATTATGCTGCTATAAAGACACATGCACACGTATGTTTATTGCAGCACTATTCACAATAGCAAAGACTTGGAATCAACCCAAATGTCCATCAGTGACAGATTGGATTAAGAAAATGTGGCACATATACACCATGGAATACTATGCAGCCATAAAAAAGGATGAGTTTGTGTCCTTTGTAGGGACATGGATGCAGCTGGAAACCATCATTCTTAGCAAACTATCACAAGAACAGAAAACCAAACACCGCATGTTCTCACTCATAGGTGGGAACTGAACAATGAGATCACTTGGACTCAGGAAGGGGAACATCACACACCAGGGCCTATCATGGGGAGAGGGGAGGGGGGAGGGATTGCATTGGGAGTTATACCTGATGTAAATGACGAGTTGATGGGTGCAGCACGCCAACATGGCACAAGTATACATATGTAACAAACCTGCACGTTATGCACATGTACCCTACAACTTAAAGTATAATAATAATAAATAAATTTTTTTAAAAAAAGAAAATTAATAATAATAATAATAAGTATAAAAGTAACAGCAAACACTTGTAATTATATTCTAGCAACTATACCAAGTATTTTACATATATTGGCTCATTTAGTTCTCACAACAACCCTATTATTATTAAAAACACTATTATCATCATCTCCATTTTACTGACTTGTAAACTGAGGCACAGAGATGTTAAGTAACTTTTCCAAGGTCACACAGGTTGTAAGTGGCACAGAGAGGTTGAGATGGATCCCAGCTCTTGCTCTGGAGGCTGTGATGGATGAGGGTTCCATCCTGCTTCCACATTATGCCCTGTCTCACAGAGAACTGGTCTTGAAGAATGATGCTGAAAAGGCAGGAGAAATAGGTGAGAGGTAGAAGGGACCCGGCTATGTTCCTGGTTCTGTATCGGTATCTACCCTGGCCTCTCAAATCCTCCTTCATGACTTAAGCTGGCTAGAGTAGGGGTTCTGCCATATACAAAATGCTTTCCCTTCAACCTTTACTATTATCAGATTGGGACTTCTCAGCTGGAAAACTGTGCCTTCCTCAGCAGCACTTTAGCAAGTGCTTACTAAACGCCAGGCACTCTGCTAATGCTGGAGTCACTGAGATGAGGGAGACACAACCCCCACCCACCATCAGGAGGGAAACTACAGCTGTCCTTCTCCCACCATGATCCTGCCTTGCCCTGCAGGCTGTGGCCTTGTTGCACAACTTCTGGCTTTCTCAGACAGATCCTTCCCCTTCTCCTGCATTGTGGTCTCACCTCAGTGGTGGCTTTTCCCCACAAAAAAAAAAAAAAGAAAAAGAAAAAAAACAGTAATGACCACGATTGTCCAAAAGTCAGGCATTCACTGTCCCTAACTAAAGTGTTTGTTTCCCAGTTTAAAAGAAAGTCACAGGTCTTGTGCAAGTAAAAGTGAACAGTTATGGTTTGCAGAAATGGAAGAGATGAGTGCTTGAAACAAGCCCATTGGGTCTGTGAGTTTAAAGATGAGAATCTTCCTACTAGGGTGGAGGAAACTCCACCTGAGACCTCTCCTGTGAGCAGCAGATTTTCTCAAAGGATTGGTTCCCAACTATAGAAACAAAGTCTTCCTTCTCAGCTCTCAGGAACAGCGGATGGGGAAGTGAAGTCCCTAACCCGTCTGCAGCAATTTCCAGGGTAAATGACTCATTTGAACAAGTGTTGCCTTTCTGGGGTGGTGCTCGGAGAGCCCCAACATCAAGGTACCCAGACTGGGTCTATATGCCTGTTTCTGCCATTTTCCGTAGGACCTTGTCAAGGTGTTTACACTCTCTTTATCTCAGGGCTTTATTCTGTAAAAGGGGGTAGTAACACCCCTTGGGAAGGATGGTCGTGAAGACTACAGGGCTTTGGAATGAGAATACATCCCCATAGTCTCAAGCACGGTGCCTGGCCTGTTGTTGCAGGTGCCCAATATTGAGAGTCATTGCTACAATTCCAGTGACAAGCCATGTGACTGCCATCATTCCAGCTAGACAAGCCTTGAGGTGGTCTGCATCTTTCAAGGCAGAGGCGTTCTGAACAATTTCCAGGGAAACTGGGCTCCGAGACTCTGGAAAAATGGCAGACCCCCATGAAAAGCAGACACACACAAGATTTTGCAAAGGATTTCAGTGAAGTCAAGAAGCCCCTAATCTCAGTGTTTTGCCTCCACAGGATTCCAGAGATGCCAGGTTCAAAGGCCCTGCATTCGAGACAACTTGACTATCTCTGAGTTTGTTTATTTTGCACCGAGATCAGAGTGAGGTGACCTCCTTGCACTTTGTCCCAGGGCAGCCTCGGGAAGGCTATCATCACCTCCACTATGAACAGCTTAGAGGGATCTCCTGGACCAGGGAGGCCCAACATTTGGGGCACAGAGCCACCCACGAGCTCTAGGAATCATCATGTACACCAAGCACTGTGTGCAGACTGAGAAAACAGCAGCACTTATCCCACACATCAGCTTGTGTCTTTCAAATGCAGGAAGCTGCTGGGGCAATGAACAAATACAAAATACAAAGAGCTGCTAAAAGCACATGCATCAGCCTGTGGAGGTACCAGGAATATTTTGACATTTAAGGAGACCCTCAAACTTGACAGCGTCAGAAATCCCTGCTGTGGTCCAACTGCCCTCTCCCTGGCCACTAATCCAGTATAGGCATTGGTGATGGAGGGTTGCCTAGGCAATGCCTGAGCAATATGCCACCAGGAACAACTAATATAACTAAAGTGGAAACCTTTAAGAGCACGGTTTAAACAGAAGAGAATCATACCACATCCAAGGGCTCCTTTGTTTAGCTTCTGCAAATAAACCCCATTTTCAGAGTCCCTGGGTTGCAGTCTCTGCTTATAGCCACTTTGCCAGCTCTCCATACCTAGATTCTCATACACCAAGAGAAAGGTTTTGGTGGAGTTTATTTCTTTGTTTCTTTTTCCAAAATCATGCTATCTTAAAATCACAGAAACTAAAGTTAATGCTATGGTTTGGATGTGGTTTGTCATCACCAAAACTCAGGTTGAAATTTAATTGCCAATGTAACAATGCAGGGAGGTGGCTCCTATTGGGAGGTGTTTGGGTTATTGCCTAGGCAACCCTCCATCACCAATGCCTACACTGGACTAGGGACCAGGGAGAGGGCAGTGTGTGGGTTATAGGGGCAGATTCCTCATGAATAGATTAATCCTATCTGGTGGGAATAAGTTCTTGCTCTCATGGGAGCAGATTAGCTGCCATGAAAGCGAGTTGTTACAAAGCTAGGCTGCTCCTCGTGTTTGGTCTTTTTTGCATATGCCCACGTCTTCTGCTCCCTGCCATGTTGTGACACAGCACAAGACCCTCACCAGATGCAACTGCCCATCTTGAACTTTCCAGCCTCCAGGATCATCAGTCAAATAAATCTCTTTTCTTTATAAATTACTCAGATTCAGGTATTCTGTTGTAGCCACAAAAAAAAGGGGCTAAGACAGTTAAATTTAACAAAAACGGTTTTGTCTAATTTTCAAATTTGGGGAATCTATGGTTTAGTTTTCTCCCAAACCATTACTCAATCAAAATGTTAGGCTTAAACTGGTTTAAATGTACTGTCAAAACATCAAGAAATTTAACAATAGTACCAAGCGGAAATTCTGTACAGCAAGAAATTTAATAGTAATAAGCAGACATACCTTATAACAAGAGAACTGAATAAATGAATCGTTTTTTGAAGCACTCCCCTTCACTTGTATGCATTGCTCCTCTGGTTCCAAGCCTGTGCTCCTTCCAGACTCTCCCTTCTCTCCACATAAATTTCTAGGGGCATTTGCCTTGAAATAAAGATGAACAAGCTTGCCACTTCCTTTTTTCCATTTCTTTCTTTGCAAATGACTGATCACCTTAATTACCTGTAATTTAGGAAATTTCCACCGGGGGTGGTACTTCATTATTGCAGACCCGGAAATAATATTTGTATGACTTTGGAACCAAACACCAACATGTTCTATATGTTTCTAGGTAGCAGGATTATAAGCAAATCTTTTTCTGCATCTTTATATTTTTCTTCTACTTTCAAGATAACGTATCTATTTGATAATCAGAAAATAAGTAAGTTGAAAATATTTTAAAGTTCTTAAATAACAAAGACAGCAAAATTGATGCCAGGATATAACCTTTGTTTACTATTAAATATAGGAGCATATGTTCCATGGTGTGCATGATAAATCCATGAACTGTGGATACAATCACAATCGATTGCTTGCCCATACCATTAATGGGCTGTTTATTGACTGAGTGTGGTGGTTTACACCTGTAACCCAAGCACTTTGGAAAGCCAAAGTGGGCAGATCGCTTAAGGTCAGGAGTTTGAGACTAGCCTGGCCAACGTGGCAAAACCCTGCCTCTACTAAAAATACAAAAATTAGCTGGGCATACTGGCACATGCCTGTAGTCCTAGCTACTTGGAAGCTGAAGCAGGAGAATCTCTTGAATCTGGGAGGCAGAGGTTGCAGTGAGCCAAGATCATGCCGCTGACCTCCAGCCTGGGCAACAGAGTGAGACTCTGTCTCAAAAAAAAAAAAAAAAAAAAAAAAGAGGCTGTTTACTGCTTAGTCATTTTTGCTTCCCCTGTAGTCTGCATGTTAGTTGGGCTCAAGGAGGTAGGTGCCAACTGCTGCTGCTGCTGCTGCAAAGAATCTGAATCCCATGGATTCCGATGTCTCATCTCTCCTTTGGCTTTAAGACACATGTTTACCTATGTAACTAACCTTCACATGTACCCCAAACCTAAAATAAAAGTTTAAAAAAAAGACACCCTTTCAATCTTTCACCATCAGTCAGTGTATGCATGACAAAAGAGGAAAGAAGGCAAGTGCGGTTTTTTATGGGTTTTCTTTTTTTTTTTTTTTTTTTTTTGGCCTTTATCTTCTCAACTCTAAATCAGATTTACCACTGAGGCCTTCCATTTTTACATCAGAATTGCCAGTCTACAAAAATTAAAGAGAGTAATAATGCCTCCTGCAATAGTGGTTTTAAAGAAATGTTATATAAAAATATGCTGGGTTTGAATTTCTCCACAAAAATGGTACAGTAAAAATTGGTACGATCTTTATTTATTAGAGTTTATTGCTAATTCAGCAATCCCACTTTTAGTAATAAATTCCATGGAAATAAAGTGTATAAAGATACACATCAGGAATGCTTATTGCAAAGTTATTCAAAGTAACAAAAATAAAATAAAAACAGCCTAGATCTCTCCTATTTAAGAGCTTTGTTATTTAAATAATGACATCTTCATACATTTGAAGGATTAAGGCCAGGAACAGTGGCTCACTCCTGTAACCTCAGCATTTAGGGAGGCCAAGGTGGGTAGATAGCTTGAGTCCAGGAGTTCAAGACCAGCCTAGGCAGCATGGCAAAACCCTGTCTGTACAAAAAAATACAAAAATTAGCTGGGTGTGGTGGCATGCGCCTGTAGTCCCAGCTACTTAGGAGGATGAGGTTGGAGGATCGCTTAAGGCCAGGAGGCAGAGGTTGCAGTGAGTCAAAATTGCACCACTACACTCCAACCTGGGTGACAGACTGAGACCTTGTCTGGAAAAAAAAAAAGAAAAAGCAGAAAGGAATGAGAGAAGTGTGAGTGAAGTGTTTATGTCTTGGCATAAAAATATGTCTACTGATTGATATTAAGGGCGGAAAATTAAGCAGATAATATAAGAAGAATTATAGCATACCCGATTGATACGGGAGTTAAGAAGAAATTATTTAGGTAGATAGTGAGGGTACGGAAGTCCTCGGTAAGGTTCTCCTTTTAATGAAAAGCAGCCCAAATTATCACTTGCATGGGACCAGATTAGTTGTCATGAAAGCAAGTTGTTACAAACAAGTTGTTCCCTTTCAAATGAAGAGCAGCCTGTAAAATCGAGCTGCAGACATAGATACTGGCAGTTGTGACAATCATGTTCAAGATGATGACTCCATCTTCCCTTCTCTTTGTCAGCCACATGTGCAATAAGGAGCAGACAAGAGGCCACAGATCAGCTGGGAAGCCCATCTGCATAATAAGATTAGGGTGGGGTGACCAGCCTTCCTGAGCTATGTAAACATCATACCTGATCGAACCAATCTGTGAGCCCTATGTAAATCAGACACCACCTCCTCAAACCTGACTATAAAATCCAGCACGTCTGCCATCCACCAGCCTTTTCCGCATGGAGACCCCCTTCTCCATAGAGAGAGCTATTTCTCTTTCTCTTCTCCTCTGCCTACTAAACCTCTGCTCC
The DNA here is from genome assembly GCF_043159975.1 of Macaca nemestrina. NCBI lineage: Eukaryota > Metazoa > Chordata > Mammalia > Primates > Cercopithecidae > Macaca > Macaca nemestrina. Next base: position 43,300,705 of record NC_092126.1, read on the forward strand.
TAAACTCCTTGTGTGTGTCCATGTCCTAAATTTCCCTGGCCCATGACAAACCCCAGGGTATATACCCCAGATAATGTAGCTGCTTCACTATGGAAAGAGACTTTTCCTTTGATTGGGACTTTTTCCTTTGATTGGCTGAAGCTCCAAAGCTGAGATAAAAAGGTGACATATATATATCCATTCTAAAGAGAATCCCTAGACATATCCGTGCAGGACTTGCTAAAAGACAGCAAAACCAGCCCAGTGACCACTTCTTCATTCTGGTTATAAATGAAAAGATGAGTCATTCAAACAGAGTTCATTGACTGTAAAGTAGGATTAAAGAATCAGTCTCCTCCCTTCCTTTATAATGGAGAGGAAGGGGTGGCCCTCTTAAGACAGGAAGAGGAGAATTGCTTGAAGAAATTGGTAACGTTTGGAAGTTGAGTTGCAGAAATGGGATCCCATCTCAGTGATTGTGGTAAACTAGATTTCTGTTGAGTTAATATTCCCTTCAATCAGCCGCCTCCACATTCTTTCCCACCCCACTGATGTTGGGCATGACATGTGACTTGTTTTCGCCCTACTGTGAGCAGAGCATACCTACCTCCTGACACCTGGATTTTGAACTCGGTCATGGGACTTGCTCTGGCCAGTGAGAAACTAGCAGACCTGATGTAAGCAGAGGTTTGAAGTGCACACGTGTGGTTTGGTTTGTTCTGCACTTCTATCGTCTCCTGGGCATAGCTTCCTCTGGGTAACTGCTTCCCCTTTAGCTTTGGCAGGAAGGAACATACGTGGAGCAAACCTGAGCCCAACCAGCAGCGAGGGCCCAAGACCAGGAAGAACCACCACTTGAAGCCAAACTGCCCAGGCAAGGCCAACTTGCATTAATTGAACTGCAGCCCATGATTGTGAGAATAAATGTTTCTAGTTACACATCACTGAAGTTGGGAGTGGTTTCGCAAATAATATTACAGAAATAGCTAGCCCATACAATGGCGAGAGTTCTTCATATACCTTAATAATGTCCTTTGAGAGTTTGTGATATAATGAGCCTAGAGATTGTGTTTGATTCCTGCCTGGAAAACTATAAGGACAGAGGCTGGCAGAAGATACCGATGATGTTTGTACAAGAGATGAGACAAGTTGGGCAGGCTGCACTGCTACTATTTGGTTGGGCAAGGATGTATGGGATTCCCATGTGTCAAGTGAACACCACAGAAGTTAGTGGGTTTGAGTTATCCTAATGGAATCTGGCTCAAAAGTAGTATCTGCCAGGGCAGCAAGAGGACACAGGTATTCCTTTGGGGAAAAAAGCAGAGGGTACAGGAGCCAGTAGCAGGGAGGTGGGGGGACAGGGAGAAAGAGCAAAAAGTCACAGACCTTCTTTCTCACCGAAAGGCCCAAAGTTTGGGTCATCTAAACTGGGAGGAGAAGAGAAGTCAGATGTGAGATTAAAGATTTGACTTATATTTGACTAGACCTTTTAATACCTGAAAATGGGACTGTTATAATCGAGAAGTGACCAGAAAGCTATGAATCTTCTGGAGGTAACATTAAGGGGACAGAAAGATCTAACAGTACATATTGGAAGACAATGATGGAAATTTAAACTGGTCAACAAAATTATTACACCATTATATAAATTATATGTGTATATATGTATATACACTGATATATTTTTATAGATGTGTGTATATATATAATTTTTATATATAAACACACCAATAGAGATACTTGTATTTTGATTTCTATTTGCAGAAATTGAATGGCCAGGGGTAGGTCTGAGCCAGGGCTCTGGGTTCAGCAGGGGCCCCTGTGGTGGAGGCAGACCCCTTGGCTTCTCCTTTCCTTGAGTCTCTTGGCACCAACAATGGGGCTCATTCCTCAGCAAATTTTCCTTCAAATGTTCAGCCTGTGGCAATGAGATATTTTTATAGCTTTCTATTGAATACCCTCCTGAGAATGATCATTTGATTTTACAAGGTATTACCAAGAAACAGAGGCAACAAAAACACATTGTAATTGTTCAAGCAATTTGGCTCTTCCTCTTTCAGATAATGGAGAAATCAAAACCCTGGAGGCCAGAGAACTAGACCCAGGAGTCAGAAGATGGAATTCTTATCTGGCCAGTGGCCCAGACTCACTGTGTGGCTTTAACAAGGCCCTCAACCTCTCTGGGCTTCATTTTCTTTCTCATATAGATCATCTGTGAGTTATACCCCAAGCATCCTATGTACCAGGATAGCTTTTGTTGTGGAAAGACCCTCAGCTAGGTTGATAATCCGTGTTCCAGTCCTTCCTATTCCACCAAGGAGCACTATGACCTCAAACAAGTGATTTAATGTCTTTGAGCATCAGTTTCCTTATCTTTTTTCTTTCTTTCTTTCTTTTTTTTTTTTCTGAGACGGAGTGTTGCTCTGTTGCCAGGCCGGAGTGCAATGGTGCAATCTCGGCTCATTGCAACCTCCGCCTCCCGGGTTCAAGCGATTCTCCTACCTCAGCCTCCCGAGTAGCTGGGACTACAGGTGTGCACCACCACTCCAGGCTAATTTTTGTATTTTTAGTAGAGATGGGGTTTCACCATGTTGGCCAGGATGGTCTCGATATCTTGACCTCGTGATCTGCCTGCCTTGGCCTCCCAAAGTGCTGGGATTACAGGCATGAGCCACTGTACCCAGCCTCCTTATCTTTAAAATAAGAAAATAAGTCATGACTTTCTACCTCCCAGGTTTTGCTGTTTTTTGTATTTTTGTTGTCTAGTGCTACATAACATACTATCACAAAACATAGTGCTAAATAATCCTTTACTTTGTTCATGATTATGTGGTTCAAGAATTTGAGGAAGGACTCAGCTGGTTGTTTAATCTTAGCTCTATGTGGTATCAGCTGGGGCCGCTGGGGCTGGACGATTCCATTCTATGGTGCGTCTTTACTCTCATATCTAGCACAATGGCATTTCTTGATCAATTTCTGTCTCTCTCTTCTCCCTCTCTCAATCTCTCCCTCGATATCTCTTTATCGCTATCTCTGTACCTCTACCTCCCTTCTCTTCTCTTCTCTTCTTCTCCCTCTGCACAGTGTGTCTCATCCCAGGCTCTAAACACATCTCTTGCTTTCTCTCAACATGGAAATCTCAGTGCAGTCAGACTTCTTATATGGAGGCTGCCTCCCAATGGTAGGCAGGAATCAGAAGCTCCCAGTCAATGAAGGGCAACTCCTAGAGCTGGTACAGTGTAACTTCTGCTGTATTTATTCTATAGGCCAAAGTAGTCACCATCCCCACCCAGGTTCAAGGATGGAGAACTCAACTCCACCTCTTGATGGAGGAGTGCCAAGGTCACATTGCAGAAGAGCATATATTAGATGGCAGATATTAAGTCATCTTTGGAAAATAGAATCTGTCACATATTGTTTTTGTTATTACTGGAGGCAAAAATTATGGTAGATGCAGAAACTCTGAAAAGTCAAATCATACATCAATCAAGTGCCATTATGATCTTCATTTCAATATTTTGTTTTTTTATCTACTTTGGTTATTGTGACTTTGAGGTAACCAGTGGGTCAAAATCCAGATACAATGGTCTCCAAAGCATTATCCATCATTTAAATCAACTCCAATCAGGGACACAGGGTAATTCCTTCAACAGGGGAACATAGGGCTCTTTTGGCTAAAGAGACATACTAGATAACAATCAAGTAACTAACAACCCCAAAATCAATGGCTTAAGATAAGAAAAGTGTAACACTCCCTTATTCAGTGTCTATCACAGGTCGGCTGGGACTCTGCAGCCTTAAGAGCCAGGCTCACACAGCATGACTTGCTGGGCACCACAGCAAAGAGAGGGAGCACAGCGAGTTGTATACTCACCCAGCAGTGAGACACCTCACCTTCACTCACATTCCACTGGCCAACACAAGTCACATGGCCACATCTGACCTCAAAGAAGCAGGTGCACGCCACTTGCTAATAACCAAAAAGAGGAGAACCGGAAATATTGGAGAATTGCATTCCAAACAACAACGCTTGGATTGGACATTTTCAGAGCTTTCCTCAAGGGTGTTTTCAGAGCCCTTTCTGAATGCAAAAGAAGCACCTGTATAAAGTTTCAGAAAGAAAATGCATGCAGTGATACTATATTTTCCTGCTGTAATATGCTGTAATTTTTTGCCAAGCTTTTCTTAGCTGTTTCTTGTAAGATATTTCCCAGGGGAGTAACAGCGTTTGAAATCCTGACCCTGCCTGGAGATTCACTGAGAACAAAATGTTCCCAGGGGGGAGTTTTACAATAGCATCCATCTGCCAGCTCCAGAGAACACATGGAGATGGCCCATGTGACCCACATCAGAGAGTCTCCACCCAAGGTTCATGTTCTGCCTTACATTGTGGCATGTTAGCAAGAGTCAGCACAGGAGAGTCCATAGAGCAGTTCAGTAGGAATCACACTGCCCGGATTCAAAACCACTACATTCTAGCACGTGACTTTCAACAACTTATTTTAAGCCTCAGTTTTCTCAGCTGTGAGATGAGAACAGTAATAGTACTTACTTTCTGGAGGTGTTAGGAAAATCAAATGAGATAATACGCATAGAACACTTAGAGCAGTACCTAGAACTTTTTAAATTGCCATTGCTGTTGCTGGTGGTAGTGGTGTTACTTGGCCCATCTCTGCAAGCCCGTGACTGGTGTTGAACTCTGTGGGAGGATTGATGGTTGCACTCAGACAGCTCATTAGACAGCATACCCAGTAAGTGCTGTGAGGATGAAATTTAAGAATACGTGAAAAGCAGAGGTATTTTATATTTAACTATCACAGAATGAGAAAGTTTTGTGCATAGAACCAGGAGGTAGTTATCCCTTCTGCTCAAAAATATCTCCCCTACCAACCTGCCAAGAAGCCTTGATATTTTATTATCAGAAATTCATTCCTTTGGCTTAGCCATTGCCCTGCCTAAGTGCCTCACAAATATTTATTGAGTAAATGAGAAACACAGGAAAAAGGCTTAACAGGAAGAGCTAAAGCCTTTTTTTTTTTTTTTTTTTTTGAGGTGGTGTCTCGCTTTGTTGCCCAGGCTGGAGGGCAGTGGCGCGATCTCAGCTCACCACAACCTCCGCCTCCCGGGTTCAAGCGATTCTCCTGCCGCAGCCTCCCGAGTAGCTGGGACTACAGGTGTGTGCCACCATGCTCAGCTAATTTTTGTATTTTTAGTAGAGAGAGGGTTTCACTATGTTGGCCAGGCTGGTCTCGAACTCCTCACCTCACGATCTGCACCCCCTTGGCCTCCCAAAGTGCTGGGATTACAGGCATGAGCCAACATGCCCGGCCCCAGCCAAAGCATTTTTAACATACAGCTTAATGAAAAGGGCCAGAATGTTGTCCTGCCTATAATATTCTCCTAGTCACCCAACAGGAGTAACTAAAATTTCACCGCATGTGATGAAATTTAAAATTCTTACCAAAGTGACTTTTTTCAACGATATCACCAAAACGTTTTCTGAACCAGCATTCTTGTCTTCAATCAGTCTCCTCTAATTTAGCCTCTAAATTATTGTAGGGTAATCTTTCTGCAAATAGATATGATCATGGCATACCCTTGTTCTAATGCCATTTGCTTCAAGATGGGTATTAGTTCTTCTGTGTGGCACGGGATACCTTCCATCATCACACGCTTGGCCCCTCTTTAGCCTTGGCCTTGTCTTCTCTCTCCAGCTCCCTCATCACCAACCAACATTCTAACCCACCCACCCCCCCCCACACACACACACACACAATGTAGCCAGGAAACATCACATTCTTTGCCTGTCACCTTCACAGGAGTTGTCTTCTGCCTCTATCACATGCAATAGAAATAGTGGTCTGAGGAAAGTTTTTCCTCCTTCAGCATTGGCATGTGACTCCTGAGGGACGAATGATCACAATTCTTATTCTTTCCAGACATAAGAATGGGCATATGATCCAGGATCAGCCAACCAGAGAGCCACTTTCCCTTGGGAAACAAGATTGGTCCTAAGATCCAAATAAGGTGAACCAACGTCTTTCCTTGTGATTTTTTTTTTATTCTCTGGTTGAATTTTCCTTCTGATTTTATTAAATGAGGAGGAGTAGGTTTTATCTTTTAGGTCAGGGAGCTGGAATAATGTAACAGGGTCTGCCAGATGCCATCCTCTGCTCTTGCTGCCAGTGGGGAAAGATCTGCCAGCTGTAGGAGCTAAAGCAGAAAAAGAAGCAAGAGTGAGCGAGAGAGAGAGAGATTGAGAGATAATGATGGACCTCATTTTTGACCCTGGATCCAGTGAAGTCTGAGGCTTGGTAAACGTAACATATGTCCACGAATTATTTGACACTCGACTCTTCAACTTTTCAGCAGATGAAGCCTAACTCCCCTCCCCTTACATGTGGGCCGAACCTAGTGACTTGCTTCTAATGAATAAAATGTGGTGGAAATGACTGAGCATGACTTTTGAGGGTAGGTCTTAAAGGCGTTGTGGCTTCCGTCTTGCTCTCTCTGGGGTCACTTGCTCTGGGAGAAGCTAGCTGCCATGTCAGAGGACATTCAAACAGCCCTATTGAAATGCATACATGGGGAAGAACTGAGGCCTCCTGTCAACAGCCATAGAGGAACTGAGACCCCTTGGCTATAGCCACGTGAGTGAATCATCTTGGAAGTGGATCCTACAGCCTCAGCCAAGCCTTCAGATGCCTCAGCCAACACCTTGTCTACAACCTCATAAGAGACCTTGAGCCAGAATCACCTCACTAAGCTGCTCCTTAAATCTCAACCCTCAGAGATTGTGAGATAAAGAATGTTTGTCAACCCCATCAAAAAGTGGGCAAAGGATACGAACAGACATTTCTCAAAAGAAGACATTCATACAGCCAACAGACACATGAAAAAATGCTCATCATCACTGGCCATCAGAGAAATGCAAATCAAAACCACAATGAGATACCATCTCACACCAGTTAGAATGGCAATCATTAAAAAGCCAGGAAACAACAGGTGCTGGAGAGGATGTGGAGAAATAGGAACACTTTTACACTGTTGGTGGGATTGTAAACTAGTTCAACAGTATGGCGATTCCTCAAGGATCTAGAACTAGAAGTACCATATGACCCAGCCATCCCATTACTAGGTATATACCCAAAGGATTATAAATCATGCTGCTATAAAGACACATGCACATGTATGTTTATTGCGGCACTATTCACAATAGCAAAGACTTGGAATCAACCCAAATGTCCATCAGTGACAGACTGGATTAAGAAAATGTGGCACATATACACCATGGAATACTATGCAGCCATAAAAAAGGATGAGTTTGTGTCCTTTGTAGGGACATGGATGCAGCTGGAAACCATCATTCTTAGCAAACTATCACAAGAACAGAAAACCAAATACCGCATGTTCTCACTCATAGGTGGGAACTGAACAATGAGATCACTTGGACTCAGGAAGGGGAACGTCACACACCAGGGCCTATTACGGGGAGGGGGGAGTGGGGAGGAATTGCATTGGGAGTTATACCTGATGTAAATGATGAGTTGAAGGGTGCTGACGAGTTGATGGGTGCAGCACACCAATATGGCACAAGTATACATATGTAACAAACCTGCACGTTATGCACATGTACCTTAGAACTTAAAGTATAATAAAAAAAAAAAAAAAAGAATGTTTGTTATTTTAAGTCACCAAGCATTAGGGTAATGTGTTCCTCAACATTAGATAACTAACACATGTCAGGTACACCCTTGTACATCTCATCATATTTCTGTAGTTAAGTTTTGATCTTTTAAATCTGTAATTTCCATAATTCGAATGTCACCCCTCCCTTCCTCTCCCAACTTCTTCACCCAGCTAAGTCCCTCTTCTTTTTTGCATTCTTATTGGGCATTACCTTCTCTGGAAAATCTCGCCTCACTCCCCATGTTCCACCCCGCCACACTGGGTGAGGGTCCTTCTCTGAATTCTTAGGGCCGCAAGTGCCTCTTTCCACGCAGTGCAGCCATCATCATTGTTGTGGGTCTCCTCAGCTAGACTGTGGGCCCTTGAGGACAGGGACCATATCTTCCCACCACTAACCTCTGTATCTCCATGACCAAGAAGAGTTTTCTTGAGAAAACTTTTATCAAGACCTTCGGTCAATGTAGTAGATACTGTTGGTGCCCACACATCCCAGGAATCCCTTGGTCCTAAGCAAATCAAGATGGCTGGTCATGCTTACAGTATCAGGTTACACCCAGGCCCCAGCTCCTGCGTGAGAGTTGGTGCTACAGGTTTATACATGTGGCCTTCTCCAGAGAATCATCTTTCACTCACAGGAGCTGCTTCACCCAGAGACACAGAGGGAGGTACAGCACCACCCTCAGGGGACCACTGGCCAACTAATACAGGAGTATGAGAGCACAGCCCCGTTATCTCAAGGTGGGGCAGCTCTGTGGTGCCATTTATGCTCTGGAGCCCCTGTGATTCACAGCAAGGCCAGACTACACTCAAGATCTCATCCTTGCTCAGCTCTTTCCCCTGCCCATCCTGCTTCCTTCACTTCCTTACTAGAATTTTCTGAAAATACCCCCTCAATACATCGGATGCACCCAAATACTTGCATCAGACTCTGCTTCGAGGGAACCCAAACTAAGATAGTAAATAGTTACTGAGTTATTGAATGAGTGAGTGAATGAATAAAGAAAATCTTAGTCACCTAATATCTCTGAGCCTTGGTTTTCTAATCTGTAAGCAGGAGTCGTAATGCTCATCCTATAGAGATGTCATGAGAAATAAAGGATGTGGTGGTTGACAAGTGCCTGGTGACATGCCTGCCCCACGAGGGGTTGTTCTAGAGCAGCTTTCCAATTCCCCTCCTCACCTGAAAGCTCACAGCATGGGCAGTCCTCCACTCTGCCCTTGGGTGAACCAGGCCCTTCCCTCTCCCACAGTGACCTATGGCTTTCCTGAGTCCAGCCCAGCCCTGAGGCCTGACTTTGGACAAGGGTGTTGTTCCTGAATTTAAGACAGGTGCCATCTGTGTAGAAAGCTAGGCAGGTAGTCAGAGAGTGACTGACAGGCCATCTGATAGCAGGTTTATGTCAAAAAGCTGTTTTGGCTACAGCACATCTTATTAGTTTCTTTAAGATAAAGCTGGCATGTTGAGAGGCTGCTAACAGGAAAATGTGAGTTTCTGTCTTGAGGAGAGGAGATGCCCAGACTTTTCCCACTTTAATCTCTCCAAGTTCATTTGCCCTGTTGGTGAAGAGGCCTGAAACGTGCATGGGATCCTGGAGACAGCAACAGGCTATGTGTGATGGGAGTGGATGGAGCTGCACAGCAGTCAGACAAAAGTACTCAGACCCTCCCAGCGGCTACCCAACAGTCACCTGACCCAGCTACACATGGGCTTCTGACCTATCTCCCAAAAAATCAGGGCTTCAATGAGAATAGCGACTCATACTCAGAGACTGGAGGTTTAGCAAAGGGAAGACCCTTGACCTTGCTCTGAAACCACAGGCCTCTGAGGGGATGGACAACACACTCTGCTTATGGCCCTCTGGGGAAAACTGCCCCACCTCTACCATCTAAACATGTAGCAGGCCTCTGGTCCAAAGCGTGGCTCTCAGGATAGGGAAAAGAACTACTACCAGAAATACCCCAAAAGTCTCAACATAAACAGACCCAGCTTCAGAATCAGGCAGAAATGGACATAGCCTGGCCCTGCTCTCACTGGCTCTGTGATTGTGAATGAGGGCACATCTCCACATCTCTGAGTCTCCATTTACTCATCTATAAAATGGGTGTAATCCTCTCTGCTTCACAGGGTTCTGGGTAAGATTAGTGAACACAACTTCAGAGCACTGGGTTCACCACAGGCAACTCAGGACCTGTGGCATCCTCCTGTGAGCCTGAGAATTGAGCTGGGGCACTCAGGCCAGGTACTGGACCCATCACAGAGCTCAGCTTCAGAATCCCCAAGCTGTCTTCCCCACCTGTCTTCTTTCTTCAGACAATACTGAAACCCAATCCCAGCAAAATCTAGGGTAAAAGGACCTTGCATTCTAAAAGGGGAATTCCAAGTAGGTTAATGTCTAACCCATAGAAATAAATCAGTAATGGTGGAATTGCCACACAAAAATAATTGTTGGCTATTGAAGGTTCCACTTGTTACCGCTCAACAAACCAATTCAAAACATAGTGCTTAAAACAGAAACATACATATACCACCTTGGTTCTGTGGGCTGACTGAATGGTGGTCACTTGGGGTCTCTCATGTGGCAACGGTCAGATAGTGCCTGTGGCTGGAGCCATCTGAAGTCTTGACTGGACTGGATATGGAGACTCAGAGATGTGGAGATGTGCTCTCATTCACAATCACAATCACAGACTGACTGACAGTTGATGCTGGCATGTGCCTAGGCACTCAGCTGGGGTCTCAACCATAGTGCCTATACGTGTCCTCTTCATATGATGATGGCAGCTGGCTTCTGAAAGGGGCATTCCAAGAGCAAGCCTTCCAAGAGGATCAGGAGAAGCTGCAAGGCTTCAGCTCCTAGCAACAGAGCCTTGAAATTACACAGTATCATTTGCACTGCATTCTGTTGGTTAGAGCTAGCCCAGGTTCCAGAGTGTGAATGTTGGGAGGCCTGGCTCACTGAAGCCCATCTTTGGTGACCAGCTACCACAGAAATGATGTTCATTGCAGATGGAAAGAGGAAGATCAGCATTTACCAAGTGCCTGTCTTGTACAGGGTACTTCAAAAACATCACCCTAAAGTCCTCACAATAACCCACAAAGAGGTGTTCTTACTCCCCACTTTAGAGAAAAGACAACTGAATTCAGAGAGATTACATGGCTGCTCAATGTCATAAAGCCACGAAATGGCCAGCCCAGAGTTTGAACTCAATTCCCTGACCCACCTCAGATGAGCCTGAGCTGCAGGGGTTCCCCAGGCAACCATTTCCTGCCATTCTGCCTCAAGAAGCTGAAGACTTCACATGCTAATAATTCTCTTCTTCTTTCCACTTGAACGGTTGCCCTTTCATTGGAAAGAAAATGACTTCCTGCTCCATCCAGTAAATGCTCCTTACTCTGTCCATGGAGACCGCGTGGCTCACCCATCACTAAGGTATGGTTCCCTGGCTCCCTCCTTGCTCCATTAGCTCAGACCCCTGGGTCTGCCAGAGCAGAGGCAGCTGCGTTCTGGGTCCTTTTCTCCTCCCCTGTGCAGCTCTGAGACCCCATTTCTCCATGGATTTCAACTGGCTTAGCTAAGGTTCCCTGAATTTTATAGACATGAGTCAGAACTAGGTCATTAAGCCTGAATATTTTGAAATCCCAGAGACTCATAATCCTGAATATTTTGAAATCCCAGAGACTCATAATCCAATCTAACACCTGAAGTGGTGGAGGGCTGAAGTACATGTGATCTGACACCACAGGTTCAGAGCCTGTTAACTGGGCATCTGAGGACCCTGAGGGGCCTGGATTAACTCCACAGGACTCCAGAAGCTGAAGCTCAGGAGGTACCATAACTCTTTCCTGCATATCCTGCGTAACCAGCTGTGAGTTAGGGCTTGTGGGAGATGGAAGAGAAGAGTAAGGGGCCCTGCCTCCGAGATCTTTAATGGTTCAGCAGAGTCTTGGCATATAAATATTTGTTGATAAATGCATTAAAGAATGAATGCATGAGTGAAACTTATATTAACAGCACAAGAGCACATTCTATAGGAGGATATGCAATACCACCAGAAGGCAGTATGGTAGGAAAAACACTAATTCTATTCATCTCCACTGAGCACCTATTTTATGTCTTCACCATTTAAATGATCAAGTCCCAACAAATAGCCCTAAGTTCACGTACCCACTTAAACATCTGGGGTGGAGAAAAGACTGAAGTGGCCCAAAGCTGAGGAAGCAGGCTCTGCCCAGGTGAACTTGCAGAGAGAGGAATCCCACTGCCTGTGGACATAGGACATGACAAGAAGCATGCCTGTAGGTCCCCTAAGACATAGTAACTCTGCCCTTAGTAAATGTGGCCTCCTCCAATCAGGTGCTAATTAATCATTCACAGAGGAAAATAAAGCAGGGTGGACACTGTGTTTGAAATGTCCCCACTCAACTCCTCCCTAATAAACAAAGGCTAAAATATGAGGTGAGGGCCAGAAACTTTCCCCCATCCCCTCTGCACAGAAGTGACAGCCAAATCAGTAGGTCCCACAATGCTGAGAACTGTGTTTATGAAGGTGGCCTTCCTTGATGGAGACCAGAAAGCATGTACCCCTGGCCGAAGGGTTTGCCTGATGATTTTAATTCATCAGCATCCTCAAGCAGTGTCCCTCTCCTTGGGCTTCATGCCCCCAGAACTCGTGAGGCCTTCCCCATTGAGAAGAAAGGATGCACATCTTCCTGTGGGCTCATCTGCATCATGGTTCCAAGAATCACTGTTTTCCCCAGACAGATGCCCTTGCTTCTTTCCCTGAAGGGCGTGAGTCTGGGAGGGTGAAATCACCCTTTCCCAGTCTCTTTCTTCCACAAGCACAGAGCACCTTCCTAACTATTGCAGCAAATACATATTCTCATATCAGCCTTACTTTATGTCAAAATTAAACTGTTCTAGCTCACTTTCCTTATCTGTTTGAGCTAAATAAAAGCTCCTCCCGGGCCTTAAATCCATGAATTTTATGTCAGCGCAGTTGGGGTGAAGTTAAAATGGATTCACCCATACAGAATTACCTGTAACTTTTTTATTAGCATTATCTCTACTACTTTCAATCCCAGGAGTCACTATCCTTTCATTGCTATTGGTTTCAATCCCCAGTCTGCCACTGTGTCACCTTGGGCAAGTTACTTAACTCCTCGGAGGTCCTCTCTTCTCATATGAAAATGGAACTGAAGTTAGCTGACTCACAATGTCATTACAAAGATCAAATGAGATAATGTCTGCCAAGCACCTGGCTCAGAATGTACTCAGGAGATGCTCAGGTAATGTTAATTCCCTTTGGGTTCCTCTGACATTCCCTGCTCAGAAAAACATCCCCCAAAGCCTCACCTGCTCAGCTCCTTTGCTGTGGGAATAAGGTTTCTCCCATCCGGCCCACGTCCTTCCTGAACTGGCTCATGCCAACTTATGAGAGCTGATTGTGCTCATCTCTTCCCAACTCTGCACTCAGCGACCTCATGGTGGAAGGATTTACACTACAGTAATCAGCAAATGCTAAGAATCAAAACTCCCATCCAGCAGAGCCAGCTTACCAGCACACCCCTGCTGGCAGGCTACACTTCACCGTCCTCACCCATGGGGCCCACCCAGAGCCCACAGAGGCAGGAGGATGGACACTGTGGGGAACTTTGGACCCAAAGCACAGCTTTCCTCTATAGTAAACAGAGATTTTTCAACAAGTTCTTCAGGGCCACTCAAAGGCCCATTGACAGCCAACTGCCATTGATTTTCCCATGAGGAAAACACAGCAAAAAGAGCATGTGCTCAGAGGCCAGCCAACCTTCAGATGAACCCAACTGTAAAATAACTGCCGGCCGGGCGCGGTGGCTCATGCCTGTAATCCCAGCACTTTGGGAGGCCGAGGCAGGCGGACCACGAGGTCAGGAGATCAAGACTATCCTAGCTAACACTGTGAAACCCTGTCTCTACTAAAAATACCAACAATTAGCCGCGCATGGTGGCGGGCGCCATAGTCCCAGCTACCAGGAGGCTGGGGCAGGAGAATGGCGTGAACCCGGGAGGTGGAGCTTGCAGTGAGCTGAGATCGCGCCACTGCACTCCAGCCTGGGCGACAGAGCGAGACTACATCTAACCACTGTGTTTTTTAAACGTACAAAGTTGACAGCTTTTCTCTCCAGAAATTGAAGAAAAAAATTACATGAAAAAAAATTTTTAATTAGATAAATCATATGTAAAGAAATGGTCAAAAAAATTAAAGGCCACAGCTTGTTCACAATTATAATACATACACTATATTGCCCATCCCACTCACCAGGCCCTGTTTTAAGCACTTTAGAAATGTTCATTCATTTAATTCTCACAATAATCGTGTGAGGTGTATGCTAGCATTCTTTCCATTTTATAAATGAAGAAACTGAGGCAAGGAGAGAAACCCTGTGAAGTCAGTATTTACAAACTATGGCCAGGTGGCCCCTGCCAGGCATTCTCCATCGTTTGGAGCTGCTCATACCTCACACCCTCCCCAGGTTGTTCTTCTCTCCAGCAGCCTCGTCTGCCAGGCCCGCTCCTTCCTACGTTTTATCTGGCAAACTTCTGCTCATCTTCCATTTTGCATTCTCATAAGCTGTAGAAGACAGAGGTTTGCTTTTTCCCTCTCAGCTTGCTTTCCTTCCAATCCACTCCCTTCCTCAAAGAGAAACTAATAGCATGATGGCCCATCAGATGATGCTAGGAAATGCCATCGAGGACGTGAGGAGAAAGACTTGCTTGTCTTTTGGAGCAAGCTCTGACAACTCTAACCTTCCCCTGGGAATCACAAGACTCAAGGTTCTTAAGCAGGACCTTAGAGGAGACGGCAAAAAGACAGGAAAAGACTAAGTGTGGAGGCAGCTCCTGACTCCAACCATCATGGATCTGTGAGACTAGCTGGTGACCCTGTGAGAACAGTTGGGGAACATCTTGAGTTGACACCCCCAAATTTTGAGCGTGGGCTCTATCAGCTAAGAAAAAGACTCGCGGATGTCACAGGTAGAACTAAGAGGTCATGTAACACATCTAAACAGCACAGCAGGATATAAAGTAAAATGTAAAAATCAAGTGTGTATTCAATAAATATATGGAAAAAGGAAAAACAATGATAGAAGATCAAGGAATAAAAAAAGAACATAAAACTTTGGTAAGTCACCCAAACACTGATTTTTACATGAATAGGGAAATCAACCTGAAAGTACTTTAAAAAATGGAAAAATCAATATTTAATGATCATGAGTAAAAGCTATATTTTAAATACTGAGCTATAAGTCAAGAAAAATAGAAATGAATAACCCCATTTAGGTTTTTACTTGACGACTATGCTATTTTCATGAATTTAGGAGTGTCGTTTAATATATCTGTTACTTTTTCACCTTTTTAAAACGTTAACTAACACAATTTTCTTTCATTTGAAAAACAAAATCAAGACCCCATTTAATCTCGCTCAATTTCCAGGAAAATTGGTGCCCATTCAGGCCTACTTCTTCATTCACACACATACACTCACACTACATTTTCTACATAATTGGAATCATACTCTATTATTCTGTGACTCAATGCCTTAGAAAATCTCCCTGTCAATACACATAGGCTGACAAAAGTCTTGCTTGCCATTACATTACATTTCATTCTGTAATACAATACAATCGTTCCTTAAAGAACAGACAGGTTCCAACATTCTACTAATGCAGACTCTTACAATGAACCTTGGACATGTTTATGCTCATTAAAGTATTGCTGAAGAAAAGATTCCTAGAAATGAAATTGCTAGGTCAAATGGTGTGATGTGGCAGATACCGACAAATTTCTTTCTCAATAATGAAGTAGCAATTAGCCAGGCACAGTGGCAGGTGCCTGTAATCCCAGCTACTCGGGAGGCTGAGGCAGGAGAATCACTTGAACCTGGGAGACGGAGGTTGTGGTGAGCTGAGATGATGCGATCGTGCCACTGCACTCCAGCCTGGGCAACAGAGTAAGACTCCATCACAGACACACAAAAAAAAAAACCAATGAGGTAGCAATGAATCTAATGCCAAAAAAAGGATGTATATTACTGGATTTATAAAATAATTTGAGAATTATCATCTTTTAAATGTTGTCTCTTCCCATCTAGAAACATGGTATGTCTGTTACCTTAAACTTTCTCCCATGTGGATCACGTTCCTCTCTTGTTAGGCTTACTCCTAAGCATTCAGACTTTTCAATTTGCTACTAGTTCTAATGTTTCTCAAAAGTGCCTATTTCATTTCATCTTTTATTGTATTATTATTTCAACTATTTATCTTGAAGTAAGCTTCTTCAGGAAGCCTTCACTCACCCCTCACTCTGCTTCCCTTTAACATAGACCTTAACAGGATACACAGAAATCATCTATGTGCTGATATCATCCCACTTGCTTCTTATCACCACCATTTTAAACACATATAATGTGCCAGGGACTGGGCTAAGCAGTTTACATTCATTGTATCATTCAATTATTATAGTATATCTCAAAAGAAGTAATTTTTTTTCTCATTTCACCAATGAGGAAACTGAGGCTCAGAGAAGTGGTGTTGTGATCCTAGGTCCACACAGCTAATAAGATGAAGAGCTGAAATTTTAACTTTCGTTTGATTGTCACAAGTCAGCAACACCCCTACTCTGTTATGACACTTTCTTAAGGACAGCAACTCATGTTATATTCATGTTATATATCCCCTCATGCCTCCTTCTAGCACAGTCTAGGATGCATCATAGATCCTTGGCCAATGTCACTCCTTTTATTTGCCCTCAGTTTAGGAAAATTCTAAATAATTCCCCTAAGCATAAACAAAATCCATCAGGTCTCTACTTGTGATCTTCAACATGTGGAAAATACTTTTAATAATACCACAGGATTGGAGTTTCAACAACAAAAGAGGAATCCTCTGGTAGGAAGATGTATCAGACACCTCCTGTGCCTCATCTCACATCCTTTTTACCTGCCCTGTTACCACATCCTTTACTGAAGACACCAACTATAAGCAAAAGTAACCAGAGAGCCCTGCTGGAGCTCTCCCACTCTCTCTCCTTGCTGCCCCCTGCCTCCCTGACTGCTGGAGCTCTCCCACTCTCTCTCCTTGCTGCCCCCTGCCTCCCTGACTGCTGGAGCTCTCCCACTCTCTCTCCTTGCTGCCCCCTGCCTCCCTGACTGCTGGAGCTCTCCCACTCTCTCTCCCCTTGCTGTCCCCAGGCTTCTTTACTCCTTGCCTATGAAATGCCCATGGCAATGTGGTCAGCCACTCTGAATCATGAGGAAGCCTAAAAGGGCGAAAGTTATGAACGCCCCCAGAAAACGACCGCCTCTCCCATCCTCAAGTGGGCCATTCCCAGGCACATCCTGGACAGTGCCACAGAGGGTTCCACAGGGGCTGAGCCCAGCCACCCACGGCAGTGACCAGCTTGATGACACATCCTTGGATTGGTGGTCCCACCTTCTCTGTTTCCCATCTCTCAGTTCCCCATTCCTGTTCCCTGGATTCACTTCCCAAAACAAATAATTGGCACAAAAACCCTTGTATTGGGCTCTGCTTTCTGAGGCTTTCTAGTCTGAGCTAACAGAGGGCATGGTGCATATGCCCGCTCACATGGGCACAGGCATGTACACACTCACCTCCCTTAGTCATGTATGTACATACATGTAGACTACACACACCGGTTTAGATCCCACAGGATTTGAGTTTTTCTTTATATTTTCCTCCTCCTCCTTCTCCTCCTCCTTTTTCTTCTTCTTTTTGGTCTGCATAAAGGAACTCAGCTATGGTCAAGAAAAATGAAGCATTTGCCCTTTCAGCATCATTAGGGCTGTTTCTAGACACCATCATCCCTTATGCCACAGTGGATAACATCACTAAAAATCCAGACTCCCTTTACATAATGTCAATAAAGTCCATGCCAAGTCCATTTAGAAAAAAATCTTTTTTTCATTTCTCTCTCTGTGCCTAATCCCCAGTTCAGTCCCTTCCCATCTATGAGAGGGAGGAAAGCCAACTGCCAAGGAACTAGTCATGGGTTGCAGTCACTGACAATCCAGGAAAAGCGTATTAGATCATATCACAGTACATCTCACTAACAGTAAGGAACACTTGACTGGCAGGACCAGAGCTACAGTCAGGCTCTGATTTGTAGTATGACCCTAAGCAAATCATATAATTTCTCTGAGTCTATTTCCCCATCTGTAAGATGGAGACATTTTCCCCAAAACTGCCTCAAATTTAGATTTTTTACTAACTCACAATTATGTCTCCAGTTACTGTGAACCATTGACACTTTGTATATCTATGGGGAGAAAGAGGAGATATTTAATACTACTGTACTAGGCACTGAGCTAGCCATGACTTTATTACAGCCCTTATTTCATTATGTCCACAGTAGCCTGCATTTTAAGCTCCATTTTATGATGTGACCACTGAAATTCAAGAGTTGAAATAACACTCTCAAGGTCAATCAGTTGATAAATGGTAGCAACAGGTCTTGGACTCAGGTCTCTCTGAGCATAAACCCATTTACTTCCCACTGCTTCACACCACTGCTAGCTAGGGATGGAAGGAAATAATACTGTGCACAGTTAGCATTCAAAGATTCCTGTTGGTCTCATCTCAGCTCCTAAATTGAAAGCTCCTTAAAGGTAGGATCCCATGGATGAAAATTTTCATCTTAGCCCATTGACTTAGTCTGTTCTGGTTGCTACAACAAAATACTTGAGACCAGGTAATTTATAAACAATAAAAATTTCCCATGATTCTGGAGGCTGGGAATTCCAAGATCAAGGTGCCTGCAGATACAGGGGCTGGTGATGGCTTGTTCTGTCTGTTACAAGATGGCACCTTGTTGCTGCATATTCTGGAGGGGAAAACTGCTATATCCTCACATGACAGAAGAAGTGAACAGGACAAAAAATGGACCACACTCACAAATATTCAAGCCAAACCATCCAAGTATTAGTTTCCTATGGCTGCTGTAACAAATTGCTACAAATTTGATGGCTTACAGCAATACATATGTATTCTCTTACAGTCTTAAAAGTCAGAAGTTGAAAATGGTAAACAGCCAAAACAAAGATGTTAGCAGGGCTGTACTCCCTTCAGAGACTCCAGGGGAAAGTCTCTTTCCTTGACTTTTCCAGTCCCTGCAGCTGCATTTTTTTGCATATCTCGGCTGGCTCATGGCCCCTTCCTCCATCTTCAAAGCCTGCAGCTTTTCTCTCTGCTTCTGACTCCAATTCCCTCTGCTTTCATCACACGGCCTTCTTCTCTTCTGTCTGTAACCCAGTTTCTCTTTCCCTTCCTCTTATCAGTAATTGTTCTCACTACATTTAGCAGCCACCTAGACAATCCAGAAAAATCTTCCCTTCTCAAGATCCCTAATTTAAGCACATCCACAAAGTCCCTTTTTCTATATAAGGTAAAGTTAACAAATTCCAGGGATTAGGGCCTGGAAATCTTTGAAGACTATTAGTCAACCCACCACAGCCACTCTAGAAAAGCAACCCAGAAAACTATTAAATTCTCAAGTGTACAGCTTTTTCAGTCACATGCACTTTAGGCCAACTCATAACACATTTATGAAATCAGCAAACTCCAAAGGCATCCCTGATGCCCCAGCCTGTCTTGCCACACTTGTCCCCAGGTGCTCAATGCCCTCACGTTTTAATCCTCTTCTTTTCCTTCACATCAATCAATTCCCAAGAGAGAGAAAAATTAGCAATTTATTATTCCAAGGTGATATGGTTTGGCTCTGTGTCCCCACCCAATCTCATCTCAAATTGTAATCCCCATGTGTCGAGGAAGGGACCCGGTGGGAGGTGATTGGATCATGGGGGCTGTTCTCATGACAGTGAGGGAGTTCTCATAAGAGCTGATGGTTTTTAAAGTTTTTGGCAGTTTCCCCTTTGCACTCTCTCTGTCTCTCACTGCCATATAAGATGTGCCTTGCTCCCCCTTTGCCTTCCACCATGGCTGCAAATTTCCTGAGGCCTCCCCAGTCATGCAGAACTGTGAGCCAATTAAACCTCCTTCCTTTATAAATGACCCAGTCTCAGGTAGTATCTTTATAACAGTGTGAGAATGAACTAATATACAAGGGCTTTCACCCCTCGCTTCATTTTTAATAGTAGAATGAAAATCCTTGTCCTCTGAAGAAGGGATTGGCAGCATCAGAGACTGACTGGGAGTTTCCTACTGTTCATGCAGACAGCCAGTTTGGCCCTTTTAGCTTTTTTCTCGCCAAGGAAACACTCAGTGTCCAGCCAGAAATTTCCATCCCTAAAAATGCATTTCTATTGCAGGCATCTTCACCTGAGTAGATTTTTCTGAAGATGTGTCTTCTCTCCTCCATCTTTTATTTATTTATTCATTTATTTATTTATTTATTTATTTATTTATTTATTTATTTGAGATGGAGTCTCGCTCTGTCACCCAGGCTGGAGATCAGTGTTGCAATATCAACTCACTGCAAGCCCCGCCTCCTGTGTTCACGCCATTCTCCTGCCTCAGCCGCCTGAGTAGCGGGGACTATAGGCTCCCGCCACCACGCCCGGCTAATTTTTTGTATTTTTAGTAGAGACAGGGTTTCACTGTGTTAGCCAGGATTGTCTCAGTCTCCTGACCTCATGATCTGCCTGCCTCGGCCTCCCAGAGTGGTGGGATTACAGTTCTCTCTTCCATCTTTATTGCTAGCAATACCTGCTATGTTTGTTTAACAGATTTTTGGCCTGCATGCTGGCCTCATCACCAACCATGGCAGGAGAAGCCAACAGCCAAAGCAAGCCCAGTCCCCTGCCATTTCCAAGCACTCATCCTTCTCCAAATGGCTCTCAACTCATCCCTTACCAGGTTTGACAGATCATGAAGAATGTTGAGAAACGTAAAAACACTTAAAACTCAAAGGAAATAAGAACTAATGGTGACATTCAGGGCATCATAACAGGCAAGAAAGGAAGATATTTGGGGATAGGAAAGTCTCCCAGGTGGCCTCCAAATCATACCATATAAGCAATGATACACTTTCCTTGCACATGCCCTGCTGGGCAAGAATATTGTACTTTGAGCTTTGTCTGGTTCCTACTAAAGGATAATTTAGGGATTCACTTCTATAAAAGTTCCAAGATGCATTGCTTCTGGCCATCATCCTAGGCTGCTGCTCCTCCAGCCATAGTGTTCTCTGTGCCCTTGAGTTCTTTAACAGTTGGATCTAATTAAGTGTAGCTTCTTTGCATGACCCCAACACCCACTATGGGACCGGGTCCCTATGAACAACGATCCTGAAAGGCAGCTTGGGTTTTCCAGTCCCACAGTCAACTCCACAGAGCTCAGCCAGCACTAACTTAGAAACTTGAGCAGATTACTTAATCTTCCTGAGCCTTACTCTTCCCCCTGTGGAAAATGGAAATAATGCCTCCCAGGGTTGTTGGGAAAACTAAATAAGGTAGATATGTAAAAAGCATAGCACAGTGATTACTATTTATTAGGTACTCAGTAAATGTACTTATTATTAATGTTATTTCTAATAATAATATTAATACAAAGTCATATTGCTAGTGTATAGATTCTAATCTAAAATCATAATCTATAGCTATCTGAAAACAAGACCCACAGAACTCTCTCTTTTTATGTTTCGCTATTAAGCATCTTCCAGCCCTTTGAATATGAAGCAGTATGTTTTACTTTGCTCTTCAACATCCATAAATATCTACTGAGTGCTTTTTGTGTGCAGGAACAAAACAAACTCAAGAAATGAAGTTTGTCCTCAAGGGCATTACCACCTTAATCAGGAGTCAAGAAACAACAGGTACAGAAAAATGTGGGTCACAGTGCTGTTTCTCAGATCCCATTTGGTCAGAGTGCTTCCAGGATTCAGAGAAGGTCCTGGTTTTAGGAGCAGGGGGCACACAAAAGTCCTCTTTGGGAAATTAACCTTAAAGGAAAGGTAGAATATGAACATATGGAGAAGAGTAGAGATGCCTCCTATACCAAGAGCTTGCAAGCAAAGAGTGCTGGGGAAGGAGTGAGGGGAATTTAGGTTGAGGATCCTTCCTCTCTTTGTTCCCAGCTGCCTTTATGATGGGTACCAAGATAGTGCACAGGGGCCGGAATGCTTGGTGAGTTCTGCAGTTCTGTGAATCAGCACAGTAGTGAGCTGTGTAGGAAGTTCAGCCTGCAAGCCGATGTGCCAGTTTGTGCAGAACCTGCCCTGATCAACAAGTTGGGCCCTTCTTAGCTGGCTGAGGGAAAGAGTGATCTTGGAATTTTGCTTTCTGAAATAGACTTTCTCAATTCAAATTAACTACAGTTGTGTTGTTAATCCCCTTGTTATGGGATGAGAATATACTGCATTCAGATTAGAGCCTGACAGATATGTTAAAGAACTTTGGATTCAACTCAAAGTTCCAAACAATGCAGTCTTCCCAGTAGGTTCTGCAGGCTTTGGCTGGAACAATGGCACCACCCGGTGGCCACAACACTCTTTATTTGGAAGAATTTCCTTTGGGGCACATTTCATGAACTAACTCCAAAAGCCCCATGTGTGCTGGGGCTGGAGATACAACGCTTAATAAAGTAGGGTAAACTCCCTCAGGGGCTTGCAGGCTGAGGGGCCTCACCAGTCCAGGTCCTGTGGGCTCACTCAGCTCTGGTCCCCAGGGATTGCCCAGTGGGGAGCAGAGACAGACCTTTTTTTAACCCAGAGCTGACCTTAAGGTAGATGTCTACAGAGTGTGATTCCAGGGATTACAAAATGGCCTCCTGGACCCACCTATCCTCTAATGCCTTAAATCTCTTTCACAGTTGACAAAACCTGTTCTGTGCTTATTCATTTATTTAGCATGTATTTACCATTTGCCTCTATGACTCAGATACTATGCTTAAGGCTGAAGACCAAAATATGTCTAAGAATTAGCCCTTGCTTTCCATGCATGGCCAAAAGCTAAAGACAAGTCCTTCCATTATCCCCTGCGCAGACTATGGAGCCCTCTCCAGACTAGCAGGGCCCTATGTCATCTACCATCTCACTTCCCTCAACACAACAGGTCCCTCAGCCCCAGTCCCCACTGTTCCTTGCACACCCCTCAGTCAGTCCTGCCACCACACTTTTTCTTGGCTGCTCCTCCTAGAAGAAATGCCTTCTCTGTCTCCTCAAGGATGGCTGTTCTGGAGGCCCTGAGCAGGGAGGGCCAAGCCAATGCCATCAGAGAAAAATGATCTCCAACAGCAGATACTGATGTGAGTGGCTGCAAACTGCAGCAGCAATTGCAGGTAGACAAGCAAGGCTGGACCCGCAGAAAAGAGAGATAGTAGCTCACAGGGCAGAGATGAAGGAAGCTTTTCATGAACAGAAGCTCTTGTTCCACCCAGGAGTTCTAAGAGAGGCTGAGAATAGCAACAGGATTTAGATCTAGCAGCTCTTAGGCATGAGAAAATATGTTTTACCCTGAAACTCAAGAAAAAGTAGGAAATAGAGAAGTGAATGCTGGAGATGGTGAGAAGCAACAGGACTCTGTGGAATACAGAGTGAGTGGAAATGTCGCTGAATGTAGTGACCATAAGATAAAGTGTGGGAGTGACTAATTCAAACGAAGATTGTCTACATCCATGGAAGGAAACTTCTAAATCCTCAGGAAGGCTGCTACACTGACATTAACAAAACCTTAGGGTCAGAGAATTACCTAATAAAAGGAAAGTGTCTCCATGTCTGGGTCGATGCTACGCCACATGGAAAAAGCACCCACAGGCCCAAGAGCCTGACCCATGAAAGAACAGTGGACACATAAGCCCCTGAGAAATTAACAACATCCACTGGAGGTCTGTGAGCTTCCACAAGGCATAGAACAGGATTCTAAGCCAGCGTGAGGTCCTAGCAGCTGGAAAACCCATCAGATACCTTGTCCATCCAGCACTTCTACATCCTTTCTCACGATAGGCCTGGGAACAGTGTGGTATTATGGAATAAACATAGGCCTTAGATATAAGAATATATGAATGCTAATCCCAGTCCCCTTCTTCCCCTCTGTGTGACCTTAGCAAATTGCCTTTCTGAATCCCAATACCACATCTAGAAGATGTATAGAAACCATGTTTTTGAGGGTCAACAACTTTATCAGTGAGGCTGGAGGCTCCTGGTCTACGGCAAATATTCCCTAGTGAGGATCCAGTCTGAGGGACAGAAAGGAAACTGGGCTTGGGAGGAGTGGCAACATCTCCCTGTGCCCCTCTGCCAAGACAAATCAACTGCACAAGCCCTAAGAATATGATGGCAAGCATCTGGGATTTACATCTGGTCACAGCTCCACATAGAATCAGAAATATATGTTCTCTGTCCTACCGTAACCCCTTGTCCACCAGTAGGTCTTTATGGGCTTCATTGTCAGACTGTGAATTCCAACATGGTAGGCATCACTAAGTCTGTTCTCCATTGTAGAGTGGATCTGGGTCCTTGTCATCAATGTAATGGGTGCAGCCTGGATTACATTCTTCCTACTGCTTTCCTAGGAATTGACCCTCCCTCACCCAATCTCAGGGTTGTAGCAGAAGCTCTATGGGATAATGTGACCCACTCATGGCTATTAGAGACTGGTTCAAGGAAGGGCACTGCATTTAAGACTGAGAAAGAGGTCAGACTCTCTCTGAGTGGCTGGTTTCATGCATGCAAATTTGGGAGTGGTAGCAATGACCCTGTTCCACTGTGAGAACTGTGCAACAAAGATGGTTGGACTACTGTAAGTCAGAAGGGCAGAGAGAAAACATGGATAAATGACAGAAAGTAAAGGCTCACTAGCTTGGAGTGGCACTCCAGGCCACCCCTGGTCCTGCTGCCTGGCTTTATCTCTGGGATTGGATTCAGAAACTCACTCTGAGATTTTTCCTACTAGTCCTTCTTCACTTGAAGTGGAGGGAATGGAGTTGCCAGAGCTGACATCCAGAAGAGGCCCAGCTAATGTGCAAACCAAGGTTTCACTTGAAGGAGAGGAAGGACAAGGATGCTGACTACATGTGTCCTCAGATGAACAAATTGCCTCCAAGCTCAGCAATTTGGGAAAACATACTCTAGTATTGTACACCTACAATCCGATGCCTCCCCTGGATGGTAATTTCACTCAGACACAGCAGTAACATTTTAGTATTTAATGGGATGCTTGTAGAGATTTCATTCCACAATGAGAACATTTCCTATTACAGGAACAAAATGAAAAAAGAATCATTCATTTCACATGAAAAACAGAGACTTTTTGAAATGGAAACACTGTCAATCAGGCTGAATCACAAGCTGTGATTAAAGCCTCCAGACTTTTTCCCATTTGTGCAAGCACATTTGAATTTTAGCCCAACACTGAGCCTGTATTATAAGAACATCTAATGTATTCTTCTTTGAACATAATGCCAAACATGTCGTAAAAGTAAAATACTTATCACCTAAGTTCAAGCAAATTTTGGTTTTTTATTCAAGAAGCAGTCACAGCACCTCATTTACAACCTTAACTCAAAGTAGATCTTCCTAATCAGAGAAATGAAGATAAAGTTGGAGTCTATTATCATCTGTACTGCTGGTACATGAAGCATGGTTTATGGAAGAGAAGCCAGACATCTCTGGAAAAGTCAATTTGCTCTCCCCAGCCCACTACTGCTGTACCCAACAATGAATTCTTTTTGCTGTTTTCATCCAAACAATGACTGAGCCCCCTGGGCTGTGGGCTGGATAAGTTAGACATGGTCCCCGCCCTCTGGAAATCCACTAGCTCATGCAGGACGACTCTTCAGTTAAGGTACAATTATTACATGTACCAAGAGGCTGCGGATACAAGGAGGAGAGGCCTGGAGTGGGAGGAGCTGTCAGAAAGGGCCGCTGCATGATGTTTGAGTCAGTCTTCAGATGAGGGGAAAGGTCTTCCAGGCACAGAGTGCAGCATGATGGGACAGAGGTATGAGGAGCCTGATACATTAGGGGAACAGTGTGTCCTACGGGCAGCTCTCCCAGGGGCATGCAGTGACCTCTGCCCAGCACCTGAGAGGCCCGGGAACTGAGCAGCATCCCTTCTCAGGGAAGCAGAGGTGTATGCAGGTCTTAAGACAACGTAAGAGAAGCAGAAGATGGCGCCATGTTTCCTTGGTGATCTGAAGTGTTTCCAGAGACAGCGCTGGTCCAGCTAATGGGACAACTAAGGAAGAGACTAGAAACTGTTAACCCAATGCTCGGATGGACTAAAGAAAGTGGCGTGACAGGCCTTAGCTCAAAACCTACTGGCCTTGCCCTCTCTGTGGTCAGTACCCTTGCTGATTCCAATCTGGGGCCTCTGCTCACCTCAGAGACAGCCAGATCACCACTTCCTAGATTAGGTCTTCTTCTTCAAGTTCATTCTTCTTTTTCCTTTCCCCAGTATTCATCAGCAATTCTAATCAACTTTACCTCCAAAATATATCCCAAGCCTGCACATGCATGTCCCTCTTTTTTTGTCTCCACCTAAGTCCTGGTCACCATTACCTCTTGTCTAGACAACTGCAACAGAGAGACATTTTATTTCATTATCAATCAGACCACAATATTCTACTCCAAACTTTCCAAAGACTTTCCTTCACACTTGGAATAAAATACAAGCTTTTTTTCATGGTCAGGGGCCCAGCCCAGCTCTCTGGTCTCACCTTAAACCATCCTGTCCATGCTCAGCAGGTCCAGCTCCATCATCGTCCTTTCTGTATCTCTCTTTATCCTGGCTCTTCCCACTGCCTGGAATGTGATTCTCACCTAACTCAAGAAGCCAACACAATGCCTAACTGATTGTCTTCAAGGAACGTCTTATTATTTTCTTATTGCCTAGTCTCCCATCTCTGCTATACCATAGGCCTCATAGGAGGAGGGGCTTCTGAATTTGCATTCCTCAAGACTATATTCCTAGAACAGGATCCATCCCACAAAGGGTATTCAAGGCACATTTATTGAGTGCACAAGTCCATGCATCTGCCAATATCCCTGAAAGCTTTAGACGTTATAGAAGCCATGGCCCCCGGAATTTACCAGGCCAGAGAAGTGCTGCCCTTATGGAGGCTGCTGATGCAAGGAAGGGAGGGCATGTGCCCTGAGGTCTCCCAGACTGGGATCAAAGGCCCACTTTCCTGTCTTGGTAGAGCCTTTGTGACAGAGCACTGATGCCTCCACCACTGGCTAGCTGCTCTGCTTCGTAACTGTGCTGTATTAGTCAGGGTTCTCCAGAGAAACAGAAGCAATAGGGTGTGTGTATGTGTGTGCGTGCGTGTGTGTGTGTGTGTATGTGTGTAAGAAAGAGGGGGATGGGAGAGAGAGAGATTTATTACAAGGAATTCATTCACATGATTATGGAGGCTGACAAGTCACAGGATCTGCAGTCAGCAGGCTTGAAACCCAGGAAAGTCATTGTTTCTGCCCTAAGTAAGGAAGGAACCAATGTCCCAGGTCAGCAGTCAGGCAGGAGGACTTCCCTCTTAATCAGCCTTTTTGTTCTATTCAAGCCTTCAACTGATTGGATGGGGCCCACCACATTCATGAGAGCAATCTGCTTTAATCATTCTGCAAATGTAAATGTTAATCTCACCCAAAAACACCCTCATAGGCACACCGAGAATAATGTTTGACCCAATATCTGGACACCATGATCCAGTAAAAGTGACGCACAAAATTAACAATACACATGCCTTTTGTGTCTGTCTCCCCCACTAGGTGTGAGCAACTTGGGAAGAACTGGGTCTTATTTATCCCAGATAATCTGCTTTAATACCTAAAACTTGGTAGGTGTTCAACAAATATTTGTAGAATGAATGAATGAACGAATGAATGAATCTCTGATTCCAAGAACTAGTCTCAGGTCTGGTCTAAGTTAAGACTCAAAAACTTGGGTCACGTTGAAGTGCCTCTTGGCAAGGGATGGGAAGAGATCAGGATAATGTCTAAAGGTAGACCACCAGGCTATCCAGAGGGTACAGAATATGTCATTCAGACCATGAGAACTCACCCAGGGATCTCTGCACTGGCCAGAGCAGACAGGAGCAGTTTCAGAGCACAGGCTAGGTACCTAGGTACCAGCTCTAATGGCTTTGTCAGTTACTACCTGTGACCTGGTCAAGGACAATGACTCCTTGTGGCCTTAGTCTCTTCTTCCCTAAAGTGAAGGTGATAGTAATAACGTATTCACAGATTGCTGTGAAGATGAAATTAGATCATCCATGAACAGAAAGTATGAGTTCGTTTCATGACCCTTGGGGAAATAAAGACTTCTTTATTTCTCAAATCAGATAAGTTTGGCTTGGATTGCAAGAAAATCAGATACATAAAGTGAAGTTATGTATAAAGAACTCATACAACTAAACAACAACAACAAAAACTTGATTTTAAAAAGGGACAAAGGACATGACCAGATGTTTCTCCAACGAAGATATACAAATAGCCAACAAGCATATAAAATGATGTTCAACATAACTAATCACTCAGGAAATGTAAATCAAATCCACAATGTGATACCACCTCACACCCATTAGAATGGCTACTATTAAAAAAAAATGTAATAAGTGTGGGTAAGGATGTAAAGAAACTGGAAACCTTGTGTATTGCTGATGGGAATATAAAATGATGCAGCCATTGTGGAAAACAGTATGGCAGTTCCTCAAAAGCTTGAAAACATAACTACCACATGATCCAGTGATTTCAGTTCTGGGTATATACCCAAGAGAATTGAAAGCAGAGTCTTGAAGAGCTATTTGTATACCCATAGTCATAGAAGTGTTATCCATAATCATCACAATGTGGAAGCAGCCTGAGCGTCCACTGACAGAAGAACACATAAATAAAATGTGGTTTTGCTACATGTTACAGTATGGGTGAACTTTAAGGAGCTTATGCTAAGTAAAACAAGCCAATTGCAAAAAGACAAATGCTACATGATTCCACTTACGTGAGATATCTAGAGTCATAGAGACAGAAGGTAAAAGGGTGTTTGCTAGGGGCTGGGGAGAGGGAGAAATGGGGAGTTGCTGTTTAACGAGTATAGAGTTTCAGTATTGCAAGATGAGAAAAGCTCTGGAGATTGACTGCACCACTATGTGAATGTAACTGCTGAACTGTACGCTTAAAATGGTGAAGATGGTAAATTTTATGTTATGTGTATTATCAGATAAATCCACCAACACAACCAGTGAATCACCTTTATATTGCTCCTTGGGACTTTCTTTTCCATGGCCATGTTCATCAACTCAGTTGATTTTCACAGCAACCCCCAGCAATCAGCAGAATGGGTGGAAACCAGAGGGGCTCAGAAAGATCGTGGATCTAGGACTAAGTTCCAGGTCTCCCAACTCCCTTCCTATTGGCCTCTTTCTACTGATCATCTTTCTTCTTAGGGACTATAAACTAGTGTTTACAGGGACTAGCCTGTCAGTGAGCCTGTAACTGGCATGACTAAGTGCTGACCCTACCTTAGAAATCATAAAGTCTCCAAAGAGAAACCCTGCCTACTGTCCCTGAGGAATTAGTACTTTAATGAAGCCGTGATTGTCCCCCAACAAAGGAAAAGATTGTCACTTTACTGTATACTCATGGCTGGAAATGTACCTTACATCTGATGGCTCAGGGCAGACAGCTTCAGAGAGTCCTCCTTGGTCCTTGCATTAAAAGTGGCACATCACATCAAGTCAGGGACATTCAACAACTATAATCCTAACTCGGTCCCATCTCCCCAAGGAGGCCCTATAGCTGTTAAATCCACTCCAAGAAGCTATAGATCCTGCCACGCCAGGGCCATGGGATGAGATCTGCATCTTAGAGGACAAAAGTCACATCTGTTAATATATAGAGAGCACTTAATACATGTAAGGATCTACTTCTCTGTATTTTACATGTGTCCTGCGGGAAATTGTTAAGAAAAGAGTTGTTGATGTCTTCTGGTTGTTTTGTACAGTTGGGTTGGTTGGTTTTTTTGTTAACTGTTATTGGTTTATTTTTATTATGGGTTTTATTTGTTCATTTGTTGTTGTTTTAGTATTAGAGAACAGAGCCTAATTGAATGTGGTTTTTCTGTGACTACCTGAAGAAAATGTCCAGGACACTCTTAAAATAAAATCATTAAGCATAAACAGATTGGTTGCCTTTGTTTCTCTGGAAAATGTAATCTTCCCCTCACTGACTCTTCTTGTGATCTGAAAAGTTGCTTCATTTCTTGTAATCATTGGATCACACCATCAACCACAGCAGAAGGCTTTGGGTAAGAGGGAGCCCTTTGGATGACAGATATTGTTGATGCAACTCCAAGGAGACAATTAATCTCTTCCCCTAGGTTTTACTCCACCAATCCAACCCAATGCTCATCACTGAACTTTTCAATCACTCACATATCCATTCAATGTGTATTTATTGAGCATCTACTATGTATAAGGCACTGTGAAGGGCAAAATAGACACGATCTCTGACTTTATACAGCTTATAGTTTAGTGGGAATATTGACATTAAACAGATAAATACATAGAGCTTTCACTGCAGTTGTGGTATCTGCTAGAAAGTGAGACATGTAGTGTGCTTCTTCATTCATCCACTAGGTATTTACCGAGCACTAAGACAGGCAAAATTCTATCTCAGGTGCTTATTGGAACACGTAACCAGACAAAAGCTGGGATGCAAGAGAAGATCCCCTAAGCAACTGTCATTCAAGCTGAGACCTGAGGGACAGAGAGAAGCTGGCCTGGCAAGGAGAAGACTGGAAGTGCATGCCAGCCCAAGAAACAGCATGACAGGGTCCTAGAGCAGGACGTGCCTGTGAGAATGAGAAGGGAGGCCAGTGGACCTGGAGCACTGGGGCTGGAGCAGGACAAGGAGACGTTAAAGCAAGAGGAAAGACCAGGGCTCTCCAGTTTCCACAGGCTCCATGCTCCTCTAAGAGTTGTCACTTGATCCTAATGGTAGGGGGAAGCTTCTGAGGGGTTTTCAGCTGAGAGGTAATGTTCTCATCATTAACACCATAGTATATTTTACTCCTATTTTGTCAAGATCCTAAAACAGGTCAAATTTCAGTATGTTGTCCATCAAAAATGTCACGCAAGTTCACATCTGAGACATGACACACCCCTCCCCTTGGTTCCTTTCAACATGCTCTTCTCCTGTTTTGTGTTTTGCTCTTTTCTTCCTGGTGAACGCCTATTCATACTTCAAAATTCAATCTGGCCCTGGCCTCATCTATAAAGCAATTTGACTTCCCCAGGCCTTGATTGCAACTTATACTCACCTCCAGATAATAGGAGACTCAGAGTATGGGCCAGGACCAGGGACGACCACCAAACTATTTGTTACCCACACACAGAAAGTGAGGTAAGCACAGAAAGTGAACATGCTCAAAAACATTTAGAGCCATTACACAGCACAATTTTATGACTATTGAATCTAATAATTTTGAAATGCAGGCTTGAATTTTGGTAGCTATTTTTTCTAATGATTCATCTTTATTGTATTTTGTAAAAGCATTGATCCACAAAGAATTGAAATTTATTTTAAAATGAAGGAACGGGGCCTTCAGCACAGATGGTTTGAGAAGCCCTGTCCAGAGTACCTCATCCTGAAGGCCTTTCTCTGCTTCCTCCTCCCTCTTCGCTATCAGCTGACCACTGCAAGTTCACTACCTCATTTCATCCACACAACCCCCTTACAGGGAAATCAGTCCCTAGCTTACCTCCTCTCCTCTTATTAGAAGTGAGCTAACTGAAGCTAAAAGGTAAAGCAACTGCCTATATTGGTTTCCTATTGCTGCTGTAACAAAGTACCACAGACTTAGTGGCTTAAAACTATACAGATTCCTTATCTTATAGTTTTGGAAGTCAGAGAGCCTAAATGGGTTCACTGGGCTAATATCAAGGTGTTAGTGCATGGCCACATTCCTTCGAAGGCTCTAGGAAATAATGCATTTATTGCCTTTTCCAGCTTCTAGAGGCCTCCTGCATCCCTTGGCTTGTGTCCCCTCCCTCCTTCTTCAAAGCCAGTAGTGTGGCATCTTCCAAATCTCTCTCTCTCTCTCACCTCTGCTTCTATCACCACATCTCTCCTCTTCAACTCCATTCCCTCTTATAAGGATCTTTGTGATTACATTGAGCCTACCTGCAATATACAGGATAATCTCATTTCAAGATTCTTAATCACATCAGCAGAGTCCCTTTTGCCATACATGATAACATTCAAAGGTTTCAGGAATTAGGATGTGGATATCTTCCAAAGGCCATCATTCTGTCTACTATAATGGCCAAGATCACACAACTACTAGGGCAGCTACTTCCAAGATTCAAACCCCCAGGTCTTGGCCTCAGAATCCATGCTTCTTGTTTTGTTTTATCTTTCCCAACTACTCCACTCTACCTTGTAATATATGTGCACATGTTAGTAGAAATACTTTGTCCCAGCTACTCAGGAGTCTGAGGCAGGAGAATCACTTGAACCCAGGAGGCTGAGGTTACAGTGAGCCAAGACCACAGCATTGCACTGCAGTCTGGGCCACAGAGTGAAACTCCATCTCAAAACAAAAAAGAAAGAGAGAAAGAAAGAAAGCCCACAACCAGGGACGCACCCCAACAAAGCTAGGCAAGGTCAGGATCAAAATGCAAAGGCAGATGGGGCCAAGTAAGGACCTGTTGGACAGGGAAGAGGGAGGCATCCTGATGGCTTGAGAAGCTCTTCAGAAGCCCCAGGCATGAGCAATACAAGAGAATTTGAGGGAGCTTCAGGAAGCAATGTTAGTGCCTTCTTCTGTGCCCCCTTTCAACCCTCTACTCACCTCTCTCTAAGGACATGTCATTCCATTTATATTAATATGTTTTTACTTATCTGGAGGGCTGGTATTTATGGATGTTCAGACTGCACACTGTACAAGGTCACCACACCTAAAGAATGCCACTGGGTTCTCAGATACTCACTTATCTGAGAGAACACTGGAGAGTGTGTGGATTCCCAGCTAGGTGTGTCCTGGGGCAGTAGCAATGAGCTGCGGCCAACAAACCCATGGGGCACAGCCAGCACAGTGTGCTCACTCAGGAGAGAAAGCCTCTAGGCCGTCACTGACTCACCTGTGTGTGCAGCTGTGCCTTCTCCCAATGTCACTTCTCTTGCCCACCATTGCTCCAGGAGATGCGATTCCACTCCCAGCACCCTGCTTCTGACTCTGATCCTGACTCAGCTGCCTGAGCCAAGGGCTGGGGAACAGGCAGGGATATTGGACTGTGCTCTTCAGCATCCAAAGGGGACATGTGCTGCCTGCCAGGGCTCTGGAAAGCTTCCCCAGGGTGAGTCATGGTTTCTGGGCACCATTGTTCAGGTGGGACCATGTACTAACATTGATTTATTTTTTACTAGTGAAAGAAGCTCTTTTAAAATTTTTCAGAAAGGTACCTCATGTTCTGGCTTGACCCTGCTTATCTCCCCCTCCCCATTTCAACTCACTCATTAAGCATTTGGATTAGGCACTTATTTATGCTCCCAGCAGCCAGCAGGTGATTGGCTCTAAGGCTAAGTGATGGGGAAAAGAAAGAAAACAGGAAATATGGGAAGAAAGGAGGGAGGGAAAGAGGAAAAGATCTTTAAGTATTTGGATGGATGATGGATGGATGGATGGATGGATGGATGGATGGATGGATGGGAGTGTCCTATACCTGTTAAACACAGAAATTCATCTTGTTCTCCTGTGGTCCTTCTATTTTGACTATTTTAGTTACCCCCAATACTGTTTCCTTCTCTCCTGTCTCTCCCACACTCTCTGGTTTATCCATGAGGCCATCCACATCTTCTAGACTGAATCATCATTGGGGCTCACATGTTGCCTTTCTATAGCTACAGACTGCATCTCTACCCCTCTCTCTCACCCCGCTGAAGGAGCCCAGCCCTGGGAGCCTGGCTCCTGGCCAGAAGCATCCAATGATGCTGCTGTTCACAGCAATTCACAGCGCTCATGCCCAGGAAGTGAGGGTGTCTTCCTCTCCCCTCTCTCTGGGCAGGAAGGTACCCTAGGAGGATCTGGCTGCCACTGCCTCCTTCCTGGAAGATGGAACTCCCTCTTCTATCTAACCCAATTTCCCCAAGCCCTACTTGCAGATTCAACTTCTTTTATCCTTGGGGAGGTTTCTTCCTGCACATTCTCAGTGCCTAGTGCTGTGAAGTTTCTTATATGGCCTGTTCCAGGGAACACTAAGCATTCTCAAGGCTCCAAGATATTGACTGCAAAATGAATTTTCTGGGGGCAGGGGAGGAGTTAGGGGCTCTCAACAGGGACTCAAGAGGGTGAAGGTGGGGAAGGTATTTTTTTGAGCATTTCATCTCTGCTGGACGTTATACTGTGCCCTGGGGAGCAGCAGTGAATTAGAGAGATCCCTATTGTCATGGAACATCCAGTCTAGTAGGAGAAAAGAGATAGTAAGTGAAATCAATGATGGTACATGCTCCATCACATAGGATAGGGGATGGACATGGCTCAGGGGTGGTGAGTGGGAGGGGGAAAGGTTGGCAGTGAGGCTCTTTAACCCAGGTGGTCTCTGCAGAAAACACTTTAGACTAATGACCTGAGCGATAAGGAGGACCCACCGAGACACACGCAAGGGACAGGCAAGGGGAGAATGGGCAAGCCTGGAGTGTCGGGGGACAGACTGTGGCCAGGGTGGCTGGAGCACATGAATGAGGAGGAGGGTGGGCAGAGGTGAGCTCAGGAAGGTGGACAGGAACCTTCCCGAACAGTTACTGATACTTATATTGATGGCTACCCCATAGTGAGAGTGTGTTGTGTGACCAACACTGTGTTAAGTCCTTCACCGAAGTCATGTCATTAATCATTACAACAGCAGTCTCTGAGATGGAGATTATTAGCCCACTTAGCAGATACAAATGATAATGGCATGCACTGCGTATCTATTAGGGGCCATGCACCAGGCTGTATGCTGTATATGCAGTGTCTCATTGATTCCTCATGACAGCTCCATGAAGTGCAAATATTCTTATTTCTCCATCGTACAGGTGAGAAAACAGAGACTCGGAGCATTAAAATGACTTGTTCAAGGTCCCAGCATTACAAATCAGATCAAACCATGGATGAATGGATCCAGCCTTTGTGTCTGTTTGCCCTTCAGGTCTGTCTTGATGTTGACTTTGGGGAATGAGGGGCATAATTTCTGCCAGAGAGAATTGCTGGGGACATGTAAGGATGTGTCCTTTTATCTGGGCTCTTCCCAGAGCCCTGGGAGGGAAGCTGAAGGGAGGCACAGAGGAGCTGCTGGGGGTAGGTGCATAGCACCCCTCCCAGTAGGCTGTGGGATCTGGCCTCCCCAAAAGCGGGCTTGGATCATGCTCCTTCTCCAGAGATTCAACCCACTCCACCGCTGCCTTTAAAACTGCTGCCACATTTGAGAAATATTCCACCTCTGAAGCACACCTCCTGTGCAGCACCATTTTCATCCTTCTTTGTCACAGCCCAGACCAAGCCCAATCGACTTTAAAGTGATTTGCCTCCCAGAATTCTCCCAGTACTCCCCAACAGCATTTGGGCTAGTGTTTGGGCCAATAGATCATTTGGAATGTTTTTATTACATAAAAATCCAATCCTTTATAGCAGGCAATCAGCAGTCTTAAAATAATTGCCCGTAACTAAAGACAAACCAAAGTAACAGCAAATGAAATCTGATTAATGGGTAGTAAAAACTGATGTTCTCTAAATAATTCCTCAAAATAAATTTTACTAGAATAATCTCTCCATGAAGACATTTCTTTAGGGGCTTAAGATAAATAGACTCCTTTTTTTCAAGGTACCTCATAACTAAATTACATAGCACGTGGGGGAGGTTCTGGTTATGTTCCTAAGTAGAGAATTTTCTGTTTGCTTCTATTTTCCCTCAAGGCCATCACAGAAAGAGAATAAAATTTCATTTTCCCCCTACAATTATGTAGCTGCATTATTTTTGTAATAGGCTTACTAAGAACAAGCTCCCCAAACACAATTCTGTAGCTAAGGTTCACAGGGTTGAAATCAAGAGACAAATCCTCTTTGCTTCTTTCTGGGCTGTATTTAAAAAGGTCAGTGTTAATGACAGTTGAGAAAACTCAATTTCTCCTCAGAGGCCAAGGTTTTTAAGACGCATCAGGTGGCAATTTGGAACAGAGCCTAACCTGTTGCACGAGTGAAATAGGGGACTCAGGAGACCCAATTCTCACCTCTGCCCTGGCCCCCACTGGTTTAATGCCTTGAGCTCATGAAAGTATTAAACTTATAAGGTAGGACCTTAGAAATAGAGAAACTGAAAAGGAGACTTGCTGAGCTAATGAGAAGAGGAGGGGTGAAGAGTGATCAAAGGACTATTCCAAGATGAGAAGAACAAGTGGCATTAGTCAGGTAGAGGGAACAAAATATGCAAACACCATTTCTTTGCATAGTTTGCAATAAGAGGAAAACATCCAGCTTCAGTGAGTGACTCCACACAAGAAGAGAGACCAGAGGGAAGGAGACAGAGCTGGGCAGGGTTGCAGGTGGTTTTGGAAGGTGGGACAAAAATCCTTTTCTGGATGAGAATCCTCTTCTGAGCATCAGTGGGAGGCCATGTCAACCTCCAGTGGTAAAAGGAGAGGTGATGGCATAGGAGGTTGAAGACAGGGGAGAGAGTGTAAGAGTTTTTGAGAGGATTGGGGGAGAGCACTGCCCAGGACACATGTTCTTTCCAGGCAGAGTTGAGCACCTAACTCAGGTATCAGACCACGAGTTTCTGGTGACTCAAACAGCAACATTGTATAATTGTGCCCAGCAGTGTTTAGCAGGTAGCCCAGGCAAGAGTAGAGAAGGTGGAGGGCCAGGCTGACCCCGTGTGGGAGTATGGGTAGCACTGAAGGGCAGCTTAGGTAAAGGGAGTGAAGATGTTGGCAAGAGAGAGATTGAGACGATAGACCCAAGGTCAGGACGAGATAGAGAGGGAAGTGAGCAAATAGAAAGACAATCGATGGATTAAGGAATTAGAAATCTCAATGTAGACAAGGAGCAGATGCTGTGAGACAAACCCAGGGAAAGTGACAGAAAAATGCAAGGTGTGGTCAGAGTATTACTGTCGTTTGAGATTCCAGAGTGGAGGAGACCCAAGAGATCGCAAGGGTATGACCACGGGAATAGACAGTTGAAGTGGAGAGGAGATGAAGGCTTCCTGAGTTGAGGAGATCAGGATTCTGAGGGGCCAGAGCATGGAAGTGACCACCGCAAGGATGCTGAAATCCCTAAGAATGGCAGCAGGACTCGGCATGGGGGAGAAAACTCTGCCCAATGCATTGGTGGAGTCTTGGGACCATCTACTTTGAGGAACTGGGACCCACCCTTTCCCCACCCCCAGTTCAAAGAAGCATTTTTGTAACAGGACTTTCTCCCTTTGATCAACAAGCTATATCACAAATTATCTGAAGCCTGAGGACCTTAAATTAAAAACAGGAGGACACAATTAGATAACAAGGTGGAAGCTAGAATTTGAAAGTAAGTGCTGTATTTGAAATGTTATATCCCAAATATCTCTTTAAACCCACCAGCCTCTTTTGCTCTGAATGTCCCTTAGTCTCTGGTACAAGTGACCTCATCTCCTGCTCCTCCTGTGGCTTCCTACTGATCCCACACCCCCATCCAAAGACTCTATTTCCACACTTGAGTCCCTGCAGAGCTACAGTGCAAAATAGGTCATGCCTTACCACACTGGTGGCTGCCAAACACTTCTCCACTACCTGTGACATCTTATGGAGAACATACTCATATAACACATGAATATGGAATTTCTTGGTTGAAAAGGGATGGGAACTCTAGAGAGCTCTGCCTATTTGGCCTCCCTCTCAGTTGGCCATCTACATCCCCATGGGCCTGTATGCTTATTTTTATGTTCACTTACATGAAACGAAAGACTTATAAGCAGAATGGCAATACCATTTGATACAAAACAGTAGAGCGGGCATCATTCTATTAAGGGTACAGTATGGTGCAGTCATTACAAACGGGGGTTCAAAATATAGGTGCTGGGTTTGAAATCCGGCTCCTTCACCTACTGTGTGATCCTGACAAGTTACATAATCTTAGTTCCCCATTTTCTGCTTAGTTAAGTGAGTATAATAAAAGTATTTAATAACTGTTAATAACTTACACCTATCAACCCTTGCTAGATACATGATTTCATTATGTGGATGTTATGAATGAGCTGTGCAACTGTTGGTGATGGAGTAACACAAAAAAAACAAGGAGCAAGTGGAGAAGGTTAGCCCAATCCCTGACTCTCAAAATGTATATCTGGAAAACATGGGCTAAGAAGGCCTCGCTTGCCACTTGTCTTAGTTTATATTGCCCCAGAAGCAGACTTTGAGCCAAGTCTCTGAGGACAAGCTACCTATAGGGAGGTGCAAGGAACAGGAGTAGGAAGGAGAGCAAGTGGTATGGGAGGGGAAGGCAACCATTATTCAGCCAGCTACAACAGTGGAAGATTAAAGCTTAATCCTATGGGGAAGCCCTGGTAAATAGCACAAAATATGGTTCAGAAATTTTTTTGGCCGGGGAGCTAGAATATTCTTGACCAACACTCATAAACCACTCATCAGTGGTTAAGGGCTGACCCTACCGGGGTGATTAATTCATAGGCACTTCCTGCTGGCTGTGCACAGGGACAAAGCGGTTTTCTGTACTCTGACGGCAAGCCGCAACAGAGATGAAAGTATTGGCTACCAGACCTCAGGCTGGCACAGGCGGAAATGGTGAAAATAGCTGGGGAGCTGTAGGTAGAATGCACACTGCAGCTACACTAGTCACAGTTGTGTAGGCTTCCCCAGTGGGATTACAATGATGAGGCAATTGTCATAAGGTGCAAACGTTGTTCTTAGCTATCAGTCCCTACCCTGCCCTTCCACTTCCCTTAAGACCTGTGTGATTTAATGCAGTCAGTTTTCTCATGATAGCACTTGATCTGCCCCAGGCATGTGTACTGCTAAGAATGCTCCGCCTGAACATGCCAGGGGTTTCCATCAGCGAATGGGAAAGTTTATGCAAATAACACTGCACAGCACTGAGACACTGATGCTGAACCTTGACTTTTCCCTGTCTTATGCTTCACAATGCCAGTTGCAGATGTCGGGAAAGGAGCTGAGCAGGAAGAGAAAGGGAGCCAGCACTGTGCTGGGGTCTTTACGCCTCACCGAATCCACAGCCAGTCCTGTAGCAGTAGAGAGCGACTCTTCTTCCCCCTGCTTTCACCAGCCCTGGGAGCCAGCCATCACCTCCTTCTGTGCCAACCTGAAGGGTGACAATTAATTCGTTTCAGTGTTATTTTTACTTGAGTTGGCCTGCTTACAAATGACGTTGAACTGCTTTTCATGTTTATTGTTCTCCAGCCTTTTAATTTGTACCTCATCTCTTTCCTCGGCACGCACATACCACTCCTCGCCTGTTTATAACATTGTTCTCTGGGAAAAGTCAATTTCTGGTCCAAGATGCAGTTTTGAGGAACAAGCTGTGTTCACAGCCTGCTTGTGCTCACAACAGAAACAGGTGCAAGGGGTGGAAAAGAGGGGTTGAGACAGCAGTTTCTCCAGAGCCTTTGGGGTTCATTTCATCTTCCGCCTGACTCTGAACTTGAAGAAGATAGAGGCCTGGATTATTCTCCATTTATAGTCACCCTCCATCCATTCTCTGCTCTGCATTGTACCCAGAGGCTGACCTCCAGGGATGACATCACAGTTCCCTTGCTTTCCAGCTTCCAGTTTGGACCAGCCAGTGATAGGCATCATAATGAGAAAAGACAGGAGGACAGAGTTGAGAAAATTTTTGTATCCCACACTGGTATTAGGTTCCTAGAGCTGCCATAACAAATTATGACAGACTTGGATGGCTTAAAACAACAGGAATGTATTCTATGACAGTTCTGGAAGACAGAGGTTTGAAGTCAAAGTGCCGGCAGGGTTGGTTCCTGCTGGTGGCTCTGAGGGGGCACCTGCTTCATGCCTCTCTCCTGGCTTCTGGCAGCTGCTGCCATCCCCGGTGTTCCTCGACTTGTAGGTGCATCACTCCAACCTCTGCCTCCATCTCCACATGGTGTTCTCCTCTCTGGGTCTGAGTCTGTCTCTGTCTCTTCTCCTATTATAAGGACACCAATCATATTGGATTAAAGACCACCCTAATCTAGTATGGCCTCATCTTAATTATTATGGCCTGATTTCATCACAAAGACTCTATTTCAAAAAAAAAAAAAACCCATATTCACAGATACCAGAGGTTAGGACTTCAATATATCTTTGGAAGGATACAGTTCAACCCATAACACACCCCTGCCTGGCCACTGCTCTGGCTCTGGATGGCTCCTCTGAGCCACCACACATATCCAGTGGCCTGTCTTTCACATCCAATATACTATTTCCTCTCCCAACCCTTTCTGGGCATGCTGCTAGTGTCCAGGGGCCTCACCATCTTTTGTCCTTGCTCTGCCCACACCGCCTTTACTCATAGTCCCTTCACTGAACCCTCCTCAGCGGCACTCTAAGTGCTCATCTCTTTCCTGGCTGATAAACTGGCCCATGGCCAAATTGGAAGTCAGGAAAATGCAAGAGTATTACAAAGAACATTTGTGGAGCTTGACCTGCATCTTTGGTGTGTGACAGGCACAGAGATGGCCGCACCACCTAGGTGTAAAGGAATGCATGAGAAGCTGGCTGAAACAACCTGGGAGCAAACTGCCTTCCACCCACAGCTGGACAGAGGTACATCCTGGGTTTTAGCCCCAGGGCTGCATTATGGAAGCCAGATGGGTCATTTTGAAAAGACCAAAACTGCCTTCTCTCTCAGGACAAGGCAACCTCAGCAGGTAGGAACTTTCCTACCCCTTTCTTCCATCCTACTCAGGGGGAGCAAGAGGTAGTGTGGGAAAGAGGGTAGAGAAGGCCAGAAGAGCAATTCAGAGAAAAACTGTCGATGCTGGCTGCATCCTCAGTGCCCCCACTCAACAAGGTTCCCCATCCAGAAGTAGGCTCACAGCTGGGGAAGTTGAAACTTGAAAGAAATTCTGAATTTTTGTTACTACTCAGAAGTGAACGTTGAAACTATGAAGATGAGACTGTTCTTGTGATTGAAAGTGAACAAAGAATGTTTTTACCTAAGATTGACAAGAGAAGTTATGGTACTGTGTAGCAATTTCATTTTGGATGCAAGGAAGAATGGTCCACAGACCAGGTCTGATGGGATAGTGGTGGAAAACAATAAATACACATAAATACTTGTCTCCTGCTAGCACCTTGTCAGGTTCCACTCATTCTATGTGCTTGATAAAAGGAGCTAGAGCTAGAGATATGAATATAAATATAGATCCAATAAACATCAGAAACAAGTGTAAATAAAGTAGAAAGATGAATCAAGAGATAGCATACATAAATATGGGGTTCACAGGGTCAGACAAGGGTAAAAGTCTGGACTGCAAATATGGCTCTGAGATTCCTGGCAGCCGAAGGAAGACAATCAATTATGAATTTGAATCTGTCCATGGAAAGTCAAGCATAGTAGTTTCCTGGATGAAACAATGCCTTTCTTGTATTCAAGCCTTCAATTTTTCATGTGGTTCTTCAAACAGGGTCCACT
Organism: Macaca nemestrina; assembly: GCF_043159975.1. Taxonomy (NCBI): domain Eukaryota; kingdom Metazoa; phylum Chordata; class Mammalia; order Primates; family Cercopithecidae; genus Macaca; species Macaca nemestrina. The sequence goes on from NC_092126.1 coordinate 43,341,994, forward strand.
GATTTAGTGTCAATATCCTCACCAACGAGCTACAATAAATACTGTAGAGAGTTTCACCTGTCAGCTCCCTACATCATCTATCAAAAGAAGCTGAGAACAGGGCAGAAAACTCACGTTCATGGAAAGTTAACACAATTGGATATAAGCAGGTCATTCCCCCTGGTCTGGCTTGATGGGTTTTTACTGTTTTCATTGGAGCAGCCATTAGAAGGGTGCACACCTGATGAATTTCACAAATCAGGAGATGGGGGCAGCACGGGCAGAGGGAAGGACCCTGTGAATAGCAAAGAGGTCACTATTTTTCATCATCCACATTCCTCAGGAAAGAAAACTCATCCATCACTGGCAGCAAACACTGGCACAAAAGGTCTAACCTGCTCAGGTGACTGAGGCAACCTCAGGCTTTCCACAGTACCCAGAAGGCACCATATATGTGAAATATATTTTCTTTTTGAGGAAGATTTGATTTTTTTCTAGGTTTTGATTCACAAAACACAATTAGGAGCTTATTCGTGTTAATTCCAACTACAACTGAACACCGAAGCTGAAAGGTGTCAGAAAATGAAATGATCTTCCATCAAGATTAAATATGTGTGTCCTGAAAGACTGTATTTCAAAAGTAGAGTTATTCTAACAAGAAATTGATTTGGATGTACAAGTATACTATTATTCAAATAACTTTCAAACATAACAGGGCTTAGAGAAAAAATGCCATTTTCTACCTCAACAGAGCATGTAATGGTTTGTCACTGCATGTAAAGTTTAATTTGTACAAAAACTCAATATGTCTTCCTGAAGCCCTCCCTCTCTGAGACCCAGGTGGGGCTGTCTGGACCTCCTTTCTCACTTCTGTCTGCCTGTGAAGTTTTAGGAATGAATGAATATGAGAGTCTATCACCAGCTACACTCCTCCCAACTCCACTTAAACTACAAGGAAGATTAAAGATGGTCTTTGGAAGGAAATTCCCAAACCACATGGGCATCACCACAGTTAGGAACTAAGTCAGTGCTAACCAGAGAGAGAGAGAGGAGCACCCGGAGCAGGTGGCCATGAGGACATCCAGACTGAGAGAGCAACATGTGCCAAGGCCAGAGGCTACAGAGCAGTGAGAGCAAGTGCATGTTAGGGAGAGGATCCTGGAAGCACCCCGGGGCCAGGAAGTCGGGCTGGTGCCAGGGGCACGGGTCAGATCTCAAAGGTCTCTCCTCACATGTCCTGGAAAGAAATTTGGGTTTTATTTATCCTGAAGGTGATGGAAGACACACTAGTGAAGGATTTTTAGCAGGGCAGTGACACTAACCATCAGAAAGCCTGGAAGAGCATATCCCCAGACAGATACCAGCCGCATCCCACACTCCATTTGACTTTTGTTCACCTATATTTCGGGTGTGTGACTTCCTCCATTCCTGGATTGTCAGTTTCCAGAGGGCAGGAGCATGTGTTCTTCCGAGTTCCCAGAGGTCCCTGACCTCACAGCTCATGTGTCCTTGGTATAGAGTCCACCTGCTTCTTTGCACACATGGCCTTAGGTGACACCATAGCCTTGCTCCAGAATTATCGACTGGTCAGTTTCCTTCTTGGATTTCACTAACTAGGAACTTTCTCAAAGAGCCAATGCCTTTGCTGTAATTAGGAAAAGGCCTCCCTCCCTCTGGTGCCCCTTTCCCAAATGCACATAGCCAGGGTGTGTGGTTGGGCAACAGAACACGGGCTGGTTCTCAGGCCCACTAAATCCTTCAGGCAGGCACTCCTGGACAGAGTGTAGCCTTCACTGTCATACCTGGCAGCCCTGTCTCTCCAGGTCAGGGACAGGAAGCACAGAAATATTTGAAAATGACTGTTCGAAATCCTTCAAGCCAATACACATGGGGTGCTCTTGAAAAAAATCTGTGTGCTTTATTTGTGGTTTGGATATGTGCATTTATATGTGCATTTTTTTAAAAAGCAGGAAGTATACAGAGCAAACTGTCATGAGAGGTTATCCTACAGAAGCAAGACTGGAGGGAAGGAAGTTTGATTTTATTTGTGGCTGTTTTGTATAAGGAACATGTATAACTTTTATAATGCAATCTTTCAAGTTAAAAAAAAAAATCTCTCAAGGCTCAGCTCAGGCCCCGACTCCTGCTGTCTAAAGACTCCAAGCTTGTTGTCCTTTCCTATCCTGTAACACCTAATGGACAGAGCAGAGACCCCCAAGTCAAGTCCATTGCCATGTGTATTCTAATGCTTTCCCTTCATCTCTGCGTAGACAGAAGGGTGAATGAGATGTGCCTGCTCTGCTCAGAATCACAGCCCCACTGTTGGTGGGACTGTAAACTAGTTCAACCATTGTAGAAGACAGTGTGGCGATTCCTTAAGGATCTAGAACTAGAAATACCATTTGACCCAGCCATCCCATTACTGGATATATACCCAAAGGATTATAAATCATGCTGCTATAAAGACACATGCACACGTATGTTTATTGCAGCACTATTCACAATAGCAAAGACTTGGAACCAACCCAAATGTCCATCAATGATAGACTGGATTAAGAAAATGTGGCACATATACACCATGGAATACTACACAGCCATAAAAAAGGATGAGTTCATGTCTTTTGTAGGGACATGGATACAGCTGGAAACCATCATTCTCAGCAAACTATCACAAGGACAGAAAACCAAACACTGCATGTTCTCACTCATAGGTGGGAATTGAACAATGAGAACACTTGGACACAGGAAAGGGAACACCACACACTGGGGCCTGTCATGGGGTGGGGGGAGCGGGGAGGGATAGCATTAGCAGATATACCTAATGTAAATGATGAGTTAATGGGTGCAGCACACCAACATGGCACATGTATACATATGTAACAAACCTGCACGTTGTGCACATGTACCCTAGAACTTAAAGTATAATAAAAATATATATAAAAAGGATAAATAAATAAAAGAAACATGGACCAAAAAAGTGACCATCGTTATAGCTGAAGGGACCACATTACAAAATCTGCCTGAACTGTTGTCAAGGGGTAGGAAAGGGAAAAACAACAGAGCATGTTTGAAGCCTGTGATTGGAGAAAAATTCTTGTTTTGTTCTGCCAGTTATGGGTAACTATGTGTATCATCAAGAAGATATAATCTCTTCATAGGAAAGGGTTATACAGCCTATGTGCCTGGCATCAACATGTCCAGTACAGGGAGCCCATGCAACGCCTAATAGATCTGTACTGATCCATGAATGGTGGTCTGATTCAGCAAAACTCACAACCCAGACAACCCCCTCCATTTGGAAACTGTATTAGTCTGTTTTCACACTGCTGAGAAAGACATACCCAAGACTGGGGGTGGGGAAAAAGAGGTTTAATTGGACTTACAGTTCCACATGGCTGGGGAGGCCTCAGAATTATAGCAGGAGTGAAAGGCACTTCTTACATGGCAACAGCAAGAGAAAATGAGGAAGAAGCAAAAGCGAAAACCCCTGATGAACTCATCAGATCTCATGAGACTTATTCACTATCATGAGAATAGCACGTGAAAGACCAGTCCCCATGATTCAATTACCTCCCCCTGGGCCCCTCCCACAACACATGGGAATTCTGGGAGATACAATTCAAATTGAGATTTGGGTGAGGGCACAGCCAAACTATATCGGAAACTGACCTCATTTAAACAATATTTAACAGTTTTAACTAAAGACCCTGCAGAGCCTTTGCTATAGTAACGTGCACCTCAACCCTCCTAGATGGGAATTAAGTACGCAACTTTTTCAAACATATCTAACCACCAGCATGCCTTTTATTAGAACCTTTTATAAGTTCACATAAAACCATAAGGATGCTTATTTAGAAACGACTGCCCTCACATCACTGACTCAGCATCTGCCTGGAACAGGGTCCAAGCCGCTAGCCCCCACCTGAGGGATCCTCTTTTCTCTTGTTTATTCATTTAGTCCAGAAACACTCTTGCATGTTTACTCTGCACCAGACAATCCACTCGGTGCTGGAGTACAGCAGAAGACAAGGCGGACACTGTCGCTTTCCCTCGGGAGCACTCTAGCCAGGGAGAACAATAGTACAAAGTAGTGGAGTGGCTACTAATGGATAGTAGACTTGCACTACACAAAATGCTAAAGGTATTTCTTTAGGCTGAAAGGAAATGATACTAGATAGAAACTCATATGCTTCCATTAATTAGATTCCAGTAAATATGTCTTCAGATACTTAAATAAGTTGAGGCCTCTCCCTAAAGCACCACGTGACTGCTAGACCTTAAGATTTTGAGACCACAGGCTGCTAGACCTCAAAACTGAAATCACGAAACTCTTGAGAGTGCATTGCATGATATTATGGAACCTCAGAACTGCAGGGCCAGGAAACTGAGACCACAAGAATGAGAGACCATGAGACTTCAAGATCCCAAGATTTTGAAATTATAAGACTGCAAGATCACAAACTTTCTTTCTGCTTCCCAGTTCTGATTCAAGCCTCTGTTTATTGCACAGGATTTCTATGAGAGAATTACTGGGCAGAGTAGATTATCTTTGCATTTAAGTCTCCTCCACATGCAAATCCAAAGACCAGCCACAGCTTTGTAAAAAAATAAAAATAAAAATAAATTGGCTGTTTCTTCTTATCCCAGCCAAGACTCTGGCAGGCTTGCTCTTTTGCCCACAATGTCCCTAACCTCAGTACAACCAACCCCTGATATGAAAGTGTCCACCCCTCGTTTACCTAAAAAGGACTGATACCTCTGGAGTCTATTTATGTTACATTTCTTTGCACCTACAGGTCTTTGATGGCTGTAAAGACATGTTTGAGTCTATGGTTTGTTTATCCAGTGATTTCTTGTTAGCACTGAAGGTCATTTTTATCCTTCATTATTTCAATCAGAAGCAAACATTTTGTGTACATGCTTGCTCGTCTTTCTTTTCCACTACCATTACCATGAAAAGCTTTCTGGAATTGGTCCTAGGACAGTGTTCTCAGATAGTGCTGATTAGGTGTGGACTATAACCCTGGAAACTGCAAGGATAAAGTCATGACAAGGAAGTTCATGCCCTGAGAAGTGTGGTTACCCTCAATGATGCCAACTCCACAACCCATCACTCACCCTCAGAGACTCTCAGAGGTCTCCTATACAGGAATTTTACTTCTTTTAAGATTAATTATATTATTAACCTAAAAAACTGGTTCCTTAAATTTCCTCTATTCCATGAAAAGCTTCTCTTTAAGTTCTAAATTTATCTCCTTCAGACTTTGAGGAGAACCCTCTAATTCTAATATATTGCCTAATACATTCGGATTCAATTTCAGATTCTTAATTCATTATAGGGAAGGGTCAACGTTTGTGCAAGGCATGTATTTCAAAGCCCCACTTCATTCCCTCCAAACATTGATTGTCCGCAAGCCCGTCATGAACCGCTTCAAAAGAAACTGCTTGGATTTCAAACCTAGCTCTGTGACCTCACTAGCTGTGTGACCTCAGCTAGCTCGTTAACCTGTCTATGTATCAGTTTTCCCATCTTCAAAATGAGGATCAGTTTTGGTAATGATAACTACCCCTTAGTGTCATTCTGAAAATTATGTTGTCATTTATAGAATGTGTTATGTGTCAGGGGCTGTGAAAGTCATTTTTCATCCATTTTCTCATTTAAACTTATAGCAACCCTTTGAGGACATATTATTATAATCCATGTTCAGCTGACGAGAAGAATGAGGTGTAGACAGGAAGTAACTTGACCAATGTAGCACACCTATAAGTGAAACAGTTGGGATTCAAACCCAAGTCTGATTAGAGCCTGAGCCCTTAAGCACTCTGCAAGTATTTCCCAGACTTGCCAGAGCATGAGAATTACCTGAGGTACAGAGTGAAAATTCAGATTCCCAGGCCTAAAGTCAGGTCCACTGAATTGCCTCCTCTGTGATGAGGCCTAGGAATCTGTATTTTGGCAAGAGCCCCATGTCACTTTTTTAATTTTCATTTTATTTTATTTTATCTTATTTTATTTTATTTTATTTGAGACGGAGTTTTGCTCTTATTGCCCAGGCTGGAGTGCAATAACACCATCTCAGCTCACTGCAACCTCTGCCTCCCAGGTTCAAGTGATTCTCCTGCCTCAGCCTCCCGAGCAGCTGGGATTACAGGCATGCATCACCACGCCTGGCTAATTTTGTGTTTTTGGTAGAGACAGGGTTTCTCCATGTTGGTCAGGCTGGTCTCAAACTCCCAACCTCAGGTGATCTGCCTGCCTCAGCCTCTCAAAGTGCTGGGATTATAGGCATGAGCCACCGCACCTGGCCCCCACATTACTTTTATTAGTAAAGTCTGGAAAGTGTCACATAAATTCTATCCATGTGCAACCTATACAACTCCTGCTGAGGACAGCCCTCCCATCTTTGTTCAAATAATGAGTACTATCTGGAAGCTCATGGAAAACCAGTCCAGTACATGTATAACTAACTCTATAAAATGTTTTAATTCCATGCATAAGGCTAAGCATGTGGCATTCTGGGAGCACAGAGGAGGGACACTCTTCTATCCTCATGGCATGGGTTTTCCTCTTGACTTGGAAACTGATGGGACTGACAGGCTGTGGCTACTTTTTATTGCTCTTAAGAAGAACTCATGAAGAATCTGTGTGTTCATTCCCAGGAGGCAAACAATGCAAATGCAACATAGGAAAGAAATTTTTAACGTTGGCAAAGCTCAAGCAAGCAGTCCCTTCTTTATCTAGAAAGTATGTTTGCTTGTGTTTTAGTATTTTTATCACACAGTAAGAGGAGGAAAAAGATTTTCCCTGCCCAGTGTTTCAAATGAGGTAAGACAGCTATGATTATATTCCATAACTAGAACTCCTCAAATAAGGTAGGAGCATTTCAGTTAAATATCACCAGTGACCCAAAATTTCTGCCCCAGGAAAGCAACACGGAGAGGGCCGACCACTCCCTGCATTGAGATGGTTACCCAGGTGTGCTAACAGAGATTTAAAGCAGAGAGTAGGCATCCACTCTGCTGCCCATCCCAAAGACCAATAACAATAACAGAAAATCCTTACACAGCACTTACTACATGCCAGCTACTGTACTCAGTACTCCACGTATGTTAACTCATTGTTCCTTTCAACAACACTATGAGGTAGGTGCTGTGGTCTGAATGTTTGTGTCCTCTGAAATTTATGAAGTTTATGTATTGGAATCCTAACTCCCATAATAATAGTTAGGAGATAGAGACCTTGGGAGGTGATTAGATCCTGAGAGTAGAGCCCCCATGAGTGGGAGCTGCCTTGCTCCTTCCACCATGTGAGGTACAGGGAGAAGGTGGGCCTTCACCAGACACAACATCTGTCCTAATCTTGGACTTCTCAGCCTCCAGAACTGTGAGAATTAAATTTCTGTTGTTTAAGCTATCCAGTCTATGCTATTTTGTTATAGCAGCCCAAAAGGACTAAGAGAGTGGGTATAACTGTAAGAACCTCTATTTTGCAGACAAAGAAATGCAGACACAGAGAGTGACTTCCTGGAGTTAGACACTACTAAGTGACAAAGCTAGAAGTTGAGCCCTGGCTGTCTGGGTTTGAGTCTCTATTCTGGAGCCCTGACCAACTGGGCAAGTGACCGTCTGGCAATATTAATGAGAGCCAGCTCTGATTTGACACTGAAGGTTTCAGGTGTCTGTCCCTCAGGTTCCTAAGACCTGTGTCTCATAGCAATTAAAACAGTCATAATAGGTGGTGTGGCCAGAGAGGGGAGGTCCAAAGACCCCACTGAGAGGTGACAGATGCAAATATGAGGGTGGAACATTTGCTGTTTAATAAGAGTGAGATCAGGGAGCTAAAGGGATGAGAGGAATAGAGAGATTTAAAGTATGATCCAGAAAGTCTGAAGATTTGGAGCTGGGTGGGAGGGGGAATGAGGTCTTACCAGGCCTGCTGAAATCACTGCACATGGGCAGTCATCTTCTTGGCCCACAGGCAGCTGACAGCTGTGTTCATCATGGCTGCTTATATGGGATTCTCTGAGTTCTATTTAACTGAATTCCATTCACATTTACTGAACATATGCTATCTATTAGAGACTGCATTATGTGTTATAAATACCAAAATTAGTAAGGTCTGGGACACAGCCCTCACAGAGCTCAGAATCCAGTGGGGAAAGCAGAAATGTCAATCAATGGCATTTGTTTGTAGTAGCAAAATATTGGAAATAAATGAAATCTCCAAGAACAGGGGATTGGTAAAGTATGGTATTTCCATCGAGCACTAGGCAGCTGTAGAAAAGAGGATGTTTATTTGTATTAGTATAGAAAGGGATCAATGATATATTAAGTAAAAAAAAGCAAGGTATGTTGCCTTCTACATAAAAATGGGGGGAAATTCCAGTATGTATTAGCACAAAAACAGTCTGAAAAGACACTAAAAACACTAACAACAGTGGTTCCTGGGATTGGAGAACTGGGAAGGGGCTAAAGGTGGGAAAGGAGAATTTTGACTTGTTTATGTATTTTATTTACTTTATTTTATTTTGGAATGGAACCTTAGAACTATTCAAAACATTAAATTAAAAAATAGACATAACTGCAGCCAATAAAAATAGTCTTAGCATTGTCTCCCCATATAAATAATACCCCATTCTTTCTCCTTTTTCCTATCTCACCCCAGTGCTGAGTTCCTGAGAAATGATCATAAACAGTAGTGGGGAGATAGTAGATAACAGGGATCCTGCCATTCTCCTTCAAAGGTCAGACTCCCAACCACCTGACACCCCCTCAGCAACTGTCTGCTAAATCCCTCAAAACCATTCCTGCACTCCTCTTCATTAACCTCCTGCCGCCATCAACAGCATAAGTGGATATTTCAAAGCAAACCCTAAGCCTACTGAACTCTCAAAGGCAGTGGAGGACTCTGAAGGCCAAGCTCAGCTAAATGTTTTTGCTTCTTGCCTCTTTCCTCTTTAATTACAGTGTAATTTGCATTTATATGATTTCATTCTGCCATTGGGTTATAGACAGCACTGATGATGATCGACATTCCATAACTTCCCATCATAGCTGGAGAGCAGGAGGATGGCCGCCATCACAGATAAAATTCTATCCAATTAAACAGTTCATTGGACATGTCACGGTTTGAGGTTCTCGTTATCCTCTGTGTGCATGTCTCATGGATATTTCTTTACACCTATCATCATAATAAGGTCTTACTGCAGAAGACACTCCACGAATTATGCTCCCCCACTGAGTGACTATAATGACATTGACTTGAAAATGGGTCTCCTTAGACTTGCATGAGAAGCTGAACTTTTTCATTTTATTGAATTGTTCTGGACTTTATTTTTGCAGGTCTTTTGTCTAAATGGTATCAGATGCTCCACATGATGAAACATGTCATAGACATTGACAAAATAATGTTGGATCACTAACAGGGTACATCTACTGAGGGCAAATGTGTATACAGTTTTCTCCGATCAACACCCCAGCACATGCTCTCTGCTCTGGATGGTGTGGCTCACCTGGCATCTGTGGTTCACCTGACCAGCTCCCCTCATTGAAAATACAAGGTCAACAATTAAAAGTAAATGTAGTCTGTGTAAGTGTTCACCCATCTGAGGTGATTTTAGAGACCATGGCTGCCCCAAACCCATGCCCTACTCTGCTGCCAGGTACCTACCTAAAACATTGATCTGAATGTGTCACTTGCTAATTCAAACATCTCCATTTAAACCTCTGAGGAATGCAACCTGGTCACTTGAAAATATCAAAGGCTTTGAGCAAGATGGGTCTGGGTTGGAACTCTGGCTGTACCACTTATAGGGTGTAAGAAAAGTTACTTCATCGAAGTTTCACTGTCCACGTTTGTAAAATGGCAGCAATAATGTTGACCTGGTTACTTTCTCATGAAAATTAACTGGAGTAATTTCATTAATTATTGATTAGTCTCAACAAATGACCATTCCAATCCTTCCCTTTTCCTTAGCAAAGCATTCAAGGCCCCTCTGGACTTTTCCAGCCTCATCTCCCAGCATCTCTCCAACCATACCCAAAATTACTTGGCATGCCACTAAAAACATTTACTTTTAGTTCTCTTGATTTTGTTCAAATAGTTCCTTCTTGAAATGTTGTTCCTCTCTTTTTCCATCTGAGAAATATCATATCATCTGTAAACCACAGCTCAGAAAAAAACCCTCACATAGCACAGTCCTCCTCCCCACACACTCCACACCTGGCCATGTGGCCTATCTGCAGCATTTACACAGCTGATCACTGTGCTGTCCCGCCTCCTTCAAAATGCCTTCACTTGGCTTCCTGGACACCAGGTGGCCTTGGTGTCCTCCTATCTCACAAACTATTTTGCTGATTCCTTATCTCCCTGACTTCTTAGCTCTGGCCCACCCCATGGTTCAGTTCTTGGACCATTTCCTTCTCTAACTGGACTGAATCCCTCGTTGATCTCATCTGCTCTCATGGCTTTTCATGTCATCTACATGCAGATGATGACTCACAAAATTACGTCAACCTTGACCTCATGCCTAAACTCCAGACTCACATGTCTAACTGCTTGCTCAGCATCTCTACTTTGAAACCTACAAGGAATCTCAAAATTTAACAGGTTCAAAATCAGTTCCTAATCTTGCCCCCAAAACCCTGCTTCTACCAAACTCTTTCCTACCACAATTAGTTGTAACTCCATCTCTCCAATTGCTCAGGCCAAACATCTCGAGTCACTCCGAATTCCTCTTTCACATCCCATATCTAGTTCATCATCAAGCCCTGCCACTTCTACCTTCAAATCCAACCCTCCTCACCACCTCCAGTGCTATCGCCTACATGGAGCTACCATCATCTCCCGCTGGATTATCACAAGGGCCTCCTCTCTGGTCTAGCCACTTCTTCCACTGCCCCCTGCACACCCTGTCAGCCAGAGAAATTCTAGTAAACATAAGTCAAATCATATCCTTCCTCTGCTGAAAACACTCCATGGGCTTCTCATCATCCCCAGGGTCAAAGCCAAAGTCATTTCAGCAGGTTACTTCTGCCCTGACCTAATCTCCTGCCAGTCTCCTGCACCCTCTCACACCAGGCACACTGGCCTGCTCAACACTTCTCTCACAGCTCAGGCACACATCTCAGGGCCTTTGCAACTACTATTCCCTGTTCTTCGAGATGTGCACATGGCTTCTTCACTACCTTAGGTATTCACTCAAATGCCCCATTCTTTGTAAGACCTACTCTAACGACCCTTTTTAAAAATACAGTTCTTTCAGACACCAAGAGCCTCTGCCTCTCCTGTACCTTATTTTCTCTCTAACACTCGTATTAAACTAGTTTTGCTCGCGTTTGTCTCCCCCATTCTCACTGGCATGTCAGCAAGAGAAGACAAAGATTTTGTCAGCTTCATTCCTACCATACATAATAGTGCTTAGAACAGTGTCAGGCACAGAGTAGGGCCTCATTACATATTTTTAGAACAAATTAATCTAAACAATATTGAGGGGGCTGCTTTTTAGTTTAGAAAAGGAAGACTTATAAAGAAATTCACCAAAATACCAGGTATGAAATTCACCTAAATACCAGTAGTAGTTACCTCTGTGTGTTCTGATTACTGGTGCATTTTTAGTTTTTTCTCAAACCTTTTTTGTGGTTTCAAAGTTTGTGTTTGATTTTTGTTGTTGCTGTTGTTCACCATTTAGCACGTTTAATGTTACAATAAAATACTTTAAAATAATACTTATACCTATAAAAAGGAAAATTAGCAAATTAAAAAGTGTTTATTTACAACTGAGTCTATAGCCACTATTCTTTTTTTATATATATATACTTTAAGTTCTAGGGTACATGTGCACAACATGCAGGTTTGTTACTTATGTATACATGTGCCATGTTGGTGTGCTGCATCCATTAACTCGTCATGTACATTAGGTATATCTCCTAATGCTATCCCTCCCCCTTCCCCCACCCCACAACAGGCCCCGGTGTGTGATGTTTCCCTTCCTGTTTCCAAGTGATCTCATTGTTCAGTTCCCACCTATGAGTGAGAACATGCGGTGTTTGGTTTTCTGTCCTTGCGATAGTTTGCTGAGAATGATGTATAGCCACTATTCTGACAAAGAGAGAGGAAAAAAAGTACCAAAGACACCTCTTCCAGAGTGTCTGTCTGTGCCTCTTCCTGTGCCTTCAGAGTCCTCTAACAGGCCTGTCTACATTAGCCCCTCACCCCCACCCCATTCCACTCCACCCTAACCAATAAATGTAAACTTCGAGTGCACCAGTGCCAGAAACCACACAGAACCACCCCCACTTTATTCCTGAACCATTTTTGTTTCCTCCACTTTCAGACTGACTCCTGATTTTTTTATTCAGGGTCCCTTTCGTACCCCTCCCCTGTGTCATGGTCCCTGTGTTGATTTTGACTTTGCCTCAGACACTGGTCTCTGGTTCTTTCTATGCCAGACCACAGTAAGAAGTCCACTCCAAGTATAGGTTCCCCCAGGTTAGCCCTCTGGTCCTTGGGTGAGAGAGGGAAATATAATCTACAGGTGAGATTGTGCCAAGTAGTCTGAGCCATACTCTCTGGGGACTCTAATTAGTGAGCTGCTTAGGGGGAAGAAAAAAAAACATGAATGCAGTTTTCTTAAACTTCCTCCTCCAAACACGCATTATGTCTCATCTTTAAACTTGAGGTCTCAAGCAAAAGGATTACTACAAGAAAGTATTGCTGCGGGAGGAACCCTGGGGAGAAAATGAAATGTCTGTGAGGGTTAGACCTGTCTTATACATTAGAGTCCACCAATTCTGAAGCTGCCCCTCTCCCTGGACTAAATGGTACTTCAATTATTATTATTAGTATTATTATTATTATTATTGTTATTATTATTATTATTTGAGATGGAGTATCGCTCTGTCGCCCAGGCTGGAGTGCAATGGCGCGATCTCGGCTCACTGCAACCTCCGCCTGCTGGGTTCAAGCGATTCTCATGCCTCAGCCTCCCAAGTAGCTGAGACTACAGGCATGTGCCATCATGCCTGCCTAATTTTTTGCATTTTTGGTAGAGATGGGGTTTCACCATGCTGACCAGGCTAGTCTCAAACTCCTGACCTCATGATCCACCCAACTCGGCCTCCCAAAGTGCTGGGATTACAGGCGTGAGCCACCACACCAAGCTTCAATTATTTTTAGTTAGGATAAAATGAAAGTTTTCAAAATCTATCAACTTAGTCTTGAGGTGACAGAGTCTGGCCAAAGGGTTTCACATGCCTTTTAAGTCTATCAAATGCAAAATTCAAGCAATATCTTGTTATAACTTGCATTCTACTCAACCATTTCCCTAAATAGCAGAATATTTCCTGATCTAAAAGCTTTTAACCAGATCTGACATGTCTCTCTCAGTGTCTGAAGCCAATGGCAAAGGCAAGCAAACTGTCCCTGGAAAAGGTGACACTTGAATGTCATGACCCTTTGTATTACTTTGCTGGGCAAAAATTTTGGGTTCAATTTTTGAAGCAAACTCCAATTGCAACTTCTTTTTCACTTATTTGGGAGTCAAAGGAACAAATTTCTCCTTAATTTCATTAGTTTCTGTAGAGCAAAAATTGTGAGTCTTCAGTAAAAGCCAAATACAAATTCCTTTTCATATAAATTACGTATGTATCAAAAGATTAAATAAATGAAATGCTAAACAAAAGGGGCTTTAAATAAGAGTATGAGAATAATGTTCACCCTCCCCCAGTGAAAACCATCCAAGGTAGGGTACATGGTTTTGGCCTACCTACTTAAGAACAGGTATCTTAAATTATTAAGGCTATTTGTTCTTATAAGAAAGAAAAATTATTATTTGACCACACAAGGGATTTCAGACCTCATTCAAGGACACAACTGCAGACCCCATAGGTATTAATGATAGCCCTTGATCACTGCAGGCACCAATCACTATTTCCACTTCAGCATACATCATATTTTAGGCAAAAATTTCCTTTTTCCAAAGTATCTGTCAGCAAATAGCATGCAATGGTATGTTCCCCCCAGGATTAGAAATTTTCTCATAGATGATAAAGGAGGTCATTTCTAGTCCTTGTTTTTGGTCAAAACCAAGATCCTTTTTTGTAGAAATTAGGATCCCTCTCTGTGGTACTATATTAGTTCATTTTCACACTGCTGATAAAGATATGCCTGAGACTGGGCAATTTACAAAAGAAAGAGGCTTATTGGACTTACAGTTCCATGTGGCTGGCAAGGCTTCACAATCATGGCAGGTGAAAGGCAAGGAGGAGCAAGTCATGTCTTACATAGAGGGTGGCAGGTGAAAAGACAGAGCCTGTGCAGAGAAACTCCCATTTTCAAAACCATCAGATCTCGTGAGACCCATTCACTGTTAAAAGAACCATACAGGAAAGACCCACCCCCATGATTCAATCATCTCCCACCTGGTCCCTCCCACAACACGTGGGAATTATGGGAGCTACAAGATGAGATTTGAGTGAAGACACAGTGCTAAACAATATCATTCTACCCTTGGCACCTCCCAAATCTCATATCTTCAAATTTCAAAACCAATCATGCCTTCCCAACAGTCCCCAAAAGTCTCAATTATTTTAGCATTAACTCAAAAGTCTACAGCCCAAAGTCCCATTCAAGAAAAGGTAAGTCCCTTCCTCCTATGAGCCTGTAAAATCAAAAGCAAGTTAGTTACTTCATAGATACAATGGGGGTACAGGTATTGGGTAAATACAGCCATTCCAAATGGGAGAAATTAGTCAAAACAAAGGGGCTACAGGTCCCATGCAAGTCCTAAATCCATCAGGGCAGTCAAATCTTAAAGCTCCAAAATGATTTCCTTTGAATCCATGTCTCACATCCAGGTCATGCTAATGTAAGAGGTAGGTTCCCAAAGTCTTGGGCAGATCCAGCCCTATGGCTTGGCAGGGTATGGCCTCCCTCCCAGCTGCCTTCATGAGCTGGCATTGAGTGTCTGTAGCTTCTCCAGGTGCACGGTACAAGCTCTCAGTGAATCTACCATTCTGGGGTCTGCAGGATGGTGGCCCTCTTCTCAGTAGGTGGTGCTCCACTAGGTGGTGCCCCAGTAGGAACTCTGTGGGGGGCTCCAACCACACATTTCCCTTCTGCACTGCCCTAGCAGAGGTTCCCCATGAGGGCCCCGCCCCTGCAGCAAGCTTCTGCCTGGGCATCCAGGCATTGCCATTCATCCTCTGAAATCTAGGCGGAGGTTCCCAAACCTCAGTTCTTGACTTCTGTGCACCCCCATGCTCAACACCACATGAAAGATGTCAAGGCTTGGGGTGTGCACCCTCTGAAGCCACAGATAGAACTGTATCTTGTCCCCTTTTAGTCACAGCTGGAGCAGCTGGGATGCAGGGCACCAAGTCCCTAGACTGCACATAGCACAAGGGCCCTGGGCCCAGCCCACAAAACCATATTTTCCTCCTAGGTCTCCAGGCCTGTAATGGGAGGGGCTGCCATGAAGACCTATGACATGCGCCCTGGCGACATTTTTCCCATTGTCTTGGGGATTAACATTTGGCTCCTCATTACTTAGGCAAATTTCTGCATCCAGCTTGAATTTCTCCTCAGAAAATGGGATTTGCTTTCTATCGCATTGTCAGTCTGCAAATTTTCCAAACTTTTATGGTCTGCCTTCACTTATAAAACTGAATGCCTTTAATAGCACTCAAATCACCTCTTGAATGCTTTGCTTCTTAAAAATTTCTTCCACCATCTAGATACCCTAAATCTCTCTCTCAAGTTCAAACTTCCACAAAACTCTAGGGCAGGGGCAAAATGCCACCAATCTCTTTGCTAAAACATAACAAGAGTCACCTTTGCTCCAGTTCCTAACAAGTTCCTCATCTCCATCTGAGACCACCTCAGCCTAGACGTTATTGTTCATATCACTATCAGCATTTTTGTCAAAGTCATTCAACAAGTCTCTAGGAAGTTCCAAACTTTCCCACATTTTCCTGTCCTCCTCTGAGCCCTCCAAACTGTTTCAACCTCTGCCTGTTACCCAGTTTCAAGTTGCTTTCACATTTTTGGGTATCTTTTCAGCAGCACTCCACTCTACTGATACCAATTTACTGTATTAGTCTGTTTTCATGCTGCTGAGAAAGACATACCTGAGACTGGGCAATTTACAAAAGAAAGAGGCTTACTGGACTTACATACAATTCCATGTGGCTGGCGAGGCCTCACTATCATGGCAGAAGGTGAAAGGCAAGGAGGAGCAAGTCATGTCTTAAATGGATGGTGGCAGGCAAATAGAGAGAGCTTGTGCTGAGAAACTCCTGTTTTAAAACCATCAGATCTCATGAGAACCATTCGCTATCATGAGAACTGCACAGGAAAGACCCACCCCCATGATTCGATCATCTCCCACCTGGTCCCTCCCACAACACATGGGAATATGGGAGCTACAAAATGAGATTTGGGTGGGGACACAGAGCCAAACCATATCAGGTATACTTTACTCAAGATACCACCCACCAGCATGTTCTGTTCACTAGTACAAAAACATGAATAAAAGTACTCAATTCTCAGGCAGCATACTCCAAAGTTGTAGCAACATCTCTAAGAATACCATTGTTTGAAAATTCTAGTGCCAGTCAAAATGAAGTAAGCCCACTTCAACTTTTTCTCCCACTGGTTACAACTAAAAACTCAGACAAAATACAAAAAGCAAATACTTGCTGACTCTAAAGAGTAACAATAGTAGGTAGATTAGGGAAGGAAATAACATAAAGAGTGATTCATTTCAAGGAATGTTTCCTAGTTTTGTTTTGTTTTGTTTTGTTTATTCTTTTATCTTCTGAATTTAACTCAATGGTGGACCACCGCAGAACTATGCAGCAGACAGGGATTTTTAAATACTGAGAAAATCAGCAAGGCACAGTGGCTCACACCTGTAATCCCAGCGGTTTGGGATTCTGAGGCAGGCAGATTGCTTAAGTCTAGGAGTTCAAGACCAGCCTGGACAACATGGCGAAACCCCGTCTCTACAAAAAATATAAAAAATTAGCCAAGAATGATGGCATGCACCTGTAGTCTCAGCTACCCAGGAGGCTGAGTTGGGAGGATCACCTAAGCCCAGGAGGTCAAGGCTTCAATGAGCTGTGATTGTTCCACTGCACTCCAGCTAGGAAACAGAGTGAGACCTTGTCTTGGAAAACAACAACAACAACAACAACAACAAACTGAGAAAACCAGGGCAGAGGATCTGGAAAAATGAACCCTGCGAGCTAAAGAATGTAGATAAAATCTTAGAGATAAGATAGCTGGAGAAAGGGATCCCCTAATTCGGCCACAAGTTCCAAGATAATTTATAAGCTGTGCTTGCACAAGATAAATCCAATGCATCATAGCAAAGCCTTTGAAATTTGAACTACAATATCATCCACCACCCATGTCTCAGAATGGCATGTGCAGGGACTACTCCCGAAACAGTATAATAAAACTAGGCTAGCATTGGAACCACTGCCCACAGATGGCAAGACAGAACTTGTGCTTTGAACTTAATCGATTGATTACCAGCTAAAACAATAAAATTAACATTCTCCAGAGAATTTAATGTGACAGAGATTTATTACATAATGTTCAAAATGTTCAGAATAAAATTAAAAAGTACTCAATGGTTTTTTGTTGTTTTTTTTTTCTTTTCTTTTGAGATGGAGTCTCACTCTGTTGCCTAGGCTGGAGTGCAGTGGTGACATGATCTTGGCTCACTAAAACCTCCACCTCCTGGGTTCAAGAAATTCTCCTGCCTCAGTCTCCCAAGTAGCTGGGATTAAAGGCATGCACCACTATTCCTGGCTAATTTTTGTATTTTTAGTAGGGATGGGGTTTTGCCATGTTGGCCAAGCTGGTCTCAAAATCCTGACCTCAAATAATTTGCCTGCCTTGGCCACCCAAAATACTGAAATTACAGGCCTGAGCCACCATGCCCGGCCCAAAAGTGTTCAATATGTAAAGAACCAGTACAATCTGATCGACTTTCAAGGAAAAATATATTCAACCAATGTCAATGCTATGATGAAACAGGTTTTGGAATCATCAGACAAATACTTTAAAGAGCTGTTATAAACAGGCTTCATCGAGCAAAGGTAAACACTGTTTAAATGGATAGAAAGATAGAAATTGTCATTCAGAGAAATAAAAAAAAAATCAAGTGGACGTTTTAGAACTGAAAAAGAGAATATGAACATGTGAAATAAATAATTCACCCAATGGGCTCAATAGTTCAACAGAATGGAGGTGACACAGGAAAGAGACAGCAAGCTTGAAAACATATCAGTAGAAATTATCTATTTCCACTTCACTCCAGCCTGAGAGACAGAGAGACTCCATCTCAAAAACAAATTAATAAATAAATATTAAATAAAACAAAAATGTAGGGTAGTTGCACCATAAATTTTGAATAACCCTTTTAAAATATACCCATAAATATTTGGGAGAAAAATGTTTAAATAATAACTAGGTTCTGAAAACTAAGTTCTTATTCTCAAGTTAATTTAAAGTACAAGAAAATGTTACTAATCATGCTTTTAGAATTTTTTTAAATGGTATTGGAATAACTGAACATCCATAGGCAAAAAGAAAAAACAAAAAACAAACAAACAAAAAACCTTTACCTGGACCTCATACCTTATACAAAAGTTCATTCAAAATGTATTACAGACTTAAATGTAAAACACAAAACTATAAAACTTAGAAAACATAAACAAACAGTTCTTAGATGTAACACCAGAAAGCATAATCTACTGAAGAAAAAAAAAACTTTTCTTTCAATTGGATTTCCTCAAAATTTAAAACTTTTGCTCTATGAAAGACCCTGTAAAGAGAATGAAAAGATAACCTATAGTCTGGGAGAGTGTATTTGCAAACCAGATATCCAACAAAAGACTACCATCTAGCATATATAAAGAACATGCAAAATTCAACATAAAAAATAAATCCAAATAGAAAATGGGCAAAAGACATAAAAGGACATTTCACTGAACAGGCTATAAAGGTGGCAAATAAGCACATGAAAAGATATTTCATATTATTAGTCAATAGAAAAACACAAATTAAAACCAAGAGAGATATCACTACATACCTATCACAATGGCTAAAAATTTTAAAATAATAACAACACCAAAGGCAGTCAAGGATGTGGAGAAACTGGATTACTGATACATTGCTAGTGAAAATGTAAAATGGCAGACCCACTCTGGAAAACAGTTTGACAATTTCTTTAAAAACCAAATATGCAACTGCCATATGATCCAGCAATTGCATTCCTGGGTATTCATTCCAAAAAAAAATAAAATAAAATCTTACATTCACACAAACATGTACATGAATGTGTATGCTTCTATTTTTGTAATATCCAAATACTGAAAACAACCAGATGTCTATTAATGGTTTTACAGTTAAGCAAATTATAATACAAGAGTAACATTCACAAAATGGTCAAATAAGAAGTCTCAGACTCCTCTCTGCCCCATAGAAAGTTCAACCAGCAAACATGTACACACTAAAACATTCTTCCAACACCTAGAAACAATGCTAAGACACAGTGATGCAGAATTGGACAAAATTCAAATTTTGGAGTTTTAAGAAAATTCCACAAGATACCAGAGAATACAGGTAGACAGTTCAACAAAATCAGGGAAACAATTTACGATGTAAATGGGAAATTCAACAAAGAAATAAATAACATAAGGTATAAATCCTGAGTTGAAGACTTCAGTGAATAACATAAAAGATACAATTGAGAACTTCAACAGCATATTAGGTCAAGCAAAAGAAATTTATTAACTTAAAGACAGATCATTTGAAATAACTTAGATAGACAGAAAAAATATTAAAATGAGTGAAGAAAGATGAGACTTATGGGACACTATTAAGAACACAAATTTTCACATTATGGGAATTATAGAGAAAGAAGCTCAGAAAAAGGCATAGAAAGCTTATTTAATAAGCTGACAAATTGTAAGACAGATATGGATGTCCATTTCCATGAAGCTCAAAGTCCCCAGTTAAATTCAGTCCAAAGTAGTCCTTGCTGAGGCACATTGAAATTCAACTATTGAAAGTCAAAGACAGAGATAATTCTAAAAGCAGCAAGAGAAAAAGCATCCAGTCATGTATAAAACGATCTCCATTAGATTATCAGTAGATTTCGCAGCAGGCCAGGAGAGAATGGAATGATATATTTAAAGTGCTGGAAAAAAAATTATTCAACGAAGAATACTATACCCAGAAAAACTATCCTTTGGAAATGAAGGGAAAATAAAGTATTTTCCAGGCAAGCCAAAGCTGATGTAATTCATTACAATTTTTTGGTTTTTTTTTTGCCTCTAATCCAGACCTTTAATTCATTACAATTAAACCAGTCCTGCAATAAATGCTGAAGAAAGTGGTCCAACTGGAAGCAAAAGGAAATCAATCACTACCATGAAAACATATGGAAGTATAAAACTAACTGGTAGAGGTAAGCCCATAAGCAAATTCAGGATAATCATTTACTGGAATAGTAGTATATAATCTTTTGGATCTCTAATGTAAAAGTTAAGAGTCAAAATGATCAATGGTAACCATAGCTACAATAAGTTGTTAAGGAATATACAATAAAGAAATATATAAATTAAGGTATCAAATTGCAAATTGTGGGGAAGAAGGTAAAAGTCTAAAATATTTCTATGTGAGCAAAGTTAAGTTGTTATCAGCTTAAAATAGTCTTTTGTAACTACAAGATTTTGTAAATGCAAGCCCCAGAGTAACAAAGAAAAAAATAACAAATACACAAATTAGAAAGAGATGAGAATAAAAGCTAATGACTACAGAAAACCACCAAACCACAAAGGTAAACAACAAGAGAGAGAAAGCAACAAAATATTTACACAATGTCAACACCTGTGAAAACAAAGTTTTAATCTACAAAGTAACCAGAAAACAATTAACACAATGGCAAAAGTAAGTTCTGCCTCATCAATAAAAATATTGAATGTAAATTGATTAAATTATCCAGTTAAAAGACACAGGGTAGTTGAATGAATAAAAGAACAAGACCCAATTATATCCTGCCTACACTGGGGAAAGAAGAGTCTCTTTAATAAATAGTGCTGGATAAACTGGATATCTATATGCAGAAGAATGAAGCTTCCCATCTCTTCCCATAGACAAAATCAACTAAAACTTGATTAAAGACTTAAATGTAAGACCCAAAACTATAAAAATACTAGAAGAAAACCTAGGGAAAATGTTTAATGACACTGATCTGGGAACAAATTATTTTTTTATAAGCAACACAAGCAAAATGAGACAAGTGGGATGATATTAAACTAAAAAACTTCTATATATAAAAAAAATCAACAGAGTAAAGTGACAACTCACAAAATGGAAGAAAATATTTGCAAACTATGGGTCTCACAAGGGGTTAATATATAGAATATATGAGGAACTCAACACAATAGCAAAAAGACAATCTGATTTTAAAATGGGCAGAAGACCAGAACAGACATTTCTCAAAAGAAGACAAACAGCCAACATGTATATGAAAAAAATGCTCAACATCACTAATCACCAAAGAAATGCAAATCAAAGCCACAGTGAGATAGTAACGCACTCCAGTTAGAATGGCTATCAAAAAAACACAAAACAACAAATGGTGGTGTGATTCTGGGAAAACAGGAACCCTTTTCTCATTTAATAGAAATGTAAATTAGTAAGGTCAGTATGAAGAAAAACAGCATGAAGATTCCTCAAAAATTTTTTTAGAAAAAGAACTACCATATGATCCAGCAATTTCACTACTGGGTATTTACCCAAAGGAAATTAAATCAGTATATTGAAGAGATATCTGAACGCCCATACTTATTGCAGCACTGTTCATAATAGCCAAGATATGGAATGACACAAGTGTCATCAGATAAATGGAGAAAGAAAATGTAATATAAATACACACAATGAGATACTATTCCACCATAAAAAAAGAATGAGATTCTGTCATTTGTGGAAACATGGGTGAACCTGGAGGACATATGTGAAGTGAAATAAGCTGGGCCCAGAAAGAAAAATAACACATGCTGTCACTCACTTGTGGAATCTAAAAAAGTTGATCTCATAGAAGTAGAGAGTAGAATGGTGGTTACAAGAGAATAGAGAAGGCAAGGGAAAATGGGGCATATGGAAACTTTTGTTGATAAGTAAAAAAATACAGTTAGATAGGAGGAATAAGTTCTGGTGTTCTATCTCACAGTAGGGTGACTATAGTTAACATTATTGTATTGTGTTTCTCAACATAAGTAGAAGAGAAAATTTTGAATACTCTCACAAGAAAATAGTAAATATTTTAGGTGATAGGTATGTTTAACACCCTGATTTGATCATTACACAATGTGTACATGTATCAAAACATCACAATGTACCTCACAAATCTGTAAAATTATTATGTGCCAAATAGAAATAGAATAATACTTTTAAGAAAGTAAAAAGAGAATAGAGCTTCTTCCATCTAGCAGTTTAAAATAGAAGTAATATATAAATATGTATGAATAATTAAAGACCAAAGATAAAGTGTTAAAAAATTGTGATACATTTATACTATGGAATATTACTCAGCAATAAAAGGGTATGAAGTATTGTTATAAGCAACTGGATAGATTGTCAGAGAAATACTGGGTTTAAAAAAGGCATTCCCAAAATGTTACATTCTGTTACATAAATTATTTCATTACTATTAAATAACCAAATTATAAAGATGGAGAACAGACTAGTGATAGCTAGGGGCTAAAGAGCAGGCATGAGGTTTCTGGTTTCCAGTCCAGCATATAGAAATTGGCAAGTTGCCACTCCATCTTAACAACAAGTAAAAACCTGTACAAACTGGAAAATCACCAACTCTTTTCAGTTCCGTAAAAGTGGTGTCACAGGGCAAACTGCTGACCCCAAAATTAGAGAGATTGACAGAGAAATAGAATCACAACTTGAAGGAGCAGAAACCGCTATGAGAACTGGTGCTGAGGTAAGAAAGCATGAGCTGCAATTGATGAATAGTTGGAGGCTCAGTGTGAACAATCCTGAGAGAGTGAAAACTCCAGAGGGAACCTGTCATGACCAGTGAGGGGTCCCCAAACTTCTGTGAGTTTTACTTTCTAAACCTCTACAAGGTTCTCATGGCAATATCAGAGAAAAATTCCCTCATGTCCAGGAGGGAGACAAGAAAATGAACCATTTGCAAATATGCCAGAGCATTCTGTTCTTCTTAACAAGGTCTGCCCTCGGGAGAAACTATTTTACTGCAGCCTAACCTGCTGGGGTTTTGTCAGAGCCTAAGTGACCTGGGAAAAGGGAAATACCAAATTACAGCCCGCTCTAGCTGTCCTCTGTCATCTAAGGCAGGGTGGAAGGGAGGGATTAAGAATCACAGGTGAAGTTTACAGTCCAGAAGCACAAGCTCACTAAAAGACTGAGACCTAATCAGAGGACTATACAACAATTCTCTTTCCTATGCACCTTTTCACATAACTAACACCTATTTAGAGCAGTTCCTTTTACCCAGTAAATTGTGTATGGCTATTAAAAAAAATTACAAGACATACTAAAGAGTAAAAACAGTTTGAAGAGACAGAGAAAAATATCAAAAGCAGACTCAGATATGACTATGGCAGAGATGTTGGAATTAACATACAGAAAATTTACAATAACTTTCATTAAGATGCTAAGGGCTATCATGGATAAACTGGACTGCAGGCAAGAACAGAGAGATGGAAATTCTAAGGCAAGCAGAGAGATGGAAATTCTAAGAAATAATAAAAAAGAAATGTTAGAGATCAAAAACACTGTAAGAGAAATGCAGAATACCTTTTATGGGCTTAATGGTAGGCTGAATATGGCTGAGGAAAGGATCCCCATCTTTTAGGATATCTCAATAGAAGTCTCCCAAAGTGAAATGCAAAGAGAAAAACAACTAAATTAAAAGAGCAGAATATCCAGGAAGTACAAAAGGTGCAACATATATGTAATGGAAATGTGAGAAGGATTAAAAAAGAGAGAGAGAGAAATGAACAGAAGAAATACTTGGAAAAATGACTGAGAATTTCCCCTGAATTAATGTAAAACACAAAACCACACATTCAGGAAGTTCAGAGAATACCAAACAAAATGAATGCCAGAAAAACAATACTTCAGTATATCATTTTCAAACTACAGAAAGTCAAAAATTTAAAAAAACTGAAAGTAGCTATGGCAGGCAAAAACAAATTACCTATAGAGAAGCAAAGATTAGAACTATATCTGACCCATTTAAAAAAAACTTGTAAGCAAGAAGACAGTAGAGTGAAAAATTTAAAGTGATCAGAGAAAAAACAATAACCTACAATTCTATACCCTGCAAAATTATCCTTCGAAAGTAAAGAAATAAGAACTTTTTCAGAAAAACACAATTTGAGTGAATTCGTTGCCTTGAGAAAAATGCTAAAAGAAATTCTTTAGGGAAAAGGAAAATTGTCTAAGTCAGAAACTAGGATTTACAAAAAGAAAGGAAAAATATCACAGAAGGTAAAATAAAAACTTTTCTTTTTCTTATTTTTAATTGATCTAACAAATAATAGTTTCTTCAAAATAATAGCAACAATAGATTATATATACACATGTAAATATATATTATATATGTTTATATATAAGTGAAATGAATGATTGCAACAACACAAGGAATGGAAGGAAAAATTGAGATTGTTTTGTTATTATAAGGTACTCACATTACCTGTGCAGCAGTATAGTGTCATTTTTTTTTATTTTCTTTCAATAAGTTTTTGGTGAATAGGTGGTGTTTGGTTACATGAATAAGTTACTTAGTGGTAATTTCTGAGATTTTGGTGCACTCATTGCTCGAGCAGTGTACACTGTACCCAATGTGTAGTGTTTTACCCCTTACCCCGTCCCACCCTTTCCCCCAAGTTTCCAAAGTCCATTGTATAATTCTTATGCCTCTGCATCCTCATAGCTTAGCTCCCACTTATGAGTGAAAACGTATGATGTTTGGTTTTCTTTTCCCGAGTTACTTCACTTAGAATAATGATCCCCAATTTCATCCAGGTTGCTGCAAATGCCATTATTTTGTTGCTTTTTATGGCTGAGTAGTATTCCATTATATACATATGTGTGTGTATATACACACACACACATATATTGTATATTATATATGTATATACATGTGTATATATATACATATATATCACAGTTTTTCATCCAATCATTGATTGATGGGCATTTGGGACAGTTCCATATTTTTGCAATCACAAATTGTGCTGCTATAAATATGTGTGTGCAAGTGTTTTTCATTTAATGATTTTTTTTCTATGAATAAATACCCAGTAGTGGGGTTGCTGGATCAAATGGTAGTTCTACTTTTAGTTTTTTAAGCAATCTCCACATTGTTTTCCATAATGGTTGTATTAGTTTACATTCCCATTAGCATTGTAAAAGTGATCCATTTTCACCACATCCATGCCAACATATAAAGTTTCACTCTTGTTACCCAGGCTAAAGTGCAATGGTGCGATCTCAGCTCACTGGAACCTCCACATCCTGGGTTCACGTGATTCTCCTGCCTCAGCCTCACAAGTAGCTGGGATCGCAGGCATGTGCCACCATACCCAGATAATCCTGTATTTTTTTTATTATTATTATACTTTAAGTTCTGGGACACAAGTGCAAAACATGCAGGTTTGTTACATAGGTATACTCGTGCCATGGTGGTTTGCTGCACCCATCAACCTGTCACCTACATTAAGTATTTCTCCTAATGCTATCCTCCTCTAGCTCCTGACCCCCTGACAGGCCACAGCGTGTGATGTTCCCCTCCCTGTGTCCATGTGTTCTCATTGTTCAGCTCTTACTTACAAGTGAGAACATGTGGTGTTTGGTTTTCAGTTCCTGTGTTAGTTTGCTGAGAATGATGGTTTCCAGCTTTATCCATGTGTTTGCAAAAGACTTGAACTCATCCTTTTCTATGGCCACATAGTATTCCATGATGTATATCTGCCATATTTTTTTTATCAATCTATCATTGATGGGCATTTGGGTTGGTTCCAAGTCTTTGCTATTGTAAACAGTGCTGCAATAAACATATGTGTGCATGTGTCTTTATAGTAGAATGATATATAATCCTTTGGGTATATACCCAGTAATGTGATTGCTGGGTCAAATGGTATTTCTGGTTCTAGATCCTTGAGGAATTGCCACAGTGTCTTCCACAATGGTTGAACTAATTTACACTCTCACCAACATGTAACAGCGTTCCTATCTCTACACATCCTCCTCAGCATCTGTTGTTTCCTGACTTTTTGAGGATCGCCATCCTAATTGGCATGAGATGGTATCTCATTGTGGTTTTGATTTGCATACCTCTAATGACCAGTGATGATGAGCTTTTCTTCATATGTTTGTTGGCTGCATAAATGTCTTCTTTTGAGAAGTGTCTGTTCATATACTTTGCCCACTTTTTGATGGGGTTGTTTGTTTTTTTCTTGTAAATTTAAGTTCCTTGTAGATTCTAGATATTAGTTTAAGTTCCTTGTAGATTCTGGATATTAGCCCTTTGTCAGATGGATAGATTGCAAACATTTTCTCCCATTCTGTAGGTTTTCTTTTCACTCTGATGATAGTTTCTTTTGCTGTACAGAAGCTCTTTAGTTTAATTAGATCCCATTTGTCAATTTTGGCTTTTGTTGCCATTGCTTTTGGTGTGTCAGTTATGAAGTTTTTGCCCATGCCTATGTCCTGAATGGTATTGCCTAGGTTTTCTACTAGGGTTTTTATGGTTTTAGGTCTCATGTTTAAATCCTTAATCCATCTTGAGTTAATTTTTGTATAAGGTATAAGGAAGGGGTCCAGTTTCAGTTTTCTGCATATGATTAGCCAGTATCCCCCATACCATTTATTAAATAGGGAACCCTTTCCCCTTGCTTGTTTTTGTTAGGTTTGTCAAAGATCAGATGGTTGTAGATGTGTGGTGTTATTTCTGAGGCCTCTGTTCCGTTCCATTGATCTATATTTCTGTTTGGTACTAGTACCATGCTGTTTTGGTTACTGTAGCCTTGTTGTATAGTTTAAAGTCAGGTAGCATTAAGCCTCCAGCTTTGTTCTTTTTGCTTTCTTTTTGCTTAGGATTGTCTTGGCTATACAGGCTCTTTTTCAGTTCCATATGAAATTTAAAGTAGTTTTTCTAATTCTGTGAAGAAGGTCAATGGTAGCTTGATGGGATAGCATTGAAACTATAAATTACTTTGGGTGGTATGGGCATTTTCACAATACTGATTCTTCCTATGCATGAGCATGGAATGTTTATCCACTTGTTCACTTGTTGGTGTCCTCTCTTATTTCCTTGAGCAGTGGTTTGTAGTTCTCCCTGAAGAGGTCCTTCACATCCTTTGTAAGTTGTATTCCTAGGTATTTCATTCTCTTCATAGCAATTGTGAATGGGAGCTCACTCATGATTTGGCTCTCTGTTTGTCTATTATTGATGTGTAGGAATGCTTGTGATTTTTGCACACTGATTTTGTACCCTGAGACTTTGCTGAAGTTGCTTATCAGCCTAAGGAGATTTGGGGCTGAGATGATGGGGTTTTCTAAGTATACAATCACGTCATCTGCAAACAGAGACAATCTGACTTCCTCTCTTCCTATTTGAATACGATTTATTTCTTTCTCTTGCCTGACTGCCCTGGCCAAAACTTCCATTACCATGTTGAATAGGAGTGGTGAGAGAAGGAATGCTTGTCTTATGCCAGTTTTGAAAGTGAATGCTTCCAGCTTTTGCCTATTCCGTACGATATTGGCTGTGGGTTTGTCATATATAGCTCTTATTATTTTAAGATATGTTCCATCAATACCTAGTTTATTGAGAGTTTTTAGCATGAAGCATTGTTGAATCTTATTGAAGGCCTCTTCTGCATATATTGAGATAATCATGTGGTTTTTTCATTGGTTCTGTTTATGTGATGGATTACATTTATTGATTTGCATTTGTTGAACCAGTCTTGCATCCCAGGGATGAAGCTGATTTCATCATGGTGTATAAGTTTTATGATGTGCTGCTGGATTTGGTTTGCCAGTATTTTATTAAGGATTTTTGCATCATTGTTCATTAGGGATAGTGGTCTAAAATTTTTTGTTGTTGTTGTGTCTCTGCCAGGTTTTGGTATCAGGATGATGCTGGACTCATAAAATGAGGTAGGGAGGAGTCCCTCTTTTTCTATTGTTTGGAGTAGTTTCAGAAGGAATGGTACCAGCACCTCTTTGTACCTCTGGTAGAATTCGGCTGTAAATCCATCTGGTCCTAAGCTTGTTTTGATGGGTGAGCTATTAATTACTGCCTCAATTTCAGACCTTGTTATTGGTCTACTCAGGGATTCGACTTCTTCTTGGTTTAGTCTTGGGAGGGTGTATGTGTCCAGGAATTCATCCATTTCTTCAAGGTTTTCTAGTTTATTTGCATAGAGATTTTTATAGGATTCTCTGATGGTAGTTTGTATTTCTGTGGGCTCAGTGGTGATATCCCCTTTATAATTTTTAATTGTGTCTATTTGATTCTTCTCTCTTTTCTTCTTTAATGGTCTGGCTAGCAATCTATCTATTTTGTTAATCTTTTAAAAAAAAACAGCTCCTGGATTCATTGATTTTTTTCAGGGTTTTTCAGGTCGCTATGTCCTTCAGTTCTGCTCTGATCTTAGTTATTTCATGTCTTCTGCTAGCTTTTGAATTTGTTTGTTCTTGCTTTTCTAGTTATTTTAATTATGTTAGGGTGTTGATTTTAGATCTTTCCCACTTTCCCCTGTGGGCATTTAGTGCTATAAATTTTTCTCTAAACACTGCTTTAGCTGTGTCCCAGAGATTCAGGTACATTGTGTCATTGTTCTCATTGGTTTTAAAGAACTTATTTATTTCTGCCTCAATTTCATTATTTACCCAGTAGTCATTCAGGAGCAGGTTGTTCAGTTTCCATGTACCTGTGCGGTTTTGAGTGAGTTTCTTAACCCTGAGTTCTAATTTGATTGTGCTGTGGTCTGAGAGACTGTTTGTTATGATTTCCATTCTTTTGCATTTGCTGAGGAGTGTTTTACTTCCAATTATGTTGTCGATTTTAGAGTAAGTGCTATCTGGTGCTGAGAATAATGTCTATTCTGTTGATTTGGGTTGGAGAGTTTTGTAGATGTCTACTAGGTCTACTTAGCCCAGAGCTGAGTTCAAGTCCTGAATATCCTTGTTAATTTCTATCTCGTTAATCTAATATTGACAATGGGGTGTTAAAGTCTCCTACTATTATCATGTGGGAGTCTAAGCCTCTTTGTAGGTCTCTAAGAGCTTGCTTTATGAATCTGGGTGCTCCTGTATTGGGTGCATATATATTTAGGATAGTTAGCTCTTCTTGTTGCATTGATCCCTTTACCATTATGTAATGCCTTTCTTTGTCTCTTTTGAGCTTTCTTGGTTTAAAGTGTTTTATCAGCAACTATGATTGCAATCCCTGCTTTTTTTTTTTTCTTTCCATTTGCTTGGTAAATATTCCTATATCCCTTTATTTTGAGCCTATGTGTGTCTTTGCACGTGAGATGGGTCTCCTGAATACAGCACACCAACGGGTCTTGACTCTTTATCCAATTTGCCAGCCTGTGTCTTTTCACTGGGGCATTTAGCCTATTTACATTTAAGGTCAATATTGTGAGGTGTGAATTAGATCCTGTCATTATGATGCCAGCTGGTTATTAGTTGATGCAGTTTCTTCATAGTGTTGATGGTCTTTACATTTTGGTATGTTTTTGCAGTGGCTGATACTGGTTTTTCCTTTCCATATTTAGTGCTTCCTTCAGAAGCTCTTGTAAGGCAGTCCTGGTGGTGACAAAATCTCTCAGCATTTAGTGGTCTGTATTTCTCCTTCACTTATGAAGGAGAAAGATTGTATTTCTCCTTTGCTTATGAAGCTTAGTTTGGCTGGATATGAAATTCTGGGTTGAAAATTCTTTTCTTTAAGACTGCTGAATATTGTCCCCCACTCTCTTCTGGCTTGTAGGGTTTCTGCAGAGATATTTGCTGTTAGTCTGATGGGCTTCCCTTTGTGGGTAATCTAGCCTTTCTCTCTGGCTGCCCTTAACATTTCTTCCCTCATTTCAACCTTGGTGAATCTGATGATTGTATGTCTCGGGGTTGCTCTTCTCAAGGAGTATGTTTTTGGTGTTCTCTGTGTTTCCTGAGTTTGAATGTTGGCCTGCCTTGCTAGGTTGGGGAAGTTCTGCTGGATCATATCCTGAAGAGTGTTTTCCAGCTTGGTTCCATTCTCCCCATCACTTTCAGGTACACTAATCAAACTTAGGTTTGGTCTTTTCACATAGCTCCAAATTTCTTGTAGGCTTTGTTCATTCCTTTTCATTCTTCTTTTTTTCTAATCTTGTCTTCATGCTTTATTTTATTAGGTTGATCTTCAATCACTGACATCCTTTCTTCCTCTTGGTTTATTCAGCTATTGATACTTATGTATGCTTCATGAAGTTCTCATGCTGTGTTTTTCCGCTCCATCAGGTCATTTATGTTCTCTAAAATGGTTATTCTAGTTAGCCATTTTTCTAACCTTTTCTAAAGGTTCTTAGCTTCCTTGAATTGAGTTAGAACATGCTCCTTTAGCTCAAAGGAGTTTTTTATTACCTGCCTTCTGAAGCCTACTTCCGTCAATTTGTCAAACTCATTCTCCATCCAGTTTTGTTCCCCTGTTGGCGAGGAGTTGTGATCCTTTGGAAAAGAGGTATTTTCAGCCTTTTTACACTGGTTTTTCCTCATCATCATGGATTTATCTACTTTTGTTCTTTGATGTTGGTGACCTTCGGATGTAGTTTTTGTGTGGACATCCTTTGTTTTTTTTTATGTTGATGCTATTGCTTTCTGTTAGTTTTCCTCCTAACAGTCATGCCCCTCTGCTGCAAGTCTGCTGGAGTTTGCTGGAGGTCCACTCCAGACCCTGTTTACTTGGGTATCACCAGCAGAAGCTGCACAACAGTAAAGATTGATGCCTGTTCCTTCATCTGGAAGCTTTGTCCCAGAGGGGCACCCACCAGATGTCAGCCAGAGCTCTCCTGTATGAGGTGTCTGTCGACCCCTGTTGTGAGGTGTCTCCCAGTCAGGAGGCACAGGGGTCAGGGACCCACTTGGAAGGGGCAGTCTGTCCCTTAGCAGAGCTTAAGAGGTGTGCTGGGAGATCTGCTGCTCTCTTCAGAGCCAGCAGGCAGGAACGTTTAAGTCTGCTGAAGCTGTGCCCACAGCCGCCCTTTCCTCCAAGTGCCCTATCCCAGGGAGATGGGAGTTTTATCTATAAGTCCCTGACTGGGGCTGCTGCCTTTCTTTCAGAGACGCCCTGGCCAGAGAGGAAGAATCTGAAGAGGCAGTCTGGCTTCAGTGACTTTGCAGAGCTGCAGTGGGCTCCACCCAGTTCAAACTTCCCAGCAGCTTTGTTTACACTGTGAGGTGAAAACCACCTACTCAAGCCTCAGTAATAGCGGGTGCCCCTCCCTCCACAAAGCTGGAGCATCCCAGGTCAACTGCAAACTGCTGTGCTGGCAGTGAGAGTTTCTATCCAGTGGATCTTAGTTTGCTGGGTTCCATGGGGGTGGGATCCACTAAGCTAGACCACTTGGCTCCCTGGCTTCAGCCCCCTTTCCAGGGGACTGAATGGTTCTGTCTCACTGGCATTCCAGGTGCCACTGGGGTATGAAAAATAACTCATGCAGCTAGCTGGATGTCTGCCCAAACGGCCGTCGAGTTTTGTGCTTGAAGCCCAGGGCCCTGGTAGTGTAGGCACCTGACAGAATCTCCTGGTCTGTGAGTTGAAAAGACCATAGGAAAAGCATAGTGTCTGGGCCAGAATGAACCGTTCCTAACGGCACAGTCCCTCACAGCTTCCCTTGGCTAGGGGAGGGAGTTCCCCAACCCCTTGTACTTCCCAGGTGAGGTGATGCCACACTGTGCTTTGGCTCACCTTCTGTGGGCTGCACTCACTGTCTAACCAGTCCCAATGCGATGAGCCAGGTACCTCACTTGGAAATGCAGAAATCACCCACCTTCTGTATTGATCTCACTGGGAGCTGCAGACTGGAGCTCTTCCTATTCAGCCATCTTCCCAACCACTAATTTTGTATTTTTAGTAGAGATGGTGTTTCACTTTGTTGGTCAGGCTGGTCTCAAACTCCTGACCTCAGGTGATCCACCTACCTTGGACTTCCAAAGTGCTGAGATTACAGGCATGAGCCACTGCACCTGGCCTATTTTTTTATTTTTTGGTCATGGCCATTCTTGTAAGAGTAAGGTGGTACCACATTGTGATTTTGACTTGCATGTCCTTGATCATTAGTGATGTTGAGCATTTCTTCATATGTTTGTTGGCCATTTGTATATCTTCTTTCAAGAATCATCTACACATGTCCTTAGCTCACTTCTTGATGGCGTTGTTTGTTTTTATCTTGTTGATTTCTTTGTGTTCCTTGTAGATTCTGGATATTAGTCCTTTGTTGGATGTAGAGATTGCCAAGATATTCTCCCAATCTGTGTGTTGTCTGTTTACTCTGCTGATTGGTTCTTTTGCTGTACAGAAGCTTTGTAGTTTTATTAAGTCCCATCTATTTATCTTTCTTTTTGTTGCATTTGCTTTTGTGCTCTTGGTCATCAACTCCTTGCCTAAGCCAATGTCTAGAAGGGTTTTTCTGGTGTCATTTTCTAGAATTTTTATGGTTTCAGGTCTTAGATTTAAGTCTTTGATCAATCTTGGGTTGATTTTTGTGCAAGGTGAGAGATGATCTAGTTTCATTCTTCTACATGTGGCTTGCCAATTATCCCAGCACCATCTGTTGAATAGAATGTGCTATCCCCACTTTATGTTTTTGTTGGCTATGTCAAAGATCAGTTAGCTGTAAGTATTTGGCTTTATTTCTGGGTTCTCTATTCTGTTCCATTGGTCTGTGTGCCTATTTTTACACCAATACCATGCTGTTTTGGTGACTATGGCCTTATGGTATAGTTTGAGGTTGGGTAATGTGATGCCTCCAGATTTCTTCTGTTTTTTTCTTTCTTTCTTTTTTTTTTTTTTTTTTTTTTTTTTTTTTTTTTTTTTTTTTTTTTGCTCCATCTTGCTTTGGCTATGCAGGCTCTTTTTGGATTTCATATGAATTTTAAGATCGTTTTTTCTAGTTCTCTGAAGAATGATAGTATTTTGATAGAAATAGCATTAAATTTAAAAATGGCTTCTGGCAATATGATTATTTTTACAATATTGATTCTGCCCATCCATTAGCATGGGATGTGTTTCCATTTGTTTGTGACGTCTATGATTGCTTTCAGCAGTGTTTTGTAGTTTACTTTGTAGGGATCTTTCACCTCCTTCATTAGATATATTCCTTTCTTTTTTTCTTTTTCTTTTTTTTTTTTGCAGATGTTGTAAAAGGGGTTGAGTTCTTGATTTGATTCTCAGCTTGGTCACTGTTGGTGTATAGCAGAGCTACTAATTTGTGTACATTAATTTTGTATCCTGAAACTTTGCTGAATTCATTTATTTCTAGGAGCTTTATGGAGAAGTCTTTAGGATTTTCTAGGTATACAATCATATCATCAGCAAACAGTGACAGTTTGACTTCCTCTCTACCAATTTGGATGCCCTTTATTCTTTCTCTTGTCTGACGGCTCTGGCTAGGACTTTCAATGTTGTACCTGAGCGAGTTAGAGAAATGCCACACTTTGAGACGAATTTAAGAGTCCTTTATTAGCCGGCGACCCAGAGACGGCTAACCCTCAAAATTCTCGAGCGTTAGGGGCTTGATTTTCCTTTATACTTTGGTTTAGGAAGGGAAGGGGAGCTCAGTTGCAACAATTCTACAGAAGTAAAAACATGCAAAAAAAATTAAAAGGACAAATGATTACAAAGAAACAAACAGTTCCAGGTGCAGGGGCTCTAAATCTTTTATAAGATGTTAGATATGGGGGCTCTGCCAGACACAAACTCAAGGCTTTATGGTGCTATCTCTTGAGCAAAATCCTGGGAACTTCATACATTGCTTGCTTCAGTACCTTATCAGTTAGTTGAACTCTTTGATATGTTGAGAGTCTGCTTACAGCAAGTTAACTCCTTAAGGAAGGGGGTGGGTAAGGAGTCCTTAATGTCTTGTAAATGAAGGAGCCAAATGGAGTTCCTCTGGCTTTCTCAGCTAAGGGAGAGTTTATTCATGTGGAAACAAGGGTAGGTGTTTAAAGGAGAAATGGAGAGTCTAAAAACATAGTAAAAACAAGGTTATGTATTACACCAGTACTATATTGAAGACAAGTGGTAGAAATGGGAATCCTCGTCTTGTTCCAGTTCTCAGGGGGAATGTTTTCAACTTTTCCCCACTCAGTATTATGTTGGCTGTGGGTTTGTCATAGATGGTTTTTACTACCTTGACATGGAAGGTATGTTTCTTCTATGTCAATTTTGATGAGCGTTTTAACTATAACGGGATGCTGGATTTAATCATAAAGGGATGCTGGGTTTTAATCACAAGGGATGCTGGATGCGTTTATTGAGATGATCATGTGATTTTGTTTTTAATTCTGTTTATGTGGTGTATCCCACTTATTGACTTCGTATGTTGAACCATTCCTTAATACCTGATTGGAAACCCACTTGGTCATGTTGGATTATCTTTTTGATATGCCATTGGATTCAGGGATTTTGTTTTTGTTTTTGTTTTTGTATTTTGTTGAAGATTTTGGTATCTATATTTATCGGGGACATTGTTCTCTTTTTTTCTTATGTCCTTTTTTGGTTTTCTTATCAGGGTGATACTGGCTTCATAGAATGATTTAGAAAGGATTCCCTCTTTTTCTATCGTTTGGAATAGTGTCGATAGGATTGCTACCAACTCTTCTTTGAATGTCTGATAGAATTCAGCTGTGAATTCATCTGGTCCTGGACTTTTTTTGTTGCTGGCAATTTTATATTACCATTTCAATCTCGCTGTTTGTTATTGGTCTGTCTGAGGCAGGGAAATGGGGCATGGAGGCAGGGAACATAAGGCCAATCCACAATGACTTCCTAGAACTAAATCAAATGAAAGCACTTCAGCAATGACAGGAATATTAATGGCTTTGTAACTTCACTTCATCCTCTCCATTCATGCCATTTATACTTTGTAACTTCACATTCATCCTCTCCATTTACATAAATCACACACACCAAGTAACATTCTCTCCATTTATAATAGGATGCATTCTGAGTAAATGGTTTTGTGACTTCACTTCATTCTCTTCGTTTATATAGAATATACACCAAGTAACCAATGGGAAACCTCTAGAGTATTGAAACCCAAGAAAATTCTGTTAGTGGGGCTGTTGAGCCCCCCCACACTCAGGTCGCTCCCACACTGTGGAGTGTACTTTCGTTCTCAATAAATCCCTGCTTTTGCTTTCCTCATTTTGTTTGTGCATTTTGACCAATTCTTCATTCGAGACGCCAAGAACCTGGGCACCTTCTACCAATAACATGTTCAGAGTTTCTATTTATTCTTGTTTTAATCTAGGATGGTTGTAAATTTCCAGTAATTTATCCATCACTTCTAGGTTTTCTAGTTTATGCACCTAAATGCGTTCATAGTAGCCTTGAATGATCTCTTGTATTTCTGCAGTATCGGTTGTAATACCTCCTGTTTTCTTTCTAATTGAGCTCATTTGGATCTTCTCTCTTCTTTTCTTGGTTAATCTCACTAATGGTCTATCAATTTTATTTATCTTTTCAAAGAATCAGCTTTTTGTTAAATTTATCTTTTGTATTTTTTTGTTTCTGTTTCATTTAGTTCTGCTCTGATCATCGTTATTTCTTTTCTTCTGTTGGGTTTGGGTTTGGTTTATTCTTGTTTCTCTAGTTTCTTGAGGTGTCTCCTTAGATTGTCTATTTGTGCTCTTTCAGCTTTTTGATGTAGGCATTTAAGGGTTTGAACTTTCCTCTTAGCACTGGCTTTGCTGTATTTCAGAGGTTTTGATAAGTTCTGTCACTATTTACTTTCAGTTCAAATAATTTTTTAATTTCCATCTTAATTTCATTGTTGACCCAATGATCATTCAGAAGCAGGTTATTTAATTTCCATGTATTTGCTTAGTTTTAAGCATTCCTTTTGGAGTTGACTTCCAATTTTATTCCACTGTGGTCTGACAGAGTACTTGATATAATTTCAATTTTCTTAAATGTGTTGAGACTTGTTTTGTAGCCTATCATATGGTCTATCTTGAAGAATGTTGCATGTGCTGATGAATAGAATGTATACATTGCAATTGTTGGGTAGAATGTTCTGAAAAAAAAATCCATTGTTTTGTTGTTGACTTTCTGTCTTGATGACCTGTCTACTGCCTCCAGTGGAGTATTGAAGTCCCCCACTATTATTGTGTTTCTGTTATCTCATTTCTTAAGTGTAGTGGTAATTGTTTTATAAATCTGGGAGCTCCAGTATTAGGTACATATATATTTAGGATTGTGATATTTTCCTATCGGACAAGTCCTTTTATCATTATATAATGTCCCTCTTTGTGTTTTTTAACTGCTGTTGCTTTAAAGTTTGTTTTGTCTGATACACAAATAGCTACTCCTGCTCACTTTTGGCATTTGTTTGCATGGTATATCTTTTTCTACCCCTTTAAGTTATGTGAGACATTATGTGTTAGATGAGTCTCTTGAAGGCAGCTGATACTTGGTTGGTGAATTCTTATCCATTCTGTCATTCAGTATCTTTTAAGTGGGGCATTTAGGCCATTTACATTCAATATTAGTATTCAGATGTGAATTACTATTCTATTCATCGTGCTATTTGTTACCTGAATACCTTGGTTGTGTGTGTGTGTGTGTGTGTGTGTGTGTGTGTGTGTGTGTGTTTCTTTTATTGGTCCTGTGATATTTATGTTTTAAGGAGGTTCTATTTTGGTATATTTCAAGGATTTGGGTCAAGATTTAGAGCTCCTTTTAACAGTTCTTGTAGTGCTGACTTGGTTGTGGCAAATTCTTTTAGCATTTGTTTGTCTAAAAAAGACTGTAACTTTCCTTCATTTATGAAGCTTAGTTTCACTGGATACAAAATTCTTGGCTGAAAATAGGAGGCTAAAGATAGGGCCCCAATCCCTTCTAGCTTGTAAGGTTTCTGCTGAGAAATTTGCTGTTAATCTGATAGATTTTCCTTTATAGGTTACCCGGTGCCTTTGCCTCAAAGCTCTTAAGATTCTTTCCTTCATCTTGACTTTAGATAACCTGATGACTATGTGCCTAGGTGATCTTTTTGTGATAAATTTCCCAGGTGTTCTTTGAGCTTCTTGTATTTTGATGTCTGGTTATCTAGCAAGGTCAGAGAAGTTTTCCTCAATTATTTCCTCAAATACGTTTTCCAAACTTTTAGATTTCTCTTTCTCTTCAGGAACACCAATTATTCTTAAGTTTCATCATTTAACATAATCCCAAACTTCTTGCAGGCTTTGTTCTTTTTTTTATTCTTTTTTCTTCATCTTTGTTGGATTGGGTTAATTTGAAAACCTTGTCTTTGAGCTCTGAAGTTCTTTCTTCTGCTTATTTGATTCTATTCGTGAGACTTTCCAGTGTATTTTGCATTTCTCTGAGTGTGTCCTTCACTTCCAGAAGTTGTGATTATTTTTTATTTATTCTGTTTATTTCACTGAAGATTTTTCCCCTCATATCTTGTATCTTTTTTTAGTTCATTAAATTGGACTTCACCTTTCTCCGATGCTGCCTTGATTAGCTTAATAATTGACTTTCTGAATTCTTTTTCTGGCATTTAGGGATTTCTTTTTGGTTTGGATCCACTGCTCCTGACCTAGTGTAATCTTTTGGGGGTGTTAAAGAACCTTGCTTTGTCATATTACCAGAATTGCTTCTCTTGTTCCTTCTCATTTGAACAGACTATTTCAGAAGGAAGATCTAGGGCTCAAGGGCTGCTATTCAGATTCTTTTGTCCCACATGGTGCTCCCTGGATGTAGTTTGCTCTTCTTTCCCCTAGGGATGGGGCTTCCTGAGAGCCAAACTGCAGTGATTGTTATTTTTCTTCTGGATTTAGCCACCTAGAAGAGCTACTGGGCTCCATGCTGGTACTGGGGAGTGTCTGCACAGAGTCCTGTGATGTGAACTGTCTTCAGATCTCTTAGCCATGGATACCAGCACCTGCTCCAGTGGAGGTGGCAGGGTAATGAAATGGGAATCTGTGAGGGTCCTTAGTTGTAATTTTGTTTATTGCACTAGTTTTGCATTGGTTGGCCTCCAGACAGGAGGTGGTGCTTTCAAGAGAGTATCAGCTGCTGTGGTATAGGGAGAATCAGGTGATGGGCAGAGCTCTAGAGCTCCCATGAGATTGTGTTCCTTGTTTTTGGCTACCATGGCAGATAGAGAAGGACCCACAGATTGCGGCAGGGTTACGCATGTCTGAGCTCACTCTCCTTGGGTGGGGCTTGCTGCAGCTGCTATGGGGGATGTGGGTGTGGTCCTCAGGTCAATGGAGTTATGTTCTCAGGGGGATTATGGCTGCCTTTTCTGTGTCACACAGGTTGACAGGGAAGTAGGGGGAGCCAGCAGTTACTAACCTCATCCAGCTCCCACACATCCCAAGAGGCTGGTCTCATTCCCACCATGCCCCACCAACAGCACCAAGTTTACCTCCAGGCAGTTAGTGAGCAGGGCTGAGAACTTGTCCTAGGCTACCAGCCTCCCAGCTGAGCAAGCAAGCAAGCAGGGCTGTCAGGTTTCAGGCCTCCCCACCTGCCATGGCTTCTGTGCTATGTCTGCTCTCTTGATTCACACTTTCTATCCAGGAAACTTCACATTCAATCAAAACTGTTACAAAGTTCAGCTGGAAGTTTCTCTCTATGGTCTATTCCTAGTTCCTCTGGCAGTCGTCCCCAGTCACCTCTGTGAGACAAAGTCAGAAATGGCTTCCCTGGGGATGGCTCTTCCTGCTGCTTCTTCTACCCCTTTATTTCACTCAGCTCTCTAAAATTGTCTCAGCTGCAGGTAAGGTCAAATCCTTTTTCTGTGATCTAGATCTTCAGGTTCCACAGTGAAGGTGTGTGGATAATCCCCCTTTCATACTTTGAGAACTCACGGTTTTCGTGCTGTCTCCCAAGGCCTACAGGAGCAACCTGCTTCCTTCAAAGGTCTGTGGATTCTCTCAGCTTTCCTGGTATTTTCCTGCAATAGTTCTTGGAACAAAAATTTATGATATGAGTCTCCATACATTGCTCTGTCCATCCAAGTGGGAGCTACAAGTTAGCCCTGCCTCCTGTCTGCCATATTCCCTCTGTTTAGTATAGTGTTATTTAAAAGTGAACTTGGATTAGTTGTAAACAGATATTGTAAACTCTAGGGCAATCACTTAAAAAAATGAAAAGAGACTGACATGCTAAAAATAAAAAATATTGGAATCATATAAAATGCTCAATTAACCCTTTTCTTGTTTAGGAAAAAAAATGTGCAACTCACTGCCAGCTCCCGCTGTATTTTATATAAATACACTTTTTGAGGCTGAAGCAAATATGACTGATTTTCAATGTGAAAATAAAATATAAAAACTGTTCTTGGAGTTATTTCCAAACAGAACTTACATCAGATTGTCTAAATTATCAGAATCACTATCTCAGCAAAATAACATTTATCAAATGAATCTTTGGCCAATAATTGTTCAAGAGCAATGTTGACATCATGCATAGGAATGCTACATTTTCTAGGATCTGACATTGTCAACGACCGAGAATTACTATATTTTGTAAATGGAAATGCCACTACTAAAACCAAAATGCTATAAATAGAATAAATAGAATACAATAACTTTTGTTTCCAAAGTTGATATACTACAGTGATGAAAAAATAATAATAAATGCAAGACATTTCAAGGCAAGATTATCAGGTTAAATACTGCAGCTGCAAGCACCACCACCAAGTATTCTCAGTGCAAATGGGAAAAAGGTTAAAACCACAAAAGACAAGGAAACAGTGAAAGACAAAAATAAGGGTAAAGTAAGTCACCAAATAGAAAACAGTAACAAATATGTTAGATATTAATCCAACTATATCAGTAAACACTTCAAACATCAATGGTCTAAATGCACCAATCAAAAACCAGAGATTGTCAGAGTAGATCAAAAAACAAGACCAAATTATATGTTGTCTATGAGAAACTCACTTGAAATATAAAGAAACATATAGATTAAAAGTAAATTGATGGCTGGGCACAGTGGCTCATGCCTGTAATCCCAACACTTTGGGAAGCTGAGACAGGAGGATTGCTTGATTGTAGGAATTCGAGAATAGCCTGGGAAACATGGCAAGACCTAGCCTCTACAAAAAATTAGCTGGGTGTGGTAGTGTGTGCCTGTGGTCCCAGCTACTCTAAAGCCAGAGGGAGGAGGATCACTTGAACTCAGGAGTTCAAGGCTACCATGAGCTATGATTACTCTACTGTACTTCAGCCTGCATGACAGAATGAGATGCTGTCTCAAAACAAAAAGAGAAAAAAAAGTAAATAAATGAAGAAATATATACCAGGCTAACACTAATCAGAAGAAAGCTATATTAATTTCAGACAGTGAACTTCAGAGCAAGGAAAATTATTAGGAAAAAAATTATTAGGAATAAAATTATTAGCACTGTATAATGGTAAAAGGGCCAATTATCCAAGAAGACATAACAATTCTCAATATGTATGACCTAACAACAGAGCATCAAAATGTGTGAGGCAAAACTGCAAGAATAAAGAAATGAATCCACTATTATTAGAGATTTTAACACTCCTGTATCAGGAACGGTCAGGTGACAGAGCAAGACCTTGTCTCAAAAAAAAATTAAAAAGGAGGCTGGGCATGGTGGCTCATGCCTGTAATCCCAGTACTTTGGGAGGCTGAGATGGGCAGATCATAAGGTCAGGAGTTTAAGACCACCCTGGCCAACATGCTGAAATCCCATCTCCTTTAAAAATACAAAAATTAGCCAGGCATGGTGGCACACACCTGTAATCCGAGATACTCAGGAGGCTGAGGCAGAAGAATTGCTTGAACCTGGGAGGCGGAGGTTACAGTGAGTCAAGATCATACCACTGCACTTCAGCCTGGACAACAGAGCATCACTCTGTATTGAAAAAAAAAAGAAAAAGAAATGGTCAGATTCAGGAGGTGAAAAATTAGTAAGGACATAGTTGA
Source organism: Macaca nemestrina (assembly GCF_043159975.1). Classification (NCBI taxonomy): domain Eukaryota; kingdom Metazoa; phylum Chordata; class Mammalia; order Primates; family Cercopithecidae; genus Macaca; species Macaca nemestrina. Next base: position 43,383,210 of record NC_092126.1, read on the forward strand.
ACTCAACTACATTATAGTCAATAGGATATAATGGATATCTATAGACTATTTTATCCAACAACATCAGCAGCACATTCTTCCAAGTTCATATGGAACATTCATCAAGATAAACTATATTCTAGGTCATAAAGCACACTTCAACAAATTTTTAAAAATAAAAATTATACAATGTCTGCCCTTAGACCATAATGGAATTGAGTAAGAAATCAATAACAAAAAGATATTTTAGAATGTAAAATACTAAACACTAAAATACTAGGAGATTAAATAATACACTTCCAAATAACACATGAGTCAAAGAAAAGATATCAAGAGAGATTTTAAAATATTTTAACTAAATGAAAATGAAAACATTTATCAAAATTTCTGAGATGTTGCAAAAGCAGTGCTTACAGTGAATTTATAGCATTGATTGCATACATTAAAAAGAGTAAAGATCTAAAATTAATCATTTAAGCTTCCACCTTAGGAAAGTACAAAGAAATGACAAATTAAATCTAAAGGAAGAGGAAGAAAAGAAATAGTAAAAATTAGAGCATAAATCAATACAATTGAAAACAGGATTCCAATAGAAAAGAAACAACCAAACCAAAAGCTGTTTTTTAAGATCAATAAAATTGATAAGCCTCTAGTCAGGCTAACTAAAAAACTAAAAGAAAGAACAAAATCATTCATATCACAGATGAAAAGGGAACTTGACTACAGAACCTGTGGAAATTAAAAAGATAAGCAAGGAATACTAGGCACAACTCTATGCTCACAAATTTGATTACCTAGATGGAATGAACCAATCCCTTGAAAAACAGAATCTACCAAAACTCACACAAGAAGAAATAGACAACTCAAATAGGCCTATATCTACTAAAGAAATTGAATCAAAAATTAATAAGCTTTCAAAACAGAAAGTACCAGGCCCAGATGTGTTCATTTGTGAATCCTCCCTAACATTTAAGGAATATATTATACAATTATCTACAATCTCTCCCAGAAGATAGAAAGGAGAGGGAATACTTCCTAACTTGTTTGATAGGGCCAGTATTACCATAATACCAAAACTAGAAACGGTATTGAGAGAAAAAAACATGTCAGACCAGTATCTCTCATGAAAATAGATGCAATAATCCTCAACAAAATATTAGTAAATTAAATCCAACAATGTATGAAAAGAATTATACACCATGACCAAGTGGTATTTATCCCAAGTATGCAAAGCTGTTTCACTGTTCAAAAATCAATTAATGTACTCTATCACATGAAGAGGCTAAAAACGAAAAGTCACATGAACATATGACTAAATGCAAAAAAAGCATTTCACAAAATCCAATACTCATCCATGATTAAAAAAAGAAACCCTCAGTAAACTAGGAACAATTGTTGCAGAGAATCTACAAAAATCCACGGTCAATTTCAAACTTAATGGAGAGAAACTGGAAGCTTCTCCACTAAGATAAAAAAAAAAAACAAGGCGAGGTTGTCCCCTGTCATGACTGATTTTCAACATTGTCCTGGAAGTACTAGCTAATGCAATAAGACAAGAAAAGAAAGCAAAGGGCATACAGATGAGGAAAAAAGAAAATGTCCTTTGTTCACAGATGACATGATCGTCTATGCAGAATAGCCAAAAGAACCAACAACAAAACAACCCTGGAACTATAAGTGATTATAGTAAGGTTGCAGGATATGAGGTTAATATGCAAAAGTCAATCACTTTTCTATATCCCAGCAATGAACAAAGGTGATTTAAAATTTAAAACATAATATCATTTACAATAGCACCCCCAAAATCAAAATACTTAGGTATAAATCTGACAAAATATAAACCAGATCTATATGAGAGAAACTATAAATCTCTGCTGAATGAAAGTAAACAAGAACTAAATAAATGGAAATATATTTCATGTTCATGGATAGGAAGACTCCATATTGTTGTATCAGTAAATTCAGGCTACTATAACAAATTATCATAGACTAGGTGGTTAAAAAAACATATAATGCTCACAGTTCTGGAGGCTAGGAAGTCCAAGATCAAGGTGTCAGCAGACCCAGTGTCTGATGAGAGCCCACTTTCTTGTTTGCAAATTGATGTCTTCTGGTTTTGTCCTTACATGCTGGAGAGCAGAGACAGGAAGCAATCACTCATGTCTTTTCTTATAAGGGCACTAATCCCACATCTGAAGACTCCACCCTCAGACCTAATTACCTCCCAAAGTCTCCACCTTCTAAAACTACCACATTGGGGTTAGGATTTCAACATATGAATTCTGGGGGCACACAACCAATCTAAAAAATTATCAAGATGCCTGTTCTTCCCAGCTTGATTTATAAATTCAATGCAATCCCAATCAAAATCTCAGTAAGTTATTTTGTGAATATTGACAAACTGATTCTAAATTTCATATACAGAGGCAAAAAACAAAAACAAAAACAGAATAGCTACACAATATCGGAGAAGAACGCAGTTGAAGAACTGAAACTACCCAACCTCAAGACTTATTGTAAAAGCAACGGTAATCTAGACAGTGTGGAATTGGTGAAAGAACAGACGAAGAGATCAATGGAACAAAATAGCCCAGAAATAAGTCCATATAGTCAACTGATCTTTGACAAGGGAACAAAGGAAATAAAAGAAAAAAATAGTCTTTTCAACAAACTGTGCTACAACAAATGGACATCTACATGCAAAAAAAAAATAATCTAGACACGGAGCTTACATCCTTCACAAAAGTTAACTCAAAATAGATCATAGACTTAAATGTAAAACACAAAACTATAAAACCCCTAGAGGATAATGTACTAGAATCTTCACTGAGGCGTTATTTATAATACTGTAATATTCAAGGCAAACTAAATGAATGAACATAAGTATTGATAGCATACTGTACAATGATGAAAATCATGTTAATAATATTGAATGACATATCTAATGCTTAAGATATATTGTTAAATGGAAAATATACATTATAAAGGAATATTTATAGAATGTCCAATTTTAAAACACAAATATCTATTATTTTTATAGGCCTACTATCTTTGATCTTTTTAGGAGTCACATTGGAGGTTGCAAATGATTTTTATTTTTCTGTATTATCTAAATTTAGTAAAATATTATAAACTTATTATTTACATAGAAAATAATTACATAGGAGAAAATCTAGATATGACCTTGAGTTTCATAATAACTTGTCAGATACAACACCAAAAGCACAACCCATGAAAGAAAGAATTGATAAGCTGAACTTCATTAAAATTAAAAATGTTATGTGAAAGACACTGTTAAGAGAATGAGAAGACAACAGATTGGGAGAAAATGTTTGCTAAACAAATACCTGGTAAAGAACTATAATCCCAAATACACATAGAACTCTTCAAAATCAATAATAAGAACACCAACAACCCAATTTAAAAAATGGGCCAGAGACCTTAACAAACACCTCACCAAAGAAAATGTACAGATGGCAAACAAGCATGTTCAACAGAGGATTCACATCATATGTCATCATGTAAATGCAAATTAAAGCAACAATGACATACCATTCACACCAATTAAACTGGCCAAATCCAGAACACTGACAACACCAAAAGCTGATGAGGACACAAATAAACTCACTTATTGCTGGTGGGAATGCAGAATAGTACAACCACCCTGGAAGACAGTTAGGCAGTTTCTGATAAGTAATTATACTCTTACCATAGGATTCAGCAATGGTGCTCCTTGGTATTACCCAAAAGAATTGAAAACTTATGTCCACACAAAAACCTGCACATGAATGTTTATTGCAGCTTTATTCATAAATGCCACAACTTAGAAGCAACCAAGATAGCCTTCAGTAGGAGAGTGGATGAATAAACCATGGTACTTCCAGACAATAAAATGTTATTCAGCACTAAAAAGAAATAACCTATCAAGCCACGAAAATATCTGAAGTAAACTTAAATGCATGTTGTTAAGTGAAAGAAGCCAATCTGAAAATGCTACACACTGTATGATTCCAACTATATAACATTGTAGAAAAGACAAAATTATGAAGACAATAAAATGAGCAGTGGTTTCCAGGGGTCAGAAGTAGGGGAGAGGGAGGGATGAACTGGCAGAACACAGACAATTTTTAGGGAAGTGAAACTACTCTGTATGATACTATAATGGTGAAACATGTCATTACATAATTTTCCAAACCCATAGAATATACTGATACAGGATAGGCGAGCTTCAAATTGGAGCTTAGCCTACAAGGGTTCTTGGCTTTGCCTAGGAAAGAATTCAAGGGCAAGCTGGTGATAGTGTAGGGGGGAAAAAAAAAACGCTTTATTGCAGCAGCAGTGTTACAGTTCTGTCAGTGTTACAGCTCTGTGACTGCTCCTGCAAAGCAGGGATATTCCATAGGCAACTGCTACTCTCAGTTACTTGGAGCAGCTATGCAGTCATATTTATAGCTACTTTTTAATTACATGTAGATTGAGAAGTGGTTTATGCAAAAATTTCTAGGAAAAGGGCAGCAACTTCTGGGTTGTCAGGTCATTGCCATGGAAAGGGGCAGTAACTCCCAGATGTTACTGTGGCAATGGTAAACGAATATGGCATACTAGTGGGCACTTCTTATGGAAAGCTGCTTTTGCCCAGTCCCTGTTTTAGCTAGTCTCCAGTTTGGTCCAGTGTCCAATCCTCACCTCTGGAGTCAAGTCCCACCTCCTACCTCAGTACCACACCAAGAATAAACCCTAATGTAAACTGTAAACTTTATGTGAGAACAGTGTAGCAGTATAGGTTCTTCAGTTGTAGCAAATGTACCACTCTGGTGGGGCTGTTGATAATGGAGGAAGCTGTGCATGTCAGTGCGGGCAGGGGGCATATGGGATATGTCTGTACAGTCTGTTCAATTTTGCTATGAGCCTAAAAATGCTCTAAAATAAAGTCTATTTTTTTAAAAAAGAGGCAGTGGGTGTGATGAAAGTGAATGTAGCTAGAAAAGAGCAACTGAGGGATTTCTTTCCTTATAGTGATTGACTGTACCATTGTCCATATCCTAGTTGTAATAGCGTACTGTAGTTTTGCAAGATGTATCCATTGGAGGAAACTGGGTAAAAGGTACACAAGGGCCCTCTGTATTATTTCTTATAACAATATATGAATCTAAAATTATGTCAAAATGAAAACTTTAACTTAAAAAATGGACTACTGTTAATACTCTTAACAACATGAGTGAGTCTCTAAATCATGCTGAGTGAAAGAAGTCAAGCATAAAAGAATATATACTGGGTGATTCCATTTTTATAAAATGCAACTTCTTTTAGTTTAAGTTTCAGAAAATACAAACCATTTATAGTGACAAAAAAAAAAAGACAATGATTGTGTAGGCCCAGAGGTAAGATGGGATGGAATGCAAAGAGGCAAAAAAATGATGCAAGTGGCTTCTGTCTTGATCGTGATGGTGGTTTTATAAGTGCAAATAACTGACAAAACTCATTGAATCGTATGCTTTAAATAGATGTGGCTTATCTCACAGAAATTATTTCTCAATAAAGTTGATAAGCAAAAGAAATAACTTCATGGTCCAGAAACCAAAGTCTGCAGGTAATGACATTATATAACTGTAAAGCCCTCAGCCCAGTCAGGGAGGACTTGTTATGGCACACCAGTGTTCTGGGGAAGCTTTAAGAGCCAAGGTATTAATTAATCAACAAACTTTTTTATTTCAATTTTTATTTTTAGTTCTGGGGTACACATGCAGGACGTGCAGGTTTGTTACATAGTTAGACATGTGTCATGGTGGTTTGCTGCACCTATCAACTCATCACCTAGGTATTAGGACCAGCATGCATTAGTTATTTTTCCTAATGCTCTCTCTTCCCCCAACAGGCCCCAGTATGTGTTGTTCCCCTCCCTGTGTCCATGTGTTCTCACTGTTCAGTTCCCACTTCTAAGTGAGAACATGCAGTGTTTGGTTTTCTGTTCCTATCTTAGTTTGCTGAGGATGATGGCTTCCAGCTTCATCCATGTCCATGCAAAGGACATGATCCCATTCCTTTTTATGGCTGCATAGTATTCCATAGTGTATATGTACCACATTTTCTTTACCCAGTCTATCATTGATGGGCATTTGGGGTGGTTCCATGTCTTTGCTATTGTGAATAGTGCTGCAGTGAATATATGTGTGCACATATCTTTGTAACAGAATGATTTGTATCCTTTGGGTATATACCCAGTAATGGGATTGCTGGGTCAAATAGTACTTCTGTTTCTAGACCTTTGAGGAATCGCCACACTGTCTTCCACATTGGTTGAACTAATTTACATTACTACCGACAGTGTAAAAACATTCCTATTTCTCTGTGACAAACGTTTTAAAATTCCCTTTACATACAAAAAATACACATAGACCTCTATACAGTAAAGAATACAGCACATGTTTCAAAGACATGGAAATCATCTTCTGATTAGAGAGGTGTAGCACACTTGAGGAATGGAGACTCTGCCAGGCAGGGAACAACTGTGAGCCCAAAACAACTCAGAGAGGAGAGAGAAGCAGGAGCCCAGAGGCAGGCCCAGGGAGGACAGGAGAACTGAGCTAGAGGTGGTTGCCATTTGCAGAGGTAGAAAAGGAAAAAGTGAAGAATCCTCCTCCCCATTAGTGTGAGTATCACCACATGTGCTATCCTCACCTCTACCTAAAACATCAGTCATGTTTGCTTCCTCCTTCAGGCCCTACCCAGTCATATGTGGATTCCTGGCAGATCACCTCATTCTGATGTCTCTGGCACCTCTCTCATTCTTTCTCTCTTCTCACTGCCACTTCCCCAGGTCATAGCCTTATTGTGTGCCTGAACCATGGCAGAGCCTCCTACCCTGTCTCCTTAGTACTAGGTCCTCACATTTCTGTGCATAATAATGGTTTTGGGTTGGGCTTCCTAGAAGCAGAACCTAAGATGGGGATTCTTGTTCAAGTGATTTACTGGGGAATGCCCTCAAAGAAGGGAGATAAGGAAAGAAGGGGTTGGTGGGAAGAGGAAAAAAACTAAGCCAAAGTGTGATCTGAGTTTGACCCCTCAGGTAAGTTTAGTGGCACTAATTGTACCAAAGCTGGTCCCACTTTGAGACCAGGTAAATAACCTCCCTGTGACTGTTAGCCATTGACTGGGTGGTGGGTTGGGGGTGAGACATGGCATTTATCAGGCAGGGCAGCTCAATCTGTCCAGTGACATTTTTTTTAAAAAAAAGGGGGACACCTCTGAGTTGTTTGCAGAAAAACTTCACAGCAGCTGGGAGATGGGACACCAATGTAAGAAAGGGATTTGGGAAGGGCATCAACAACATCCACTACAATGACCTCCCAAACAAATATACCTGACTGCACCACATCTTTTATTAAAACTGCCAGATGATTCCAGCTGCACTGAGCTGAGGTAGGAGGTGCATAGACCAAATTTTCTCCTTCTAAATGTAAGACCATCACAACAATCAGATCCAAGTCAAATCAGTCGTCCTAATGTCTCTCTGCCCCTCCCACTTACTCTTCTCTTCCTCTCCTTCTCATCCACAGGGATGAAGTAGGCTATTGAGTAGAAGAAATCACCCAGATAATTCCCTTTCCTAATTCATTTATTTTAGAGTGTTAGAGGTGGCATCCTCCAGATTGCCTGTTATGGGTTGATCAAACAAAGCTGACAAGAGCATCCCCTCCTCTGTCACTTTGGCTCTGAAGATGCTGTCACTGAGGCCCTGTTTTCTTGCCTCTAGCTCTGAGGGGCTCAGAGAAGGTGACCTGGCATGTGGGTAGACTGTCAGGCTGTCAAGCGTGACATCCCAGCCCAATGCTCTTTTATCCCACATGTTTAATTGGGCTTCTTCATGATCACAGTCTTCTTAGGAGGGCAAGAGTTAATGCAGTCTGTGGAAATTAGAAGGTGCAGTCAGCTCTGTCTCTGGGGGTCTCAGGACCATGTCAACATGCTAATCTCAGACGAAGACACAGCCTCACACAGGGCTGTCAGACTAGAAACAGAGACAGTGTCAACCAAGCAGAGCTACCATAAAGATGATAGCATGCTACATACAAAAGTGTCTGTGCCCTTCGTTAGGAGGAAAGACCTATCCCAGGGAGGGACAGAGTCCACTGGGAGGGTGGAAGAGAAAGGGGCTTCTTTGTGCAGCTTCAGGGTAGACAGAAAGAAGGCTAGGAGGGGGCCATAGAGGGCGGAAAGCACCTGGTGATATATTCATAGGGTGGAAGACACCAGAGCCAAGCAGGTAGGATGGCTAGTAGAAAGAAATGCCAGGACCCACGAGGTAGTGCCAGGTGGGAAGGGGCTTTGAAGGAAAAGCAGGAGTCTTTGATGGCATCCAGAATCATTGAAAGGGGAGATATTTACCACTGTTCTTTTTCCATCACCTAGCACAGTACCTAGTATCCAGAAGACAATGTAATGAATAAATTAATGGAAAGTGCTGGAAATACAGATAAAGGTGTGGCTGCCATAAGTTATCCTGCTGAGAGTCAACCCCACTTATTACACCACTTACAGGAGAAAATTCTACTCCAAACAAGGCAGAATCAGGCTGTCACTCCCCTAAACCATCAGGCCTGTTCTGAGTCAGAGCCTAGGCCAGCTGCTGGGGGTTCTATAGGCTGACTCCTACCTCCCTTAATGAGGTATGATTGCTAAAGGGAAGCAGCTAATTGCATAATGTTTTATTAATCCTTTCTCTATGAAATATTAATTGTGAGCCTTCACAAATACAAAGATCTGTCTGCTTTTTAATGGCATGGGTTGTGGTCTCTCCAGATAAATAGTTGAAGGTTTTCTGTTGAGAGACCAAGATGACAAGCATGATACCAGATCCTGTGAAAGAAAGAGCAGCTGACAGCCCAAAATACACCAACACGTCAAAAATGCCTCCCTTAGTTAGCTGCTCTGCCCAGAAGCCAAGAACATAAACATCAAATGTTTTATTTTATCCAACTATACCTGTGATTCTCAAACTTTAATGTACTTTTGAATCACTAAGGGATTCTGTTCAAATGCAGATGCTGACTCAGCAGGTCTGGGCTGAGGGCAGAGATTCTGCTTTTCTGACGAGCCAAGGCTGCTGGTTTGCAGACCACACTTGCAGTAGCAAGAAAATCTGCTTTGCGGGATCCCCCGTTCTCCCTTGAGGCTCTGTAAACATGATCTTTGTCCTATTCCATAACTTTCTAACACTTTCGGGTTCTACTCATTCAGGAAGTCAAAGCTCGTTCCTGTTCATTATCGAAAAAACTTCTGTTTAAATTTTTGGAACGATTCTTTTCCTCCAGTGCAGGCTAGAGCTGCCTTTTAGATTAAGGAGGGAGTATGTAGTCTCGTCCTGAGATACACCCCTACCTGAAGTGCATCTCATCAGGGGTTTGGGGACAGGGAAGATAAATGGGGAAGGTGAAGGCTTGTGATCAAAAATCTTAAACAGAAACACAATAGAAATAACACACTTTCCAGGATCAGTGTTTCTCAAATTGATAAAGGGAAAAAAGTGGATCTCAGGGAATGTTGAACTTGTCTGGGAGCCTTCCTGATGCCCAGTGCTCTCATCCTGTTCCTCCCAGCAGAGGCCGTCCTGCACCAAACCCCCACAGAGCCACCAGGTGGTCACAAGGTTGTGTTCTGCACAACTCTGGAGTGCCATGGTCTGAATCAACGTAGCAGCCCTGCTTCATCCTCCTGGAAGCCTGTGTTCTGCTAACACTCACCCTTGTAAAAACCAAAGAGCAAAATTAGCAACAGAATAAGAGCACTAAACTGTATTTCTCAGCTCAGGTTTTGCTCCCATAAAAAGCAGCAGGCACTTCAGCCTCCCTTCACAGCACCCACCAAGGGTGTCTCACACATGTGCATGAATAGTGTTCTCAGCCACCAGAGTCAGTCGTGTTGTTCTTCTCTGTTCCTGTTCCCCACAGTGCTCCCTGCAAACACAGAGCACAGCAGTTCCCCATGTTCGGTGGAACTACGTTGGAGCTTTTGACTGACACTGTAAACTGGGCACAGACCTGCCAGGAAGAGGTCAAAGGACAATCAAGATTGCAGATCCTGGGGTATTCCTCAATCACCTCAACCAGAAATTTCTTCTCAAAAGACGCATTGCTTATATCTCCATGTACATATAACTACACAGTTGACCCGTGAACAACATGGGTTCTAACTGCGTAGGTCCACTTATACTCGAAATTTTTTCAATGAAAGTTACACTTCTGTGCCTGCCTCTCCTGCCTCCCCTTCCACTTTCTCCGCCTCTTCCCCATCTGCCACCACTGAGACAGCAAAACTAAACCCTCCTGCTACCCTTTCTCCTCCCTCTACTCAGCAAGAAGACAACATGGATGACAAAATTTATGATGAACTACTTCCACTTAAAGAATAGTAAACATTCTTCCTTATGATTTTCTTAATAACATTTTATTCTCTCAAAATTACTTTATTGTAAGAATACATATAATACAGCATATAATACATAACATACAAAATATGTGTTAATTGACTGTTTTTTGTATTTTGTCATTGTGTTTCTGTTTTTGGGGGGATTTTTTATTGTTGTTTTTTGTTTTTTGAGACAGAGTCTCACTCTGTCACCCAGACTTGAGTGCAGTGGCACGATCTTGGCTCACTGCAAACTCCGCCTCCCAGGTTCAAGCAATTCTCCTGCTTCAACCTCCCAAGTAGCTAGGACTACAGGTGCACACCACCACTCCCAGCTAATTTTTGTATTTTTAGTAGATACAGGGTTTCACCATGTTGGCCAGGCTGATCTTGGACTCCTGAGCTCAAGTGATCTACCCACCTCGGCCTCCCAAAGTGCTAGGATTACAGGCATGAGCCACCATGCCCAGCTGTTAATTGACTGTTGCTGTTATCAGTAAGGCTTCTGGTCAACAGTAGGCTATTAGTAGTTAAGCTTTGGGGGAATCAAAACTTATACACAGATTTTCAACTGTGCAGGGCATTGGTACCCCTAATCCAATTAGGGGTCAACTGTATACGTATGCCCACACAGACATATATACATATATATTTGATTAATGTTTTTCTCCCCCACGGGATGGTAAACTCTAAAGAAGCAAGACTATTTTTCTTTGGTTCACTATTGTTATTCAGCACCAAGCACATTGCCTGACACAGGGTAGGTGCTTAACCAATTCTTGAGTGAAGAAACAGATAAGTGAATTTGTTGAATAAGTAACTTTCCACATTCAGCAAGTCTCATCCACTCTGAACTTCTGTTTCCTTACCTGGAAAGAGATCAGAGTTTCTACTTCAGATGGTTGCCAGGAAGCTAACCTCTGTCTATAAATGTGCCTAGCATAGGACTTTGTACCGAGTAGACTTTCAAAAAATATTTGTTTTCCTGTTATCTATATAATGATGGTAAAGTGACATTAATTGCAAATCTTACATAGTGTTTATTAAATGCCGACTAGGACCTAACCAAGCACTTTTTTCTCTTAGTCTGCACAATTCAGCAAATGTCCCCTCCTCTGTGATGCCTTCCCCAGCCACTGCCCCATTCTCAGGCACATTATTTTCACACCCTCAGTGCTACCTGGGAGCTTGATGAACACCTCTACTAGAGCACTTACCACATCCTCCTATACCCAGATCTTTATGACTGTGACCTCCCTGAGGACAGGGCCTTATCCTTTGTACCTCTGCAGGCCCCGTGACTTGAGTAAATGAAGGAATGACTAGATGAAGAAAGAGTCCCATGCGTCTTCTCTGCTCTCTTTTCCACTAACTTTTCAGGTTGAGAAACAATGCTTACCCATTTTGAGCAAGGGCTTTGATATCCTACACTCCTGAACTTGAACTTGAACCTAGGATCAAATCATTACTATTTAAGTGACTTTAGACAGCTTCTTAACCACTCTACACCACCACTTTCTTGTATGTAATGTGGGATGAATAACACCTCTCAGAGAGGTTTGGGAAATTCAGTCTGATAATAAGTGGTGAAAACAATGTTGGTCACTTATTTAAAACTCCATCATATGTAAAAACAGTATTATTTTTACCTCAAATACTAATGTATACTAAGATGTGAATGGTAAACGAGTTGTCATTTTGCTTTCACTCCCAGAGTATTTATAAAATTCACCTGAGATATCCTGATGTGTTTATCCTGAATTAAATGTTTCCTTAGTCTTAACAAATAAATCAAGAATAGTGAAATTAAAGATACTTAAAGTATTTTGGAACTGTGGCCTTGGGGAAACATCCATGAATGTCACTAACACTTCTTATTCTGGCAATAGTGTTAATGTACTCATCATCAAGTGTTGTCAAAGCCCATACTTCACCAGTAGAGAAGGAGCTGAGCGGCGTGAGGGATGGATACAAAGATTCAGCAATGTGATTCTTGCCTTCAAGGAGGTTTAAGGGAAGATAGAAGACCAACACCAATAGACTCATTTCACATCTCAGGCATACTGAACCAGCCATTCACTCAGCTGCTTCCTCCTCTGAGCTCTCCTAGTGCTAGTATGTGTGTGTGTGTGTGTGTGTGTGTGTGTGTGTGTGTGTGTATAACAGCATATGTTTAAAATTAACTTTAAAATTTTATTAGCCAGCCTGGCATGGTGGCTCATGCCTGTAATCCCAGCACTTTGGGAGGCTGAGACAGGCAGATCACCTGAGGTCAGGAGTTTGAGACCAGCCTGACCAACATGGTGAAATCCCCCATCTCTACTAAAAATACAAAAATTAGTCAGGTGTGGTGGTGTGCGCCTAGTCCCAGCTACTTGGGAGGTTGAGGCAGGAGAATTGCTTGAACCCAGGAGATAGAGGTTGCAGTGAACTGAGATCATGCCATTGCACTCCAGCCTGGGCAACAACAGCGAAACTCCATCTCAAAAAAAGAGAAAACTGTATTAGCCTCCACTTAACTTTGCACTTACCAGGTGCCAAACACTGTTCTAAGCCCTTCAAATATTTTAACTCTTTAACCTTCTCACCAACCCCTCTGAAATAAATATCATTAATATACTTCATTTTACAGATGGGGAAACTGTGGCACAGAGAGATTAGGTAGCTTCCCAAGACCACACAGCTAGCAAATAATATCGCCAGGATGCACGTGCTCACCACTGTACCACCCTGCCTTTGCCTACACAGCTGCCACTTCTGATAAATGTTGATGACAATGATGATGATGATATTAATAACACATGACAAACTCCTCATAGGCAACAAGTCTTAATGAAGACTTTTAGATGTTCTCAGCATTGAAAAGATAATGATGTCTCCATCTCTAGCCATCATTAAAATTAAAAATTACAGTACTTAATGAAAATATATCACAAAAATTTCATGTATACTGAAATTAAAATAGCTTTTCTCCAGATGTTATTATTGCAAAATTCTGGAGGAGTTTATCCAAGCTGAATCTTTTGCAACATTTTTTCCATGCTACTACTTGGCTAAGGACCTAAATACTTCTTTTGTCTAAGGTGCCTCTCAAGCCTGGGGACAGTAGTCCACTTTTTAGGGCCCGGTAAAGGACCTCACATGTTCCTTCTCTATAAAGATTTGTTGAATGAATGCTTAACTATTTCTTCCTCTATCTGGCTTACCAGATAAAATTCAGACTTCCTAATTAAATTAGAATCTCACATAAACAATGAATCCTGTGTAATATTTGACTGGGTATCCTGTATTTTTATTAGCTAAATCTGGCAACCCTACCCTCTAGATATAAGAGGAATTCAGAGAAGGGAGAGAAAGTGTGGCTTGGAATAGAAAAACAGGCTGCATGGAAGACAGAGAAATTGAACCACCTCAAGAAGGGAACATAAAATACATGCTAATGCACCCCCTGGAATTGTGCAACCCAGTTGTCTAGCAGATGGAGGGCATTCCTAGCAGGCAAGCCAGCATGACTAAAGGCCTAGAGGCTGAAGTGAGGTGGCAGAGTAGAGGACAGTGAGAAGGACAGCTGCCCAGACGCATACAATCCAGTATTTCCAAACATCTTCCAGTTCCTCAACGGCCATGCCCCTCCATGTTCTCATGACCATTGAACCTTTCTGCATGTAGGTCCTTCTGCCTGGAACTCCTTCCCCTCCTCTCTGTCTGGCTACCTCCTTGTGCACTAGAGTTATGGTATGTCCACTGATTCGCCTCCGCACCAAATCCTTATGTGTTGATCTTAACAAAACTTTAAATGCTTGTGTGTCTTTCCTACAACCTTCCAGCATGTCTCCACTGATAGGTAAAGGAAGTTGAAGATGAATTTGTGATAAATACATTTGGCCATCCTTTGGGGTTCTGCCCGCATCCGTGTGAAGTACGCTAACTCCATGTCTGCCTTGTAGAGCTGTGGTCAGAAGTCATCTACTGGGGGAATATCCCTGTTCTCCAGACATAAAACAGGGCAATGGGCTTCAGTACCATCCTGGGAATTCTTCAAAAATGTCTCCTCCCATATGGGTTTAATAAGCCCAAGATCTGATATCAGATGGAGCACGGAAGGGTGAAAAAGTACACAGCAAGAGACTCTTGCTTGTGCTGTGGTTCTGCTAGCTACTTCCAAGCCTCTTTTCTTGATTCATTCACTGCTTATCTAACCTCATTTTTCTCATGCAATATACACCCCACATTGGGAAATGTACCCTCTCCCACCTCTCTAAAGTCTTTCCACCAATAAGGCTCAACACAGGCCCGACTTCGGTAGGGACTTTACTCCAGCCAGCACATATCTTTTATTTCTCTAACCTTGTCAGCATTTATTTTGAAATACATTCTATGAATAATTTCTTAGTATATTCTGTTGGTATGCATATAGTAAATGCTAGATAAACAATAACTATTAGCATCAAAATCATGCTGTTAGAATTAGTATTCTAACAAACAGTAGGCTCATCAAGAGTAGGAATCATAAGTTTTCTTCCTTTCATACACCCCAGAGAACTTACCCCAGGGCTGTGCAGACACTAAGTGTCCAGAAAACACTTCTCTAAATATGTATTGTCTACAAAAGTTATTGTTGTAGAATGAAACTGAGGAGCCATAGAAATGGTTTCCCTGTTGTAACAGCTATCTCAAAGATGTCTTTAAAATGCTGTCCATTGCCCTGGCCCTATCTGAGGACCACATGGTTTATTCCAGGAGAGACGCTGTAATGGATGGAAGGTATGTTTCTGCTGAGTTAGGGGTTATCATGTTCCCTGCATCGAGGCACCAGATTGATGGGATATGCCTTTATGATTTATAATACACTAATCTCACTGGAGAGTGAAGCACAATTAATCTTAGAATCTTGCAGCTTAACAACTTTAGAACCTTCCCTATGTACTCAGCCTGCATAGCAAATGTCTGTGCCTCCCCCAGACACTAGGACTAGGACAACTGGGCACTGAGAACACAAAAACACCCTTCTCTGCAATAGGATGCTATGGCAAATGTCTTCTTTAGACTTTCTATGATATTTATGAGAAAACAAATTATATAATAGGAACATTTTAAATTAGAGTCACAATGTTACAAGTCCAATAATATCATTAAGCATATATAAAATCAAAACTAAATACACACTTGATGTCTCAAAAATGTAAGTAATCATCTTCCTTTACTAATCAGAGTGCTGCTGAGATCCAAGAAGCAGCAGATTCCCAAGCAACTAAAACAGATATTACAAGGTCTGTGCACTGATTATCATCCTGTTTGTGAGACAGTCCCTCGTGTCATGCCCAAAGTATATTTGCTTTTACTTTGTATATAATTCCAGCAATCTATGTTGTCTAAATTCTGAGCCTTCACTAAATGCAAAGAAGGACTACAACAAGCAAACACAGTAATAGCTGTAATAAAGGGAGACTAAAGAAAACCTACTCACAAGGAAAAAAGAGAGAAATTAAAACTATATATGACAAAAAAAGTGATGCTTTACAGCCTCTTCATATGAAAGTCAACACCCTCCACTCCTTCAATGGAAGAACCATATTTTAGTACAATATAGTCATAATAATCCCTATTCTCCAACCATTCACACACAGTTAGTTCCCTTTTTTTTTTTTTTTTTTTTGAGATGGAGTCTTACTCCGTCGCCCAGGCTGAAGTGCAATGGTGCAATCTCGGCATCCCGATTCAAGCAATTCTTCCGCCTCAGCCTCCCGAGTAGCTGGGACTATAGGCACCCACCACCACACCTGGCTAATTTTTTGTATTTTTAGTAGAGACGGGGTTTCACGGTGTTAGCCAGGATGGTCTTGATCTCCTGACCTCATGATCTGCCTGCCTCGGCCTCCCAAAGCGATTGAGCCACCATGCCCAGCTGGTTCGTTCTTTAAGCACCAAGAAAGCAAGAAATATGTTAATATTTAGGGTTTTCTTCTAAAATGGTTCAAATGGAAAGGACTGGTGCTTAAAGTTTTAACTCAGAGCTAGCTAAAATAATTATTTAACTTTCTGCATAGCCAGAGTCATGTGGGGTTTGTTTGTTTTTGTAATCTGTAATCTATTTTATTATTAAGTGGGGGAAGAACTCTTCTAAGGACTCTCAAACCCCAATTCTTCAGTGTTTCACAACAGTAAAAACCGAATATGATAGATAATCTTAAAATCATCTTAGGGGCTTCTGGTATGTATATGGCTGCACATATCAGCTTATGTATCCACTTTCTCTATAAAAACACATAAAAGGAGTAACAAGAAATGAAAAAAAATCCAGAAACTATTTTCAGTGAAACAAGAAGAAAAATATAGTCTACAGCCTCCCAAATGTGCTTAAGAGTTGATTAAAAAAAAAAAAAAAAAAAAAGGCAACTGAAATCAGACAAAAACCACATGGGAAGAAAAAGAAAGGAAGTAAGACTGAGTTGCAAGAGAACTTAGTGATGGCAGAGCTGAAAAGCCGGGTTGGGCAGGGAACTCCTGAAGGCAACTGGCTCACCCTGAAGTGTGTAAATGACATATCCTATTTGCAACAAGGTGCAGGAGCTGAAGGAAACAATTCATAGGTGGAACCTCTGGAGTTCAGAAAAACAGAGGAGGAAGAGTAACAAAGAATGATACAGATGAACCATATTTCCAGCAACCAGTCTTTTTCATAAACAGTAGACAAAGAGAATGCTTTGAGTTGAGATGCACTCCATCAGAGACCTTATTTAAATAGCTGGAACTAAAGACTTCAAGTTAATGATAAGTGATTTTTTTTAATGAACTAACATAGTATATACACAAAGTAACTATTAGGTGAAAATTCAAAAAGAGTTACAAAATTTACCAAAATACGAACAAAATTTATCCCAAAAAAAATGCTGCTAAAAGCAAAAAAAAAAAAAAAAAAATACACATAACATTTCACCACGAATTTTTAAATGCCAGAATCAGGGAATTTGTAGCAAGAAAATAGGAAGGAAATGAACTGTGAGCCAGCAGAACTCTAGCAAAAAGTAGAAAACCATCAGAGAAATGAAGACAAAATTGGAAAGTATATAAGGTAGACTATACATTATAGAAAGACAGTAATATTAAGGACAGATGAAGAAATACAATCGGCGGGTACGGTGGCTCATGCCTGTAATCCCAGCACCTTGGGAGGGCCGAGGCGGGCAGATCACGAGGTCGGAAGATCGAGACCATCCTGGCTAACATGGTGAAAACCCGTCTCTACTAAAAAAATACAAAAAATTAGCCGGGCGTGGTGGTGGGTGCGCTGTAGTCCCAGCTACTCGGGAGGCTGAGGTAAGAGAATGGCGTGAACCTGGGAGGTGGAGCTTGTAGTGAGCAGAGATTGCGCCACTGCACTCCAGCCTGGGAGACAG
The DNA here is from genome assembly GCF_043159975.1 of Macaca nemestrina. NCBI lineage: Eukaryota > Metazoa > Chordata > Mammalia > Primates > Cercopithecidae > Macaca > Macaca nemestrina. The sequence continues at coordinate 43,400,990 of NC_092126.1, forward strand.
AGCGAGACTCTGACTCAAAAAAAAAAAGAAATACAGTCAAAAGGAAATGAAATAAAGATAGAATTAAAGTGAATTAGAGAGGAAAATGACAGCTACAATAGCAAAGGAGATCCAAAATACTTAGAGAAGAAAACAGAAACCTTTTTTTTCTTTTTGTTTTGTTTGTTTTGAGACAGGCTCCCTCTGTCACCCAGACTGGAGTGCAGTGGCATGAGCTCAGCTCACTGCAACCTCCACCTCTCAGGCTCAAGCAATCCTCCCACCTCAGCTGAGTAGCTGGGGCTATAGGCACACGCCACCACACCCCGCTAATTTTTTTATTTTTTTGATAGAGATAGGGCTTTGCCATGTTGCCCAGGCTGTTCTCAAACTCCTGGGCTCAACTGATATGCCCTCCTTGACCTCCCGAAGTGGTGAGATTAAGGCATGAGCCACCATGTCCAGTCAGCTCCACATATTAAAAGGGCGTAACATGGACCAGAGAAAAATGAGTTAGAATAGTCAACAATGAGACATATCCTGTGAAAGTTGGAGACAAACAGAGAGAGCACAGGGAAGAGAGAGAGTGAGTGTGCAAGGGATGAAAGAAGGGAGGGAGAGAAAGAATTCTCTCTGGGAATTGAAACCATTGCAGCGGTGGCACATGCCTGTAATCCCAGCTAATTAGATGGATGAGGCAGGAGGATTGCCAGAGCCCAGGAGTTTCAGGCTGAAGTGAACTGTGATGGTACCACTGCACTCCCGCCTGGGCAATAGAGCAAGACCCCGCCTCAGGATAAAAAAGAAAGAAAGAAAGAAAGAAAGAAAGAAAGAAAGAAAGAAAGAAAGAAAGAAAGAAAGAAAGAAAGAAAGAAAGAAAGAAAGAAGAAAGAAAGAAAGAAAGAAAGAAGAAAGAAAGAAGAAAGAAGGAAAGGAAGGAAGGAAGGAAGGAAGGAAGGAAGGAAAGGAAAGGAAGGAAGGAAGGAAGGAAGGAAGGAGGGAAGGAAGGGGGGAGGGAGGGAGGGAGGGAGGGACGGAATTTCCTGTGAGTATCCAAACAAAGAAATAAGCCATTAAATAAGGAAAAGATTCAAACATGTCTTACATTTTTCCAAAGCAACATTCAAAATAAGAAGATTATGTAATTTACATCTACAAGATAGCCAAAAAAAAAAAAAAAAAAAAAAAGGGACTTGTGAGGCAAGGATTTTATAGCCAGCAAAAAATTTCATCTCAAAAGCAAACTAGCAATTGTGAAATGTTTGAACTTAAGTAATATTGTCCCATGATCTTTTCCTGAAGAATCTATAAGAGGGCAAACAACAGCCAACCAGGAGATAATAGTGGAAACAAACTGTAGCAAAAGGAGAGGTAGTGAGCACTGTATACCGTAACTGCAAAATTAAGATTAAACAAAGCTGGAGATTGGGACAACAGATAGAATGTAAATGTTATATGCTCTGACAATGTATAAATGACACAACTAATGAAAAATGGAAGGGAGAAAGGTTAGGGAAGATGAAAAGTTGAGTAGATTTGCAGATTATTGAATTTGTAATAGTGGAAGCAAAAGAAAATATTTGATTGAAAGCTGTCAAACCCAGTAAGAAATGTATGTAAACATCTTTAAAAAGACAATGGTAAAAACTGAGGTAACTAAAATTGGGTGGTGGAAAAAAGAGGGGAGGTTAGCAAAATGAAGCACATTTGTTGTACAATTATTCATACAAAAGAATTAGTCAATACTGTCTAGAAAAGTAGAACACCAGCAATATTATACAAAGTTATAAATATTGTCATGAGAACAAAAATATAAAACTAAATATCAGAAGTGCAATTGTTTTAAAAGGCAAAGAAAACTCATTATGTAAATAAAGACTTGCTAAAACACAGTAAAAGAGAAAACATTAAATATTATGCCATACTGAGATCAAATAGATGCTATATTAATAAATGTAAATGGGCTTTACCTACCTATTATAAATATATTTCAGGTTAAATTACAAAGCAAAACTAAACCCTCAGTTATATAAAGAGAAATACAAAACACAAAGTGATTCAGAAAAGTTGTATAAAAAAGAATGGGCAAAGATAACAGGAAAATACAAACAAATAGCAAAAAAAAAAAAAAAGCAGAGGGCATGATCTAAATATCAGACAAGGCTAAATTCAGGACATACAGCATTAAACAATACAAAGGGCAATTTTTACAAGGCTAAAGGGTGCAACTCTCAATGAGTAGGAATAGTTCTAAATATCTATGCGATAAGACATAGAAGCAACAGTCAAAAAACAGTGATTATAGCAGTTATAAGGAAAAATAGGCTTTAATAAAAACAGACTGGCAGTAGGAAGACTTTAATTCCTCTCTCCCAATCTATGACAGATAAAGTAGATAAAGTGAAAAGACAGCTCATAGAATGGGAGAAAAGCTTTGCAAATCATATATCTGATAAGAGACTTGTATATAGAGCATGTATATTCATATATATATATATATACACACTTAAAACTCGACAACAAAAATACATATAACCCAATTTAAAAATGGGCAAAGGATATGAACAGACAGTTCTCTAAAGAAAATATACTAATGGCCAATAAGCACGAGAAAATACACTCAACATCATTAGCCATCAGAGAAAGTCAAATCAGAACCACAATGAGATAACCACTTCGCACTCACTAAAATGGCTAAAATCAAAAGGCAAATGATTACGAAGTGTTGATAAAGATATGGAGAAATTAGAACCCCCTTACATGGCTGGTGCAAATGTGAAATGATGCAACTACTTTGAAAAACAGTCAAAGGTTAAAGTTAAAGGTTTAGTCAGTTAAAGTCAAAAGGTTAAAGCCACCACATGATCAGCAATTCCATTCCTAGGTATATACGTACAAGAGAATAAAAAACATATGTTCGTAAAAAAGCTTGTACACAAATATTCATTGCAGCTTTATTCATAATGGCCAAAAAGTGGAAATAACCAAACGCCTGTCAACTGATAAATGGATAAATATAATGTGGTATAGCCATATAATGCAATAGTATTGGATGATAAAAATAAACTAATTCCAGTACTGATATATACTGATACATGGATGAACCTTGAAAACATTAAGCTAAAGTGAAAAAGCTAGTCATGAAAGACCACATATTATGTGAGTCCCTTCATATGAAATGTCCAGAATAGACAAATCCATAGAGACAGAAGGTAGATTTGTGGTTGCCTGGGGATGAGGGGCTTGGGGGGAAATGGGAAGTTACTGCTAATGGGAATGAGTTTGTTTTTGTGTGTCTGTGTGGTGAAAAATATGTTCCAAAATGGATTATCATGACGGTTGTGCAACTCTGTGACTATACTAAAAACGCTGAGTTGTATACTTTGAATGAGTGAATTATTTGGTATATGAATTATATCTCAATGAAGCTGCCACTGAAAATAACAATAGTATGGAGCCTGGAAGTGGGGATGCTGTAGCAGGATTTTCCAGCTCAATAACACTACTTTCTTTTTCTTTTCTTTGAGACAGTCTCACTCTGTCACCCAGGCTGCAGTGATGTGGTGCAATCTCAGCTCACTGCAACCTCCGCCTCCTGGGTCCAAGCAATTCTTGTGCCTCAGCCTCCCGAGTAGCTGGGACGACAGGCACATGCCACCACAGCCGCCTAATGTTTTTGTAGTTTAGTAGAGACGGGGTTTCCCCATGTTGCCCAGGCTGGTCTTGAACTCCTGAGCTCAGACAATCCTCCTGTCTCGTACTCCCGAAGTGCTAGGATTACAGGCATGAGCCACTGTGCCCAGTCTTCAATGAGACTACTTTTAGATGCTTTGTAAATTGTTTCAAGTCATTGGAACATTACAAAAATAGTGGAATCACTTACATTGGCTCACAAATCAATCAGGATAGAGGTTTAATAAAGAAATGTGAGAAGTCAGGGGAATGCGAACAACCTATTTTTAGCCTGATGCTGAATATGGGATATTGTTTTACTCTTACATTGTCAGTTACTTGACTCAAACTAATATTAAAATAATTTTGGTGCCTCATCACAGCAACTGGCCCAATAAGTGAGCTTAGATTTGACACTGTCTGGAGATAATCCTCAGAGAATGTGATTGGAAATTCACTCAACAATCAAGTTAAAATCATTGGAGGATAAAGATGGTGTTTATTGACCAGTCAGGAGGCCTGGATGAGCCCACATCATGTATTGTCTTCAACAAATGACCTCCTTCAGTGGAAAAGTTTTGTTCATCAAAGTGGGGATAAAGGGGAAAAAAAGAGAGAGGGAGAAGTATAGAGAAAACCATCTGATTCAGAGATGTAGGTGTTCCAGCAAGACGGGCAACCTGGTGTGTTTTCCTGTCTCTGACCTCCCCACTGTGCCCTACCCCAGCCCCAGCCCATCTTCACTGCTCCCTTCCCCCTGCTGCTTCTGAATACTCACCTACTGGTTGGTGGCTGGAAAAAAAAACAAAACTGAAATGTCCCTTCCTACACCATTTGTATTTTCCCAGATGTCTTTGAAAGACACCAAAGTTTTGGAGAGCCAGAGTAATGAATTCCCAATGTACATTTACTAACCCCTTGGCCAGCAGTTGGGAGGAGAGGGTTCCTAAGCCTGTGTCTCATGCCCACAAAGATCACTCAGAGGCCCCATGCCCTCTGCCTTCTCCCTGGGCCGAGCTTAGCAAATTCACAAAATATTTGCCCAGTGCTGTTTTCATGTCTGTTACCTGTTCCCTGAGGAAGAAGAACATATCTTTCATCTCTGTATTCCTAGTGCCAAGAGCACAGGTCTTAACAACTGCCTTCTAAATGCATGTGTTAGTTAATGCATGCAAGTTTTAGATCATTTGAGGTTTTTTTGTGCTTCATGCTCAAGAGACATCTATTGGATCTCAGGGAAGTATGGTAGCAAAAGTACAGGGCTGTTATTCAGGCGGTGCACTGCAGGCCATCCAGTCTGTTGATGAGATGGAGAAAGGCCTGGAGCCCAGCTCTCCTGATGTCCAGTGTAAAGCTTTTCTCGTGTCACTGTGCTGTTTGCCCAGGTGGCAAAGCTCAAATGAAATGTAGGAACAGGACACAGTGCAACAGGTCAGAAGGGGCCAAGGCATCCCTCCATGAGCCAACAACCTATGGAGGGAGTCAATGAGCACCTGCCTGAGCCCTGACCCCAGCCCTTTTTGAGGAACTCTCACTTATACAAGTTGCATCCCCTCCCTAAACCTCAGTTTATCCATCTGTACGATGTGTGTATAGGACCAGAGGATCTCAGAGGTTTCTGTCTGCTCTAATTGTTTCAAATACAGAGACTGACTAGAAAAAAGCAATTATAATCAACAGGACCACCTCTCATTAGCACCTGTAGATAATCCAAAATGCTTGGTGCAAGTGGTTGGCTGGGTAAGATACTAGAGGGGAACCTCCTTAGCAAAGAGAAGAGAGAAAAGTGTCACTGGTTGGCACTGCCTGATGCCATGTCATTTCTGTCTCAAATGGAAAAGAAAAGGGAAAAAAGTTGCATTTGGTTAACTATAAGGCTGCTTGCCCCTGACTGCCCACCTACCCATTCCTGGGAGGTTTGCTGCAGAGGAGTTCACACCAGCACAGCAGGCCAGGACCTTGGAGGTAAGGCAAATTCAAGGATTAATTCTGATCAGGGATTCTTTGAGTACACATCACCCGTCAAAACTGAGAAGCTGCCCTGTGGTCAGAGAAAGGGAACAGGCCCTGAAAGCCTACTTGAGTAACTCCTGGAGATACCATGGTCCACCAGAATCAGGAATTTCTCCATGATTTTTAGTGAAAATTGGCCACAAGACACTGAGTCATTCCACAGATCTCCTCCTAGCTCTGCCCAGGATCTCCACAGACAATTAAAGATGTTCCAAGCACAGGAACCCCAAATCCTCTGAGCCTATGGAGACAGATGGGGCCACATAAACAGAAATGCCTTAAAGTTCACTGGCTCCTGTTACCCCCAGCCTACTCACACAGAAACTCCAAACCACTGCAAAGTTACCCTTGAGTGGCTCTGGTGCTCTCAGGGGCTATATTCTACGTGTTCCCCAACACCAGGTATCTGACTGTAGGCACATGTCACTGCTGCCCTGTGGACATCCACCAGACACATGCCAGCTATCCACCAGCCAGCACAGCACAAGCAGGGAAACCAAGAGTCCAGCTCATGCCTGGCTGCTTCTTTTCTTAGATAAATTCCTTCCAGCTATTTTCTCCATTATCCATGTGGTCAAAGGCTAACAAAGTGCAACCTGCAACAAATGAATCTCAACTAGATACTCTTCTCAAGCTCACATGTCATGGGATTCCACAGTAAGTCCTCTTCTAGTGTCAAGTCTGTCCAACCAGGGCTTTCATGATTTTGCTCTCCTCTTCCTATGTCTTATCCACTGGGAAATTGCAGAAGAGAAACAATATGACAATGAGATGTAGACACCATGGATATGGCACTACACAGGACTCCTGAGGCTTGCAGGACTTCAGGAGTATGTTCCTGGTGCTGACTCTCACATCCATTGACCTAGTGCCTCACACCTCTCTGAACCTCCGCTTCCTTGTTGGTAAGTGATAAATGATATCACACTGCATCTGCCCATTGTGAGGATGACATGAGACAATATATGTTAAGTCATTAGGAGTCAGAATATGGAAAACCTCATGTCCTAGATGTGTGCTGACAATGGTAATATAATGTAAGCCACATATGTAATTCTAGATTTTCTTTTTTCTTTTTTTTTTTTTTTAGACAGAGTCTCGCTCTATCGCCCAGGAGTGCAATGGTATGATCTCAGCTCACTGCAACCTCCACCTCCTGGGTTCAGGCGATTCTCCTGCCTCAGCTTCCCAAGTAGTTGGGACTACAGGCATGTGCCACCACACCCAGCTAATTTTTTGTATTTTTAGTAGAGACAGGGTTCCACCATGTTAGCAAGGATGGTCTCGATCTCCTGACCTCATGATCCACCCGCCTCAGCCTCCCAAAGTGCTGGGATTACAGGCGTGAGCCACCACACCCAGCCAGTAATTCTAGATTTTCTGATAGCCATGTGTGATGGTTAGTTTTATGTGTCAATTTGGCTGGGTTAAGGGATACCCAGATAGCTGCTGAAACATTATTTCCGGGAATGTCTGTGAGAGTGTTTCCAGAAGAGATTAGCAGTTGAATCAGTAGACTGAGTAAAAAGGATACATCCTCTCCAATGTAGGCAGGCATCACCCAATTCACTGAGGGCCCAGAGAGAACAAAATAGGCAAAGGAAGAATTCACTCTCTCTTCTGGGGCTGGGACATCCATCTTCTCCTGCCCTCAGACATCAGAACTCCAGGCTAAGAGGCCTTCAGATACTGGAACTTACACCAGCAGTGCCCCAGTTTCTTAGGCCTTCGGCCTCGGATTAAGAGTTGTACCATCAACTCTCCTGCTTTCCAGGCCTTCAGATTCAGACTGAATTACTCCACTAGCTTCCCTGGTGCTTCAGCTTGCAAATGGCATGTCAAGAGACTTCTCAGCCCCCATAATCATGTGAGACAATTCAAAATATAAATCCTCCAATATATCCATATCTATCTATTGATCCTATTGATTCTGTTTCTCTGGAAAACCTTTATATACCATGTTAAATTTTTTAGTAAAAAAAGTATTAATTTTAATAATATTTTCTTTAACCCAATATATAAATTATGATTTTGACATGCAATTAAATAAAACTAATGAGATTTTTTTTTCCTTTTGTGCTAGCTCTTAGAAATCCTGTATTTATTGTACACTTATCACACATCTTAATTCAGACTGGCCACATTTCAGACACTCAATAGCCACATGTGACCAGAGGCTGTGGTATTAGACAGCTTTAGACTGAAGTTAGACTTCATTCTATGAACAATGGAGAGCCATGATGGATTTTTCCTAGAGGAGTGAAATGCACAAGGCAGTTTAAGGAGCATTCATCTGGCCTTGAGCTCGGGGCAGAGCTGTTCTGCCTCAGTGGTCCAGTCACTAGACCGAGAGACAGCAGCTCTATTTTCTGTCTCCCTGGCACCTACACAGGGTCTGACAGAGAGTCCTTGGTAATTTGATTGGATGAAACAACCAATCAACAAATCAGCAGGCACTGCCTGAATCTGTAAGGCAAGTTAAAGTGAAGGGTCAAGATAAGTCTGAAGGTCGGAGCCTGGGATAGGGGAAGAAAGACAGGAGAGGAGGATGGGAAATAAACAGGCTGGATGAGGAACTGAGAGTAGAGGGCAGGATGACTTTCAATTTAGACCTGTAGTACTAAACATGACAGGAGGCTACTGAGACTAAATGACTGGTTTAGGGAGAATGTAGAACTGGAGCACAGAAGATGCAAGTCACTCAGCAATCTTTGGGTAGCTTGGAGGTACCAGGCATGCTCTCAGCCACAGAGAATGAAGCAGACATGGTGAAGAAATTAGATGACAGTGGTTTAAATGCATGTGACAGCTAGAGAAAAAATTCAAATTCACATGGATGCTCCATGTCTCAGATGCTTGGACTGGCTGGGAGGGTGTGGCTGGAGATGGGAAAGACCATTTGGAGAAGCTGTGAGGAGCCAGGCTTTAAATGGCCCCATATTTGCTGAAGCAGGCAGGGCATCCTTGACCAGCAGGGCCCTGGTCAAACAGTCTGCACTTCATTATCCAACTGCATTCTCGGGGGATCTGAGGGTGAGACTGCTCAGCAAAAGCAGCTGCTTTCACTTTAAACAGTTTCAGCTCAAAACCTGCGGCATGCGAGCTCTCTGTGTGACACTGTTAATGAAGAAGAAAGTCTCCCAGGAGCTCAAGAAAATAAAAATAATGAAAATAAAAGGCTTTGACACTCATCCAAAAAAAACTTTGCTCCTCAATAGTTGCAACATCTATGAGAAAAAGTGTCGAGGAAAGGAAAGGTCAGGGTAATGAGTGAAAGGAGCACACATTCCAGGATTTTAGCATGCTCAGAGAGCCACCCACGACAGGCACCATGGCCTTCCAACCCAAACTAACAATTTCCTAAATTATGCAGCCCAGCTGCTCATGCTAACTCCAGAAATCCTCCTTGGGGAAAAGCAGAAGTAAACTGCATATTGCTATGACTAAGAGATAAAAGGTGCACATTCTCATGATCACAAAGATGGACCTCAAAGAAGTTCTGTGGACATTCTCTCCTTCGAGTCTCATAAGAACACCTTAAATCACACTGGTTAAACATCACTAACCAGATTGGACAGATGAGAACATTGAGACTCAGAGGGGTTAAATAACTTGCTCAAAGATAATATATTTTTCTGCTGCAAGTAAAGTAAACCGAGCCCCCAAAAAGAAGAAATAGATTAACAGGCATAATCAGGACGGGCTGGGAAAACTGGGCTTAAGAGCAATAGAACCCAGGGATTCTAGCACCATCAGGACTCCCTCATTCTCTGCCTCTTGTTTCTGCTTTTCCGGCTTTGTTATCTCAGGCCAACTGCCTCAGAAGCTCCAAGCTAAAACCCTTTGTATTAGTCTGTTTTCACATGGCTATAAGGAACTACCCTAGACTGGGTAATTTATAAAGAAAAGAGGTTTAATTGACTTGCAGTCCTGCATGGCTAGGGAGGCCTCAGGAAACTTACAACCATGGTAGAAGGGGAAGCAGGCACCTCTTACAAGGCGGCAGGTGGGAGAGAGAAGCCCAGGGGAAACTGCCATTTATAAAACCATCAGATCTCCTGAGAACTCACTTACTAGCATGAGAACATCATGGGAGAAACTGCCCCCATAATCCAATTACCTCCCTCCCTTGATATGTGGGGATTACAATTTGAGATGAGATTTGGGTGAAGACACAGAACCAAACCTATCACCCTTATAGCCTCACACATAACAAGAAAAGAAAGTCTTTTCTGCCAGCTCCAGGTAGCAGAACCTTGGAGAGCATTCTTGTTGGCCAGATTGGGCCACAACTGTGGCTATAGGCACGGGAAACCATCAATGGCCCTGGATGTGTTTCTAGACTAAGTAAGGGGGATGGGGACCAGGCAACGAAAAACAGTAGCCTCTGTGGTCACTGTTAGGAAGGCCACAACAAACAGACCAGGAGGCAGGCCTTCCAACTTGGACCTCATCCATTATTACTGACTCAATGAGTGCATGTATATTGCAGTAGGTACCTAGCAAGGACCAAAACAGATGTGGTCCCTGCCCTTATGTCACAAAATTGAATGAGAGAGGCAGAAGATAAACAGGTAAAGAGACAGAACAGTAACTGCTAATTGTAACAAGTGCCATGAAGGAAGGCAACAGGGTGAAGTGAAAAAATAAAAACTAGGCAGTTGTTCAAATGGGATGTTTAGAAAAGCTCAGAAGAGGGGCCATTTGAGTTGTGATCAAAAACTTAAAAGAAGCCAGCCAAAGAGAGTGAGGGGTAAACTGTTCCAGGCTCAGTGAAGGAGCTCTGTGTAAGAGGCCTTGAAACAGGAAAGACCCTGGCCCCATGTTGGGAAATAAATAGAAAAATAGGATGCAACATACTAGTGAGAGGAGAGTGGAAAGATCTGCACCTAGGGAGCAGGCAAGGTCCAATTACACAGTGCATGGCATGCCCTGGAAAGGAGTTGACATTTTACTCTAAGGCAATGCAAAGCCACTCAAAGATCTTTAAGCCTCAGAGTATAATGAAATTATTTGTGCTTTTAAAAATTTATATGTGGAGAATAATTTGGAGGGTAGCAAGGGTGGAAAGAGAGGGACTGGGTAAGAGGCTGTGATTGTTGTAATCCAGCAAGAGTTAATGTGGCTGAAACTACAGTAGTGACTGTGGAAGTGGAAAGACTGGGAAGATGAGAAGTACATTTAGAAGGAGGAAAGAAACAGGGCTTATAGAATCAGATGCTTGGTTTGAGGGAGAAAAAAGAATAAGAGAGGACTTTCTGTACTGAGCAGGTGGCTGAATGGTGAGGTGGTCATTTCCTGAGAAGAGAAAATTGAAGTTAAACAGTTGGAATAGTGAAGAGATGGAGATCTCAGCCTGGGATAACTAATTTTGAGTTGACTGTGAGATATGAAATTGGTGAGTAGGCATTTGCATATTTAAGTTTGGAGTTCATCCGAAATTTGAGCTAGAGATGGAAATTTAGAAGATATCAAAATATAAATGGTAATCAAAGCTGAAGGCATCAATGAGATTACTTATGGAGTGACTATGACGAGAAATAAGAGTAAGATCTAAGATTGAATTATAAGAAACTGCAAAACACAAAGGTAAAAGAGATGAGCCAACAGAAGAGACTGAAGATGATCAGAGAGATCGGAGGGAAAGTGAGAATGATTCCATGGAGATCAAAGAGGAGCGTGTCTCACAGAAGAGGAAATAGCTGTGTCAAAGTTTCTGAGAGGTCAAGAACGATGAGAACAGAAGAGTACCATTGAACTTGTCAACAGAGAGGTCCTTGAGAGCGGTTTTGATGGAGGATAGGAATGACACCCGGACAGAAGTGGGTTGGAGAAGGAGCAAGAAGTGTAGAGAATAGAGACAGAGTGTGATCCACCCTTCCCAGTTTTGTGAGAGAAGTAGAGAAGTGAAATGGTAGCTGGAAAAAGATTGGGGATTGAGAAAATTTTGTAAAGAACTGGAGGTAGTTACAAAGAAGCCGTTACTATGTCTGCTATATAAATCGGATGACTGTAGTAAGCTCTCAGTCGAACAGTGTTCCCAGGCTTTAAAATGTTCATTCTGTGGAACTAAATGTTCCCCAAGGTTCCTTCCATATCTGTCCTTCTAAAATTCTACAAGTACTCCTTTTTCAAAAGTCAGAAAGAAAATATCCAGGACTGATATTCAAGCAGCTCCTCCTCGTTGTCTTCTCAATTCATTTGATCATTAATTTATCAATTCATTTCCCTAGAAGGTAAGTGCCACAAGGGCAGGATTTGTGTTGTTTGCAGATAGGCACATAGCAGGTTGTCAATAAATATTTGCTTAATGAATTAACAAATGCATAGATGCAATCATTAGGCATAGAGTACCTACCCAAGTGGAGCTCACTCAAATCCACCCAACAAACATTGAGCACCCAACAAATGCCAGGCTCTATGCTAAACACAACTCAGTCAGCCCCTCCTAAAAGTGAAAAATATAAGAATCTGTTCTACCTGCTTCACAAGGCCATTATGAGAATCAAATGGGAAATACAGGCTTTGAAGAAAACTTTGCAACAAACAGGGGGTGTAAAAAAGACTTTGCAAATACCATAGTACCTTAGAATGATCAAATGTTATTAATAAATATGGCTCTGCCCTCAACGAGTTTGTAGTGAAATTAAAGAAATCAGAAAGAAACATATGAAAGGGATGGAATCACTGTTTCATGGGTATCTAAGTGTGCCTCAGGCAGTGGAATGCTTTACATGCCTTCTCTCACCCCACCATTATACCCACACCTGAGATGGGCATCAATACCTTCAGCATGTAAATACAGAGATCAATGTCTGACAGGTTAAATCACTCAGCTAGTAGGAGACATAACAGATGAAAAGCTAGGTCTGTTTCCAAAACTCTTTCTAAAATATTTTCTTTCACACAAAAGTAAATCTTAGGAAGCATTTAAAGCCATTGTACCTGAATACTAGCAATGAATAGGTGAGGGAGGCGGGAACTATTATTTACTGCATGCTTACTGGACACTGAACTCTCTCTATATATATATCATTTAACTCTTATTTGTGACATAAGGCTTATACCCATTTGGTACACTAACACAAATTTCAACTGAGGTCTCCAATTCACTGATAACAACTAAAGTTGGCTTAAGCAGCACCTGTTATTTTGTGGAAAACCCAAATGCTATTTTCAAGGTTTTGGAAAATTCCCAGGGAGTTCATGTTCTTGAGGTAAATTCTAGTTTCAGACACACTCACCTCACCACACGCTCTGCCCACAGCTGATCTCCCCCTTCTGCCAGGCACCAGCGCAGACCTAAGATGCAGAGCCTTTGATTTCACGCAGAGATCACTCGCGCAAGGCATTAAAAAGCATATGGTAGGCTTTGCATTATGTTTTGGGAGACAGAATGGCTTTACATCCTAGCAAAGTAAACAGCATAAGATTGACTAGCAGACAACCTTGCCCATCATATCCTTTATTCAGGTGCCTCTGGGAGTTTCTCACTGTTAATTTTTCTGTGGACACTCCAGGCTTCCCCGGAAGACACTCCTCACATGTGAATTCCCCTTGTGAACACTTAAGGAATTGCCTATGTAGAAGCACTTATTTTAAATCCTGCCCCTTACCCATCCATAAGAATCCTGGGGGTTTATAGGGTTCTTACATTACCCCAGTGACTGGTCAAGGTGTGGCTATCTATTCCATGTTCAGCCAGTGAGGCCCCTCCCTGTGCATTTTGGAATCAAGACCAGAGAAGCAATTGGGTCAGCCCTTCTGTGAAGGCATTCAGCACCTCTAGTGATTGATACATTTCAGCATCAGCTGAATAATAGGTGCTGCTTAAGCCAAAGTGAGCTGCTGCTTAAGCATCAGCTGAAATGTATCAATCTCTAGAGGTGCTGAATGCCATGTTTCAGCTGGAAAAGAAAGCCAGTTTTCAGGGAGAGAATGAAGCATGTTTACAAAAAGGAGCCAAGAGGAGAAAAAACAAGAGATGAAAAGAGAGAGATAGTCATGACAGTACCCAAGACACCCATTTTGGAGTTCCCAGAGCCCAGACACATTCCTTTTCTTCAGCTCCATCTCTTGGGCTGTCACCTTCTAGCAACAGGAACTGCTGGTGGATTTGAAATGCAATCTTCCTTTTCTCCTCCACCAATATTTGTATGTAAATGAAAGCAGTAGATAATTATCTCCCTGCACCATATGAATTATGCCAATCATGTTAGAAGACAGAATCAGTTTACTCTGAGTGAAGAACTTGGCTAACACAGACAACCCCTGCCAGCTGTGCCAGAAGCAAGGACACCCTATAATGCTTTCTACCAGGCATCCTACCCAGCCCTAGCAAGAGTCAGATGTCAGGGTTCTTCCCACAACCCTCATGCCCAGGTAGGGTATGGCTTACACTGCTGGCTTAGCCGGTTGGGTGGACACTGTTCAGGAAGCCTTGTCTGTCATCTCACAATGCACAAAAGGGAATGGAGTATCAATGAATTTAAAGAACTTGCTAAAGTCAGTACAAGTAAGAAGAGGTAGAATTTGAAACTAGGTATGCTTGTGTTTCATTAACATGATGGTGAGACAGAAGTGCAGGCCCAAGTGCAGACCCAAGAAAGCAGGGCTAGGGGATGAGGATAGGAGAAACCCATCTACCAGGGGTCTGTAGAGCTTTGCCTTTTCCATATTGCTATTTCTTTTCTCCTTCCACCTTTATTCTTCTCCTGCAATCCCTTCTTTCCTCTTCCTTCCTTCTCCTCCAACCCTTCTGAGCCCCAGGACTCCAACTGGCATGGAGGAACACAAGTAGCTCCACTCTGACTACTGACCATTCCCCTGAGGCCAGTCAAGAGACCTTGAGCCCTTGCCCTAGAAAACAAGACAATCTTGTGCAGAGGACACTGTGATCCACTAAGGACAAGGCACAGCAAAGAGAATTCCAAGTGAAAAAACAAAGGAGGCTGAAGAGAGGGCTACACGTTGCTCACCACTGTCCTTGAATAGCCTTCCTTGGCCTTCTCTGGATCCCCTCTCTTCTCATTCTCTGAAAAGGGAAGGCTAAGAAGGTACATCAAGGTCTTCTGTCTATCAAAGCAAAAGGGTTGTTCTTAGTCCTGAACACGTTAATCCCAGCTTCTGTCCTGACTTCCACAGGAGCAATCTGTGTGACCTTTGGAAAGTTATTTAAAAAAAAAAGTCAAGTCACTATATGGAATATGATCCAAATCTCATAAAGTATGTGTGTATAAATGGCTGCTTGCACAAAGGAAAAAAAGCAGGATGAAACACATCAAAATGTACTGTGGGTGAATTTCAAGTAATTTCTTCTTTATGCTCTTCTCTATTTATACTGTTCATACAGTGAACATGTATTTCTTTTATAATTAGAAAATTCCTCACTGAATATCTCTGGGCTGTAGTCTCCAAGGGTATTGAGTATTAAGTGTGGATTGCACCTGCTTTGCTTCTGTCATAGTGCTATTTTGGGAATAAATGAGATAATGCCGAAAACTGCATGATCCATATCACCAGCTGAGGTTACCAACATGAGCATGTTTCTTTCATTTTTCCCATTAGTCACTTGAGCAGCTGCAAGTTCTTGTTATTAAGCAGTTTAGTATCTACCACCTTGAAGTCTCACCCTTATAGCACTATAGAATGGGTTCCCCTGTAAACAACAGAAAACCCAACTCATAGTAGCTTACACAAAAGGGCATGTGTTTCCCTTCCATAACAGGAAATCTAGAATTAGACAGCCCGGGGCTGGAATGCTGCACAAGGATACCTCAAAAATCCAGGCTCCTGTCTCACCATCCTTCATATGTCATTCATTATTGTGGTCACAGGAAGGCTGCTGCACCTCTAGACAGGAAGAAGAGGGAAGAGCAAAGGCCAAAGAGATTTTAACCTTTTAATTTGGAATGTGAATTCTGCCTACATCTATTGGCCAGAACCAGATCACATGACCACCTCTAGTTGCAAGGGAAGCTGGGAAGTTGAGTAAGTTCATTTTCCACCCTCTATCACAGAGAAGCCAAGGAGGGAAGAACCTGTGAATGACTTTTGGTTAACCAAGTCCTTAGTCTACCACACCACTGGAGCTTACTTAACCTGAAGGGTTCAGTTCCACCTGAAGGCCAGATGGAGTGTGAATTGGAAAGTCTGTCCTGTCCACAGGAAGACTCAGTTTTCATCTGTCATTGAATGTGTTGCTGCCTTCCAGGATTGCTGTTAACAACTAGTGCCAAACACTCAGCTGATTCCTTGTACCCAGAAGAGGTGGTGCTCTTATTGCTCCCCTGTCCCTGTACAGGCCACAAGACTCTCATGGTTGGTTCATGTCGTAGTCATTTAAGTTACACTGTCATGCACAGCCATTATTCCTCAACCATAAATTTAGTGGAAATGTGGGTGGGTCATAAAGGGCTTCTCACGTCAGCCTCATCTTGTGTCAGAAATTGCTTCTCCATGATCCCTTATCCCCTAATTTTGAGCCTGGGTTATCAGTCCAGACTTCCCAGAGAATGCCTCTTTTCTCATTGGAAGACTGCAGACTAGATCATCCCAATCCATTACAGAAGGTCTACTACAGCTGAACTTCTAGATGATGGCAATCAGACTCTCAATGCCTTCCCCACAGAAGACTCCTTGGCCTCTATGAAAATTTGTATACCTTTTCTCCCAAACCATCTCAGATCACAAAAAGCGTCGCTAGGACTTGTCTCCATCAGGCCACACAGGCCCTCTTATGCTCTTTCACCACTGGGGAAATTACACTTAAATAACCAAAAGGGCCCACTCCAACAGCTCTCCCCGAACAGAAATGTACCCCAGTGTAATTTGTTGTGAACACCTAGATGGAGAAACAACTATTCTAAAAATATGTTGTATTCCATAAGATGAGCCACCTGCTTTATGCATACAAAAGTCATTTAAGATGGAAGGAAACCAAGGACTTCCAGGTCCGCAGTATGGCAGACTCTTGTGAGCCATCTTCAAGGAACAGGCAAGGAATGTGGGCAGTCAAATCACAAATATTCTTTTACATCCTCAGCTGAACTCACAAAAAAGCATGGGAAATCTCCAGGGTCCAGAAATACAGAAGAACTAAAAACCAGAGAGGCAACTATGTTAACCATCTTATGGCTGCTCTGATTTTTGTTTATTCATTTACTTTTTTATTGAGGTATAATTAGTATATAGTAAAATCCACAATAATTAATGAATTTTTACATATACATACAACCATGTAACTGCCACCTAGCTCAGGATATAGAATATTTCCAGAACTGCACAAGACTCCTTCATGCCACCCTTCAGTCAATAACTTCCCTCAAGAGAGACAACATTCCTGACTCAACATCAAAGATTAGTTTTGCCTATTCTAGAACTCCATAGAAATTGAATCACACAGTGGATATTCTTTTTGATGGATTATTTTACTCAATACTATCTGTGACATTCAACATGTTATAACATGTATTTGCAATTTGTTCTTTTTCATCACTGTGTAGTATTCCACTGTAAAATATATACCACTATTTATTTATCACCTCCACTATTGATGGGCATTTGGGTTGTTTCCAGTTTGGAACCATTATGAATAAAGCAGCTATGAACATTTCATATATGTTTTCTGGCAGATATATGAAAGGCATGGGTTTTTATGCTCAACTAGGGACATTGAGATGAGGCCAGCCTAAGCAAAGTAGAGAAATGAAGCTTAAAATAATCTCACATGAAACTAGAACATCAAAGGACTATACTCTTGGTAATAGCGTAGACTAGGAAAGAAATCCATAAATACAGGGAGAAAAAGAAGACATCTATCCATCTCTGTCTGAGATCTGAGTGGGAAGAAAATTCTCCCTTGGAAATTTATAATCATAACCTCATACCTGACAACTCTGGAGTTAAAATTTACACAATCAGCATGGTCCAGAAAACTCAAAGCGGATTAATTAACACAGAAACTTGCTACAAACCAAATGATAACCCGAGGTGAGGCCCCTGACAGAAACAAACAAAAAGCCATTGCAGAAGGACACGATTTCATCCCCCATTGTGTATAAGCCCAACACATAAATGTCCACTGAAGCAAATGAGGAACCAATCCACCTTGAGTTAGATGCAGAAAACATGCGCAATTTAAACAGGAAAAAAAAGGATGCTTACACTCACAAAAGTTTTAGATAATAGGACAACATAATAGGAATTGTGAATAACTATATTTAAAATAGTAACACAAACTAAAGGAATTGAGACTTTAAGAGAAGGACAAGGCACAATGGGGGAGAAACAGGAAATTTTTAAAAAAATTTAAAATTTAGCCATTTATGCTAAACACCATTAAATGGCACACTTTATGGAGATAAACTATGGTATGTAATTACATCTCAATAAAGCTTATTTGAAAATTTCAGACATTCAAATAATATTTTAAAACTTAAAAGGTTTAGCAAAATAGTACTACACAAAGCAGAAAAGAAAAGTGATTAACTGGAAGATGGACTTGAGAAAATTCCAGAGATTCAACACAAAGAATGAGAGGTGAAAATACGAAAGAGCGTTTATGAGAGCTGAGGATTAAATGCTAATGTCCACCCCTATGTAGTAGAATTTCCAGAGACAAGACAAATGAAGGAGGCAATATTTGAAGAAATAATGGCTGATAATTTTCCAAAACTCATGAGAACATGGCTCTCAGGTTTAAAAAGAAAAATTTAAAAGAATGGATTGAAAAGAATTCATTGTATTCCAATGAATACAAAGAAAATAAATCTGTGGCACAAGTATACATATGTAACAAACCTGCACGTTATGCACATGTATCCTAGAACTTAAAGTATAATAATAATAATAATAATAATAATAATAATAATAAAAAGAAAAGAAAATAAATCTAAGCCTAGACACATCACAGAGAAAAACTGCAGCACACCCAAGATATAGAGAAGACCTTATAAGCAACCAGAGATAAAGGACAAATTTCCAACAAAATAATAACAATTACACTGGTGCAAACTGCACAATAACAGATTTTTTCACAAAATAGCAATTAGACTGTTATAAACTTCTCAACAGCATCAATGGTGGTTAGAAGACTGGGAAAATATCTTCAGAATGCTGAGAGAATATGATTGTCAACTTACAGCATTATAGTCAGCTAAGCTTGTATTTCACAGTGAGGTTATCTCAAGCAAATAAGGACTAAGTTCACTACTTCAGACCCAACTTGAAAAAAATTTGAAAAACTACTAAAGATGAAGGAAATTAGGCAAAGAAAGAAGACACAAAAAGTAATTATGCTTATTATATTTTTCCTATATATGTATAATGTTTTATATTTAAGGTTAAGAGTGTGTGTGTGTGTGTGTGTGTGTGTGTGTGTGTACAGGAAGAGAAACAGAGAGTCTGTGTAAGAGTGTTCTATACATGAAATATACAATGATTAATTAATACCCATTTGGGAAACCTGTCCCCTTCTAGGCCAGGCACTGATGATTAGACACCTAATGGTAAAGGGGTGTGGATTCGGAGACAACAAGCAGACACGTGGGTGTGGTAGGGAAGAATCAGTATCAAGCTGAGTAATTTCAGATGTGGAGAAACAAAAACCGGTAAGAATAGGGAAAAGCCAAGTACCCCTAAGAAGGAGCTGGGATATAGGGTGAAGAGGACAGGACCCAGTCAGACTGAGGCATAATTCATAATTCTCCCCTCTCACAGGATGAAGGTAACAAAGAAACCTACTACACCCAAGAGAGGTAACAGCATGTGTCAGGGACAGAAATCAGGGATGAAGCTGATTGCTTGATATTCTCACTGAGTCATCAAAATCAGTTGATGTTGTTACTGAGGCATCTGAGACTCTGACTGTTGGCTGAAAATCAGTCAGATCTTCGATACGCCAACCTGGTATCCTTTCTCAGATTCCAAAAGAGGTAAGGCAGCATACTGGAAGTTAAGGGCTTGCACTAGCGTGCTGGGATGAAACTAGGACAAAACAGATTCAAAAGACCAGAACTTATATCTCCATCTGACAAGAAAATCATGTCTAACTAAGAGAAAACTATGGAACCATCTCCTAGCATCCAGAAGTGCTTTAAAAATTAAGATGCTATCTATAAAAGGAAACTGAATGTTCAAGTTGTTTATACAGAAAGGTTGTGGTTGGCTGATTGGTTAACAGAGGTGAAGGTGTAAGTACTTAATGGTTCATTTTGCCCACTGTCCACATACAGCCAATTTATTAAGACAGGTGAATTTCCATAGAGAAAGAGCTTAACTCTCACAGACATGGCTAAACGAGCAACTGGAGTTTTATCACTAAAATCAATCTCCCCAAAAATTCAGAGACTGGGATTTCTTAAGGATAAGTTGGCAGGTAGGGTGCCAGGGAGTGGGAAGTACTGATTGGTTGGGCCTGAGATGAAATCACAGGTGGTCAAAGTGGTTCTTCTTGCTGTCTTGTGTTCCTGGGTGAGATCGCAGAACTGGCTGAGCCAGATTGTCAGTCTGGGTGATGTCAGCTGGTGCACCAGAATGCAGGGTCTGAAAAATATCTCCAGCACCAGTCATAGATTTTACAATAGTAATGTTATCCCTAGGAGTAACAGGGGAGGTTCGGAATCTTGTGACCTCTGGCTGCATGATTCCTAACCCATAATTTCTAATTTTGTGGCTAATTTGTTAGTCTTAAAAAGGCAGTCTGGTCCCCAGGCAAGAAAGGGCTTTCTTTCAGGAAAGGGCTGTTATCATCTTTGTTTCAAAGT
The DNA here is from genome assembly GCF_043159975.1 of Macaca nemestrina. Lineage (NCBI taxonomy): Eukaryota > Metazoa > Chordata > Mammalia > Primates > Cercopithecidae > Macaca > Macaca nemestrina. The sequence continues at coordinate 43,421,419 of NC_092126.1, forward strand.
TAAACTATAAGCTAAATTCCTCCCAAAGTTAGTCTGGCCTACATGCAGGAATGAATAAGGACAGGTTGGAGGTTAGAAGCAAGATGGAGTCAGGTCAGATCCCTTTCACTGTCATAATTTTCTCACTGTTACAATTTTTGCAAAGGTGGTTTCGAAGGTCCTAAGTAAGACCAGAGATAACCATGCTCTTCTGTATATTTTGGAGCAAAATTTTTTGTGTTTATTATTTTCATGTGTTACAGATTTTGTCCTTACACATCTAAATGATAGCCCTTTATTCATAGAGATGTCTAATTGTGAAAAAAATGTTAATTGTGGAATATCATATAATGATAAGATTATGAGATACTCATAGTTTATTAATTGTATTTATGAGTCATCAGAAATTGAGCTGTTGAGATATTAACCCAAAATGAACTTTTTAAAATTATTTACCTGCCTCTCTGTTTTCCATAACATAAAATCCCTGTAGTCTCGGTTTTTAATTTGTGATTTTCCTTATAATATTCAATAAAATTAAAAGTGCTTTTATTATTTTCTAGATCTAGACACAATGTGGAGCTTTAAAAAATATTTCTGGTATGGTTTGGCTGTGTCCCCACCCAAAAGTCATCTCGAATTTTAGCTCCCATAATTCCCACTTTCCATGGGAGGGACCCTGTGGGAGGTAATTAAATCGTGGAGGTGGGTTTGCCCGTGCTGTTCTTGTAGTAGTGAAGAAGTCTCACAAGATCTGATGGTTTTATAAAGGACAGTTCCCCTACACAAGCTCTTTTTTGCTTGCTGCCATGTAAGATGTGGTTTTGATTCTCCTTGCCTCCTGCCATGATTGTGAGGCCTCCCCAGCCATGTGGAACTGTGATTCAATTAAACTTCTTTCCTTTATAAATTACCCAGTTTTGGCTATGTCTTTATTAGCAGCATGAGAACAAACTAATACAATTTCATTATTTTTACTATTATATTATCTGAATCAGGCTAGATTTGAATTTGTTAACATAGCACTAGATCAAGCAACATTAACGGTCCCTTCTTGTATAGCTACTCCATCTTGTGTGATTGGGCAAAGGTCATCAGTGGAAGGGAGTCCCCTAAGCATCTGGGTCAACTTTGTGTGAAAGTGGAAGTGGCAGAGAAGTTGCCAGGGTGAGGAGCTTCTGCAGATACCCTTCAAACCTCTCCACATAACCTCTCTCTCCCACTGTTGATGGCTTCCTCTACACCAGGATGTAAGTCTTTCCTTCTGCAATTAGAGAAGGCAGGTTACTTAAATTCGTATGTTAAATTATTCATTGAGAGCAAATTGTGATGGAAGTGTGGAAGGGAAAATTGAGTACTCCATTTGTACAGTCTTGAAATAAGGTACATGCACTCATTGCCTTTTTTCAGTCTCACAAGCCTATGAGGTAGGAGTGTTGATGTTTCCATTTTACAGACAAAGACCCTAGAGCTTAGAAATGCTGAGTGACTCCCTCTAGTTGCCATGGCTAGTAGAGTAGGGATTTGAAGCCAAGCAGCATGAACCCAATTGCAACGCTCTTAGCCACTGTGCTAGGAACTTGATAAATGGATTGGAAAACATGCCCTTCCCAAATAGTAAATACTATTCGGTCCAGCCCAGGCTGGGAGTGCATGTGCTGAAAAGGTGCAAGATAAGCATGCTGAGGCTGATTGATAGGGCTTTCTCAATTGCCTATTCCTACATTTTGTGTCTGCTTCCACATTGGTGACCCCCAACCCTGGGAAATGCTTTTCACACCTATTCATTAGAATATCATTCAAATTTACAACTACCAAGGTCACCTAGCAATTTACAATTGCTTTGTCTGCCTAGCTTGAGTCTTTTCAGAAACAGCTCTTCCTCATCCTACTCAGATGCCCTGTAAGGCCTCCTCCCTGCCCTACAGAGCAGAAAGTAATGAGGTTAGTGTATGTGTTCTCCAAAATTCATATTTTGAAATGCTAACTCCCAGGGTGATGGTATTAGGAGATAGAGTGTCCTTAGTTCATTTGGGGCTGCTATCACAGAATGCCTGAAACTGGATAATTGATAAAGAACAGAAATTTCTCTCTCACAATTCTGGAGACTGAGATGTCCAAAATCCAGGGGACAGCAGATTCTATGTCTGGTAAGGGCTTGCTCTTTGCTCCAAAGATGGCACATTGTCACTGTACCCCCTCATGGCAGAAGGATGAACACTGTGTTCTCACGTGGCAGAAGGAATGAAAGGGCTAGGCAGCTCTCTGAAATCCTCGTAAGGGCATTAATTCCATTCATGAGGAAAGAGCCCTCATGACTTAATCACTTCCCCCAAAGGCCCCACACCTCTCAATACCATCATCTTGGGGTTTAAATTCCAATATATAAATTTTGGAGGGACACATACATTCAACTCATAGCAGCTGGTGTTATCCACTTCACATCCACTAGGATAACTGCAATAAAAACGTCAGATAATAACGAATATTGTAAAGAATGTAGAGAAATCAGAAACTTGATTTGTTGCTAGTGGGAACATAAAAATCGCACAGCCACTTTGGAAAACAGTGTGGCAGTTTGCCAAAAGTTAAACATAGAGTTATCATTTGATTCAAAAATTCTCCTTATAGGTATATTATATCCTAAAGAAATAAAAACATACATGTCCACAAAAAAGCTTGAATGCATATGTTCAGGGCATTATTCATAATAGCTAAAAAAGTGGGAACATCCAAATGTCCATCAAGTGATGAGTGGATAAATGTGGTATATTCATAAGATGGAAATTTATTTTGTCATAAAAAAGAATGAAATACTCTTGCTGCAACACGGGTGAATCTTCAAAACATTATGCAAAGTAAAAGAAGCCAGTCACACTTATGATTTCATTTATGTGAAATGTCCAGAATAGGTAAATCTATAAAGATAGAAAGCAGAATAGTGCTTGCCTAGGGCTAGAGAGATTGGAAAGTGACAGCTACAGGGTACAGTGTTTCTTTGGGAAATGATTAGAACATTGCAAAATTTATTGTGATGATGGTTGCACACTTCCGTGAATATACTAAAAACCACTGACTTGTACACTTTAAATGAGTGAATTGCATGGTATGTGAATTATATTTCGATCAAGCCACTAATGAAAAAAAAGGTGACATAATGGAAGACAACATCCAGGCAAAAACAGAAATGATTTCAGTGGATGGACTGAGCTGGCCTGGAGCAGTGGTTCTCATTCAGGGGTGTACCTGTTCCTAAGCACCATGAGATGGCCCCTGGGAGGTCCCAGATCAGAGTGTCCTGACCACATGTGGAGAGCACAGCTTTGCAGGTAGTCTGCTTTCAGGATCAGGGGACTGGACCCAGAGATCAAAAGGCAGGAGAATGTGAGGGAAGGAAGCTGAGCTTTAGCACCAGACGCACCCGGGCCTGAGAACTGGTGTGCATGGCAAGTCAGTTTCTTCTTTTGAGCTCCAGTTCTACTGTCTACATTCCTGTCAGTTAAAGCGTGCTCCTGACCAACAAGATCAAGCTGTTAGACATGCAGAATCTTAGGCCGCACCTCAGAACTACAGAATCAGAATCTGTTTTATTGAAGTTCAGCAAGCACTGAGTTACACAGTGGAAATAATACCTTTTTCAAAAGAACTTTGTGAAGATTCTTAACACTATTACTGCCATTTACCTGATACTCACTATGTGCTAGATACTAGGATAATCTAGAGGAGGGGCTTAGCTTAGTGCCTGAACATAGTAAGTGCTGTGTCTGAATTCCTCCAAAATTCACCTGTTGACACCTAAACCCCAAGGTGATGGAGGTGGGGCCTTTGGAAGGTAATTAAGTCATAAGAGTGAAGCCTTATGAATGGAATTAGTGTCCCTATAAAAGAGGGCCTAGAGAGCTGCCCATGCCTATCTACTATGTGAGGTCACAGCAAGAAGGCACCCACTATAAACCAAGAAACAAGCACTCACTAGATATCAAGTCCACCAGTGCCTTAACCGTGGACTTTCCGGCCTCCAGAACTGCAAGAAATGAATTTCTGTGATGTTTGTTTTTTATTTTTATTTTTTGTAGAGATAGAGTCTTGCTTTGTTGCCCAGGCTGGTCTTGAACTCCTGGCTCCCACCTCAGGCTCCCAAAGTGCTGAGATTACAGGAATAAGGCACCATATCTAGCCTAAACTTCTGTTATTTATAAGCTGTCCGGCCTATGGAATTTTGTTATAGAAACACAAATGGACTAAGACAATAAATGTTCAATATGTGGCAGCTACTGTTTAAAAAAGCCTGACTCACGAGAAGGAAGGAGCCTGAATGTTGGAATCTGACACCACCAGCCCTCACACTGTCTCTGCCCCTCTGTGACAATGAGACCTTGGGCAAATTATATAACTCCTCTGAGCCTTGACTTGCTGATCTGTAAACTGGGCTTACCTCATAGGGTGGTTGTGAAACTTAAGTGAGAAATCATGTGTTCAGTGGCTGCCCTGCACCTGGCAACACAAAGGAGTCCAGCAGATGTCTGGTCATTTTCTCTTCTCCCTACAACCAGACCTAGCAGGACTTTGTGGTGGAAGAGACCCAGCCATCTTGAATCATTCTCAATCTTGCACCTAGCCCTACCTCTCTATATTATTCATTCATGTATCTACAGAGAAAATTCTTTCTGAGCATCTACTATGGGCCAAGCACAGTGCTATGTGGACAGACACTGCAGCTGTGGTCCCTGATTCATGAAACCCAACCTGGCCTTGTAGAGAGAATAAAATAGGCCTGTTTACCCACCTGCTTTGAGAGCTGTAAAAACAAAGCACATTGTCTCTCAGCAGCCATCTGAAACAATTAGTCTCAATTCTCAGCCCTAATGTGCTTCCATACTGTGAAAAAGTACTTTTCCAAGGGGGGAAGGAGACATAAATTAGTATAATAATGCAATTAAAATGCATTTTCCTTCCACTTATTTAAATTACTCTTTTTTACATCTTAAGAAAGTGCATCCTTTCTTGGAAGTATTTAAAAAGATTCAAAGAGATTGTTAAGGTGAAGCAAGAAATGCCCCAAATACAAAATACAAACACTCTACCCTGAAAGCTAAGGAGAGCCACCCTCCCCACAATGATGACTGTCCATGTCTACAAAAGACTCTGGACTTTGGGGCTCCACAAAGGCCCTTGGATGGAATTTCCCAGGACCAGGTCACTAGCCCTCTCGGTAAACACTTGTTTCTGTATTTGTGCATTCTCTCAAAATTTTCTTCTGTGCTGGCACTAGGAATCTCTGGGCCTGGCACTAGGAATACTGAGATGGATAGTGATATTGTTTCAATATTTGTGCTTCTTCCAATCTCATGTTGAAATGTAATCCCCAGTATTGGAGGTGGGGTCTGGTGGAGGTGTTTGGGTCATGAGGGCATATCCCTCATGAATGGCTTGGCACCATTACCTTGGTGATGAGTGAGTTCATGCAAGATCTGGTTGTTTAAAAATGTGTGGCACCTCCTGCTCTCTTGTTCCTGCTCTGGCCATGTGAGACACCTTCTCCCCCTTTGCCTTCCACCATGATTGCAAGCTTCCTGAGGCCTTCCCAGAAGCAGATATCAGTGCCACACTTTCTGTACAGTCTGCAGAACTGTGAGTCAATTAAACTGCTTTTCTTTATAAATTACCAAGCCTCTTCAATAAAATTCAACATCCATTGCTGTTAAAAACTCTCAATAAATTAGATATTGAAGGAACGTACCTCAAAATAATAATAGCCATCTATGACAAACCTACAGCCAACGTCGTAATAAAAGGGAAAATGTTGGAAGCACTCCCCTTGAAAACTAGCACAAGACAAGGATGCCCACTGTCACCACTCCTATTGAACACAGTATTGGATGTTTTGGGTAGGGCAATCAGACAACAGAAAGAAATAAAGGACATTGAAATTGGAAGAGAGCAAGTCAAATTATATCTGTTTGCAGATGACATGATCTTATATCTAGAAAACCCCATCATCTCACCGGAAAGCTTCCTAAGCTGATAAGCAACTTCAGCAAAGTCTCAGGATACAAAATCAAAGTATAGAAATCATTAGCATTCCTACACACCAACAGACATCGAGCAGAGAGCCAAATCATGAATGAACTCCATTCACAATTGCCACAAAAAGAATGAAATACCTAGGAATACAGTTAAAGAGGGAGGTGAAAGAGCTATACAAGAAGAACTACAAACCACTGCTCAAAGAAATCAGAGATGACATAAACAAATGGAAAAACATTTCATGCTCATGGATAGGAAGAATTAACATCATTACAATGGCCATGCTGCCCAAAGCAATTTATAGATTCAATGCTATTTCCATTAAACTACCATTGACATTATTCACAGAACTAGAGAAAACTATTTTAAAATTCATGTAGAACCAAAAAAGAGCCCAAATAGTCAAGGCAATCCTAAGAAAAAAAAGAACAAAGCTGGAAGCATCATGCTATCTGATTTCAAACTATACTACAAGGCTACAGTAACCAAAACAACATGGTACTGGTACAAGAACAGACACATAGACCAATGGAACAGAATAGAGAACCCAGAAATAAACCTGTATACCTACAGCCATCTGATCTTCAACCAATCTGACAAAAGAAAGCAATGGGAAAAGGATTCCCTGTTCAATAAACATTGCTGGGATAAATGGCTAGCCATATGCAGAAAATTGAAACTGAACCCTTTCCTTATACCATATGCAAAAATTAACTCAAGATGGATTAAAGACTTAAATGTAAAACCCAAAACTATAAAAACCCTGGAAGACAACTTGGCAATATCATTCAGGACATAGGCATGGGCAAAGATCTTATGATAAAGACACCAAAAGCAAACATAACGAAAGCAGAAGTTGGCAAATGGGATCTAATTAAACTTAAGAGCTCCTGCACAGCAAAAGAAACTGTCAACAGAGTAAAGAGACAACCTACAGAATGGGAGAAAAATTTTGCAAACTATGCACCTGACAAACATCTAATATTCAGTGTCTATAAGGAATTTAAACAAATTTACAAGAAAAGAAAACACTAAAAAATAGGCAAAGGACATGAACAGACACGTTTCAAAAAAAGATATACATGTGATCAACAAGCATATAAAAAAAAACTTAACATCCTGATCATTAGAGAAATGCAAATCAAAACCACAATGAGATACCATCTCACGCTAGTCAGAATGGCTATTATTAAAAAGTCAAAAAATAACAGATTCTTGGAAGGTTTTGGAGAAAAAGGAACACTTATACACTGTTCATGTGAGTGTAAATTAGTTCAAACATTATGGAAGACAGGGTGGCAATTCTTCAAAGACCTAAAGACAGAAATACCATTCGACCCAACAATCCCATTACTGGGTATATACCCAAAAGAACATAAATCATTCTATCATAAAGACACGTGTTCGTTGCAGCACTATTCACAATACCAAAGACATGTAATCAACCTAAATGCCCATCAATGATAGACTGGATAAAGAAAATGTGGTACATACACACCGTGGAATACTATGCAGCCATAAAAGAGAATGAGATCATGTCTTTTGCAGGGACATGGATGGAGCTGGAGGCCATTATCCTAAGAAAACTAACACAGGACAGAAAACAAAATACCACATGTTCTCACTTATAAGTGGGAGTTAAATGATGAGAAAACATGGACACATAGAAGGGAACACCACACACTGGGGCCTATCGGAGGGTGAGAGGAGGGAGAAAATCAGGAAAAGTAACTAATGGGTACTAGGCTGAATATATGGGTGATGAAATAATCTGTACAACAAACCCCCATAACACCCATTTACCTATGTAACAAACCTGCACATGTACCCCTGGACTTAAAAGAAAAGTTAAAAATAAATAAATAAGAAATTAGTTACCAAGCCTCAGGCATTTCTTTATAGCAATGCAAAAATGACCTAACACAGATAGGACACAGTCCCTGCCCTCAAGGGGAGTGTCTACTAGGAAGGCAGTCAAGCAAAAAAGAGTAGGACCCCAGGACCACCAGCGCTCTAACAGGGACATACACAGAGAAACGGCCCAACACAGCCTGGCAGGGGGGCAGTGGCAGGGTGGGCTCCTTGTAGGTGACCTTTTAGCTGAGTCCCCAGGAATGAAAAAGAATAGCCAGATGGGGGAGGGGATAAGGGGTTGTCCAGGCAGAGGGGCTAGCAGGGACAAAGCAATGGGTGTGTGGGAGAGTGTGGAGAGGCGAGGGGCATTAAGTCACCTGAGAAGTTTAGTGGCAGGAAGTGAGACAGGGCTAGGGTGTAGGGACTTTGTCCTGAGGCCCTTGAGAAACCAGAATGAGCCCCCAGGGAGCAGAGGTGGAGGGCCTAGTGGCCTAGAAATCACAAAATGAAGCCAGACACCCAACCTGCGAAGGACACAGTGGCAAGTCCCATTCTGTCCTCTGGAAAGCGCCAAAATTGGTATCCTGAGTTATTGGTTTTGTGTCGCCACCTGCTGGCAAATTTTGAATTTGGTTCAATCAAATATTCAAAGAGAGAACCTAAAAACAAAAACAAAAACAAAAACAAAAACAAAAACAAAACAAAACAAAACAGTAATTGCAGGCAACTTCCTTGAAGTTACAAAAGACCAAATTAGAGTAACACTTATTATAAAAAGAATATTATTAGAGTTTAATGCAATAACAGGAGAGGGGAGCCTCACCTGAGACTCCTGCATTCAAAACCAAGCTCTACTACTTACTTGGTAAAATCACTTATCTTACCTTTGGTCTTGACGTCCATAAAGTGAGATAATATCTTCTCAACTCACAGTTGTTGAGGGGAATAAAAGACATCAAGTGTGTAAAGAGCCTGGCACGTGCTGGAAATCCAACCGGATTTGGAGTTAGGGTGGTGGAAAACCAGCTTTGCACGTGACTTATGGCCACCTCCTGCAATTCCTCCACTTTCTATACTGGAAAGCTTCACTTACTCCTTTAGGTCTGAGACCTCAGGGAATGACACAGCCCCACACATGAACCCCAGGCCAGGACAACTTCCTGCTCTCTTTTCCACTTTCTTACAGACTCCAGGAACTGAGGTGCCCCTTTCTGTGTTTCATGACCTGAACCCTTGACCTGGCTGCCTTATAGGCAAAGGTTTTTCCATCCTGCCTCTTCCCAAACCTCCTGTGAAGCATGCTGATACCTGACTAGTTGATAATCCTAGAAAAACAGGGAGCAGCAGAAAAGACAGATGGGGGAATGAATAACCAAGCTGAAGAAATCTTTTTGTGTGTGTATGGGTACATACTACAGGTATATGTGTGTATGTATGTATCTCATGGGTAACATGAGATATTTTGATATAGGCATATAATATGTAATAATCACATCAGAGTAAATAGGATATTCATCATCTCAGGCATTTATTTTTTGTGTTACAATCTGATTATATTCTTTTAGTTATTTTTACATGTCCAATAAATGATTGTTGACTGTAGTCACCCTGTTGTGCTATCAAATACTACATCTTATTCACTCTAGTTATATTTTTGCACTCATTAACCACCCCCACTACCCTTCCCACTAGCCATGCCAACCTCTTGTAACCATCTTTTGACTCTCTATTTCCATGAATTCAATTGTTTTAATTTTTAGCATCCACAAGTAAGTGAGAACATGCAAAGTTGTCTTTCTTTGCCTGGTTTGTATCACTTAACATAATGACCTTAGTTCCATCCGTGTTGTTGCTAATGACAGGATCTTATTCATTTTTATGGCTGAATAGTACTCCATTGTGTGTATGTACCACATTTTCTTTAGTCATTCATCTGTTGATAAATACTTAGGTTGCCTCCAAATCTTGGCTATTGTGAATAGTGCTGAAACAAAATGAGAATGCAGGTATCTCTTTGATACACTGATCTCCTTTATTTTGGGTATATACCTAGCAGTGGGATTGCTGGATTATATGGTAGCTCTATTTTTAGTTTTCTGAGGAATCTCCAAACTGTTCTCCCTAGTAGTTGTACTAATTTACATCCCCACCATGAGTTTATAAGGGTTCCCTTTTCTCCACATCTTCTCCAGCAATTGTTATTGCCTGTCTTTTGGATAAAGGCCATTTTAACTGGGGTAAGATGATATCTCATTGTAGTTTTGATTTGCATTTCTCTGATAAATAGCAATGTTGAGCACCTTTACATACACTTCTTTGCCATTTGAATGCCTTGTTTTGAGAAACATCTATTCATATATTTTGCCTATTTTTAACTTGATTATTATATTTTTTCCTATATTGTTTGAGCTCCTTATATATTTTGATTATGAATCCATTGTTAGATGGGTAGTTTGCAAATATTTTCTTCAATTCTGTGGCTTACCTCTTCACTTTGTTGATTGTTTCCATTGAAGAAGCTTTTTAACTTGAAGTGATCTCATTTGTCCATTTTTGCTTTGGTTGTCTATCATTGTGGGGTATTACACAAGAAATCTTTGCCCAGTCCAATGCTAGAGAGTTTCCCTAATGTTTTCTTTCCATGGTGTCATAATTTCAGGTCCTATATTTAAGTCTTTTGTACATTTTGATTTGATGTTTGTATATAGTGAGAGATAGAGGTCTAGTTTCATTCTTCTGTATATGGATGTCCAGCTTTCCCAGTATCATTTATTGAAGACACTGTCCTTTCCCCCAGTGTACGTTCTTGGCAACTTTGTTGAAAATGAGTCGATTGTAGTTGTATGGATTTGTTTCTGGGTTATCTATTCTGTTCCATTGGTCTATGTGTCTATGTTTATGCCAATACCATGCCGTTTTGGTTACTATAGCTCTGTAGTATAATTTGAGGTCAGGTAATATGATTCCTACAGTTTTGTTCTTTTTGCTCAAGCTAGCTTTGGCTATTCTGGGTCTTTTGTGATTCTGTATAAATTTTAAGATTATTTTTTCTATTTCTGTGAAGAATGTTATTGGTAGTTTGATAAGGATTGCATTGAATCTGTAGATTGCTTTGGGTAGTGTGGATATTTTAACAATATTGATTCTCCAAATCCATGAACGTGGAATATCTTTCTATTTTTTTGTGTCCTCTTCGATTTATTCAATCAATATTTTATAGTTTTCATTGTAGAGATCTTTCACTCCTTTGCTCAATTCCTAGGCATTTTACAGTATTTGTAAGTATTGTGAATGGGATTACTTTCTTAATTTCTTTTTCAGCTTGTTTGGTGCTGACATATGGAAATGGTACTCATTTTTATATGTAGATTTTGTATCCTGCAATTTTACTGAATTTATCAGTTCTGAGTTTTCTTGTGGAGTCTCTGGGTTTTTCCAAATATAAGATTATATTATCTACAAAAAAGGATAATTTGACTTCTTCCTTTCCAGTTTGGATGTTCTTTATTTCTTTCTCTTGTCTAATTGCTCTAGCTAGGATGTCCAGTGCAATGTTGAATAACAGAGGTGAACGTGGGTGTTCTTGTCTTCTTTCAGATCTTAGAAGATAGTCTTTCAGTCTTTCCCCATTCAGTACGATACTAGTTGTGGGTCTGTTTTATATGACTTTTATTGTGTTGAGATATACCCAGATTTTTTAGGATTTTTATCACGAAAGGATGATGAATATTATCAAAGGCTTTTTCAGCATCAATTGAAGTGACTATATAATTTTTGTCCTTCATCCTGTTGATATGATGTGTCACATTGATTGATTTGTGTATGTTGAAGCATCCTTGTATCCCTGGAATAAATTCTACTTGGCCATGATGAGTGAACTTTTTAATGTGTTGTTGGTTTTGGTTTGCTAGTATTTTGCTAAGGATTTTTGCATTAATGTTCATCAGATATATTGGCCTGTAGTTTTCTCTCTTTGATGTGTCTTAATCTGGTTTTTGTATCAGAGTAATACTGGCCTGGTAGAATGAGTTAGGAAGTATTCCTTCAAAATCTCTGATTCTAATTATTTGGGTTGTCTCTCTTTTTCTCTTAGTTTGTCTCCTCTGACTGTATGTTGTCAAATAGTCTGTCTCTGAGCTCACTAATTCTTTCTTCTGAAAGATCAAGTCTCTTGTTAAGAGACCCTGATGCATTCTTCAGTATGTCAGTTGCATTTTTCAACTCCAGAATTTCTACTTGATTCGTTTTAATTATTTCAATCTCTTTGATAATTTTGTCTGAGAGAACCCTCAATTCCTTCTCTGTGTTGTCTTGAATTTCATTGAGTTTCCTTAAAACAGCTATTTTGAATTCTCTGTCTAAAATGTTACATATCTCTGTCTCTGCAGGATTGGTCCCTGGTGCTTCATTTAGTTCATTAGGTGAGGTCATGTTTTTGTGGATGGTCTTGATGCTTGTGGATGTTCATCAGTGTCTGGACGTTGAAGAGTTAGGTATTTATAATAGTCTTCATTGTCTGGACTTGTTTGTACCCATCCTTGTTGTGAAGGCTTTCCAGGTATTCAAAGAGACTCGAGTGTTTTAATTGGTTTTTGGTCACTGCAGCCATATCTGCATTAGGGGGCACCCCAAGACCAGTAATCCTGTGCCTCTTGAAGACTCATAGAGGTACTGCCTTGATGATCTTGGACAAGATCCAGAATTCTCTGGATTACCAAACAGGAACTCTTACTCTTTTTCCTTACTTTCTCCCAAACGAATGGAGTCTCTCTCTCTCTCTGTGTGCTGGGCTGCCTGAAGCTGGGAGAGGGGTAACACATGTACCCCTCTGGCTACCACCACTGAGACTGTTCTGGGTCAGACCTGAAGCCCGTATATCACTGGGTCTTGCCCAAGGCCTGTGATAACCACTGCCTGGTTACTGCCTATGTTATGTTCATTTAAGGCCATAGGGCACAAAAAATCAGCATGTGGCAAAGCCAGCCAAGCTTGTGTCCTTCCGTTAAGGGTGACAAGTTCCCCTGGCCCTAAGCAGGTCCAGAGATGATATCCAGGATCCAGAGTCTGGCATCAGAAACCTTAGGAATTTACCTGGTGCTCTATTCTATTATAGCTGAGCTGGCACCCATGCCACAATACAAAGTCCTTCCCATTCTTCCCTCCCCTTTCCATAAGCAGAGGATTCTCTCCTTGTGGCCACCACTGCCCCAGGCACACGAGGAGTACTGTCTGGCTAATGCCAATGTTTACCGAAGGCCTCAAAGACTCTCCACTCAGCTTTTGGTAAATGCTGCCAGGCTTGGGACTCTCTCTTCAGGGCAGTGGGCTTCCCTCTGGTCCAGGACAGGTCTAGAAATGCCATCCAAGAGCCAAGGCCTAGAATCAGGGACCCCCAAAGCCTGCTTATTGCTCTACCTCCACTGTGGCCGAGTTGGTATCTAAGCTGCAAGATAAAGTCCCCTTTACTCTTCCCTTTTCTTTTATGAAGCAGAATGAGTCTCCCTGTATCTAGTATAGCTAGGAATGCACTGGGTCACACCTGAAGCCAGCATATCTCTGAGTGTCACCCAAGGCCCATGGTAAGTACTGCCTGGCTACCACTGCTGATTATTCAGGGCCCAAGGGCTCTTTAGTCTGTAGGTGATGAATCCTGCCAGGACTGAGTCCTTCCCTTTATGACAGTAGGTTCCATTCTGGCCCAAAGTGTGTCTAGAAATGTCACCTGGGAGCTAGGGCCTGGAATGGAAGCTTTGAACTGCCTAGTGCCCATATTACTGTGGCTGAACTGGTATCCAAGTTGCAAGACAAAGTCCTCTTTACTCTTCCCTCTCCTCTCCCAAAGCAGAAGGAAGGAGTTCTTCCTGGAGCTACAAGCTACACTGCCTGGGGTTGGGAGGAGAGGTGACATAAGCACTCCCTTGGCTGCCTCAGCTGATGTGTCATTAGGTTATGTGCCCTCCAAGTCCAGTGGTTCCGAGCCTAGCACAGTGTCAGGACTTGCCCAGGAATGGTGGTCCCCATGACCTAAATTGCCTTTCAAGTTCATTTAGGACTCAATGTATTTTAGCCCACAGTGGCTAGGCCTGCCAGAACTCAGACTCCAACCGCTGCGATGGGCAATTCCCCTCTCTCTAGGGTTTATCTAAATACTCTCTCCATAGGCACTGGCTGAGTTCTCCCCAATTCATTGAGCTGTACACTAAATATTGTGCACTTTACTGTATATATGTGGTAATTCAATGTAACAATTCATGAAAAGAATAATAGTGATGATATCATCAGATACATTTTAAAAAGTGATTATTCATTGTCCAAAAAAAAATCTCACAAAAGGAACGTTCAAAGGATGTACTCTAGGAAGCAGGGAAGTAATCCCAAGAAGTATGTATAGTATGGTTGAAAGGAATGATGAGCAAAGAAATCAGGAAATATATGGGTACATCTAAACAAGCATCAGTTGTATAAAAGAATAATAATAATTTCTAATTTGTGTGGTTAACATAACAATAATAAAAAGATTTAAAATACTGAACAAAAATAGATATAAGCTGAATGAAGGTGATTAATGTTGAAGTGAGCTAAGATTTAGAAGAAAAATAAGAAACTTTAACTTTAGACTTTGTTATATTAATAAGAAGGTTTAAAAAACATTAATAACAAGGATCTGTCCCTCAGTTATATAAACAAAAATGATCATGAGCCAGTGAACAGAATGCTGGAGTCTGTTGCAGCAATGGAAAATCACAGCTCCTGCCTCATTCACAAAATGAGACACTTCTCAAATCCAGAGCTCATTTACAGAAGAGGAGGCCAGGTTCCACTGATGAAGAACCTTGCATCAAAGTAGCGTTTCTTCCAATTCTTATCCTTAAGTGACCACCAGCCACTTTCCAGAGTAACTGTGCACTGGGGCAAGGGAATACGCAAATCTTTTGAGTGCTGTTGCATACAAGTTGTGAGGTGACACTGATAGCAAGGAAGTGCCACTCTCAAAGACTTAAAGGATACATATGCCCTTTTAATTCATTGGTGTAACCCCTTCAAAACCAGATGGGTCATAGTGGATGATGATAGACTACTGTAAACTTAACTACAGGGCCAACCACATTTGTAGCTGCTGTGCCAGAGATGACACCTTTATTAGAACAGATGAACATAGCCTCTGAAACTTCAAATGCAACAATTGATCTATCCCCAGTAAGAAAAATAATTAAATAACTTTACATTCACCTGGAGTGGACAGCAGTGCATATTCATAATCTTACCCTTGGGCTACAGAAATGTTCCTTCTGTGTTACAATATTCGGAAGGAATCTTGACTTTCCAAATGTCAGGAATCCTGACATTCAAAGGTTAGTCCATAACATTGATGACATCACATTAATTGGACCTGGAGACTAGGAAGTAGCAAGTCCTTTGGACATGCTGGAAAGATGTATTCATACCAGAGAGTGGGAAATAAACCCTAACAAAGGTTCAGAGAACTGCCGTGTTTGTTCTTAGGAACTGTCATCCAAGTTTTTAGGAGTCCATGGTCTGGGATATGCCAACATATTTTCTCCAGAGTAAAGAACAAGTTATTGTACTTTGTGCCACCTACCACTAACAAGAAATATAATGCTTGCTTCAGGTTTGGGAGATGGCATATACTGCACTAAAAATACTTCTCTGACCCACTTCCAGATAACATGGAAGGCCAAGAGAGACCTTTGCAGCACATTCAGGCTGCTGTATGAGACCCTACTGTTTGGGCCATATGGTTTAGCAAATCCAGTGATGTTAGAGGCAAATGTGGTCATTAAGGACACTTTATTGTGTCTCTGGTGAGCCTTTATAGGAGAGTTGCAGCCCAGACCCCTAAGGTTCTGAAGCAAGGTCATGCTGCCTACAGCAGAGAACTATTTGCCACTTTTAAAAGCAGCTCTGGCACACTACTGGACACTGGAAGAAACTGAGCATGACCATTGAACATCATAAGCTGGCATAATTCTCAGACCCACCAAATCATAAGCTCGGGCAGGCCCAGTTGCACTCTGTTATGCAATACAAATGGTACATTTGGGATCAGCCTCACGCAAGTAGGAGAAAAGTTAAATTATATGAACAGGTGGCCCAGACCCCTAGGTACTCTGCCTCTCTAGCACTGACGTCTCACCATCAGCTTATACTGAGAGGTGAAGCCAGCTGGACTTCTGGGTCAGGTGGGGACTTGGAGAACTTTTCTGTCTAACTAAAGGATTGTAAATGTACCAATTAGCACTCCGTGCCTAGCTAAAGGTTTGTAAATGCACCAATCAGCACTCTGTAAAAATGCACCAATCAGCACTTTGTGTCTAGCTAAATGTTTGTAAGTGCACCAATTAGCACTCTGTAAAAACTGACCAATCAGCACTCTGTAAAATCGGCCAATCAGCACCCTGTAAAATGGACCAATCAGCAGGACATGGGCAGGGCCAAATAAGGGAATAAAAGCTGGCAACCCGCTGGGGTCCCTTTCCACACTGTGAAGTTTTGTTGTTTTGCTCTTCACAATAAATCTTGCTGCTGCTCACTCTTTGGGTCCATACTACCTTTATGAGCTGTAACACTCACCACAAAGGTCTGCAGCTTCACTCCTATAGACAGTGAGACCATGAACCCACCAGGAGGAACAAACAACTCCAGACGCACCATCTTTAAGAGCTGTAACACTCACTGTGAACATCTGCGGCTTCACTCCTGAAGTCAGCAAGACCACGAACCCACCGGAAGGAAGAAACTATGGACACATCTGAACATCTGAAGGAACAAACTCCAGACACACTATCTTTAAGAACTGTAACACGTGCCATGAGGGTCCAGAGCTTCATTCTTGAAGTCAGTGAGACCAAGAACCCACTGGAAGGAACCAATTCTGGACACATTTTAGTGACCACAGGAACTATCGCCTATCACCAAGCAATGAGTACCCATTGGACCCCTTTTGCTTGCTATTCTGTCCTATTTTTCCTTAGAATTTGGGGGCTAAATACCAGGCACCTGTCGGCCAGTTAAAAGTGACTAGCATGGCCGCTGGACTAAAGACACGGGTGTCAGGCTTTCTGGGAAAGGGCTCTCTAACAACCTCTGACTCTTTGGAGTTGGGAGCGTTGGTATGCCTGGAACCAGCTTCCACTTCTCCTGTACTTTTGGGCTGAGCCGAGGGTAAACAGAGAGGAAAGCCATTCAGCTCTGGGGTCCTGACAACATGTTGGTTGACCCTATGGCCATGAGCAGAACTCTCAAAGTCATGTCGCCCAAGCGAGACTCACCCATCTATCCTATCTATCCTAACCCTTGCCTCCTGGGTCCTAATGCCTGTCAGACAAACTTCCTCTCGCCTCTCTTCTCCAAGGCTAGTCCCACTTCTAAAAACCACTCTCTGTCTCTGGTGCTTTTCTAGTTTCTCCTGTAAGAATGATTTCTAGTATAAAATTCAGGACTCTGTTACCTTCTTTAGGCACCTGGGCTCACCAATCAGAAAGACATAATTTTTGCCCAAAGCCCCACTGGGGCAGAGGACTATCTTATCTGGAATTTTAGGATCCCTCCTCAGACTAGCAGGCCTAACAAAAGCTATTCCGGAAGCTAGGATATCGGGAGCTTCAGAAATGATATCCTTCCTATTCATATAAGTGAGGACAAAAAGGTATCACTCTTCCAACTCTGGAGATCCCTCCCCTCCCTCAGGGTATGGCCCTCCACTTCATTTTGGGGGCATAACATCTTTATAGGACAGGGTAAAGTCCCAGTACTAACAGGAGAATGCTTAGGACTCTAACAGGTTTTCAAGAACGCATCAGTAAGGGCCACTATATCGGATTTTCCTCAGTCCTCTTTGTGGTCTAGGAGGACAGGCAAGGGTGCAGATTTTTGAGAATGCATCGGTAAGGACTTCTAAATCTGACATTCCTCAGTCCTCCTTGTGGTCTAGGAGGAAAACTAGTGTTTCTACTGCTGCATCGGTGAGCACAACTATTGTGATCAGCAGGGTCCAGGGACCATTGCAGGTTCTTGGGCAGGGGGAGAAACAAACAAACCAAAACCGCAGGCAGTTTTGTCTTTTAGATGCGAAACACTCAGGCATCAACAGGCTCACCCTTGAAATGCATCCCAAGCCATTGGGACCAATTTGACCTGCAAACCCTGAAAAAGAGGCGGCTCATTTTTTTCTGCACTATGGCTTGGCCCCAGTATGCTCTCTCTTATGGGGAGAAATGGCCACCTGCGGGAAGTATAAATTACAATACTATCCTGCAGCTTGACCTTTTCTGTAAGAGGGAAGGCAAATGGAGTGAAATACCTTATGTCCAAGCTTTCTTTTCATTGACGGAGAATCCACAACTATGCAAAGCTTGCAATTTATATCCCACAGGAGGACCTCTCAGCTTAACTCCATATCCTAGCCTCCCTATAGCTCCCCTTCCTATTAATGATAAGCCTCCTCTAATCTCCCCTGCCCAGAAGGAGACAAGCAAAGAAATCTCCAAAGGACCACAAAAACCCCCAGGCTATCGGTTATGTCCCCTTCAAGCTGTAGGGGGAGTGGAATTTGGCCCAGCCCGGGTAAATATCCCTTTCTCCATCTCTGATTTAAAGCAGATCAAGTTAGATCTGGGGAAGTTTTTGGATGATCCTGATAGGTACATAGATGTCCTACAGGGTCTAGGGCAAACCTTTGATCTCACTTGGAGAGATGTCATGCTATTGTTAGATCAAACCCTGGCCTTTAATGAAAAGAATGTGGTTTTAGCTGCAGCCTGAGAGTTTGGAGACACCTGGTATCTCAGTCAACTAAATGATAGAATAACAGCCAAAGAAAAGGACAAATTCCCTACCAGTCAGCAAGCTGCCCCCGGAATGGATCCCCACTGGGACCTCGACTCAAATCATGGGGACTGGAGTCGTAAACATCTGCTGACTTGTGTTCTAGAAGGACTAAGGAGAATTAGGAAAAAGCCCATGAATTATTCAATGATGTCCACCATAACTCAGGGAAAGGAAGAAAATCCTTCTGCCTTCCTCGAGTGGCTACGGGAGGCCTGAAGAAAATATACTCTCCTGTCACCCAACTCACTGGAGGGTCAATTGATCCTAAAAGATAAGTTTATTACCCAATCAGCTGCAGATATCAGGAGAAAGCTCCAAAAGCAAGCCCTGGGCCCTGAACAAAATCTGTAGGCATTATTAAACCTGGCAACCTCAGTGTTCTATAATAGGGACCAAGAGGAACAGACCCAAAAGGAAAAGTGAGATCAGAGAAAGGCCACAGCCTTGGTCATGGCCCTCAGACAAACAAACATTGGTGGTTCAGAGAGGACAGAAAATGGAGCAGGCCAATCACCTGGTAGGGCTTGTTATCAGTGTGGTTTACAAGGACACTTTAAAAAAGATTGCCCTATGAGAAACAAGCTGCCCCCTTACCCATGTCCACTATGCCAAGGCAATCACTGGAAGGCACAGCACCCCAGAGGACAAAGGACAGAAGCCCCCAACCAGATGATCCAACAACAGGACTGAGGGTGCCCGGGGCAAGCGCCAGCTCATGTCATCACTCTCACTGAGCCCCAGGTATGTATAACCATTGAGGGCCAGGAAATTGTCTTCCTCCTGGACACTGGCACAGCTTTCTCAGGGTTAATTTCCTGTCCTGGAAAGCTGCCCTCAAGGTCCATTACCATCAGAAGAATCCTGGGACAGCCTGTAACCAGGTATTTCTCCCACCTCCTCAGTTGTAATTGGGAGACTTTGCTCTTTTCACATGCCTTTCTTGTTATGCCTGAAAGTCCCACACCCTTATTAGGGAGGGATATATTAGCCAAGGCTGGAGCTATTATCTACATGAATATGGGGAACAAGTTACTTATTTGTTGTCTCCTGCTTGAGGAGGGAATCAACCCTGAAGTCTGGGCATTGGAAGGAACAAACTCAAGCTCCAGCCTTAAGCCTTCCCACAGGACAAAATTTTTCTTTATATGTCACAGAGAGAGCAGGAATAGCTCTTGGGGTCCTTACTCAGACTCATGGGACAACCCCACAACCAGTGGCATACCTAAGTTAGGAAATTGATATAGTAGCAAAAGGCTGGCCTCACTGTTTACGGGTAGTTGTGGCAGTGGCTGTCTTAGTGTCAGAGGCTATCAAAATAATACAAGGAAAGGATCTCACTGTCTGGACTACTCATGAAGTAAATGGCACACTAGGTGCCAAAGGAAGTTTATGGCTATCAGACAACCACCTGCTTAGATACCAGGTGCTACTCCTTGAAGAACCAGTGCTTCAAGTGCGTATGTGTGCAGCCCTCAGCCCTGCCGCTTTTCTCCCAGAGGATGAGGAGCCAGTCGAGGGTGGCTGCCAACAGGTTGTAGTCCAGACTTATGCCGCCCAAAATGATCTCTTAGAAGTCCCCTTAGCTAATCCTGACCTTAACCTATATACTGATGGAAGTTCATTTGTGGCAAATGGGATGCGAAGAGCAGGTTATGCCATAGTTAGTGATGTAACCATACTTGAAAGTAAGCCTCTTCCCCCAGGGACCAGCACCCAGTTAGGAAAACTAGTGGTGCTTACCCGAGCCTTAGAACTGGGAAAGGGAAAAAGAATAAATGTGTATATAGATAGCAAGCATGCTTATCTAATCCTACATGCCCATGCTGCAATATGGAAAGAAAGGGAGTTCCTAACCTCTGGGGGAACCCCCATTAAATACCACAAAGAAACCATGGAGTTATTGCACGCAGTGCAAAAACCCAAGGAAGTGGCAGGCTTACACTGCCAAAGCAATCAAAAGGGGAAGGAGAGGGGAGAACAGCAGCATAAGAGGCTGGCAGAGGCAGGGAAAGACCAGCAGAAAGGAGTCAAAGAGAGAGACAGAGAAAGAAAGTCAGAGAGAGAGACAGAGAGAGGAAGAGGAAGAGAGAGAGAGATGAAGAGACAGACAAAAAGTCAAAGAGAGAAGGAAAGAGAGGAAGACACAAAGGAGTCAAAGACAGAGAAAGAGATAGAAGTAGTAAAGAAAAAACAGTGTACCCTATTCCTTTAAGAGCCAGGGTAGGCCGGGCGCGGTGGCTCAAGCCTGTAATCCCAGCACTTTGGGAGGCCGAGACGGGCGGATCACGAGGTCAGGAGATCGAGACCATCCTGGCTAACACAATGAAACCCCGTCTCCACTAAAAATACAAAAAAATTAGCCGGGCGTGGTGGCGGCGCCTGTAGTCCCAGCTACTCGGGAGGCTGAGGCAGGAGAATGGCGGGAACCCGGGAGGCGGAGCTTGCAGTGAGCCGAGATCGCGCCACTGCACTCCAGCCTGGGCGACAGAGCGAGACTCCGCCTCAAAAAAAAAAAAAAAAAAAAAGAGCCAGGGTAAATTTAAAACCTATAATTGATCATTGAAGGTCTTCTCTGTAACTCTATAACACTCCAATACCACCTTGCTGTCAGTGTAAACAAGGGCAAATCCCGAAAGCACTGAGGCCACTGACAACCCGTAGCCTTCCTATCAAAAATCCTTAACCCAGCAGGTTTCCTAACAGGAGATCTAAATCTGAAGGTCCAACCAGACACAGGAGGAACTCCCTTCAGGACAGGGCGATAGATGGTTCCTCCCAGGAGATTAAGGAAAAAGACACAATGGGTATTCAGTAAGTGATAAGGAAACTCTTACAGAAGCAGGGTTAGGAAAATTGCCTAATAATTGGTCTGCTCAAATGTGCAAGCTGTTTGCACTCAGCCAAACCTTAAAGTACTTACAGAATCAGGAAGAAGCCATCTATACCAATTCTAAGTTAATATGGACTGAACAAGGTCTTATTAATAGCAAAGAATAATTGAAATTCCAAACTTTCAAGGTTTTCAACAAAAGTAAAGTTTGCTAAAAGTTAATAGTGTAAACATATATTATCCTAACTTCTAATCTTGTGGAAATCAGACCCTATCAGTGCCCCTCAAAGCTCAAGTCCATCAGCGTAGAGCCATACAACTAATACTCCTACTTACAGGGTTAGGAATGGCTACTGCTACAGGAACTGGAATAGCCAGTTTATCTACTTCATTATCCTACTACCACACACTCTCAAAGGATTTCTCAGACAGTTTGCAAGAAATAATGAAATCTATCCTTATTCTACAATCCCAAACAGACTCTTTGGCAGCAGTGACTCTCCAAAACTGTCGAGGCCTAGACCTCCTCATTGCTGAGAAAGGAGCACTTTGCATCTTCTTAGGGAAAGAGTGTTGTTTTTACACTAACCAGTCAGGGATAGTACGAGATGCTGCCCAGCGTTTACAGGAAAAGGCTTCTGAAATCAGACAACGCCTTTCAAACTCTTATACCAACCTCTGGAGTTGGGCAACATGGCTTCTCCCCTTTCTAGGTCCCATGGCAGCCATCTTGCTATTACTCACCTTCAGGCCCTGTGTTTTTAATCTTCTTGTCAAATTTGTTTCCTCTAGAATCGAGGCCATCAAGTTACAGATGGTCTTACAAATGGAACCCCAAATGAGCTCAACTCACAATTTCTACCAAGGATCCCTGGACTGACCTGCTGGCCCTTTCACTGGCCTAAAGAGTTCCCCTTTGGAGGACACTGCAACTGCAGGGCCCTTTCTTTGCCCCTATCCAGCAGGAAGTAGCTAGAGCAGTCATTGGCCAATTCCCAACAGTAGTTGGGGTGTCCTGCTTAGAGGGGGGATTGAGAGGTGAAGCCGGCTGGGCTTCTGGGTCTTGTGGGGACTTGGAGAACTTTTCTGCCTAGCTAAAGGATTGTAAATGCACCAATCAGTGCTCTGTGTCTAGCTAAAGGTTTGTACACACACCAATCAGCACTCTGTTTCTAGCTAATCCGGTGGGGACTTGAAGAACTTTTCTGCCTAGCTAAAGGATTGTAAATGCACCAATCATTGCTCTGTGTCTAGCTAAAGGTTTGTAAACACACCAATCAGCACTCTGTAAAAACCAATCAGTGCTCTGTGTCTAGCTAAAGGTTTGTAAACGCACCAATCAGCACTCTATAAAAATGCACCAATCAGCACTCTGTGTCTAGCTAAAGGTTTGTAAACGTACCAATCAGCACTCTGTAAAAACGGACCAAACTGTAAAATGGGCCAACCAGCGCCCTGTAAAATGGACCAATCAGCAGGACATGGGCAGGGCTAAATAAGGGAATAAAAGCTGGCCACCCAGGCCAGCCATGGCAACCCACTCAGGTCCCCTTCCACACTGTGGAAGCTTTGTTCTTTCACTCTTCACAATAAATCTTGCTGCTGCTCACTCTTCGGGTCCGCACTACCTTTATGAGCTGTAACACTTGCCGCAAAGGTCTGCAGCTTCACTCCTGAAGCCAGTGAGACCACAAACCCACCGGGAGGAACAAACAACTCTGGACATGCCACCTTTAAGAGCTGTAACATTCACTGCGAAGGTCTGCAACTTCACTCCTGAAGTCAGCGTGACCAGGAACCCACCAGAAGGAAGAAACTCCAGACACATCTGAACATCTGAAGGAACAAACTCTGGACACATCATCTTTAAGAACTGTGACACTCACTGCAAGAGTTTGCGGCTTCATTCTTGAAGTCAGTGAGACCAATAACCCACCGGAAGGAACCAATTCCAGACACAATACTTATGGCCCCTTGGGGATTTCTCCACAGACAGTTGACAGAATAGAAAAGGAGCAGCAAAAGGGCTTTATAATGATTAGGCTAGCAAGATATGCTGGTGTGAGCTAAAAAGATGGACTGTTGCTGCACTAAAGATACACCCAAAATAACCCTGGGTGCTAATTCAAGTCCTGTGGTCATCTGCTTTGTGTCTGGGGAGAAGTGGCCCAAAGTAAGAATATACACAGTCTTCTAGGTGGTGGAGAATGGCTTGGTTGCTTAGTCAAGGGCCTTAAGGGAACAACACTAGAGGATTAAAACCAAGCATGTCTGAGGAAGAGGCATGTGGCTGGAGCTATAAGAATGGGCACATTATGTGTTAATCTTTTTGTCTCACACTAGTACCCACCAGAAAGCATATGTGGCAGAAGATGCACTGAATAAGCATATGGACAGGATGACCGATCTAATGAATCCCTGTCAGCCCCTGTCCTCAGCCATCTCAATCCTTACAAAGGGCCCATGAATGAATGGATTAGTCGTGACGGCCTGAAATGATGGGCTCTCTCTCTCCAAGGCTGATCTAGCTACCACCATTACTGAATGCCTGACCATTAGCAACAGTCACCAGTACTGAGTGCTTGATACGGTACAATCACTTGAAGACATAAAGCAGCCACTCAGTGGCAAGTTTATTACTCCAGGTCTCTTCCACCCTGGAGGACATTACAATTCATCCTTACTAGAAATGAGAATGTCAACTTATAAGTGTAGAAGGAATGAAGGTATAAGAAAATCATTATTTTGAAAACATCATAATGATGGTCGATGCAGGCAAGAATCAATAATGAATATGCATTTGTAAAAGTTTGTCCACTATTTCAAAGTACCTCCCCCAAATTACTTATTTATTACAGAAAGTAAAATAGTAACTTTACTATGGAGAAAACTATTGGACACCATCTTAACCAAGTGATTAAAGTTAGAATCCCAAATCATCATCAGTTGACTCCTACCACTATGCACTGAGAAGCAAACAGTATCACTTATGTAGTACTTTTACCAAAAAAATGCATAGACCAAATCTGACCAGCAGAAACACGAGACAAATTCAAGATGAGCAACTTCTACAAAATAACTATCTTGTACTGTCTAAGATATAAACATTGTGAAAGACCATGGAATCTCTGAGGAACTATTCCAGATTGAAGGAAATCTAAAGACTAAGAGTGATGACAACTAAATGCAACCTTCTTCTTGCACCAGAAGAAACAATGAAAAGCATTATTGAACAACTAGCAAAAGCGGAATGTGGACTATATGTCAAATTGTTTAATGCTTAAACATCAAGTTTCTTTACTTTATTAATTATACTGTGATTATATAAAAGAGTTATCTTGTTCTTAGGAAATAAATACTGAATTACTAAGGTTTGAAGGAGCATAACGTCTCTAACTTATTCTCAGATGATTCGGGAGAAAAGAAATATATGTGTGTGTGTGTGTGTGTGTCAAATATATATATTCCATGTGAAATATACGCATTTATATCATATACATTTCATATATGATATATATTTATATCATATATTTCATATATGATACATTTATATCATATACATTTCATCTATATGATACATATACATTTATATCATATACATTTCATATATATGATACATATACATTTATATCATACATTTCATATATATGATATATATGCATTTATATCATATACATTTCATATATATGATATATATGCATATATATCATATACATTTCATACATATATGTAAACATATCATATACATTTCATATATGATACATACATATACACATTTCATATATGATATATATATGTTTTATATATTATATATATCATATACATTTTATATATGATATATACATTTATATCATATACTATTCATATATGATATATATACATATGTATCATATATTTCATATAATTATACTGTGGTTATATAAAACAGTTATCTTGTTCTTAGGAAATAAATACTGAATTACTAAGGTTTGAAGGAGCATAATGTCTCTAACTTATTCTCAAATGATTCAGGGAAAAAAATATATATGTGTGTGTGTGTGTCAAATATATATATTTCCTGTGAAATATATACATTTATATCATATACATTTCATATATGATATATACATTTATATCATATACATTTCATATATGACATATTCAATATGTTATATATGATATGTACATATCATATATTTCATATATGTGATATATGTACATATCATATATTTCATATATGTGATATATGTACATATCATATATTTCATATATGTGATATATGTACATATCATATATTTCATATATGTGATATATGTATATATCATATATTTCATATATATGATATAAAGATGAATGATAAAGCAAATATGGCAAAATATTAACAATGGGTGAATCTGGTTAAAAGATATACAGGATTTACTATGATTCTTATAATTTTTCTGTAAGTTTGAAATTACTTCAATATAAAAATGTAAATAAGCTTTAAGAATAAAGGGATAAGAAAATATTGTAGGGCCAGGTGCAGTGGCTCATGCCTGTAATCCTAGAACTTTGGGAGGCCGAGGCAGGAAGATTACTTGAGGTCAAGAGTTGGAAACCAGCCTGGCTAACACGGCAAAACTCCATCTCTACTAAAAATACAAAAATTAGCCAGGAGTGGTAGTGGGCGCCTGTAATCCCAGCTACTTGGGAGGCTGAGGCAGGAGAATCCCTTGAACCTGTGAGGCAGAGGTTGCAGTGAGCTGAGATCACACCACTGCACTCCCAGTCTGGGCCACAGAGTGAGAATGCGTCTAAAAAATATATATATATACACACACACACACACAGACACATATACACACACACACACATACATATATGTGTGTGTGTGTGTGTGTGTGAACTCCTAGTCACAATTGCTACAAAGAGGAAAAAATGCCTAGGAATACAACTTACAGGGATGTGAAGGACCTCTTCAAGGAGAACTACAAACCACTGCTCAACGAAATAAGAGAGGACACAAACAAATGGAAAAACGTTCCATGTTCATGGATAGGAAAAATCAATATCGTTAAAATGGCCATACTACCCAAAGTAATTTACAGATTCAATGCTATCCCCATCAGGCTACCATTGACTTTATTCACAGAATAAAAAACTACTTTAAATTTCATGTGGAAACAAAAAAGAGCCTGCATAGCCAAGACAATCCTAAGCAAAAATAACAAACCAGGAGGCATCATGCTACCTGACTT